>NW_024429184.1:63237852-63837852 GCF_017639785.1 Mesocricetus auratus
GGGTCAGCTCTCCAGCACTGCCCTGGCAAGGGGTGGGGCCAGCCCACCAAGTGCCAAAACGGGCAAGGGGTGTGGACAGTTGTTCTGCTCTCACACCCTCAGGCCTCTCTCCTGAACCCACTTCCACCAGGGACAGCTCTGCCTCAGGTGATGCTTGGGACCCACTCTGAGGGCGGGTGGGGGTGGGGGTGGGGGATGATGGGATGGATGGACAAAGACTCTTTCTTGTGGCCTCTGCTTCCGACGTTTTGGTTCACAGTCAGCTGAGTTCATTGCTTTTTAGACTAAATGGCAAAATCACCTTAGGAGGAAGCACAAGGAGCACAAAAGCTGCTTGCTTCGTGTTAGCCAGGAAGCAGAGAGTGAGTGACAAGTTCTAGGACAAGACACACCCTTCTTCATAGACAGACCCCGTGATCTACTTCCATTACCTCCAATCATTCCACCAATGAGTTCACTAATCATTAATCCATTGATTAGGTCAGAGCCTTCAAGTTCCAAACGCCTCTCAATGAATAGATCCACTAGTTGGGGGGGGACCAATGCTTCAACAGTGTATCCTGAAAACACTTTTCTTCGAATACCAAGGGACAGCTGTATATTAAAGAATTGTTGTAAAAGGAGCTTGTAGGCTGGGAGATGGTGGCGAGGGGGAGCCTGCTGTGCAAACCCAATGACCCACGTGAGATCGGATCCTGGAACCTACACTAACATCCAGATGTGGCAGCATGTATCTGTGATCACAGCACTTCTTTGGTGAGAAGGGAGGTGGAGACCAGAGAACTGCCCAGAAGCTCACTACCTGGCTAGCCTGCAGTCTACAGTGCAGCAACAGGAACAAGAGGAGAGCTGGCCTGGAGCTTCGAATCTACAGTGCAGCAACGGGAAAGGAAAGTCCCTTCCTCAGCAGGGTGAAAGGTATGAACTGACTTCAAAAGCTGTTTTCTGATGGCCACACAAGCACTATGGTATGTATGTGTCTGTAACCTCCCACCTCTCTCTTTCTCCAGAAAATAAAAAGTTTTAAATTAACAAAAAAAAATTTTTAAGGGACTGATACTGTAGCTCAGTGGTAGAGCACTTGCTTCATATGTGCAAGACCTCAGGTTCAGACACATGCACACACACACACAGATACAGACACACACATACACACACACACACACACACTTTCCCACAGATGATGCCCCGCCATGAACTCCAAAGAAAGAGACTTTTTATTGGAGCCTTTAAGCAGAAAGTGAAGCTTTGGGATATGCTACTGACTCTTGTTCATTTAAATAGCAGAGCTTTAAGATGAGTCGGCTTTAAGAATAAATGTGGGACATACTTTACATAAAGCCACGGAAGCAGAGTGGACTATTTTACCTAAAATAGAACAGCTATATTTGGAAGCTTTTAGTCTAGCGTGACCTTGACATTTTCGTCAACATAGTCATTTTCTTAGGCTGATTATAAACCCGCATGTCCTACCTTTTGTCTCTAAACCACTCCATGGGCTTAACTGCTCGGTCACAGCAGAATGAAAATCCGATATAAATAGTGCATTTTCTATGTTGGAATTTAAAAGTACTTGTCTTTGACCAACAACTCTTTGAGTGCGTGTTACTAGCAATTACTGTATACATTACTTTTGAAAAAAATGCCTGACAAAAGCAACTTCAGGTAGGAAGGGTTTGCTTTGACTCCTGGTTGGAAGGATACAGTCTGTCGCGATGGGTTACCATGGCAGTGCAGGTATGAGGCATATATATTTTATACATTTCCAGGAAGCAGAGAGAGGTGTATGCTGGTTCTCAGGTTCTCAGTTTGTTTTCTTCTTTTTTCATCTTAACTGTTTTTTATTTTATTCTATGTGTGTGGGTGTTTTGCCTGCATATATATGTTATATGCCTATAAACAATTTGTGTGTCTGGTGTTTGTAGAGGCTAGAAAAGGGTGTTGGATTCCTTGAGCTGGAGTTTCAGATGGTTGTGAACCTGGGTCTACTGCAGCAGCAGTAAATGCTCTTAGACATGGATACATATATCAACCTCTTTGACCCTCTATTCTTTAGTCCAGGACCTCAACCAGTGTGATGGAGCCACTCATGTCAGGGTGGGGCTTCTCAGTTAAACCTCTCTGGAAAAGGCGTGGTGGCACACGCCTTTAATCCCAGCACTCGGGAGGCAGAGGCAGGTGGATCTCTGTGAGTTCAAGGCCAGCCTGGTCTACAGAACAAGTTCCAGGACAGCCTCCAAAACAACACAGAGAAACCCTGTCTTGAAAAACCAAAAAAAAGAAGACCAACAAAAAACCCCTCTCTGGAAACACCAGAGGTGTCCCTCTTGGGTGACGCTTGGAGCATCACCATGACGATCATCCCTCACACTGTATCATGTGCATCCAGCACCAAGATTCAGGGAGCAATGGACTATCATTGCTGCTTTTCTGATCTTGGAGGATCTGTAGTGTAAAGTCGTTCTGCCACTTTCCAGCACACTCACATTTGCAAAATGGCCTCTAAACTATTTAGTCTATGATTAAGATGGTCTTCATTCTTTCCAGTTTCTTCCTAAATATAACTCTGATACTTCCTATAAGAACGATAAACAGAGTAGAAGAGAATGTACTTCAGTGGTGGGAGCACTTACCTTGTGCCCATGATTGAGGCCCTGGGTGCAGTCTTCAGTACTGAAGAAGAAAAGCACTCACTAAGGACAAAGTCTAACATTGATTCTCTCCCATCTGTAAGGAGAATTCCATATTCCGAAAGGACAACTGTGCCTGAACTCGACTTATGTTGTGGATTTTGTCCAGTTTTGTCTTGGCAAGAAAAACTGTACAAGCTCCAAACATTGTCTAAGAATATGTGATGCAGTTTACAAATTAAAACTTGATTTTTAGATCATTAAGATCTCAGAAACAAGACAATTAAATCAAAGAGGGAACTGGTAAATGGTTCAAGTTATATGATATATATTCATACATGCACACACACACAAAAACACATACACACACACAAACACACACACACACACTCATGTATATGTATGTCTTGACTGACCTGGAGCTCTATATAGATTAAGCTGACCTCAGACTCACAGAGATTTCTTTGCCATTCCCTCCCGAGTACGAGTAATGAGGTCTTTTCAAAGCATGCTTGTTTTATGAGAAGTCCTTCTTCAAGGCAAGATCCGTCCTCTTTGGAAAGGCTGCAGGTTGGAAGAACCATAGTGGGATCCAAAATCGTGGTGTGGTTGTGTGTTTTGCTCCCCGCTAGATGTTCTGGGTTTTCCTGAGAGGAAGATGGAGACTGGCTTTAACGCCACACACCAAGCACGACATGGTGGTCTGTGCCTATAATCTCAGCACTTAGGAAGGGAGAGTTAGGAGGATCCCAAATCCAAGGCCTGTAGAGGCTACACAAGGAACTGACAAACAAAGCAGAAATAAGCAAAGCCCCAGACATTTGTCTGATTCCACTAAGATTGATTAAAAGAAGACATTTTAAAATGCCTTCAACCTGAGGAGTCCTGCACCTTACAAAGGAGGGCATTTGGGATGTTAAATGTCACTTCCAAAGCTACCAATATTTCCCAAATTTTACTGGGAATCTTTTAAAAGAGGTTTAGACTCTATGTCATAATTAAAAAAAAAGTATAATCAGAGATCGAAATAATCAGAATTTGCGGTAGAATTGTATTCTGTAGGAATTCAAAAGAAAGTGTCAGATCAAATCCACTTTCAGTTGTTTTGGGGAGGCAAAAGGAAATTGTGTTCATAAAATACTGAAATATTGGGGCCAGAGAGATGAGTCAGTGAATAACTGCACTGGATGCTCTTGTAGGGGATCTGGGTTCAATTCCCAGCATCCACATGGCAGAAGAGCCGGAAACAAACCTTTCTTGTAAGTAGTTATCCTGAGTATTTTTCGTAGGCGAGGAAAACTGGCGCAGACAGCACAACACCCAGGAAAGGATGCTAGCGTGGAAACAAGCACAGCTTTCTCCCCGCGCACACTCCCTTACTCCGCTCCTTCCTGTCCTGTCCCTGCTCTAGTTAGAAAGCTCTGATGAGTTTCTGTCTCCTAAAGCTGAGACGCTAAACTTCTTTTGGGTTTTCGAGACAGGGTTTCTCTGTGTAGCCCTGGCTGTCTTGGAACTTGCTCTGTAGACCAGGCTGGCCTCAAACTCAGAGATCTGCTTGTCTCTGTGTCCTGAGTGCTGGGATTAAAGGTGTGCACCCTCACCTCCCGGCTACTCCAGATCAGACCAGCTTTCCTATTTCACTCGTGGTTCTTTCTGCGGGAAGTTCCAGTGTTCCCAACAGTTCAGCTGTCCGCGAGACGACCTGCCCCACAGCGCTTGTTTCTATTCCAGGCTCTGTTATCAGGTCTTGACCGCTTGTCTGTGCCGGTCAGTTTTCCATTCCCATGACAATATACTCAAGATGATTAACTTATACGGCAGGAGGATCTGCACATGGTTGGTGGCTGATTGCCAGGGGCTCCTCTTCACCTCAGGTTCATAGCTAGAAGTCAGGCTAGTGTTCCAGAGTTTGTGGGAGGCTGATCACTGGAGTTTATTTTGTTAGTTTTTCCAAAGGTTGGATTTCTCTGTCCATGGTTTGGTCTTTTTGTTACATGTGTTAACACCATTAATTTTTTTTTCGAGACAGGGTTTCTCTGTATTGTTTTGGAGCCTGTCCTGGAACTCGCTCATTAGACCAGGCTGGCCTCAAACTCACAGAGATCTGCCTGCCTCTGCCTCTTGAGTGCTGGGATTAAAGGCGTGCGCCACAAATGCCCAAAAACACCATTAATTTTTAAGGAGACATTGTCTAGGACTAGTAAAAACAGTTATCTAAGCTCCAGATCTTTCTTTCTAGAACTCTTTCTTTTTTTTTAGTAGTGAAGAAGTAATTTGGGCCTGGTGATGTATGACTTTGATCCCAGCACTGAGGCAGGAGGATTCCTGTGAGTTTGAGGCTGGTTTGGGCTGTATAGGGAGTGCCACGCCAACCAGAGCTACGTGAAAAGACTCCTGATAAACAAAAATCCCTGGAAACAAGGGAAGAAGCTAGCATGGAGCAAGGGGTCAAAGTGCATGTGTCCTTTTGGTTCTCCCTGGAGCACCTCAGGTCTAGTGTGAGCTAACTCTAGTCCACAGGTCTAATGAGAGCTAACTCTAGTCCACAGGTCTAATGAGAGCTAACTCTAGTCCACAGGTCTAATGTGAGCTAACTCTACCCCCAGGTCTAATACGCTTTAGGTCTAATGAGAGATAACTCTCACAATAACGTTTTTAGGTTCGGAAATCCCAGTTTTCCCCAGATCCCACTTAGGCTGCCAAGTAAAGGAAGGACAGCAGACCTCTCTAAGCAGGTGCGATGTTTCCGCTTGGTAACATCCCCACACATCTCTGTGCTCAGTCAAGTTCGACATGAACATTAGCAGTGCCCACAGAGGGAACGGGGTATGACAACTCACTTATTATTCACATCCAGCATTTGATGATGACTGGCCTTGCAGCTCCTAAGTGGAGCATTTTGATTACCGCGCATGGTCTCCTGCATTTCCTCGAGGTGGTTGTTGTTGAAAGAATTGTCTTATGCTGTGCTTGTGATTAAGAACCTCAGGAAGCTGCTATTGAATTCAGTTCTCTTCTACAAGACTGGCTGTCAGGGGAGTACGTCAGGTCTCTCCTTTTCTGGCAATGACTAGTAAGTTCTCAGCTCATGGGGGATGCTGGGAGGAGCAGTGGTGCTCTAGGGCATGGGCTTTATTACATATTTGTTCTAGAAGGCTCTGGCAGTCTCTGGCTCCCAATTTAGGAAGATATGCAAGGAGGCTTGGGGTGAGTAGGAAGGACACCACACCTAAAGACTTGCTTTGTCTTAACCAATGGGCATTTCTAAGATTAAAGCAAAGTTGAGAGTATTATGAGTGAGGTAGATCCGAGTATCAGTTCCGTAGTGGGTAGCCTTTTTTTTTTTTATCTCTCTCTATACCTTTAGTACTGTGTGACTTAGTCACCTTATATTCTGAGCTCCATCTTTTGTAAAAGGGATTGAGCCAACCCAGGGTGACTGATCAGAATCCTGTCATCTCATCATTCAGGAGGTCGAGCCATGAAGATTAGCACCACCACAGGTAGGCCAGGGTTACAAAGAGTGTCACTCTGTCAAAAAGCCAAACAGCAGGGCATGAAGGGGACACGTAGTCCACGCACTTGAGAAGGAGTCACAGGAAAACCAGTTGATCAAAATCATCCTTAACTACACAGTGAGGTAGAGATCAGTCTGGGCTATGTGAGAGCCTGTTTCATGAAAATAAAAGCCCAAACGAACAAACGAACAATGGAGATGTCATTCTGCAAATTTGTCTCTCTTATTGGTTGTTGAATAAAGCACTGTTGGCCAATAGGGAAGCAAGATAGGTGGGACTAGGAGTCAAGGAGGATTCTGGGAAAGAGAGGCAGAGAGAGACATGATGTACACCACCAGAGAAAGAGGTCCGGACCCCTTTCTCCAGTAGGAGAAATACTTAGATTAACAATTATGGGTTAAATACTTAAGTCAGAGACAGCCAATAAGAAACCAAGCATACAGCCAACAGCTTTATAATTAATATAGTGTCCTGTGAGTTATTTGGGGGTTCAGATGACGCGGCAGGGCCCAGGCAACTGGCAAGGAAAAAACTACACTCTACAAAAGGAAGAAGAGGAGCAGGAGGAGGAAGGGGAAGAGGAATATCAAAAAGAAAGGAGGAGGAGCGGGGGAGGAAGAGGAACAGGAGGAGGAGGAGCAGGAGGAGGAGCAGTGGGAGGAGCAGGGGGAGGAGGAGCAGGAGGAATGGGAAGCATCTACTTGTTCATGAAGAGGACTGCCATGTGTCAAGCCTGTACTGACGATCTGATAATGGGGGAGATGCTTTCTGCTTAATTTGAGTGGTAGTACATTAATGACAAGAAAGATTCCTGTGGTCAATGAGTAAAAACAATGCTAAACAAACAACTAAATTCTGGACCCGAAAGGATACCAAAAGGATATTTTATCAACCTGACAGTCTTTTTTGGCAAGAACCAACCCTAGATGTGATGGCCTACCTAAAACATATTGGCCTCCTGCCCTCCAAAAGTCAGGGACAAGATACAAGACTGAGAGAAGCACAAACTCACCTCCCAGCTGTGATGATCACTAGCATTCATAAAACATCTGCTTGGTCCAGTTTTCATTCTGTGTGTACTGTGCATTGGTACCTCATCTGATGCCTTCAACAGTGTTACAATGCCGGTCTGGAAGCAAACCTAGCTTGAAAAGTGAGGAAGAGAGGGTTAATGAACTGCCCGAGGTCACACAGCTATAACAGCGGCTCTGAGATCCAGGGCAGGCAGTCTGGAAACACGGTTCTCTTTTTCTTTTTAATTACTGAGGGACATTGTGGTGAAACCAGGAGCATTTTCCTTCTTTGTGGGACCCATGTTAGCACTGCGACAGCTATTGTTGTTTGTTTGTTCAGTTTTTTATTAATTTATTTTTTTACATTCCAATCCTAGTTCCCTCTCCTCTTTCCCTCCCACTCCCTCCACTCCCTTTCTCTTCCCATCTGCTCCATGAAGAGGGTAAGGCCTCCTCTAGAAGTCCACTAAGTGGGACAGCTTCCTCTTAATGAACAATGGTGTAAATGGCCCATGTGCCCTCCCTTAGAGTATTAGAGAGTGCTAAATGGTTTGTCTCCAGACCCTGATTCCTAACCACTCTATGCTGACCCACAAATGAAATAGAACTTCTAGACTGGAGCAGAGACACAGTTGATGTCTTAGGTTTGTATTGCTGTGACATCATGACCATGACAACTCTTATAAAGGAAAACGCTTAACTAGGTGACTCAATTACAGTTTCAGAGGTCTAGTCCATTATCATCAGGATGGGGAGCAGGGCAGTGTGTAGGCAGCTGTGGTGCTGGAGAAGTTTCTGAGAGTCCTGCATTTTGAGTCAGAGGCAACAAGAACTTGGTTGACCATCACATTGAGTGAAGCTTGAGAAAAGAGACTTCACAGGTTGCCCTTACAGTGACACACTTCCTCCAACAAGACCACACCTCTTAATAGTGCCACTGCCTTTGGGGCCCATTTTCTTTCAAACCAGCACAGTTGATAACCACAGGATCACAGCTGTGTGTTACAGATGACCAGGACATCATTCTGACACTGTCACACAGACGGTAGGTAAAACACCAATGCAAATAAAAAAGAAATAAATTAAAAAAGAACTCCGAAGGCTTGTGCTACAGACAGGGAATCTAAGGGTTGGGCAGAGAGCCCTCAAGCTGCAGGTGAGACAAAATTTACTAGCCAGTTGTCCAGTGTTTTGATCTTTGTTGGAATAACCTTGTGTTCTTTGTGGAGAGAGAATCACAAACTGTCCAGAAGGACCTGGCAAATGGTGTCCAGGAAGGACTGGTAGAATGAGCAGAGGCATCCTGCCAGGAAGGCGGGTACCTCTTCCACTGCCTGGAGGGTGGGGAGCTATCGGCCATCCCAGGACTTTCTGCTGTGGCCTGACCAGACATCAGAAGTGGTTAATGCTGCTTTGGCCTCACCACAATGAGAAGCCAGACTTGGACTACAGGATGCTGAAGCAGAAGAGAACCATGTCCCCATGAGGTGCTTGCTGCCAGGAGACGTCTGAAAATGTGGCAGTGCCTCATCTTACCTCCCAGCATTCATCGAGCGCCTCAGTTGCTAAACAGAGCATTGGGGCGGGGTTTTTTGTTCGTTTGTTTCTTTGATTGATTGCCTTCTTCTTCTTCTTCTTCTTCTTCTTCTTCTTCTTCTTCTTCTTCTTCTTCTTCTTCTTCTTCTTCTTCTTCTTCTTCTTCTTCTTCTTCTTCTGGCTAGATTTCCATATACTGCTGTTTAAGGAAAAAGCAAACAAACAAAAAAACAAAAAGAAGCCTCTAGAACTCAGGAGGCAGAGGCAGGTGGATCTGTGAGTTTGAGACCAGCGTGGTCTACAAGAGCTAATTCCAGGACAGCCTCCAAAGCCACAGAGAAACCCTGTCTGAAAAACAAAAACAAAAACAAAAACAAAAAACGAAAACAAAAAGAAACCAGGGAATGTATGCTGAAGGCCAATCAAGAAAATACTTGTTTCACCGGGTGGTGGTGGCGCACGCCTTTAATCCCAGTACTTGGGAGGCAGAGGCAGGCGGATCTCTGTGAGTTCGAGGCCGGGCTGGACGGACAGCCTCCAAAACAATACAGAGAAACCCTGTCTCATAAAAACCACAAAAAAAAGGAAGAAAGAAAGAAAGAAAATACTTGTTTCAAATCCCAGCCTTGAGCCAGCTGTGCTACCCAGTGTAAAGGAACTTAGGGTGTTGGTGGGTGTGTGTTCTATTGGGCAGTGATTTGTAAGAACTGTTTAGAGTCTGGAACTTGACCTCATGGACAAGTGGGTAGGTTCAGCCTGGCTACTGGGCAGATGATTCCAGCATCAAGAGACCCTAAGTCCCATGGGGGTGATGTGAAGAGTCCATTCCCCATACTTGAGCACAGAGCACAAGGATGAGGACTGCTCTTTGGTGATGGGCTAGCAAGTCTTGGTCAGCCCTCGATTCTTGGCATCAAATATGCTTGAGAAATGGCCAGGGAAAAGAGCACTGAAGCCTATATACTAGTTGCATATACCAAAACAATTGTGCAAAGACCCTTAGGGCCCATGGGTAATTCTGTCTTCCAACCTCTTTCCTAGCCCCTTCTGTTCTGCCTCTATCCTTCACAGGCAGAGGGGGGAATGGTGGCAACCGTAAAACACTTTATTTCTCATTTAAAGCCAAGACTGGCTTCTAACTTCCTGTGTACCTGAGCATGAGTGTGAACAACTCATCCTCCTGCTTGTGCTTTCCAATGCAAGGATTTCAGGTGTCCAACCATACAACCCAGCATATGTAACACTTCTCAAGGGAACATGAACCTTTTGGGACCAGTATCTCTTCATGGGCAAGTCATCCTCACACCAAATCTTGGAGCCTTGGGGATAGTTTTATTTAGGGAAGTTAAGTAGCTTCTTTAAGGTCCCGACTGAAGAGGTCTTGCGTTCTTCAGGCTGGCCATCTGCAATCTTCCTTTCTATGACTGTGGCTGCAGTGACTTTCTTCTACGTTAACCCTTGTAGGATCCTCCAGCCATTTCCTGTGGGAGCACAGGCTCAGCTCTAGCCCTCTTCTGATTTATCCAGCTTGAGTTTCATTTCTAAGTGTGAGCATAAATGCCAAATTTAGCTAAGTGCCTTCCTGAAAGACAGACTTTCCCTGCCATAAGCAATTAGTCCTCAGTTCAATGAAAATATCCAGTGTATTAGCTGCTTTTGTCTTGTGATCAAATGTGATGAGAAGTGACTTAAGGGCTTATTTTGGCTCACTGTTTGAGGGGGTACAGTCCCTCATGGCGGGGAAGTCACGGTGAAAGTCATGGCGATGGAAGTGTGAGGCAGCTGGTCACACATCAGGAAGCAGAGAGACGAAGGCTGGTGTTCCATCTTCATCCTTGTTTTCCAGTCTACGATTCCAGCCCATGGGGCAGTGCAGTCTGTGTACATGGCAAGTCTTCCCTCTTCAAGTTAAGTGTCTCTGGAAATGACCACGCCTCCCACCCCAATACTCAGACACATGTTCTTGGGTGTGTCTGGATTTCATCAAGTTAACTATGAAGATTAACCATTACATTCAAGTTCTATTTTAAGCCCAGAAACTATTCTTGAGTAAAACCCAGCTCTTGTGTCTGGGAAGTCTCCTGAAAGCAGCCCTGAGTGGCAAGAAGGAAAGGGAGACATGTGATGGGAGGCCTCCTCTGCCTTCCTCATCCTCCTCTGTTGAATGTAGGGATTATTACCGTCTTGGTGGCCCTCAAGTGACTTAGAAGAAACTAAGTAAACCTGAAATTTTGAAAACAGTTTGTGGTCACAGGTTTCCTCTTCCAATGTGTCAAACAAGACAACCACATGCAGAATGAAAGAAACCGTAGGGCAGCAGAACTCTATAACCTCACTCCATTTTTTTTTTCCTGTTAAGCTGAAGACTGAGGTCAATAAAGACAGACTTCATGTCATGGTTCAGATATGAAGTGTTCTCATAAAAAGCTCATGTATTGAAGGACTGGTTCCCAGCTTGAGGTGCAGTCCTTGTGAGGTGGTTGAATACAAAAAGCTCATGTATTGAAGGACTGGTTCCCAGCTTGAGGTGCAGTCCTTGTGAGGTGGTTGAATACAAAAAGCTCATGTATTGAAGGACTGGTTCCCAGCTTGAGGTGCAGTCCTTGTGAGGTGGTTGAATCGTGACAACTCTGACTTAAGCAATTCTTACTTGATGGCAGTATGTACCGGTGCTAAAAGTTTTAGGAGCTATGTAGCATTGCGGTTTGTGCTACAGAAAGATGCTTCTTGTCTCAAGGCTCTTCTCCGTCTCCCTTTCTCCTCCTGTCTTCCATCTTTCTCTCTGCTCTCTCCTGTTCCCCATGAGGTGAACTATACTTCTCCCACCATAATGTCTATCACCTATGGACTAAGAGAAACAGGAAGGAAACCAAGCATTTCAGCTAATGGAATCATTTAAATCCTGTTTACAAATTACGACCTTTATTTTTATTTATTTATTTTATTTTTTGGTTTTTCAAGACAGGGTTTCTCTGTATTGTTTTGGAGGCTGTCCTGGGATTCACTCTGTAGACCAGGCTTGAACTCCCAGAGATCCGCCTGCCTCTGCCTCCCGAGTGCTGGGATTAAAGGCATGCACCACCAACGCCCAGCTAAATTATAACCTTTGTATTCATGGGAAAACAATAACACAATCCTGTGAGCTCTTAAAGGCCTTCCTAGTTTGAGTATGGTAATGGAGCATGACTGAATGATGGGTTCCAGGAACATGGCTGTTTAGCTTTCAGTAGGCAAGCCCTGGAACCTGATGCAAGAGATCAAATTTGCTGCAGACAGCTGTTGTCTGGAAACACATATGAAGTGAGAGGCTGGAGCAAAGTGCTTAGAGGGAGATGAGACAATGTAGATCACTTCTGTTTGGGGCCAGAGTAAGCTCTGAAAAATAGTTAGGTACAGGAAGCACCATGTATTTTATGTGATCAGCGGTGGGGGGGGGAGCTACAGTCTAATAAGGGAGGAACTTAGGATATTATTATCTGTTGGGGACAAATGACCACAGACTTGAGTGGACAGGGACAGAGAAGGAGGAAGTAATGGTCAGTTCCTTAACTGCTGCCGCAGTGCTGTCTCTGTGTGGCTGCAGACACACATGGACTCTTAGTGTCTACTGGTCTTAGATAATCTGTTCTTCAAAGGTCATCTGTAGACACTCCAGTTGTCTGAAGTGGGATCCCCGAGAGCTGTAAGTCAACATACCACTCAGCAAGAGGCAAGGGAGTGGAAAGTAAGGGCCACAAGAAATAGGTTGCTTCAAAGAAATAATTCATTTTTATATGTATGTATGTATGTATGCATGTATGCATGTATGTATGAGCACCGTGTGCATGCAGTGCCCAGGGAGGCTAGGGATGGTGCCAGGTTCTCCGGGACTAGAGTCACAGATGATTGAAACCCACCATATGGGTTTTGGGAGTCAAACCTAGGTCCTCTGGAGTGAGCCACTGCTCCAGTCTCCAGATCTTTTGTTCTTTTTCTTTTCTATTTCTAGAGACAGAGTCTTGCTGTGTAACCCCCAAGCTAGCCTTGAGATTTCAGTTCTAGAGACAGAGTCTTGCTGTGTAACCCCCAAGCTAGCCTTGAGATTTCAGTTCTAGAGACAGAGTCTTGCTGTGTAACCCCGTCTCAGCCCTCCAACCGTTTGGAATACAGACATGTGCACCATGCCTGGCTGAGGACATGGACCTTTGGGTAGGGCCACCAGAGGTCATCAGGTGGGTCCTGCCAGGCACCGTAACCAGCAGGGTGTAAGTATTGTGAGCAAGCGGGGTCTCCTCAGTCTGCTGCCCTCTTTAATCTGCCCGTTTCTTTGGCCTCGGTGACACCCATTATTTTCTACCTTTCTGTATTTCCCTGGTTCCTGCTTCTAGTTTTTTTGTTTTTGTTTTTAAACTTTCTTTCTCTCAGATCTTAATGATCTCAAAGCCCCATTGTTAGCCTGCATCTCTTCTCAATTTGGAATCGGTCCTATCCACTTACCCTTTCTCACGCCATCTTTGTGGCTAATTACTATGAATCCACACGCTTAGTCCAAACCTCCTGAGCATATTATGGAGTATGTACACCTGAATATTCTAATGGCATTTCAAACTCAGCCCTCATAAAATGAGAACAACCAGTAGGTTCCTCATGTTTTAATTGGACTTTATTCATCAGTTACTCAAGTGTTAAATCAGGAGTCGCCCCCCACATTGGCCTAGCTAGGTTAGTCACATCTACCTTGTCAACCAGCTCTCTGTCTCCCTGGTCCCTGCCTCATCGCATATTGATATTGGTATTTCCACATTACTTGTCTCTGCACTCACAATAGTCTACCCATCACGGACCAAGCTTTTTTTTAATTTATATTTCTTTATTTCTGATGCATCCCTTTGAAGAACACAGCTTAGGAGAGGTTCATGTGAGCAAGTAAGTGGCTAATATTGACACCCCACTGAAATAATGTAGTACCCACCATCCATCCTCATGTAGAGTGGTTAGAAATACAAGTGCTCAACAGTTTTGCCTGAAGGAGCTATCTAGCAAACCATCCCAATTTTGTGAATTTGGGAATGGTTTGACTGGGGATAGGCAAAAGCTTTTGGTTATTTGATAATACACGCGGGGTTCAAAGCTGAGCCTCTGATGGCTTGTGCATGTTGAGACCACACTTTTGGAAATGTTGGGAGGGCAAAGTCCATGCCTCATTTGAGCAGAGATGAGATGGTGTCTGGCATAGAACGTGGAGAAGCGTCAGGTCATGCAGCATGCTCTCCAGGTGTAAGAGTCTAATGTGACTACAAACTCTTGACAGTCTAGCTATCTCAACCCACGGACCAAGCTTTTTCTGGTGAGAAAGGCAGAAAGTCATGGCATCTCAGGACTGACAACACATACGCCATAAAATCCCTTGTCCTGTTCTCTGCCACCCTTGCAGTGCGGTCCTCTGCTCCATCTCTCCAATCTCCCAGCAACGAGTCCACTGGTTACTTAACACGTGCCCCTGTGCCTTAGCAAGCGCCCTTCCTGGTCTGGAAAGATAGGTTAATGGGTGCCTGGTTCTGCAGCAGCAAGCTATATAGAATGTACTGCATGGGTTCAAGTCCTTAGCCTAGATAATTTTCTTTGTAAGACAAGTTTCCCTATACCAGCGATCTTGTTCCGCTTGGTCCCCAGATTCTGCTATAGTAGAAAAGACATGGTGAGTGGTGAACTTGGTAGAAAGGAACCGAAATACTTTACATAAAATGGCTCCCTGCCCCAGTCGGTGACTTTTTAAGACAGGCTCTTCCTTGGGGCTTCGGTGCGGGTCGTCTTCCCTCTGTGCAGGTGAAGGGCAGCTGGGTGGCTGGCTGCCGGCGGGCTGGGCTGGGTGGCTGCCCGCGCGCCTGCGCCCTCTGCCGCTCCAGTCCCGGCGCATCTCTGTGCGCGTGTGTCTGGAGAGGAGAGGCTTGGGTGACAGGCCAGGGGTTGGGGGGGGGAAGAGTTAGGCAGCCCGGAGTGGCAGTCTCACTCTCTGATTTCTCGGCAGCAGGAGGCTGGCCCATCTGCCCGCACCACCGGAGTCCTACTGCGGCCGCTCCTCTCCGAGCCCGGCAGACTGCTCGTCACCCCCGCTAGTGAGTTGTGGAGGCTTGTGAGCCCCGTAGAGAGGCGAACTGTCCCCGGCGCTTCTGTCCTCCCACGGGCTGCGTGTGTGTGAGTGCGTGTGCGCGCAGGGGGTGTCCCTGGGATTCTGCATCTGTTCCGAGAGCTCCGGGCGGGGATCCGCGTGTCCACCACATCCGAGTCTGCGCCGCGATGCGGCTGCTCCCCCAGGCAGGGGCTCCGACGCAGGGATTCCCCAGCTCGGCGCGCAGCTACGGGTGGAGTTCCCCGGGAAGGCGCAGGGTTGAGCGAGCTGAGCCCAACACCGGGCTTGAGAGCCACTGGCAGGCCGGGCATCTGCGAGCGAGTCCGGTCCGGAACAGTCCAGAGAGATGTGACTGCCACCCCTCGGTCAGCTTCTCCGTCTTTCTCTCCTACCCGTTTTCTTTCCGCAGCAGAGCCACAAAGGCTCAGAACGAAACTCAATGCAGCGGAGCCCCAACCCCTTCCACCTGGTGCACCTCGCGGCGGGGCGGGAGGGGTGTAGGGTTTTCCAAGATTAGTGATGGGGCTTACACCGCGGCCACACCTGTGTTGGCGCTTGCTGAAGTTAAGCCGAGTGCTGGATCGAACAGTTTCAACATGTACTCTCTGGTGTGTGTGTATGAGTGTGAGTGCGTGCGCGCGCGTGTGCATGTGCTCGCGCAGGCGCGCAGACAACCCAGGGCCCACGTTCTCGGGGTGCGCTCGGTTAATTGCGCACCTCCCCGCCAGCCCGCCTGTGCTGAGTCGCTTCGGTGGGTTCCTCTTTGTTTGGTTGTGACTTCGACCAGCCATCTGCAAAGCAAATTGATTTTCGGTTTCGCTCAACGGTGCGCTCTGGGACTTAACATGGGCCACAGCCTTGAATGCCCTCGTTACTTGTAATTGAATAGTTCTTTCCGGCAAGGGGCTATTTTTAGTGTAAAGAATAACCAGGCAAGCATGTTGACCTTTTTTATTCCCTTTCCCCCCGGCTGCCTTTGGCTTTGAATAAGTAGGTGTCTAATGATGGAACAGGCTAATTCACATCTCGTTGCGCACACGTGCCAGCGTAGAAGTGTGCAAACCCATTTCTACACGTAGTTTTCTTTCTATCGCTTAAAAAAACGCATTTAAAAAATTGAGACCGGGAATGCATTGTGTGTTTGTAAAAGAAAAAAAAAACTTTCCTTTGTTCTTTTGGGAATCTTCTATTTTGAGTCACGGAGTAGGAGTATCAAAAGGTTGTAATTAGTTCACTCGAATAAAAGACACTGCCTCTGAGTCAGAGCTGCCAGGTTGATAATTATTAACATATAAAAGCAAACGCACTGTTTAAGGCAAAAGGGGCGGGGCGGGGGCAGGCCCGCCGCAGACAATGAGGGAGAGTCTCGGCGGACCGCCTGCTGCTCATTGTTCCGGGATTTGAGGTTCAGCCTCTGCGGGCTCTTCCTGCCGGGTTCAACTCGGTCCCTCTGGGGACCACCGGGTTACCTAGAGCTAGCCGCCGGGCGCTGGGACGCCAGCCCCAACTGCAGCCATCCTTCCCTGACCATCCGCTCTCTGCTTTGCAGGTTGGGAGCTTCATCGCCGAGTGTGTCACAAGCCCTGAGGTGGGCACCGAACACCCCTGTGTGTACCAAGCGGGATGTCGTTCGGACAGTCGCGCTAAGTGACCCCACACCGGGCACAGAGCACTCTAGCTCCCGGGCCACCGTCTGAGAGGCGGTGGCGGAGGGGATGAGCACCGGACGCGCAAAGCGCCTGCAGCGAGCTATCCCCGGGAGGTGGACGCCGAGCAGGGCTCCTCGCAGGACTGTGCGGATCTTTACCTCCCCCGGCACGAGGTGGCGAAACCTTCCCGCTGCGCCCCCGGTCAGGATGCTCAGGGCGCCCCCCTGCTGATGAGATGTTCCCTTAAGCGGCTGTGTCACACGCAGTCCGGGTCTCAGGTGGGCACAACTGAGTGGGCCCGGCTTCGGTTCCTCGTGCAGGTGGATGAAAAGTGCCGGAGGCCTTGTATGGGATCAGCGATCAAATTTTAAGAGCCATGGACGAAGGGGCAGTGCAGTCCGGGGGCCAAGAGCAGCTGGAGGCACCTGAGGCGGTAGGAGCTGTCCAGGAGAAGTGTGAGTCAGAGACCATCAGGTCTAAGAGTTTACCGGTCCTGCACAGCGCCTCCTGCCGGCGGAATCTCAGTGCTGGGAATGCAGATGGCGAACTGGCCTGGGGCTGCCCTGAAGCTTTGGGTCACCTGGAGATGTATGGAGGGCAGAACTTGATAGTCCCTAGCCCTTCTGCCCCATCCACTTCGGCAAGGGCTACAGCGGAAGTCATGGACTGTAACCATAGGATGGACCCCAGCAAAACGTTGTCAGTGTCTTCTACTCTGGCCACACTCCAGGAGAGAAGGTGTCTCTACGTGGTCCTTACCGATTCTCGCTGCTTCCTAGTATGCATGTGTTTTCTGACCTTCATCCAGGCGTTAATGGTCTCTGGGTACCTGAGCAGTGTCATCACAACCATTGAAAGACGCTATAGCCTGAAGAGTTCCGAGTCTGGGCTGCTGGTCAGCTGCTTTGACATAGGGAACCTGGTGGTGGTGGTGTTCGTCAGCTACTTTGGTGGCCGTGGGCGAAGGCCTCTGTGGCTGGCCGTGGGTGGACTTCTTATAGCTGTCGGGGCTGCGCTCTTCACCTTACCTCACTTCATCTCGCCTCCCTACCAAATCCAAGAGTTGAACGCGTCGACCTCCAACGACGGCCTTTGTCAGAATGGCAACTCCACGGTCACTTTGGAGCCTCCTCCCTGTCCCAAGGACTCAGGAGGAAATAATCACTGGGTCTATGTGGCTTTATTCGTTTGTGCACAGGTTCTCATTGGAATGGGCTCCACACCGATTTACACCCTGGGACCAACATATTTAGATGACAACGTCAAGAAAGACAACGCATCCTTGTACCTAGGTAAGACTTGATATTCTCTGGGGATAGTTGGCTCACAGAGACATTCCTTTTCTTCCCCCAAATAAAAAGGAACATGGTCTTTTGTGTTTTCAGGTATCTTAAGCATTATGGCTCACTCCTTTCAAGTTCTATTTTTTTGTGTGATATGTTTTCAGGTTGGGGTAGAGAGTTCTTTGAACTAGTGTTCAGACACGCTTGTGTTTTCCTACCCAATACAAACTCTCAAGAACAGGATAGGATAGAGCCTTTTTCTTTGCTGCCCACCTTTGGGAAGTCTCTAATTCAACAAGTTTATCTTCTAAGTGCTGTCCTTCCCAGAAGAGACCAGAAAGGAAGAGAGCTCAGCAGCAGTTGTGAGTTCCTGCCACCTTGTTCTCATCTCCAACAGCAGATAGCAGGGTAGCCAGACCCCATGTGCTGTCTGCCCCCTTCCTGCATCTCACCCAAATACCAGCAAGGCCTGAAAAACAGTAGATGAGTAAGTTATGTCTGTCTGGGGGGCAGTACCCCAGGCTAGCAGGTTTATCCAAAGCTGCTTTCATTGTTCTTTAAAGGCCTGAGTGACTGGAATTTGTGAATTTGTTACTGTCTCCTGAAGAATACAGGCTTTGTGGTTTGGTTCCTTGACTTGCGTCTAAGAGCATGGGTGGACAGAAGTGTTTGGGCTAAGTTCAGAGTGCCCATGGGAGGCCAGACAGGTAGGGACTTGGCTAATTGACATCCTAGAAGCAAGTTTGATGGTTGTCAGGAACTCCCTGTAGTAACTGCTCCTTTAAAAGTACACTGAAAGGAGAACTTGAACCCTGGAAAAGGTCAATGTCAAACTAGCCCAGTGCTCCCTTTTCCCGTTTCTCTACTAGACTCTACCTAAATCACCTAAGGCTGTGTGTGCATGCATGCATGTGTGCGTGCATGCGTGCGTGCTTGTGTGTGTGTGTGTGTGTGTGTGTGTGTGTGTGTGTGTGTACCTATGTAGGCCACAGGACAACCTTACATGTTGTTTCATGTTTTGTTTTGTTTTTTGTTTTGTTTTTTGCTGAGACCAGGTTCACTGGTCTAGAACTCACCAAGTGGCTAGGCTACTTGGCCAGCAGAAAAGTTCTTATTTTATAAGAATCTTCAACAGTAAATTATCAAACTCTAGACATATTTAGTAACTTATTAGTTGATAATCTTTGGTGTGTGAATGAAGTTTTCAAAGAGCGTGGAGAAGACAGCTAATGCAGGAGGGCTATACTTTGTCCTCAATCCACCCACTGTCCTTAGGTTGTCTCCAGTAATTGGCCAAATGCAGCATTTAGAACTTAATTTTGTCATTAAATGTAAGCACAGGTTTGTTCTGTGTATAGAGACTAGTTATCATGCTAGCATGCCTTCTAACGTGGAACATGGAAAATTTAATCAACTGTATAATAAATATCAATATACCCACTCACCAGACTTAGTAATTGCTCATTTTATCAGCTGTGTATGGTGTCTCGCACCTGTAATTCCCGCACTTGGGAGGCTGCGGTGAGATGATTGTGAGTTTAAGGTCACTCTGGGCTGTATCTTGAGTACTAGGCCAACCAGGGCTACACAGTGAGATACTGTCTCACACAATAACAAAAAGTTCGTTTTGCCATATTTATCAGCACCTCCTGCCCCCCATATGTGTGTATATTTTGATGTGGGAAGTTGAGCTCTTTGGAAGTCACTGTAGACCTGTAGGCACCACTATGCCTCAGCATGCCTCTTCTAGAAAAAGAGTATTCTGGAATTGGAGTGTAGCTCAGCTGTAGAGAACTTGTCTCATGGAAGAGTCCTGGATTTGCTCTTCAGCACTATCAACAAACAGAGGAACAAACAACAACAACAACAACAAAACCACATTATTTTCCATACTGGCAGATGTATGCTTAAGCTAAGAAAAAAAGCCAAGAACTGTTACCAAACATCTTTCCAGATTCAAATTTCAATTGCTACCCGAATTCCTTTGTCATTACTAATGTTAAAGCCAGGATTTCCCCCAAAGCCACTTATTAATATAATTACATTTGGCTATTTGCCATTGTAGCTTTCACAATGTAGAACAGCATCCTAACCTTTGTGTGTGTGTGTGTGTGTGTGTGTGTGTTAAACCTTTTTTGGGATACAAGGATAGTTGACCTGCTCACATTCTAGTCTTGTCTCACCGTTTCCTTGGGGTGACTATAAACTCAGACAGACCACTTGAGTTGGAGTACTTTATAGACAATGCTGTGTGTTTTGTATTGCACACATCTGTATGTTCACTGGTGATGTTAAGTCTAATCACTTGATTGAGTGGATGGATGATTATCAAATGTTACAGGAGAGATTGTTTTTTCCTTTGAAAACAATATGTAATTTTCAGAGCTTTGTCTTGCATCCGTGCAATTATCCCAGTGTGTTTCCATATTTCTGCTGGCCTTTACTTCTATTGACATGGCAAATTCGTATCCCTTCTAGCCTGCTATAGGTTCA
Source organism: Mesocricetus auratus (assembly GCF_017639785.1). Classification (NCBI taxonomy): domain Eukaryota; kingdom Metazoa; phylum Chordata; class Mammalia; order Rodentia; family Cricetidae; genus Mesocricetus; species Mesocricetus auratus. The sequence continues at coordinate 63,258,084 of NW_024429184.1, forward strand.
CAACTGCAGTGAACACAGATTTTCTTCATCAAAATTACAGGCCTTATGTATAGGGAAAATGTCTAGAGTAAGAACGCTAAGACTGGATTTTTCTGAGGAAAACAGCATTTGCACATTAAATACTATCCATACATAGCCTGGGCTAAGTAGTCACTGTGCTGGGGATTGGGCCTAGAGCTTTGTGCATATTTCATCCATGAGTGCCTGACCCCTGAGCTCCATCCATGAGTGCCAGATCCCTGAGCCCCATCCACAAGTGCCTGACTCCTGAGCTCCATCCATGAGTGCCTGACTACTGATCTCCATCCATGAGTGCCTGACCCCTGAGCCCCATCCATAAGTGCCTGACTACTGATCTCCATCCATGAGTGCCTGACCTCTGACTCCATCCACCAGTGCCTGACCACTGAGCCCCATCCCCAGCTCTGCGCTGGGATGAGACCAAAATGTCAGGAATGTCAACATTTGAGGAGTTTTTGGGACAGGTGTGAAGTGAACTAGAGCCTTTTTCTTCCTTTTCAAAAAATGTACAGACAGAATTGGTTTTGTTTGTCATTTTTTCGTTTGTTCTACTTTTTAAAGTAGTTGTAAATCGATGACTACCTTAAGGAAACCCATGATAATTCTGCCTTACATTTGATTACATTAGTAATCAAAACACGATTTTTGGGGAGGGGCAATACAGGGGCGGGAGGAACAATAGAGGCTCACAGTGCAGTCCAGGCTGGCCAGGATTCATTATGTAGTCCAGGATTGCAGACCCTCTGCCTCAGCTCCTTGGATGCAAGGAATACAGGCACATGCAGCACACCTGGTTCAAGCCTTTAGAAATAGGTTTTATGGGGTCCTTCTGTAAAAATTAAGATCGGAATACTTCTGCTTTCCCAGAATATAGGCAATGGTAACTAGTCAGAATGTGGGGTTTCTTCTCTAGCAAGTAACAGTGGAAGAACACCCCACGTCATTTCTTCACAGAACTGCTCTTCTGTTTTACCCATCTCCCTCTCCTCCTTTCTGACCTTCTTAGTCTTTCCACAAGACAGCAACAGTGAGCCTAACACCAGGTAGCCCATTAGAAGTTGTGGGTTGAAAAAAGTATCTGAAGTAACATTAAAACCATCAAAGGGATGTCATTGCATATCTTCATTCTGGAAAGGCTCTGTGTTAGCATTTTGGTAGTTTTTAGTGCAGAAGAAATGAGGACATAGCTTTGATAAGGGGGCTTCTACCTGTTAACCTCCTTGAATTTGCTCCGAAGATAGAGCCTTAGTGTTGACTTTGAGTATAGAGAAAGCTTTGTCAGTGTTGGTAATAAGTTAAGTGGACAATTAGAGCATGATTTGTAAGTATATCTCAGAGATGGGTGATGTGTGTGACCCTTTGTTAGAAGAAAAGTATGAACCACATGGAAGGAAGGAAAAGCGGACAACCAATGGATAAAAGAAAGAAAGAATACATTTCTAGAACAAAGAGTCACTGGTGGGGCTGGCAAGATGGGTAAGTGGTTAACGGCACTTGCTGCCAACTTCGATAACCTGGGTTTGATCCCTGGTACTCATATTGTGGATGGAGAAAAGATACTCCTGAACATTCTCATCTGACTTCCACATACACATTGTGTCACGTGCTTCCTCCCCTCAGAAAATATATGTAGTACAATAAAATCCTTTTAAGAGCTGCTGGTCCACTTGGACGGCACTCGTGATAAATGGTGGTTGGGATGGGCTGGCCGGGTGTCAAGCAGTGCAGGCACCAGCCTTGCTGCATCCCTGGAGCTGCCATTTAATCATCAGCCCTGACTCACACCTCAGGAAGCAACGCGGTTGGTCCAAGCTATAGACAGCGTAGGAGGCAATGGCCCACATTGTCTTCTGATCACTGCTCTGGGACGTTTTCACAAAGCCTTTCACTTCTCCTAGCTCCTCTTTTCCATGGGGACTATGACAGTTTCCTTCTATAATATTTGCAGAGTAAGTGGGATTGCGTGTGTAGAAGTATTCTGTACACTGTATGGGTGGCACTTCGTTGTCAAATCAGAATTCAAGTTCATCCTAGACCATGGTGGGGGGGTGTCCAATGATGGTTTGCTATTGTATCTTCTTTCATAATCAAAAAAAGGAAAAAACTATCGTTCAAGAAGTCAAAGGATTGTGCAGGAAATGACTCCCTCCAAACAGGACACAGGAAAGTCTTGATCAGCATTTCAGTAATGCTATTTCCTAATTACATTTAATGAGGCATTTTATGCCATCAGATGATTCTGCCTGTCAACCTTGGGTGACTATCTTTTTTAAGTGTACATCATTAAGTGCATTCATGGCTTGTGTAACACAACAAAGGCTTTTTTTTTATGTGTGAGGGGTGTGTGGTGGCCCAGTCTCACCACTAAGCATCTTTTGTTCATATGGATTACACTTTGAGCAAATGGACATTCTATTAGTGACAGAATTCAGCAGACTTACCCCTCTAACATCAGGCAGCTTGCAGGAACCTGGGAACCAGGAAGGAGCCAGGCTGGGAGTTTACTTCCTGGGTGTGTCCTCATTCCCAAGAAGCAAGAGGAGGCACATTAATGCCCCTGTCTGTCTGGAAGAGAAGCAGGAGAATCGGGGGTGGGAGAGGCAAGAAGGAAAGTGTCAGAGTAGGGATGTATTTTGCCTGAAGACTTTTGAGTAGTTTTAAAATTTTGCTTTACATTTGTGTGTCCTCTTTCCAATGTGCTTATCTTTTTAAGCCATCTAAAATCCTTTTGGAAGTAGGTCCTGTGTAAATATTGAGTAGATGAAAAAGATAATCTCCACTGAAAATGAATGTGAGAGAGAATGAATATTAAGGAATTTCAGGAAACAAATTCAGACTCACGGAGAAAAATCCACTAGAACAGTGTGGGGCAGCCAGGGACAGGTGGCAGGCGGGAGCCCCTTGGGAGGGTTGGCAAGAGCTCCCCACATACCCGGGACAGCTAATCTGTGCTAGATCATGTGTCTTATGTATGTCTAGCAGGGGCTGGACTTACTGGCTGCTGTGCTGGTGTGCTGGTGTCTTTGCTGGTTTGGGTCTCTGAAGGCTGAGAAGCAAATGGTTTCAGGGTGCAATCGAACAGCGTTTGTTTCTGATCTTAGTGGAGAAGTCAGTAGTTTGGGTGCTCTCTGATTTTTTTAGTCCACCTGCTGGTAAAAGGAGCCATCTTTTTAGATTCTGTATTTCTGCTGCACACTTGGACAATGCCAAGTCTATTAGCACATGTAGGACCAACAGCCCAGAGATTCAAGACTTAGTTGAGAAGTTTTATTTGGAGCTTGGGGTTTGAGCTCCAATAGTAAAACTCGGCAGTGTTTGCAATTCTTTCCTATCTAGAAGAACACTACTGTTCCTTCCTGTGTTTCCAAAAGCATTATGTCAGTTTGATGTATTTATTTCCTGTGTTTTGGAGACTTTTCAGAATGACACAGTTGTATGATTGCATGATGACGGAAGGGTTCATCTTTGTACAAATGATGTCCTTCTTTACATTTTTTTAATTTTTGAGATTACATCCTTTCCTTTTGTAATACCCTTTCCTCTTTCCCCTTCCCCTTCTAAATTCTCGCACGTACAACCCCTTTGCTCTTTCAAATCCATGGAATTTTTAAATTGTTGGTACATATATGTGTATTCTTAAGTACATAACTACAACCTGCTCAGTTAATATAAGACTTCTTGTATGTCAGAAGCCAGGCAAGCAGCACTTCCTCTCTGCTTCTCGCCAGAGACTGTGTGCACAGTTGCAGTTCCTCTGGAGGTGGGACTCCTGGTGTGAGAAGCCTGGCAGCCTGTGCAGCTGCAGGTGGGGAATACCAGCACACCCACAACTCATTTCTGCTTCTTCACTGTCCTCTGTTTGTTTTAGTTATTGGAGACAAGGTCTTTTGTGGCTAAGGCTGGCCTTGAACTCCTGACCCTTCTGTTTCACCTCCTAAGTTCTGGATTACAGATATGATCTGTCTGGGTCACTTCTTTCTTTCTTGATAATCTAGGAACAATAACAGTGCACTGAGGGTGTGTATTGCATGAGATGTTGAACAATGAGGGATAGACAGTATAGAACGTTCAAACAGAAAGGGGTGTGTGCTGTCTCCATGCATAGATTCCTGTCAGCATATTAGGATTCAAACCAAGGTGTGACTTAGGTTTCATCCCATTCAGTTCCATTTGTTTAAAAAAATATTATTCAATGGTCAAAGAAACAAAGCTTCCAAAAGATTAAAACATGAGTGCTATGAATAGTGTGGTGGTTCTTCAACACCATCCAACAGCCCCACCTCTGGTATATATTTAAAGCAAAAAAAAGTGGAAAACAAGGTTTTGAAATATTTGTACACTCTTGTTTACAGCAGCCGTATTCATAGTAGCCTAGAGCTGGAAATCAATGCCTATCAGCAAGGTAGACACTAAAAAAAATGTGGTGCATACAGATAATGGACTATCATTCAACCATCAAAAAGAAGGGAGTTCAGATATCTAGCACAACATAGACAGCTTCAAAGTCTTTATGACAAGTGAAATAAACCAGCCTCACAAAGCCCAAAACTGCCTAATTCCATTTATACACTGTGTAGTTACTTCCTAGAAACGGGAATCAGTAGTTACCAAGGGCTAAGAAGAGAGGCAACTGGGGAGTTAGTTGTTTAATGGCCAGTGAGTTTCAGTTTTGCAAGGTGAAACTGCCCTGGAAATTGATTGCACAGTCACGTTGACTATACACTGGACAGTACTGACTGTATGCTTAAAAGCGCTTAAGTCGGCTAAACTTGTAAAGGATTCAGCCAGGCATTACATCACAATTTATGTATGGAATATAAACCCACATGTCTTCTCAAAAGACATTTAGTACTGTTTATGTAGAAATTCTGAAAAGCCCAAGTCCTGGGATAGAAAATCAGCTCTGAGCTCATGTAACCTCGTAGTACGTGTTTGGTTAATGCATATCTCTAGTTCAGATCTGAGCATTATTTTTCCAACTGTGTGGGAGCTTTGCATTCCTTTTGGGTGTAATTTTAAGAAGAAGGAGTAGGGTTTGTAAACAGGAGGAAAAGTGAATTTTAGAGTAGGTATTTTAGGGACGTATTCAGGGAGAAAGCATGTGAGGTACCATGAGGGGTCTAAGGTTGCTCCAATGGGTCTTTCTGGGACAGTGGAGACTGGTTTCAGTAGGTGCTGCTGTGTCCCTTGCTCCTGAAGCAGTCTGTGCTGGGATCCTGGGTTTTCAGTTTCTTATTGCCAGCTAGGGGATTCCTCTGCTGCCTGGTCCTTCTGGAAAATCATGGGGAATTTTGTAAGAGCCAGGCATTGCTGGTTCTGAAGTTCTGTTCCCACGGGGAACTATAGAGGTTTTAGCTCCTCCCACAGTGTTTCTCAACCAGGGTATGACTTTACCCATCTCCCGGGGACACATGTGTAGTTTTTTTTCCCTTTTGGGGGACCACCACCCAACTCCCAAATAAAGACACGGAGACTTCTTATTCTTTGTTACAAATGCCCAGCCTCAGCTTAGGCCTGTTTCTTGCCAGTTTTTCTTTTTTCTAAAAATTTTATCTTATTTTTATTTTACATATCAATCCCAGTTCTCCCTCCCTCCCCTCATCCCATTCCTCACACCTTCCCATCACCCATCTACTCCTTAGAGGGGATATGATCTCCAATAGGGAGTCAACAAAGTCTGTCCCATTACCACATTGAGGCCTGACCAACTCCCTCCACCCTGTGACTGGGCTTAGCAAGGTATGTCTCCATAGGAAATGGGCTCCAAAGAGCCAGTTCGTGTACTAGCGATAGATCCTCAACCTACTGCCAGTGACCTTATAAACTGCCTAATCTATCCACTGTCAGCTGCATTCAGAAGGTCTAGTTCAGTCTTTGAAGGTTCTGCTGCTGTCCATCCGAGGTCAGTGAGCTCTCACTAGCCCAGGTCAGTTGTTTCTGTGGGCTTCCCCATTATGGGTTTGACCCCATTGCTCATATAATTTCTCCTCCCTCTCTTTGATTGGACTATGGAAGCTTGGCCTAGTGGTTAGTTGTGGATATCTGTATCTGCTTTCATCAGTCACAGGAAGAAGGGTTGACAATTACAGCAGACCTCAATCTGATTATAGGGTAAGGCCAGTTCAGCCCCCCTCTCCACTATTGCTTAGAATTATATCTGGGGTCATCCTTGTGTATTATTGGGAATTTCCCTAGTGCTACACTTCTTTCTATGCCCAAAATGGTTCCTTCTATCAAGGTATTTCTTTCTTTGCTCTCCCTTTGTCCTTCCCCCAACTTGACCTTCCCTTTCCCTCATGTTCTCTTCCCCATTTCCCTTCCCTCTTCCCCTCACCCCTTCCACTCTCCCCCATCCTTCCCATGCTCCCAATTTACCCAGGAGATCTTGTCTAGTTCTCCTTCCTAGGGTTCTCTTTGTCACCCAGCTTCTCTGGGGTTGTGGACTGTAGTCTGGTTATCCTTTGCTTTATGCCTAATATCCACTTATGAGTGAGTACATGCCATGTTTGTCTTTCTGGGTCTGGCTTACCTCACTCAGGATGGCTTTTTCTAGTTCCATCCATTTGCCTGAAAATTTCAAGATGTCATTGTTTTTACCACTGAGCTGAATTCCATGGTGTAAATGTACCACATTTTCTTTGTCCATTCTTTGGTTGAGAGGCATCTAGGTTGTTTCTAGGTTCTGGCTATTGTAAATAATGCTGCTACGAGCATAGTTGAGTAAATGTTCTTGTGGTATGAGTGTGCATCCTTTGAGTATATGCCCAATAGTGGTATTCCTGGGTCTTGAGGTAGATTGATTCCTATTTTTCTGAGAAATGGCCATACTAATTTCCAAAGTGGCTGTACAAACTTGCATTCCTACAAGCAGTAGAGGAGTGTTCCCCTTCCTCCAAATCCTCTCTGGCATAAGCTGTCTTCAGTGTTTTTGATCTTAGCCATTCTAATAGGTGTAAGATGGTATCTTATAGTTTTTTTGCTTTGCATTTCCCTGATGGCTAAGGATTTTGAACAATTCCTTAAATGCCTTTCAGCTATTTGAGTTTCTTCTGTTGAGAATTCTGTTTAGTTGTGTACCCCATTTTTAATTGGATTATTTGACACTTTGGTGTCCAGTTTCTTGAGTTCTTTGTATATTTTGGAGATCAGTCCTCTTTCAGATATGGGGATGGTGAAGATCTTTTTCCCATTCTGTAGGGAGTTGTTTGTCTTGTTGACCATGTCCTTTGCCTTACAGAAGCTACTCAGTTTCCGGAGGTCCCATTTACTAATTGTTGCTCTCAGTGTCTGTGCTACTGGTGTTATATTTAAGAAGTGGTCTCCTGTGCCTATGTGTTCAAGTGGAATTTCCCAGTTTCACTTCTGTGAAGTTCAGTGTGGATGGATTTATACTGAGGTCTTTGATCCATTTTCACTTGAGTTTTGTGCATGGCAATAGATATGGATCTATCTGCAATCTTCTACATGTCGACAGCCAGTTATGCCAGCACCATTTGCTGAAGATGCTTTCTTTTTTCCATTGCATAATTTTAGGTTCTTTGTCAAAAATCAGATGTTCATAGGTGTGTGGGTTGATATCTGGGTCTTCAATTCAATTCCATTGGTCTACCTCTCTGTTTTTGTGTCAATACCAAGCTGTTTTCATTTCTATAGCTCGATAATAAAGCTTGAAGTCAGGGATGGTGATGACTCCTGAAATTCCTGAAATTGTACAGGGTTGTTTTGGCTATCCTGTTTTTTATTTTTCCATATGAAGTCGAGTATTGTTCTTTCGAGGTCTGTGAAAAATTGTTCTGGGATTTTGATGGGGATTACATTGAATCTGTAAATTGTTTTTGGTAGGACTGATTTTTACTATGTTAACACTACTTATCCAAGAGCATGAGAGATCTTTCCATTTTCTGATATCTTCTTTGATTTTCTTCTTTTTGTTTTTTGTTTTTTGGTTTTTTACGAAACAGGGTTTCTCTGTTTTGGAGGCTGTCGGTCTAGCCTGGTCTCGAACTCACAGAGATCCGCCTGCCTCTGCCTCCAGAGTGCTGGGATTAAAGGCGTGTGCCACCAATGCCCGGCTTGATTTTCTTCTTTAAAGAGTTAAAGTTCTAGTCATATAGGTCTTTTCACCTGTTTGGTTAGAGTTACCTCAAGATATCTTATGTTGTTTGTTATAGCCAGCTTTTCTAACTTAACTAATTATCGTGTTTTTTTTTTAAATATGTGTTCTGCCTTGGGGCTTTTTATCTTTCTTCTCTTGTTTCTGTATATCTTACTTTCCTGATTCCTCTGTGGCTGGCTAGGTGGCTGGGTGGCTCAGTGACTGTTCCCTGGCACCCTCATCTCCTTCTCCCTTTCTTCTCTCCTTCTTGAACCCAGATTTCTCTTCCTATTTCTTCTCTCTTCCTGGCAGCCCTGCCTGTCTTTTCTCCTGCCTAGGCTGTTTAACTCTGTATTAGATTAATTAGGTGCATTAGGCAGGCAAGGTGAAACAAATGCAACGCATCTGTCCATAATGAAACACACATCCTTCCATCTTTAAACAAATGATGCATAAACAAAAGTAAACACACCTTTACATAGTTAAAGCAATATTCTGGAGCATAAACAAATGCAACACATCTTTGACTCATTAACATAATATTCCCCAACATATTTGGAAATTTTGGGAGTCACTTTTGATTGTCACAGCATGGAGGAGGCCCACTGGCATTTAGTGTTTTGGCCACGGAAGCTGCTAAAAACTCTACAGTGGCTGGAAGGGACTCACATCAATGGATTAGCCAGCAGAGGATTGTCAATAGCGAAGTTTTTGTTTTGTTTTTTTTTTTAACCTTTCAGGTTACCTATGATTTCCTGAATTCCTTGGTGTCACAGTCATAAAAATCTCTAGGTCATAGACTCAGAAAAGGATGAACCTGTTGAATGGAAGAGCATCAAGAAAGACAGTGTAAACAGGAAGGTCTTCTAACAAGGGAGAGAGGAAGCACAAATTATTTGCATTATTCACTGCTGCACATAGGTTCTATACTGTATTATGATAGTAAGAGACAGTGTGCAATAGAGATTATTCTGTGTATGTATCTGCCTGTCAATCTATCTATCTATCTATCTATCTATCTATCTATCTATCTATCTATCTATCTATCTATCTATCTGTTTTTCTTGAGCAGACTTTCTCTTTGTATCAGTCCTGACTGTCCTGAAACACATTTTGTAGACCAAGCTGGCCTACTTCTGTCTCCTAAGTTAAACACATGCCCCACCGCTGCCCAGTATTTTATTATATTATTATTATTCTTTGAGAATTTCATACAATATATTTTATTGCATTTTTTCCCATCTTCTATCTCTTCCAAGACCTTCCTCTCCTCCCTCCCTACATAGATTCATGTTTATTTTTTCTTTCTTGAAACAAAACAAAAACTCAACTAAAAACTATGGTGACTGTTTTGGGTTGGCCAACTATTCCTGAGCATGGGTCCTGCCCTGGAGTGTTGTATATGTACCAAGTGTCACTAAATTGATGAAAACTGACTTTTCCTCTTCCAGCAGCTAGGGTTTGTGAATAGTTTTTTTGTTTTTGTTTTTGTTTTTTTTCCCTGGCTGGGTTGGGACTTCATGCCCATTTTCTTCCTCCATGATGGGATTTTTGTCTGGCTCAAGCTTGGGCTGCTTTTGTGCATGCTGTTACAGTCTCTGTGAGCTCATATGCACACCTGCTATGTTGTTTCTGGATAATGCTGTTTGCTTAAAATTGTCCACAACTTCTGGCTCTTATAACCTTTCTGGTCCTTTCTTCACGTAGATCCCTAAGCACTTATGGGGTGCGATAAAGACATCCCATTTAGGGTGGAGTCCTACAAAGTCTCTCACTTTCTGCATGTTGTTCAATTGTGGATCTCTGTGTTAATTACAGTCTGCTGCAAGAAGCTTCTCTGCTGAGCGTTGAGTAATAGCACTAGGTTTTCCCATAGGACCCATGGAAAATCTAGTCACAGGTTCTTGGCTTTATTAACAACAATAGGTATGGGTTGCATCTCATGGAGTGACCATCAAATGTAATAAGAAAGTCTTTGGTTATTCATCTAATATTCATGCTACTATTGTACTGGTGGGCATATCTTGCAGGCATGTAGTTACTATAGCTTGCAGGGGTCAAAGATTGATAGTGTTTCATCTGGTAGTGTTTCTAACACCTTCCAGCATTATGAATGCTAGCCAGTAGTGGGTGAAACTTCCAATTGGGCACCAGCTTTCTCCATGCTCTATGCCATGAGCGCGTAGTGTCTTCATCAGTAGGGTCTTACTGTGAAGCTGTAGCATTGGGAATACTATAACTATCTGTCTTCAACTCCATCAAAGACCAGAGAAGGATAATATATAAACACTAGGATTGACAGAGACATCTTGCTACCTGGACAGTCACCCAAAGTTCCTCTGTAACCTTGGGGCATCCATCTTCAGCCCATAGGCCACAATGTGTCCAGAAGATTTCTCAGCAAAGCAGGAAATTTCAAACTGTCTATCTGCGTTGGCAGTCTGTCAGTCATTTTCTTTGTCCTGCAGAAAGTCTCATAGACTCTTCCATGAAGCAGGAACCCTGTAAGACTGAGTTCAGCAGTCACTTTCCTGTGGGTCCTGCATGTCCAGTTTATACAGCAACAGTCAAACAGTCTAGGCAAGAGCAGTTTCTTGCCCAAATGGCTAATCTTGCCATGTTGAAAGCAAACTCGATTTCTTCGATGCCCATCTTCCTCTCATACGTAATTGATGCTGCCAGGAGCAGACATTTCTCATTGTCAAGAAAAACCCTAAACCATTTTAAATGCCATTTTCTGAAGGTCTTTGAGAGGTTTGAAGACTGTCTATCTGTCTCAAATATATTTCTGTATATCTAGAAAACCTAACTTACCTAACTATAAATTCTATTATAAGTAACTATCTATAGTCTGTATTCAATTATGTTTTAAAAGATCAGTATAAGCACAATACTTACTCAAGAGGAGAAATATACACATTACAAAATTGACCTTGAATTTGTATCAGTAAATGAAAAATCATAGCCATACCATAATTCCCCTTTTTACCATTAAAAAGAGATTGGCTGTGATCATTAACCAATTATAAACAGTCCCATATAAATGAAAACAAAGATTTATAAACAAGATAGGAATTAGGACGTCACTCATTCCAAACTGCTTCATGCTGGAAGGGGGCGCTGTTCATACCATGGGGATCATGACAAAACTCAGAAACCTGTATAAGTCCTTATTTTCAGGGCCTGTGAAGCTCCATTATCTTAGCTGTCTCAATTGTTGGAACACCTGGCCCACTGCTTCCGGGGGTCTTGGTTTATCAAACCACAGAAGCCTGGAAGGAATCCTCAGCTTTTCATTTCTGTAGAAACAGAAATGAAAACTCCTTTCCCAAGTAACATATCCTTATACTTAAATTTTGAAGTCAAGGCATTTTCAAAAGATGTAAGTTGAATTAATTCAGCAACATTTATAATCAAGTGTACTTTAGCAGTTGTTCCTTCCTGTGCAATTAAAAAACTGAAAAACACAATAGCGTACAGTATCCAGACTCTCTGTATTTTCCATCTTTACGTGGCATATATATTTATCTATTATTATTCTATTTCTTTTACTTTTATTCCTTTTTCTTTGAGACAGGGTTTCTCTTTGGAAATCCGCCTGCCTCTGACTCTGCAGCAAATCCTACCAGTGGGTGCCACCACAGCCGGGCCGTTTTTTTTTTTTTTCAATCTTATGTATATTTTTAAACACACTGTAAACCTTTAGAGGTTTTTCTTTATTTAAGTCTGACTTTAATGTAAATCTTTATGTTTTTCTGGCCACGTGTCTTATCTGTTAAAACCCCGGCTGTTTTAAACTGCCGTTTTTCCAAGATGGCGGGCGTAAGCGTGATTTCAGCTTATCACCTCAGTCTGTGCTGACATCCAGCAAAAGCTGCCGGCTCAGAGATGTGGTCACTGCCACTTCCAGCTGTACGTATAACTTTTCAATTGTTAACAGTCTCTTAAAAGAACCTTGCTGGTTTTTTTTATGCAGAGTCAGGAAGACTCCCGTAAGCCAGCCGTGTGAATCTCGGTTTGTGGCTAGCAAAACAGAGCCCACCTGAGAAAAATGCTGCTACCAAAAATCTGTGCTTCTCGCTGTTCTTCTGTTTCTAAAATTCCTCTAAAGCTTTTGTTATTTTGCGTGGAAATTCATCATCCCACTCCTGATCACCATTTGTAAAGGGAAGCCTTTTTCTTGAGAGAAGCCTTCCTGCCAGCCTGGTTCCAGAGCCGCATGAGTCCCAAATAAACACACAGGAGGCTATATTAATTATGAAGCTGTTGGCCTTGCTTGTTTCTTACTGGCTATCTCTGACTTAAGTAATTACCCCATAATTGTTAATCTATGTATTTCTCTTACCGGAGAATAGTTCCGGGCTTCCTACCCCATGGTGTTACATCTTGACTCTGTGTTTCTCCTTCCCAGAGTTCTCCTGGACTCCTAGTCCCACCTATCTAGATTCCTATTGGCCCAACAGTGCTTTATTGACACAAGACTTCCACATCAACCCGTTGTTCAGGTCAGCTGTTTATGTGTGTTTCTCCAGCCTGGTCTTGACCCCTTTGCTCATCACTCCTCCCTCTCTGCAACTGGATTCCAGGAGTTCAGCTGAATGTTGAGCTTGTTACCATTAAATTTTAACCAAAGAGCTCTGGCTAACAGCTACCCAAATGATAATGCATTTAACAGTCAAAGAAACCAAGGAAAGTAATGAGTTCAAAGTCACCCAAATATATCAGCATCTGACCTCAGGCTTCATGCAAAGCAGCAGAGACCATAATCACTGACTTTGGAGAGAAGAAATGCTTTAAGAACTTAGGTGACTGACTTTTCAACACTTGCAAAGGAGGAAACCAGAATAACGTCCTCTGATTCCTATCCCTCCTTCAATGCCGAGTCTGGTCTGATGGACTTAGAGGCAGCCTGTGCCTTCCTTGAGCCATATTAAGCCTATCCCTTGAGTACTTTCTTCACCGTTGGTGGCTGGAGCTGCCTCACACACAGTTGCCGAGTGACAGCTGTCCTCTGGGGATCAGACATTCCTTTTGGTTCTTTTTCCAGCAGCTGGTTATCACCTGATGGCAAATTCAGACTATTTCCCCTCCTGGGAGTTGTGATTTCTTGTGAAACTGTCACCCTGCAAAAACACGAATCCCTGTTACCAAATATAACTTAGAAAGGCAGGTGCACGTTATTCTCTCTGAAACGCAAAGGGCATGCTTATGGAATTAATATTCACAGCAGGATGAAGCTAAATAATCTGCAAGTGATTGAGATAGAATGGTACTGTCCCTGGCATTCTTGTGTGTGAGGATTTTTAGCTGCAGTGTCTTGATGATGATAACAGTAGGTTTGGTCTTACTAGGTGTTTTCTTTATATTTTCAGGCTTGAATTCTGGTGAAGGTCAGAGATGTTTTAAGTAAGAAAAAGGGAGGAGTTTGAATGAATAAGACTGTGTGGAGTGAATTCCAGATCTTGAATGTCCTGGCTATTAACCAATTTACAATCCACTTTGTAGGGTGACAAACCAACAATCTCCCTCTGGAATGTGTCTTTGCATTATTAGGTAAAGGACATTTGCCTACTATATGCTTATACCTAATTTGAACTGCATTTTAATAGCTTCCCTTATGATGGAGGGCCACGGGAACTTTTAAATAGATGTAAAACTTTCATAGAGAAGTCTGAGAAATGACATATGGAGAAGACTGTGAAAAAATAAAGGAAAAATCAAATGAAAAAGAAGAATATTAGAACAATGGTTCTGAAATTTGTTTTTTCCCCTCTCTCTCTAGTTGTCTTTTTCCGTCTTGTGAAACATTCAAAGAGAAGAGCATTTTGATTTCTTCTATTAGGGGTGACAAAGGGCAGTGCTGACTAAATGCAAGGCACAGCAGTGACAGACTGTGGTGGCAGCTCAGTGGGTAAAGTGCTTGTCTTGCAAGCATGAGGACAACCCCAGAGCCTTGCTCAACAACAACAACAACTACAACAAAAACAAACAAACAAAAAAGCTGCTCTTGGCGACGAATGTCTGTAATCCTGGCACCATTGGGGCAGAGACACGTAATGCCTGCTGCTTGTTGGCCAGATACCTGAGCTTCGTTCCAGGCCAATGAGAGGCACAAGAAATAACACCCGAGGTGAGTCTCTGGCCTGCACACGCACACAAGTGGACATGAACACCATGGCAGCTCTTTTCTGAGTCACTGGGCTCTGGTTGTAGGATGTTCTTTATGTGTAGTCTTAGAGTGACGATTGCCAGAGAGAGACCATTAGGATCCTCACAAGGATTCTGGTGGGATACACACACTTGTGTATACACACACATATGCACAGATGCACCTTGGAAATGATTTATTCAGGGCTTGACCTTTGATCATTAAGTTCTGCAACAACGATCAACTACAGATATGTGGCTGGCTTGTAATTTGGCAGAAACACAACTATATTCAGTGCCACGACTGACTAAATCCTGTAACCTTTTTGGGAGTTTCGTTTCCCTTTCTGCCAATCGAGTTCTCTCGACGCCTTCTAATGTAATCTGTGGTTTTGTAAAGTCTGGGCTGGGTTTGGAACAGTGAGAAGCACTCTGTACTGCTTCTAAAATTAGCCCGGACATGAGTCTCTGATCCCCGAGAAATTTACAATCTAGTCTGATGATTTCTTTGGCAGCATTAATGGAATGATGGAGATGATTGTCAGCTGTGTGGGTTCCAGCAAGTCATATGATACATTGGGTCTCATCTTGAGCATTTGGAAATGGGTAGAACTGAATTAGAGGTAGAATCTATTCTCTATTTCCCCCACACCTACTGTGTTATAGAGTCCCGTGAAGCAGGTGTGAGGCAGTTGTCACTTGTGATTGCTGAACTTGGTTGCCTTGGTTTGATTCAACCCCAGATCTGTCCTGGCCAGTGGTGTAACTGGGGATGGATGCTATAACCTTCCTGCCTCTGTTAATACATGGATGGAAGCCTGCCCTTGTATGTTAAGGTGTGTGAAGCACTTCAGGCAAAGCTAGGCCTGGGGCAAGTGAGTGAACAGGCAAGGGAAAAAAAGTCAGAGCCCACAAGATGGCTCAGCTGGTAAAGGCTCTTGACACCAAGCTTGATGACCTGGGTTCCATCTCTGGGATCCATATAGTAGAAGGAGAGAAGGAATTTCTGCAGATTGTCCTGTCATGTCCACACACATATCCCTCTTCCCCTTCCTATACACACACACACACACACACACACACACACACACACACACACACTCGCGTAAATTTTACAAATGACTCAAGTTTAAAAACCAAGACGCTTCCTTTGGGAGGCCAGTGTTGTGGGCATGTGTTACAGCTGGCAGGGGCCGACTGTGGTTTTTCTGAATTGGTTGCTTACCTCACAGTGCGTCCGTATTGACGGCACTTGTTTGGGTTACTGAGCTTTGGACTGACCCTGGGTCAGAAGGGACCAAATGTGTGGTTTTCGTCCATCAGGCATCACGGTGTTTTCAGCAGGGCAGCTGGCACCCATCACACCACCCCCAGTGATGCCTGGAATCTGCTACCCCAGGTCTAGATGATTGGTGATATCCTCTCTATAAAGACAAAGCTTTGGGGTTATAAATAGCTTCCCAGTGAGAGATACCCTTGCTGTGGGCTTCCGATAATTACAATGTGAGCTGTTGGCTATAATCAAGTTTAATTGCTAAGGAGCACAGGGAGGCATCCCTAAAACCCAAATGTCTCAGGCTCTTCTTATCCTCTTTGTATCTGATACAAATTATCCCCTTTGTATCTGATACACATTTAAATGTCTCTGATTGGGTCTCTAGTCAGGGCATGTGGTTCCTGGGATGCGCCTCTGGCCTCCTGGGCAGTCCACTGTATGATGCATTGATTCATGAACCTGTTGAAGAGGGTAAGGCTGGACAGACAGTACGAAGCAGTGGATTAGGGTCCTGGAAACAGGCTTGAGCCTTGTTCACTGCCTGTAAAGAGAGAGGCACATATCTCTGTATGTAAGCGTGTGTCTGTGAGTGGCAGAACTTGGGGGCACAGAGTCAAGAAACTCGAGGGGGAAATAGCTATAGAACACTTTCTGGGTTGCTTCCAGCCATCTTTCTCCAGGTAAATTTGTAGCTCACAGATGACTGTCAAAGCTCTCATGCCCCCTCCTCTGTCTGATGTTACTTAGTTCAACATGTCCTGGTGCTCCATTTAGGGTTTGCATGAGCAAATAAAGGAAATCAAGGCTGGACGGCTTGAGTTTTCTACTTAAGTCCTTGCCTAAGAGAAAGCGAAGGTGTGGAGAATGCTGTCGTGTCTGACTTGAGGCTCACCAGTGCTCCAGGCGATCTGCGCTGGGAGAACTCCTGGCCATCTGGTTCCCAGTGATGGTCACACTTCCCTTTGTCTCGTCTGGCACAGGACCCCACCAGCTCTGTCCTGTCCACACCTGACTGCAGGGACACCTCTCGGCAGTCTCAGAGGCTATCTGTCTTTGCAGGTTCTGCTTCCTGTCCCAAATTTCCCCCCAGTGCGCTCGGCAAGAGTGTGTCTCACCTTAGGCTCATTGTTCAGAGTTGCAGTTCCTGCTCTCAGCTGGATCCCTCTGGGTCCCAGCAGATGGTTTGCTCAGCTCTAATTAGTGGCTTTTCCAGGCTGATGACTCTAGTCTCTGTTGCCATCACCCACAGTTTGGCCAGTACCACTGATGGGGCCTCTCCGAGTTCTCTGATCCTCACTGGGTCGAGGGCTCTGGCACACTCTTGCCGGGTATGTATTTTAGACAGGAAAAGCACACGCAGGTCTAGGCAGCTCTGATCTGCAGCTTGGGGTGTGTCGTGCCAGTGGCTGGTGAACTCACTGGATCAGGCAGAGCAGGCGTACTTGAGGTTTGTGATCCTGGGCATGAGCTCCCTGAGGGTCAGTACCCACACTGTCCTGTCAGCTTATCGATGGTGCTGCTTATCTTTAAGAGGCAGAGGAGGAGAGCCAGGCTCACCCATGCCCTGCAAAGACAAATCCCAAACCCAGATATAAGATCACACTGTAGTCCCCCCACACCCAGCCTGGTCAGTGGCTGTATCTCAGTACACGAAGTTAACGTCATCATCATCATCATCATCATCAACTCAGTATCATCATCATCAACTCAGTATCATACTCATAATTACACTGTCATCTTGTAAGCAGCCCTGGGGATTCACACCTTTTCAATATTCTGACCAGGCTGGTTTGAAATGACTCAGGTGAGTCTAGGTCTTTTTCACATTCTGTTTGGCACATTTGTTTCCATTTGGCTAGATTGCTGGTCTTTCTTCATGTTTTAAATTTCACTTTCAAGATCTGGGCATGCTGGTTCATTCCTTTACTTCTAGCCCTCAGGAAGCTGAGGCAGGAGGACCAAGAGTTCAAGGCCAGCCCTGGCCTCAGTTACTCTGAGGCACTATCTCAGAAAACCAAAAGCAAACACAAACTTCTATAAAAAAACAACATTGTCATATTTGCTTTGGTGGCAGATGCTTTAAGTTAAAGAAATATATTCAAATATTCCTTTTCTCTCTGGTATTGATATGCTTCCAGATATTTTTAAATTATGAATTGTCAACCCACCTGAATTATTAAAAAATACAAGATGGTTATGGTAGATTTTCTTTAAATGTTTGATTTTAGAGTATACTGACTCATTTTTGGACTTGAATCCATTTGTTTTATTTTGAGAAAAATCAGATTGGCTGTGGTGGTGGTGGTGGTGGTGGCAGGGCCCACCTTTAATCCCAGCACTCTGGAGGCAGACACAGGTGGATCTTTGTGAGTTCAAGGCCAGCCTGGCCTACAGAAGGAGTTCCAGGATAGCCTGAGCTGCACAGGATACCCTGTCTTGAAAATAATTAAAGTAAACATGTACATGCACGGGAGAGAGAGAGAGAGAGAGAGAGAGAGAGAGAGAGAGAGAGAGAGAGAGAGAGAGAGAGAGAGAGAGAGAGAGACTGATAGATAAAAATAAAAAGGTAGAATACATAGATTTTTCAGATAGGAAAATATAAACAAGTAACATAAACATAAATAACTATACATGGATTATTAATTAGGTTCTTTGCTTTGCTATGGATTCCTTTAGCTAAAACAACTCACATTTACACTTTCTGTATAGCTTCTAAGAATTTTTCCGAACTGTATCTTCAATCTAGGGGTTTATTTCTTACCAATCACAAAGTCTGGCCAACAAATGACCCTTTCATGTTTGAGTGTCCTCCTTTTTTTCTTCTTCTGGGATATTAATTTGAAGGTTATTAATCCTGTTATCAAAGCCACAGAGCACTCTTACAGCTGAATCTGTGGGCTCCCGCGGGGCTCTCTTGCACCTCCTCGGACATTATTGGTTGATTATACCCTTTGGTTTAATTCACTCCTACTGATTTAGAGCCTTCTGAGTGCTCTAATGAGAGGCAATCTGAATTAATGTGTCGGAGTGCACCCTAGGAGGCCACTGCCAAAGGCTCTCTCAGGTGACTGTGTCTGCTAATGTGGCTACTCAATAAAAAACCCATTTCTCCCTAAAATGGCTAGATATTTTATTGCTGACTTTATCACCCAATTTGCTATGATCTTTCATCTCTAACATCCTGTCCTTTCGTTGGGAATTTTCATTAGATATACTCTTTAGTGTCGATAGCACTTAAAAATTCACTGGTTTCTCTAAAAAGAATTAATCTGCAGTCTGCTAATAGGCTTAGCAATGACTTTCTCTTGTGCTTTCGTACAACTTGTACTTGCTGCTGTGATTGGATAGGATTGTTCCACATGCAGAGAAGTCATGTCAAAGGCTCAGTTCACAAGGCATCATGCCTCCTGAGTGGACACATTTCCAACATTATTGTTGTTAAGATAAGGAACACATCGTTTTGAGACAGGATCTTGCGTGCTTTAGGAGGCAGGCCAGCTTGCTGTCTTAGTTACTCTCCTATCCCTGTAAAAGGGCGATGCATACAGTAAAGAGTTGATGGTGCTCCTGCTCCAGATGGTGAGTCCATTCACATAGGGCAGGTAGCATGAGAGCAGGCATGGTACTAGCTGAATGTTAGCGTCTTTATCTGGAATTAGGACAACACACACACACACACACACACACACACACACACACACACGGGATGGGGTGCAGAGCATTAATTGGGAAACAGGTTTCAAAGCCCAACCCCAGTGACACACCTCCACTAATAAGGCCACACTTCCTAAATCTTCTCAAAGCTAGCCTCAAAGTCTCTATGTAGCTGAGTATGACCTGATCCTCCCAAGTGCTGGGATTTTAAATATGGACTAACGTATCCAATTTATGTGGTGCTGGCATCAAATCCAGAGTTTTGTGTATGTTAGGCAAGCACATGACCACTTGGGCAACATCACCAGATGCAGGATGATTCTCTCTCTCTCTCTCTCTCTCTCTCTCTCTCTCTCTCTCTCTCTCTCTCTCTCTCTCTCTCTCTCTCTTTCTCTCTTTAAATTTAAGCACAATTCTTTATTGATTCTTTGGAAATCACACACCCCAATCCCACTCACCTCTCAGACCCTCTGCATCTGCTCCACACCCTGCAGTGTGTGCTTCCCACAAATTAATTAAAAACAAAACAACCCCTCCCCCCAAAAAACCCTCGCCTCTCTCCTCCATCTTTCCAACACTTCTTCGTACATCCTAGTGGCATCAGGAGCTGTGGGGTGTCACCCAGTAGGCCACTTTTATCCAATCAATCCCACCCACAAAATGTTAATTTCAACGAGTTGTTGGTGTGGTTCAAGGCCTCTGGTTTCTGGTACACCATCATCACTGGGCCTTCATCAAAATCCTCCTCAGATATCCTGTTGTCCCGAGTCTGGAGATCCTGCAGGTTACAGTTCTGCAGGATCAGTTCCTTCATGCGCTCCAGTAGGTCAAAGAGGAGGCAGCTGTTAGGGTGTGTCACCCCAAGACCCACGTGAGTCTGGGTTGTTGAGTGAAGTCTTCCTGCCAGCCTGGTTCCAGTGCCACATCAGTCCCAAATAAACACACAGGAGGCTATATTAATTATGAAGCTGTTGGCTGTTTGCTTGATTTCTTACTGGCTATCTCTGACTTAAGTATTTACTCCATAATTGTTAATCTAAGTATTTCTCTTACCGGGGAAAGGGTGCGGACTTCTTACCCCTATGGTGGCTACATGGTGACTCCCTGTGTTTCTCCTTACCCTAATCTTCCTTGACTCCTAGACCCACCTATCTTGCTTCCCTATTGGCCAACAGTGCTTTATTGACATATATACAGGACTTCCCCATCACTGGGTGGTAGCTGAGATACTCAGTTCAGGCCATTGGGACCACCCCCTTCGGTGAGGGACAGAGCCAGCCCTCCTAGGCCTATGCCACTGGGGCCAGCTCTCCCATGCCTGTGGTGAGGGGTGGGGCCATCTCTCCCAAGTGCTAGGGTCAGTTCTCCCATGGGGGGGGCACCAGCTCTCCTGCTACAATGACCAGTGAGGGGCAGGAGCAGCTATCCCAGAGACAGTAAGGAGCAGTGTGACCCTTGGATTTCAACCTGCATGGTTCTTATGACCCCCTGTGGTAACATGAGCCATGAACATCAACCCAGAACCTGGGTGCTGTAGGGACACAGACCCAAACACAGCCCACGGAAGCAGCCTGGCCCTGGCCCTGGCCCTGTGTGACTTCACAGGCCACTTGGATTGGCATGGCCCCTATGGTAGCAAGGCCCTCAAACACCAATATGGCCTTAGGTGGTGACCCAGACCCCTGGCATCAGCATTGCCTTTGGTGGTATCAGGAACCACAGACATCAACACAGACCTTGCTGCTGTAGGTCACGGACCCAGTCATGGCTCTCAGCAACCACAGCCCTGGCCCAGACAACACCAAAGCCCCAGTGGCAGTATGGCCCTTGGACACCAAGTGACCACAGGATGCAGCTTAGACCTAAGACATTTGTGTAGCATTTGGGGGCACTATGGACCACTGCGATAGGACCACAGACCCAGACATGATCCCATGCAGCAGCTCAGAAATCACCATGACTCCAGGTGGCAGTGGAGCCCACCCGGATCAGTATGGCTTCCACAGCAGGGTGGCCCTTGGACGTCTACATGGCCCCAAGTAGCAGCCCAGACCCCTGGCATCAGCATGGACTTCAACGGTAACAGGAGCCATGGATATCGACTCAGATGCATGCTGTAGAGCCACAGACCCAGACATGGCCCCTTGCCACAGCTGAGGCTCAGATATCACTGTGGCCCTACAGAATGACTCTGGCAAGTATGGTCCTTGGAGACCAATGTGGACTCAGGTGTTTGACCAGATCTGGGTCATCCTCAGGGCCTTCAGTGGTTATGGAAACCTTGGACATCAACACAGACCCTAGCTGTGCAGGGACATGGAGCCAGGTATGGCTCCTGGCAGCAACTCAGGCCTGATGTCATCATGTACCTTGGGTGACAGCACAGGCCACTCAGATTAACATGACCCCAGTGGCAACATGGCCAATGGACACCACAAGGGCCCTGGGCATCCCCATGGCCTTGGTGGAAACTCAGGTCATGGACATCAACATAGACAACAGCTGTCACAGACCCAGATATAGTTGTAGACTGCAGCCCAGACCCAGACATCATTCTGGTCCTAGGTGGCAAGCAGGCCACTCTCAGCCCATTCCTCACAGCTTCTTCAGAACTGCCTCTTATCACAATGCATGAACCATTCTGCCTCTCTTTCTCTCCCATTTATCCACTATAAACTTGCTTATATTGACACTCAACCTCTCAGTGCTTTGTGGTGGGGGGGAGGGGGAGGCATGTGGGTGTTTCAGACAGGCTGCACCGTGAAGACTCATAGGAGGATTCCTGAATGTGTGTGAACATCATAATTACTTGGAAAAAATCCTTACAAAATGAAATGTAGTCTTTGGTCCCTTGTCCCTGCCAAACTCTAATTTAGTACGGGTACACTCCCACTGAAAATGCAATGTGCCCTTTATGAGAGCTTCCCAGATGTTGGAAGTTGCCATACTGTAAAACAAAGTCGAAAAAAGATTCCCTTCAAAGAATGCATATGACTTAGTCTCTAAGTCTGCTCTCACCTGTCACAGAGGTTCACATTGCAACTTCTGAATTTCTGACACTCATGTGACGAGGAGACCTGAGTATCCCACTACTGCTATGGACCAGGCTTTGTCTCCTCAGCAGCTGTGCTGCATGATGGGAACCTCATAGGTACTATTTTGATGATGGGAGGTCACTTTAGCTCTGGTGCAGATGTTGGGAGCTTTTGGCTTGTAATGATGCTACGGTGACCATTGTGTGCTGGTCCGGGGATCTATGTGCATCATTAAAGGTGTGTGTGTGTGTGTGTGTGTGTGTGTGCATGTGTGCATGTGTGTGTGTGTGTGTGCATGTGTGTGTGTACATGTGTGTGGGTGCATGTGCTCGTTTGTGAGCATATGGAATACAGAGGATGCCGGCCATCCTGTTCTCCCACTCCCAGCCATGTTTCTTTTGAGGCAGGGTCTCTCACTCAATCTACAACTGAGTTGGCAACTAGCACATCCCACCGATCCCCTGTCTCTGCCCTCTACCGCGCACAAGGAGTCATCCTGTTTTTTAAGTAGGTGCTGGAAATTTGAACCTAGATCCTCCTGTTTGCACAGGAAGGACTCTTAACGTATCTCCCCAGTCCCCATTTTGGAGCTTTATGTCTGTAGAGCTATTAATTCAGTGAAAGCAAGTGTGCAGCTTTGTACTTTCTTCCTACTAGCTTTAATTTATTTTGCAAATCTTTAGTAAAACTTAGTGGTTTAAGATATGATAATAGCAAAAGCTTTTCTCTTGGGATCTCAGGGTTTAGGAAAAACCAACGTGAGCCCTGGGGACAGGAAACTAGGAGTGCTTCATCTTGTCCCTTCCTCCTGGGGCTTCTAGGAAGCTGCAAGCAGTATGTTTGTAAATAGAGACTAGCTGCTGGGACTTACCCCTGAGAAGTCTTTTTTGTGCTCCTGTGTGTATTTCAGCAAGTCTCTCCTGTTTCAAGCTGTATTTCAGAAAGATTGGTTGCTAGCAGTCTAGCAGTGAG
The DNA here is from genome assembly GCF_017639785.1 of Mesocricetus auratus. Classification (NCBI taxonomy): domain Eukaryota; kingdom Metazoa; phylum Chordata; class Mammalia; order Rodentia; family Cricetidae; genus Mesocricetus; species Mesocricetus auratus. Next base: position 63,281,284 of record NW_024429184.1, read on the forward strand.
AAGGTGTGGCTACACACCAATAGTCTTCTGAAACTCACCTGATACTTTGAGGGGCAATGGTCTGCACAGGTGTTCTCTTACTTTTTCCATGTGGGCTGGGTAATGCACTAATGCACTAACAAGGACTGTGGGAGGCGCTCCCCACACAGCTAGGGGAAAACACAGTGGTCAAACCTAGGATCCGTGGAGGGATTCTGAGCAATGTTCTCAGTACTTTTGGGCACTTTCAGTCACTTCCTCATATCTGGGTAGTGCTGGAGCCAGAAGTGAGAGACTTCCCTATGATGGGCAAGCACTCTCTCAACCACTGAGCTATATAACCAACCCCTCAAAGTGTCCTTTTATGCCCAAAGGCTGCTACAATGGGTGACCAAATCTTGAATGGCAACTCTCATTCCCTGGTGAGAAGCAGTCAACAACTGCTTCTTGACAGTATATATTTATTTCTCTATGTACGTGTCTATTTACTCATGTGTTTGCATGTGTACACATGTGTGTGCGTTCATGTGGAGGTCAGAGGTCAACTTCAGGTATTATTTTCAGGAGCCATTTATTTATTTATTTATTTATTTATTTATTTATTTATTGTGATTGGGCTTATCACTGGGTCTATGGACTTGTCAAATAAGCCTGGCCGGCCAGTGAGTTCCAGAGACCAACATGTACCCAACTTCCAATGCTGGGACTATAGTCATGGGCCACCACAGATGCTTATTATTCTTATTTCAGGTGGGTGCTGGGGACCAATCAAATCCTTGTACTTGTGTGGCCAGCACTTCACCAACTGGGCTGTTTCCCCAGGCGCTGACTACATTTAGTCTTCGAAGCTCTAGGTGGTTAAGGACTTACCACTGCAGGCCTACAAGTGTGGCTTCCTGTAGCAGATGTGTGTGAGTGTGACGAGGGCTGTAGGGCTCTGTCAGGGGCTCACTCTCCAGTTGGGGGCAATGCTTCACTTGTACCGTAGCTTGGCCACCTTGTTCCTCCCTGATGTTGAGTGCTAATAGTCTGCCCAGAGTGCTACTAGCCGTGAAACAAGTGACTTTTTCCCCCTTTCCTTGAAAAAGCCATCATGGATATTACTAGAGGACGTCAGGGGACACATTCATAAGTTACAAACAAGTCCTCTACTTGTTGTTTTTTAAGGTGTGGGTCTTAGGAACTAAAAAGAAAATGCCTTGCTTCTTGGTCTGGCTGTCCTGTGTACTCTCTTGGAAATTCTATTGTCTAAACTCAGATATCCAGAGTACCACAAAAGGCACCCGGAAGTCTGGGCAATCTTAACAGCCAGCTGGTATGTGACCTGCTTCCACAAGGAAGATGCTAGTGTGTCTTCTAACCATCATCCCTCCTCCTCTCCCACCCACTACATTCTCAATGTTCCTTCATGGCAAGATTCCCTTCACACCGCTCATTCAGCTTCTTCCTTTCCAGCTAAGTGTGTGTAACCCCAACACTTGGGAAGTTGAGACCAGAGGAGTAACATTATGAGGCAAGACTGAGCTAAATAGTGAGACTTCAGCGTGTGTGTGTGTGTGTGTGTGTGTGTGTGTGTGTGTGTGACAGATACTTGACAAGAAGTCACTTAAGAAAGAAGAGTTGATTTTGAAAAGATGGTATCCACCTTGGAGCTCTGAGGAGTTTAACAGACCCATGGAGGCCCCAAAAGGCAACATAACAGTGGAAAAAGAGTGTGCAGAGCCCACAGTAGCTCTGGAACAACTGAAAAGGAAAAAAGGCAAGTCCTATGGGAGGATGCATTTAAAATGGAAGGAAAGATGGAGCAGGACTGTACACATGGAGAATCTATGCCCTCCAGTGCTGTGACTCAGCCAGTGGGTTGCAAACACAAAGGTCATGCTCAGGGAGCCCTGGAGCTGCCAGCACCAACAACGGGGAGTTGTATGGAGGCCTGCAGCTCCCCAGAAACCTGTCATTACTGAATATGGCCAGCCCTAGGCCCTAGTCCAGTGACCCACAACATGGAGCTGCCAAGGCTTCAGTCTGTGCTGTCTGCCCTGCTGAGAACCAAAGATCTCAGGGGCAGTGGTGCTGCCTGCAGCCGATAAGCTCAGCATTTGTGCCTGGTGAGCTCCAGGGTGGCCAGCACTGGACAGGATGGTGTGCAGCAGCCTGGAGTTCCCTCAGAAACATGTCATTACTGAATAGGACTGGCCCTCCAACCTGCTGGCTGAACTGAAACATGGAGCTGTTTCAACTGCTGCCCATACTGCTTGCCCACCTGCAGGCTACAACCACAAAGATAGAGCCCGGAGCCCTGGGAAGGCAGTCACTCAGGGTGGAGAGGTGTATGGGAACCAGGAGCTTACACAGAAATGCCTCCTGATGCCCTGCCTAGCTGCTATATTGCCCTGACTCTGAGCAACAGCTGAATATCCAAGGCAAGTTTCAGCAGTGGTCCAGTATTTATAGTGTTTCAGAAACCAGGAACCTTGAACAAGAACAAACATGGACAGACTCTTTCTCATCACAGCCAATCATTTGGTTATAGTCCCAATGATAACACAGAAAACACTCAGGAGAATAATGTATAGTCACTTTTACTTATTTTCATCTTCTATCAACTACAAGTTGGCAATGGGTCAATCATTTGTTTTTAATGGACAACACCAAATATATGCCATAAATACTGTGTACAAATAGAAATGCCTTCTAGGGCATTCTACATCCTGACAGGAGTACAGGACCAAACATGCCCAATTAAGTCCTGCGTTTCAGCCCCTTCTCTCCATTCCCATCACACAACCCTCTCTCTTTTCTGGCCTGGCCCCACTCTTCAATCTAGGTGGACCTCAGGAGCAGACACTGTCACCCCAGTGGTATGCGTGTGTGTTGTGCATGTGTACATGTGTGTGTGGTGTTCATGTATATATATATGTGTGTGTGTGTGTATGTGTGTGTTGTGCATGTGTACATGTGTGTGTATGTGTGTGTGGTGTGCATGTATACATGTGTGTGTGTATGTGTGGTATGGTGGTGTGTGTGTGTGTGTGTGTGTGTGTGTGTGTGTGTGTGTGTGGTGAATGTTCTTTATTTGGAGGAACATGACTTTTGTTGGACTGTTCTGGGTAACTGATTTTTCTCAGTGATAGCAGATGGTAAACTGGCCCTCGAGTGTTTGGTGGTAACTGATAAGCTGATTAATTCTCAGTGGGACATTGTGTGCTAATTAAAGCATCATCTCTATTGGTGGGGAATGCAGTGTGTTGCTATATATGATAACCCTAGGATCAACGAAGCTAGAAATGTGCTCATTTCTCAGATGCTCAGAGTATCAGAAGAGATTGCTCACAAACAAGGGAATTTTAGAATTCTGTGGCTGACTTATCCTGAAGATGTCTTAGGACAGGAGCTCTGACATCAGCAAACCCTGGGGGTCCCTGGGGATTCCAACAGAAGCTCTAGGGTGGGGCCTGAGAAGCTGCATTCCCAACGAAAGGCCAAGAGGCATTGGAGGCCAGACCAAGACAACAGTATCCAGGCTTCATGTATTCAGCAGTTACAGAGTCAGTCCTGATAGTTAGACTGTTTCAGTAGCTGGTCTACAGTGACACATGGCTTGAGTTCCTGTCTCCAGGAACCTGATTTTAGTGCAGTTGGCAGATGGTAAATGTGTATGTGAGGTTATGGAGAATCTTGTCAGAAGTCTGAATTTCAAAGGAGTTTTCTAGGGGGTGAGGTTTGTTTTTAATTTTCCACGTCCATTTTCTCTTACATGCACTAAAACACACAAAATGAGAACAGGCACACGCGCCATAGTCTGCAGAGATTGAGGGTTATGGAGGAAAGAAAAACAAGGGGGACACTTGGCAGTAGAGGGGTGGCCAGGGAAGACTCATGGGAGAAGTGAGCCCTCTTGACAATGGCTTGAACTGAGAGCCTGAGGCTAGAGGCATTGGGTGTGTTCCAGCTCAGCAGAGAAGAGTCTAGTCTTCAAGTAGAAAAAGGCAGGAGTAGGGACAGAGAATGCAAAGAAGAATAAGACTCTTGAAAAGTCATCTAACCCAAAAGCTCATGAACTGCTGCTTTCATCAGTGTTAACCCTCAACCCTGGCAGAGATGGCTGAGTTTCATTTAACATATCAAAACTGACCTGGCCACCAGGTTCTCCTAGCAACCCTCAGTTCCTGTCTGAGTATGCCATGCAGGTGAGTATGCCATGCAGGGTATGGCTGGCACACCCCGTTCCCTACCCTAAACTTTTCCAGACCAGGGGCTGGGCTGCACTTCCCCAGAGGCTCTTCCCTATATAATCTGGACATTTTGGTTATCTGCCCCTTTTGTATCTTTGTCCTCTTGGCTGCTGCACCTGGTCCCCTCTCTCCCTTCCCCACATAGCCAGATCAGTCTGGTCCTGTCCGCTCTGGACTCCCCCAGATGTTTCTGTCTCTAACCATGCCCTCGCTTTTATCTACAATAAACCATACCTCCACTATACCTAGGAGCACTCAAGGTCTTTCCTTTTTATTTCTTTGTTTCATTCATCCAACATGCAGTGTTTGTTCATCCCTTTGTATTAAGTCTATTAAAAATTGTTATCATAAAATACTCAAAGCTGGATAATTTCAAAGATGATGATGTTTCAACTTTACTGAGAGTTTTAGTAGCCATGCAGCATGTCCCAGGCTCTAACAAGGGTCTCCTTGGCTTGTCGTCCCATGGTGGACAGAGTCATGGTGGACAGGAGTGTGAGAGGCAGAAGAGCAGAAGGAGACTACCGATTTTTTCCCCCATCTCTTTATGACTTTGAAGGAGCTAGGCTAGAGAGGAAACCCGGGAAGAGGCATATAAAAACACATTCCTCAGTGGCTTCCATGGAGATTATCTGTAGCTTGCAAGTGAATTCTTCCCAGACAAGTAATTAAAATAAAATCTGTCAGTGGGTATGGAACTCTAAATCATAAGATTGTTGGTAAAGAAAATGAGAAACATATAAAGACTGAGTTCTATGTGTGAGAAAATGTTTTAACACAGATTTCCATTCTCACGAAGTGCACAGCTGACTTGAAAATAAACAGCACCACTCACAGCGGTGGCATTCATCTTTCCCCTCTGTGCTTATGGCCGACTTTCTGTTTTCCCTTTCATTTCCTCTTTTTGGGGTGGTAGTGGTGGGCTTAAGGAATCATGTAGCCAAGGCTGGCCTCACACTCATTGTGTAGCTAAGGATAACCTTGATCAGTCGACCTTCCTGCCTCCACCTCACCAGTGCTGGGGACACACCCAGTGATCTCTGAGGAATTTTTTGAAAGCATAAAAACAATATTAAATAAAATATAAAAATAATGAAACTCTTGAGTGTTCATGTTTACCAGCTGGAGTTACTTTAAATTGGTATTTTCTGGCCTCATTTGCTTCAACTACAGGGTGTGTGTAGGTAGGTGGGGAGAACACAGGGATATTTGTTAATGATTTAAATCTAAAACAGCTATATTTGACAGTCTGAGTCTTGGGATGTTGGAAATAGAATCTCGTTCAAAGTGTTGTTTGGACCTGAGGGGGCAGAGGGCAGCTCACACAGATGTCCTGAATCAGAATGGCTCTCAGGTCTGAGTTCTTCCCTCGACATCTTGATTAGCTTGAGAAGCACCTGGCAAGTTGAGGAAAAACCACCCAAGAGGGTTATCTAATTAGGAAAGTTCTGACCAGAACAAGGCCAGCACCACTGTAACATGAAAAATAAAAGACCCAGAGACTGATAATGGGGTTCAAACTTCAAGTTGAAGATCAGAAAAGCAAAGCAGCCAGCCACTAGCTCTTACTCTACCTTAGACTGAAAGGTGATGCTGACTCCACCAAACCTCAGACTGCTGCCTCTCCTTAATGTGGCTTGAGCATCCTGAGACTTCAATGTCTTCCTGTTCTCAATGTGGCTGGAGAATGAATGCCAGCTATGAGGCCTTACCTCCTTCATGCTGGGATTAAAGGCATATGATCCCAGCTGCTGGGATCAGAGGCCTGAGCTCTGTTACTCTTCACTCTTGTGTAGGCCATAGTGGCCTTGAACTAACGCAGATTTGTCTACCTCTTAATCCTGAGTTCTGGGATTAAAGGTGTGTACCTGACTTCTATGGCTTGTGGCTGACTTTGCTTTCTGAATCCTCAAGCAAGCTTTAATAAATCATAAATAATATATCACCACAATTCCCCCTTTTTGTCTAAAACAAAAAGAAAAAGGCTACAACTAACATAAGAAAGACTATATACAACAAGCACAGTAAGTATACACAATATATACAGGCAATAATTACATGAACAATGTCTAGTCCATTTGCATTTGACAAATTCAGAGAAAATTCTTCATTATCTATCCTATCTTGGTGAGTTCAAAGTCTTGTACCTAATTTACCTTCTGTTCTAATTTACACTGTCAAATTATCTTTTAATGTCTCTCAACCTTTTAAATTTTACACCTCTTTAGTGATTTTCTTTTCTGAATATGGTAAACAATGAAAATTATAACTATGCTGTCTAGTTTTCAACTCCCTCAGAGATCCGAGAAGGAAGTAACATTAACCCAGTATAAGCAAGTAACTTGCAAACAATGTGAGAAATGACAAAATCAGCTGACTGCCTGGACAGTCATTCAAGTTTCCTCTGCAACACTGGGGCACCCATCTTCAGCCTTTAGGCCTAGCAACTCTGAATGACTTTTCTGTGAAGCAGAATTTTGAAGGATTGTCCTGCCTTGTCTTGGTAAGTTTTTGCAGTCACTCTCTTTGGTGTCCTGTTTGTCCATTTTGGACAGCATACTGTCAGCTATTGAGGCAAGGGCACTTTCTTGTCCAGTGGCTTATTTTTGACACAAAGAAAGTAAACTCCATGTGGAGTTTCTTTGATGCCCATCATCTTCTTTGAAGCAGATTGGTGCTGCTAGGAGCAGACGTGTCTCATGGTCATAAAAAATACCTATGTTATCGAATCATTTTAGATGCCATATTATTTAGATATCTGAGGTGTTTGAAGATGACCTATCTTTCTAAAATATATCTGTGTTTGACTTTGAAGACATACCTATATGACTAAAAGTTCTATTGTAATAGGTGACTAATCACTAACCTGCATTTCATTAATATCCTAGACAGTTGGGAATAATAACTTTAAAGGACTAGAAATTTGCATTACATTGTTGAAAGGGCTGTATAAGTACAATACCTTGAACTAGGTTAGAGATGCTTGTACAGTATGCTTAACAAATTAATCTCAAATTTGTATCACACCACTGCAGAGGGGGAAAAGGAGAAAGGTCAACACACTGGCATTTCCTCTCTCTGCTTCTTGTTCACCATGATTAGCACTGCCCTGTCCTTCCCACCACCATGGCTGGAGACATCTGTGACTGTGAGCAAGTGTGAATATAGTTGATCAGAGAGCTCTGAGTTCAGTGAGACCCTGTCTCAAAAAAATAAGGTGAGTGGCCAGGTGGTGGTGGAGCACGCCTTTCATCCCAGAACTCTAGAGAGGGAGTGAGGGGGCCAGAGGCAGGTGGATCTCTGAGTTTGAGGCCAGCCTGGTCTTCAGAGTGAGTTCCAGGACAGCCAAGAATACAGAGAGAAACCCTGTCTTGAAAAAGAAAAGTAAAAAAAGGTGAAGAATGATAAGAAAGATGCTTAAAATGAACTTTAGTCCTACACACACACACACAGACACACACAGACACACACAGACACACACACACACACACACACACACACACACACACACACACACACACACACACACGCACAGAGTGGATGGACTCTGAGGAATGACCTGAAGTTATCCTCTGGCCTCCATATGTACACATATGCATATACATGGACAAAAACAAGATTTAGAATGGAGGTGGAAAATATACTGGGGATTGTGTGTGTGTGTGTGTGTGTGTGTGTGTGTTTGTGCGCGTGTGTTACTCTAGTTTAAGAACAAACAAAAAGATAAAAGAGATAAGTCATGATTTCTTCGTCTTATTACTTTAAAAATTTACATTTTCTTTCTTCTGTATTTCTCTCCCACACCCATTCACCATCCCAACTTAGCTCCAATCTTACCGCTTCATACCTGGGCTGTTGGGTCATCTTGTCTTTTGTTTTCCTTTATGTATGTATGGATTTTTAATTTTTTAAGTTAAAATAAATTGCATTATCACTCCTCCTCTTTCCTCCCTCTCATGCCTTCCATGTCTCTTCTCGTAACTCAGATTCTTTCTCTCAGATTCATGACTACTTTTTCTTTGTTATTATTGTACATATGTTTAGATGCATAGACACATAAATATACAACCCTCTGTGTCCACTTAGTGTAGCTTCCATGAGTATACCAGGGCTGTACACTTGATATTAGATAATCAATTAGGAGGCTTCCATGTGTATACCAGGGCTGTACACTTGGTATTAGAGGCTCATCCTTGGGGAGAACTAAGTCTGCCTCTGTCAGATGTTAGTTGCTCGTAGTTCTTTGTCTAGGGGCATAGTTCCATGAGATTTCCCTCTTCAACATTAACTTGTCTGTCTATTGGTGGTGCTATTGTTCAGGACCTGTTTTGGCAGCCATATTGCTGAAGCATAATGGCTAAAACTTCCTGTCATTTCTAGGAGACACAGTCTCACAGCAGACTTCCTGATCTTCTGGCTTGTACAATCTTCTGCCTACTCTCCTGAGGTGTCTTCTGAGCCTGAGGTGCGAGAATTATGTTTTATGTGTATCTATCAGATCTGGGGATCGACCCCACAGTCAGTTGTTCTTTGTATTTTGACCAGTTTGGTGTTTTGTAAAGGTCTTCATCTCTTGCAAAGAGAAGCTTCCTTGAGAAGGGGTGACATCTATACTTATCTGTGAGTGTAAGGATGAGTGTTAAGAATGCACTTAGGAAGTCTGCTGTCTTAGTAAGTGGTGGTAGAAAGTTCTCCTTTAAGATCCAGCAGCCCCTGAGCTGGAGAGCTAGCCGATGGAGTAAGAGCACTGACTGTTCTTCCAAAGGTCCCGTGTTCAATTCCCAGCAACCAACTGGTGGCTCACAACCATTGGTAATGAGATCTGGAGCCCTCTTTTGGCAGAACAATGTATACATAGTAAATAAATAAACCTTAAAAAAAATCCATTAGCCCTGAGTACTTGGGTATCTTTCCAGTACCAAGCATGCTGCTCTGTTGAGTGATCCTTAAATCTAATTAGACAGTTATTGATTACCACTGGGATGTAGGTGCCACCATCTCACCTTTAGGGATGCCTTGCCATGCTGGTCACAGTTGTCTTTCACAGGCATCACAGCTAGGTAGGGTTATTGGCTGCTTCCCTCCTTGGCAGCTTGTATAGTACCATCTTCTACCTTCTGGTGCTATGAAAGCTGGTTCTTGGGGAGTAGACTTTCAGGTCAGACCTGTCTCTGATTGTCTAAGTCACCTGTACTTGGACAGGGCTGTAGCAATATCCTGTATTATTTTGGGACTCTCTTTGATTTCCTGATAAATAGAGGGGTTTTTCCCCATACTTAGTACTGGGGTTTTGTTAGATAGTCAATGGCTCTTGTGTATAGCATTGTTGGCCAAAATGGCATAATTTCGCACACACACACACACTGTGTGTGTATCTATATTTGTATGTATGTATGTATTAATGTAAGTAAAAGTAATATGATTTCTTGTGGCTTTTCAAATATCCTTAGCGTGATTTTCCATCTTCTCTTCTTTCAGTATTGACCTCACTCCATACTCCCTAGTTAATCCTTTCCTTGTTTTTCATCTCCCCCTTCATATCACTTGTATCCTGCTATTATTGACGTCCTTTTAATACTTACAACTTGAAAGTAGACAAGTACTCTTAAAAGCTCATTCTATACCTTTAAAATTTTTTTAATTTAAATTAGAAACAAGCATGCTTCACATGTCAATCCCAGCTCCCTCGCCCTCCCCTCCTCTTCCAGCCCTCTCTCCACAACCCCTACTCCTTTTCCCAAGGAGGGTGAGGCCCTCCATGGTGGATCTCCAAAGTCTGTCATTTCATCCAGGGCAGGGCCTAGGCCCTCCCCTTTATACCTTTTTTATTCTTAAGCTTTTTCTGGGCATCTCTGGCCTTTGCATCACCGAAGGCAAAATTCAGCTTCCTGCCTTGCTTTGAAGGCTCCCAAATTTATCTCCCTGCACTATCCTAGACAGTCCCCTCTTTATTTTCTGTCTTTTCCTACTGTATTTTTTGTATGACTGTCTTTGTTTCCTAACACTTTGTGTTCAAATGTTACTCATCCTTCAAGATCTTTCTTAGGGACATGCTTTTTGAAATCTTCATATTTTTCTTTCTTGGCAAATTGCAGAAGCATCGATTGGTTTCAGTCAGCCATTAAGCACATGCAAGGTTGTTATTTTCTGGCATCTAAACGATACTACTCCATGCCTTTTAATATTTCATATGCCCACCTCTTTCCCTTAACTGCATGATAGTGATTCTGATGAGGCTAACCTTTACTAACACCCAGATGTTCTGTGGAAATAGAGGGCAATCAATGGGATGTTTGATAAAAATAGCCTAACAAAACTTCCTCTATTTTGTTTTAAGTGATGCGTAGATAGAATCTTGCTTTAGATACTTTCCTTTTGACTTTACTTTTGACTTTTCTATTTATTTTAATAGCCAGATCAATATTTGCTTGAGTATACCCCGAAGCAGGCCTTTGGAAATTTACTTATTAGAGACGGTCATCAAATTGTTGTGTTGGATTTTTTTTTCTTTTTTAGACAGGGCTTTTCTGCTCTAGACTCACTCTGTAGACCAGGTTGGCCTTGAACTCAGAGATCCAGTTGTTTCTACCTCCTCAGGGCTGAGATTAAAGTTGAGCACCACCACCTCCCATCTTAAGTGTAGGATTTTTCAAGTGACATAAACTCCAATTAGGAAGATTTCAGTGACAGGGCTTCTGTGTCAATGACCTGTTAATGTCCCATGGTCACGAGCTCCTGTGGGAAGTTGCTATTTCTTATGTCCCCTGTGTCCTCTGTCCCTACCAGCCTCTGGTACAAGGTGGGTGCTTGCCATGTGTCAGATGAAAAGGAGCAGAGTGGCAGTGTAGGCATGAGAAGAGACAAACACTTCAGCTCAGCTGTTTAATGGATTGAATATGCATCCTGAATGAAATATTTTGTTCTAAATAAGCAAAGCACAATAAATAGCACCTATAATTCAACACTCAGCATTTCCAGAATGTGTCATCTCTTGTCAACTCATGCATGTGTTTTATGGAGGTGTCATGTTTTTTTTTCTCTGTTCCTGTGACAGATCATGCACCACTGGCTAAGGGTGTGTCCTTGTCACACCCAGTGTCTGCTTCCTTCACATTCACCTTGCAACAACAAGACTGGCCCTTTCCGGGTGGCAGGTGGTGATGGAGACCCAGAAATGAGGAAGGGGAGAGCAAATGTATGTGATCGGAGAACCTGTGCATTTGGATGGAAGGGGCTGACCCAGGAAGCTTCAGTACTGAGTCCTTTCATGGGTCAGGGAAGGCCCAGCCCTTTGTTCCCCTTTACAAGATGTAGGGGACATTGGCAGTGAACAGCTTTCTTGTCTCTCCAGATAACCTGGAGTCATACCTGGCCTCAGCCTTCTTTCCCTCTTGTTCTGCTCATAGGGCTGCCCTCAGCCTTTCTGAGTTACAGGCTCAGGTAGGACATCCTCAGGATGTCAAGGGGCTTCCTTCACTAGTCCCAAAGACCTGCTGATCTTTATTGTCAACATTCCAGCCTCAATCAGTAATGATATCAAAGAGACCCTACTTTCCTTTCCACTTCTAGACTAATTCTAGGATTTGGGTGGTTGTGGGCCTAACACTGCTTCTTACACCTCTGGTTTTGAGCAATCTGGGTCAAAACTGTTCATAGAACACAAAATAAGTGGGGAAAAGAGAAGCCAACCACATGTAGACTTATTAGTTCCCTTTTCTGTTTCTGTGACAAGTCCGTCAGGTTGCTTTCCTTAAGCTAAGGAAAAAGGATTTGTTTGGGTTCATGAGGTGAAGGTCTAGTCCATTATGATGGGCAAGGCATAGTGGCAGAATTGCTTGAGTTGTGGCAGGAGCATAATCTGCTTACTCATATCTGGGTAGACAGGGAATGGAGCTGGGCTAGAAGCCTCAAGGCCTGCCCCTAGTTGGGGGGTGGGTCATCTCCACAAACACAAGGGCCTTCAGGGTGCTGATCCCCATGAGTCAAGAAGGAAATCCAGTTTAACATAACTCAGTAGCTGGTGTTGGTTCAAACTTCTAGAGTCTGACCCTGGGCAGTTAATTTTTGTCATATTTAAGCACAACACAGTTTTGGAAAAAAGTTTCCTGATGATAATTAGCTCAGTCCTGTGTGTACAATAAAGCTTAAGACATGATTACTTGAAACTTTTCAAAGTACGTGTGACTTCTTCCATGAAGATAGGTTCTATTGATTGAGAAATGATGCTCAAGATAAGGGTCTAGGGCAGTAGTTCTCAACCTGAGGGTCATGACTCCTTGGGATTGAACAACACTTTCATAGGAGTCACACATATCCTGCATTTCAGATGAGTACATTATGATTCATAACAGTAGCAAAATTATACTTATGAAGTGGCAACAGAAATAATTTTATGGTTGAGAGTCACAACAACATGTAGAACTGTATTAAAGGGTGACAGCATTTGGAAGGTTGAGAACCATTGGTGTAGGGAGAGTTACTGAGTTAAACATAAGAGTCTGGAAGAACCAGATATGGTCTGGCCTTACATATAGAACACATATCACCAGGCTATTAACTATATCCATTCCCAGCCTCCTGGGTAGAAAACAGGTTATATAATTCTTCTATTGAAGACATGACCTTGGGTGTTTAACATTCCTGGTTTCCCTAGTGTTTATATGTGAGCACAATGACCACATGTCCTCTACTCCTAGTGACCCCTTTCTCCATCAAGGCTTCAGCTTTTAAAGGTTCTAAAGCCTTCCAAACACTGTAGTGGCTAGGCCTTCCAAGTGTCCAAACATGTGATCATCTTTTACGTCCGAATTCATAATATAGGTGTGCTTGCTTCTGTATACTGTATGGGGGTGATTGTGCTGTATGGTGGCTGAAATGTGGCCAAGAAAGGCCTCTTTGACGAAAGGGCCTGTGTGTTGTGTGTTAGGCCAACTTGACCCATTTCTCCTGTACCAAAATAATTATGTTTCTTGTCTAAAGTCTATCATGTATGTGCAAGGAAATGAACATTTTGGTAATTCCAGAGGGGAAATGTTTGAGTGCATCACCATTGGGTGGAGAATCCCTAAAGATAGGGGTACATAGTCTGCAATCTTCTCCAACTATCTTCTCTCAAATCTAGTATCTCAGGAACATACCTCAAGACACTTGCTATAGCCAAGACATCCATTCTTGTGATGAGATAAGCTTAGATTACACAAAAGCTATGAATTTTCTTGATGTTCTTTCCTTGTTTTACAGTTAAGATATATAGTAGGAGAGCTTCTTGTTTATAGAATAAAATGCTCAAATATGATGTTGTTACAGTATCTGATTCATTGTTAGAACTAAACTAATATTATGGCGTGTACAATCAGTTTATAACAAGATCCTTAGGAAGAATTATTCATAAGAGATATGGAGGCTATTATCATATAATTCAGTCTCACAACTTATAAAATTTGTGTCTATTTGAGTCATAAGTTTATGACAAACACCAGGAGGTAGAATTCAGGCTGGCAGGTTTCAAACTGAGCTGGCATGGTGTCTTAGTTTCTTTTCCTGCTGCTATGGTAAAATACTCTGACAAAAACAACTTAAGGGAGACAGGAAGCAGTCCATGATGGCTGAGAACTCAAAGTGGCAGGAACCTAAAGCACATTGTCTTATCATATTTACAACCAGGAAGTAGAGAGGTGAATGCCTGTCGTTGCTCGGTTCTCTTTCTCCATTAATAGTCCAGATCCTAGGCCAGACACTGGTATTACTCACAGTGGGTGGTGTTTCCCATATTATGGCGCCTTTGTAGGGATGCTGACCTTGTCATACATTGCCTACCCTCAGCTGCTCTCTAAAACTGTGGCACAAGACTCAAGACACTCTCAACCTTGCATCTTTCACATCTGAAAACCAGTACCACTGGGTAACACTGCTAAGTTCTGTTGCCAGATTGACATGTAGCCAGACCCTTTGGATCACAGCTGTGTGCTGACTGAGGAACACTTCTGTCGGCAGCTGCATTTGAAGAGATGAGAACCTTGTCTGTATCAGTGTAGGCTTTGAATGAATTTGTGTTTTCAGCGGTTCTGATCTCTTTAACAATTATAGTGGCTTTCTCAGTACCAGCCTGAATTCTGTCCTGTCTTGAAACTTCCTCTGCTAAACAAGTTAGTCCATTGTCTTAAATTCGACTTCACTTAAGTTCTCAAGGAATGGGCAAAATGAAGTCGATTCTTGGATAAAATATCACATAAATGCTCCCAAGCTAAGTTCCTGATGGAGTTTTTGTTTTCTTCTGAATTCTCATGGACTTGGCCTCCATTGTCTACATTTCTTTTAGCATTCTTGTCTTCCAAGCTCCCACCAGGATGCCTCATTAAATTGTTACATTTGTAAAAGGGGGAAAATTTGAGTTCCAGGACACATTTGGTTCTAAGGTTTTAGACTGAAGGACTGTAGACATGACTTCATGTTATTATCCAGTCTAGGCAACCTTGTTAATTATGATGGTGTATAAGCACTTGTACATATTGAAGGCTATCTGTGAATCTAATGGCTTCTCTCAAGCTTAGTGGCTGAGTACAACTCAGTCAAACATGTCATGATTTGGGTCTTCAGTGCCTTCCAAAGGTCTTGTGTTGAAGGCTTGATCATCAGCCTCTGGCATTGTTGGGAGACGGTGGACCTTTTAGGAGGTAGAGTTAAGTTGAGGAAGTTAGGTCATTGCAGGTGTGCCCTTTAGGAGTCTCTCCTCCTCCTTTCTGCTTCCTCTTCTTCCTCCTCTCTTCTGCTTTCCAGCTGCCACGAGACTGATCAGCTTGCTTCCCACCCACTCCCCACTGTGATATTATGCTTCACTATAGCCTCAAAAGCAATGGGACCAACTGACCATAAACAGAAACCCCTGTAGTTGTGAGGCAAAGTAACTCTGTTCTCTTTCAGCTGCCTATAGAGGCTGAATTCAGCTGACAAGTAGGCTGAATCCATACCTTGCCTCATGAATGATGCTGCAGTAAGCATGATAATTCACCTGCCATAGTGATTTCAAATCCTTTGGCTGTGTATCCAGTATTGTGATTACTAAGTGTGGTGTCTGAAAGAAAATGGTCCCCAAAGGGAGTGGCACTATTAGGAGGTATGGCTTTGTTTGAGTAGGTATGGCCTTTTAAGAGGAAGTGTGTCACTGTGGAGGTGGACGTTGAGGTCTCATATATGCTCAAGTCATACCCAATGAGACAGTTCACTCCCTGCTGCCCTTGGATAAAGATATAGAATTCTCCAGTACCATGGCTGCTACACAGCACCACACTCATGGCATGCTCCCTGCCGTGATGATAATGGACTAAACCTCTGAATTATAAGTCACCACCTCAATTAAATGCTCTCCTTTATAAAAGTTGCCATGGTCATGGTATCTCTTCACAGCAATAGAAATCCTAACTAAGAACCAAGTTGTTCAGTCGGGTTTTATGAGGAATCTCTGCTTTATTTTCCATAATAGCTATATTAATTTCAATTCTTACCAACAGTGCACAAGGACTCCCTCTTTGCCACAAGCCTTCTGGGCATTTTTTCTTGCTGTTGTGTGTGTCTGTGTGATAGCTTACAAAAAGGTCATTTGATTTAAACAAATTTTTGTTACATTAACTGTTTGTGAACATTTTAATGCACTGTAAGTGTATATGTATGTATGTCAGGGAACAGCCTGAGGGAGTTGGGTCTCTCCTCTGTGTGAGACTAGGGAATTAAATTCAGGTCATCAGACTCGACAAAGTGCCTTACCTGTTAAGCCATTCCACTGACCTGCTTTCTTTCTTTTTGCATTTTGTTTTACATTTATTTATTTGATGAGTCTACACATGTGTGGTATGTGAGTTTGTGTATGTCACCATGCATGCATGTGGAGATCAGAGGACAGCTGTGGAGTTGGTTCTTGACTTCCGTTATGTGGATTTGTGTTATTAAACTCAGGTCTTTGGGCATGGCAGCATTTTGAGTCATCTTGTTCCAAGGCTTACCTTTTGTGGGTATGAGTAATTGGTTGTTCCTAGAATTTCTTTCTGATGAGTACATTACTAAAATTCCTCCCACTGAGCTGTGATGACACATGATAATTATGAAGACATTAGTTAATTATGCAGACATTAGTTAAATGTTGCTTTTAGGCTTTAGCCATGTACAGTTTAGAATTATTTTTTAATTTTTGTCTGACATAGGGTCTCACTATGTATCCCTGGCCTTCCAGGAACTCAATATGTACACCAGACTGGTCTTGAAGCCATAGAGATCGGCCTGCCTCTGCCTCCCACCATGCGCAGCTTAGAATTATTTTTTAAGTTCTCATAGTAAGTTTTTATCCACCCATTGGCACCATATTTGTCATTGATGAGATTGCTGAAAGTAGCTGAAGGAAACTGTCTGGATTGTGGAGTTAATAGAATAGGGATTGCCTGAATGTTGAGAATGGATGAAAATGGGTAGAGGCTCTACCTTGGTCAGTGATGTCACTTGGTTCAGGTCATTCTTGGTGCTTCTTCCCAAGAACGATTTCTGGTGCTCACAGTTGACATTTTTCTTTTTCTTTTTAAATATAGTTTAAAGTTTATTTTGATACTAAAATATCTTTAATTCAAGAATTATAATTTTAAGTCTCATAATTTTTCTTTTTTTCCTAGATTTTTTAAAATTTAAATTAGAAACAATCTTATTTTACATGTTAATCCAAGTTCCCTCTCTCTCCCCTCCTCCCATGCCCCCCACAAACCCACCAATCTCATTCCCACTTCTGCTTCCCAGGGAGGTTGAGGCCTTCTATGGGGGATCCTCAAAGTGTGTCACATTATTTGGGGGTAGGGTCTAGGCCCTACTCCATATGTCTAGGCTCAGAGAGTATCCCTGGTTTGGTCCTATGCTGGTTTCCCAGCTGTCAGTCTGGGGACCATGAACTCCCCCTTATTCAGGTCACACAGTTGACATTTTTCAATACTGGCTCCTTAGGTACTTTTAGAACCATTAAGTTCTCATTTTGAACTGTTAAATATTACATGATAGCTTTATTCTCTCTAGCCAGTTCTCAGAATTAATTCTTTGTCAAGTGAGACTATTCTAGAAGTGTCCCCTAAAGCTTTATAAAGCATATGAGAATACTGGAAAATGTAACATCACAAATTTACAGGAACACCTCTAAAATGACTTTGCTGTGAAGATTATAACTGCTTCTGTGATAATTCAGTATTTTCTGTATAAAAGTCAATGGTTTCGTGCTTAGAATCCTTGTGTGTTATTTCCCATTATGAAGATTGCTATTGGTAGAACACTAGTGGTAGGTTGATTGTTTTTTGTTATTTTATTTTGATATTTGTTGAGTTTAAGATCTTATCTCACTCATGGATTTATTCAGATCACACAGAAGGCTACATGGTGAAATGTAAATGCTTGGACTTAGACAGACAATGGGTTATATTGGTTATATTGACTTAGACAGATAATGGACTATAATGCTTTATAAATCTTAGAACTGGGGTATATATTCCTTAGCATTTAAAGGTCAGATTTCCTTATAAAGTAATAATTAATTAAACTCATCTTTTAAGTATGATGGCAGGGTTGGCTGTTGTGTGTCTGTCTGTCTGTCTGGTCTGTTTATAGATAGCCAGCACAGTAGCTCAGGAGGTAAAAAGATTGATCCCCAGGACTCACATGGTGAGAATGACTTGAAAGCTGTCTCCCATCTTCCATATGTTCATGATGGTATGAGTGTACCTACACACACATGCATACATACACACACTGAATAAATAAATGTGATATAAAAATTAAAACATTTATAAAAATAAAAAAGAAACTGCAGTGAGGGCACTTCCTAAGTGTTCATCATTGCCTCACTTTTCCCTCTGTCTTTAGTTATTATGAGAACTAGATTTGGCAGTGACCACTGGCACCTTTCATTGTCACTTAGCCCACATGCAAGTTATTTTTCTTGTTGCTCTGACAAAAGCAAGGAAGTCACAGTTTACTCTGTTTCATAGTTTGAGGCTTTGAAGTCCATCATAGTGGTGAAGGCGTGGGTGAGACCATGGAGTGTCTGGTCATGCTGTACCTGTGGTTAAGACGCAGAGAGAGCTGCTGGTGCTCAGCCCCAGTCTCCTTTCCGCTTTGTTACTAAGTGTTGTCTCCCATCCCTTGGATGATACCACCCTCACTCAGCGTCAGACTTTCCTTCTCAGTTACACCCCTCTGGGCACATTCCCAGAGTGTGTCTCCCAGGTGATTCCAAATCCTGTCAAACTGACAATAAAGATTAACCATCCTGAGTCAACCAGAGCTGCTGGAGAGATGGCTCAGTGGTTAAGAGCATTGGCTGCTCTTCCAGAGAACCCAGGTTCAATTCCTAGCACCTAAGTGGCTACTCTGTAATTCTAGTTCTAGGGTATCTGATGCTCTTTTCTGGTCTCAGCTAGCACTGTGTACACAGACATCCATGCAGTCAAAATACCCCCCACATAAAATAATAAAATTAAAAATAAAGCAAAAACAAAAACCTAAAAGCAACACAAATATGTCCAAATATATTCTTTTGTACTGTGAAATTCAATTGCTGGTCCTCAAATGTTCATGGCCATTTCTTAATGCAAAATGCATTTATTCAAAAACTGTTTAAAAGCCCCAAATCCAATGTCTTTTCTGATACTGAAGGCAATCTATTAGCTATGAACACTTTAACAATTTTTAGCCATTATGGTGACAGTAGGTTGGTGTGTGTGTGTGTGTGTGTGTGTGTGTGTGAGAGAGAGAGAGAGAGAGAGAGAGAGAGAGAGAGAGAGAGAGAGAGAGAATGAATGAGAATGAGTGTGTGTGTGTAACTGAACCTAGACAGGTATATTATTGCTACTGAGCTAAATCCTTAACCACCAAACAAACAGGTTCTGTAATTCAAATATATTTTGGTATGGAACAAACATTCTCAGTTACATTGATGGATGAGAGGATAGCAAAGGCTGGACCAAAGCAACATCAAAACCCAGCAGGCAAAATACCAAATCCTCTGTTTCCCTATCCAACATCTGGCCCTCGAGGCATCCTATGAGCTCCAACAGACTTGGGTAGCCTGTTTCTCAGTTCTATCACTTATAGTACATCGAGCCTCTCTGTTGAGTTGGTTCCAATCTGTGCCTGCAGCTCCCTCAGGGGTTATCTCATGGCCCTGGCACGTTTAACATTCCGGGGTTTCCATTGCAATTTCGGTTTGCCCATCACAGTTTTATGCAATGACTGCCAGGGCTTCCCTGCAGGGAATCCAACCCTGCTACACATAGCCTGACTTAAGCAGCTTTCTGGAACCCTGATGTAAATCTCCAGGACCCTGTAACTCTTGACTTTTCGTATGCCTTAAAATTACGTGGACAATGGAGTCCCGCTGCCAGCTAGACATGCTGCCTTCTACCAGGGCTGTGCGTATTTCACTTTCAGACAGGGAATCCCTTCGGTGGCATTCCCAGTCTGGGTTCTTTCATTTTTTTTCCGAAAAAATTTGCTTTTTCAGAAGTTGCAGCTTGAGCTGGGTGGTGGTGCACTCTGGAGGCAGAGGCAGGTGGATCTCTGAGTTCAAGGACAGCCTGGTCTACAGAGCGAGTTCTAGGACAGCCAGGGTGGTTACGTAGGGAAACCCTGTCTCAAAAAGCAAACGGGAGAGGGAGGGAGGGAGGGAGAAGTAGCAGCCTTCTCTGAAGGGGGTCTTGCTCTCAGGCCACCTTTCTTACTGTCTCAGGGAACAGTGCGTTTCTCTTAATAGCGCAATTTCTTTAACAGTGGTCGCTGCCTTGACACGTCTATTTTGTTTGCATCTTTAAATGTGATCACACCCCTTTCCTTACCAAACTGCACATTTTTCATGTCCTACTCGGAGTTCTCTTATTAGTTTCAGCAATGCTGTGAGCCATAGTTATTGCACAGCCCAGATATCGTGATGTTTTGACATCTCTCCTGCCAAGCCGCTCAGTGCATTGCCTTTGCGCTCAGCTTCACTCGGGTTTTCAGAGCACAGGAAGAGCACAGCCACCTTCTTTGCCAGAACGGAGCACTAGTGACTTCCCGCTTAGCTCAGAATAGTCCTCGTTGCCTTCTGAAACCTCAAAGCTGACCTTCCTCTGTCTTGCCAGTGGGTGCCAAGGATCCCTCTGTCTCTGCCTCTCCAGTGCTGGGGCTATAAGCACATCCCACCATACTTGATTTTTCTGGGGACCAGAAGTCAGTCCTCAGACTTTGGTGGCAAACACTTTACAGACTGAACCGGCTCCCCAGGCTCAGTCTGGCATACATTTATGAGTGTATCTGTAGATCACAAATTCTTTTTCAGGAAAAAAAAACGTGACTTTCTTTTATTTCCCATAATGTTTAACACAGTGTTTTATTAACTTTTCCTGGTGAGACATGAGCCAACATCCAGTCACCTCAGATGGGCACCAGCAACAGAAAATAAAATGTTCCCAAAGTTCTTGGTGACTTTTGGGGGCTTTCTTACACATCGTGGGTGAGAGATGACTTACAGGAACATGTTGACCCCCAAACAGCTGTATCAGTATAAAATCCCACCCCTTTAGAGACTGAGATTGCTTGGAAACCGCCTCATGGAACCCAGCTTTTAATCAGCCTTTTACTTACGCTTCCCGGGATCACGAGTAGTGGGACGGGGAAAGTAATAGCTAGGATTCCAGGCAGCGTCTTCTGACCCTCTCCTGGGAGAGTCTATAGCTCTTTTACCGTTATTATGGGCCTGGCTACTAATCTATTAGCCCAGCCTAGTTGCCATGGCAACAGGAGCAAAGTCCAAGACCGGCATCTTGTTATGACCAGAGCTGAAAGCTCCACACAAAGCATAGACATGTTGTGTAACTACTGACTGATTAATGATCAGGGATAGGGTGTTTCAAGTGATTGGAAATTTTGGTTATTAGAAAATCAGGTATGTGATTTCCACATTCATTGACTTTGGTAATTATGAAATACACCTGACCATGAAATAACCCAGTGTATGCCATCATTTATTGTCATCACTCTTTGGTGGTTCTGAAAATACTCAAACATCTTTTACACACCTAGACTGTAACTATGGAATTAGGCATGATACTATAAATCATAATAATAGCAATCACTCTTAAAATTGGCACTGACCGGCCGGGCGGTGGTGGCGCACACCTTTCTTTAATCCCAGCACTCGGGAGGCAGAGGCAGGCAGATCTCTGTGAGTTTGAGGCCAGGCTGGACTGACAGCCTCCAAAACAATACAGAGAAACCCTGTCTGGTAAAACCAAACAAAAAAAATTGACACTGACCGAGTGAGTGTTTGAGTCCTTCTTAACATTTTCTCATTTTCTTGCCTCAGTAACCCTTGGAAGTGTTAAAAAAGGTCTTGCTTTTTAAATTTATGATAGTTAGCCCAACTAACTACTTTTTCCAAACATTTCCCTTTGCACCAATTAGCCAATCACATTAGACTGTGAAGTCAGCCTTCCAAAATGGGATGAGACCCAGTTCATCACCATCAGGGATAAAAAAGATGGGAGCTATGTTGGCCAGGGGGTGTTGCTAGCCCAGTATGAGTCAGAATTGCCTTGCCAGGCCACTGCTGCTCTGCTTATGTGTTCCTTTGTGTGACACAGAACTTTTTCTTTGTTTCTAACAGAAGCATTATAATTTCCTATTAATAGACGAGCAGGGACAGAAGTAAGATTGAGTAATTTTTCTGGGGTTACAAAGCTAGTCTGCCAAGAGACCTATGTGGTCGTCTTAGATCTACATCAGTGTCTGATCTACATGAATTTTGGGTTGAGTGGTCATTAACCCTGGTATACTGTATATTATTTTAGTCACAGATTTGATGAAGTGTATCCCAGGTTGACTGTGAACTTACTATGTGCTCAAGAATTAACGTGGGGATTGAACTTAGAGCTTTGCACATGCTGGGCAAACATTCTATTAACTGAGTTCTCTCTACCCTGATTTTTTTATTTTAAAATAAAATCCCAGGTACTAGTTTGGTAATTTGCCATATTTCCTTTACTGTATCACCAGGAAACTCTAAAAAACAAAATAGGTGCATTAGCTTAAGTAAATCCGTTTTTAAAACTAATTGTAGGAGACTATTCTCTGTCTAGTCTCCATCCCACTGGGCCAGTTTCTCTCCACCCAACTGGGCTCCCACAGCTGCTATGAAATAACTACTATGAGACTTAATGTCAGTTACAATTATTTAGCCAATGGCTCAGGCTTCTTACAGGCTATCTCTCTCAATTATTAACCTGTTTCTATTAATTTGTGTATCTCAACATGGCCTTCACTTGCCAGTGATGCCTGGGTCTCCTGACTCTCTGGCAGCTACATGGCGTCTGTCCTTTGTCTTTCTTTCCCTGACTCTTTGTTTGGTATTCCTGCCTAGCTAAATTCTGCCTATTCATTGGCCAAAACAACTTTATTCATCAACCAATAAATGAAATATATATTTGCAGCATACAGAAGGGCATTCCTCCATCGACTAATCTTTCTTATTGTTAAGTGACTAACAAAGTGAAGTGCTTTTGCAAAGGAAAATGCTTTAAATTGGAATAATTAAAGCACCATTCACATATGTTGTTCTGAAGATTACCTGAGAAGATACATTTGAAGTCATTAGTGCAGTATCTTATAATAATAAAGGGCCAACATTATCTTATAGAATTATATTGTCATCCTTTCAGTAACTGTAGACTTTGATTACTAATAGCCTGTAGCAATATGCCATCACTCCACTTGTACCTAGGTGATACCATGGAGATAGTATTTCTTCAAGTGCCTGAGGAGATGGCTGTGCTACTCTGTGCCTGTTTACCTGGAAGGTGCTTCTTGGCAGTGACTTAATCGTCCCAAGAGACAGATTAAACACCTGGTGTGTGTGGCTGAGTCTTCCCTGTAATTACTGGAGAAAAAGTCACGAAACATATTTTCAATGTGTTTTTCAGATAATGTGTCTTTTCCTGCCATCCTGTGGCAGGTAATTAGTGATAAAACTGGAGATGGAAATCTGAATGAACTTTCTTTTCATTGAGGATGCTCTTATGATTTCTTCTACTCACAGTTCCAAAATATTAAAAAATTTGCACTCATGTTTTCTTGAGTTGTAGACACCTGTATGCTACTTATCATTAAGTTTTCATCACCTTTTTGAAGACACATCATCTTAAATGGAGCAAGGGCAGACTTGGCACCCCATTCTAGCCTTGGACTTGCAATGGAGATGAGAATGTCCTTGAAATTCTGATCTCCCACTCCCTATACCCTGAGTACTGGGATTGCATGTGCATACCACCATGCAAAGTTTATTTAGTTCTGGGGAGTGGAACCCGGGCTTCATCTGTGCTAGGCAAGCACTCTAGCGACAGAGTCACATTCCAGACAGGAACTGATCTCTCAGCTCTCTAAGTTGCATAAAATAGCTTCTTTCCATAAAACCGTTAGTGTTGGATGGCAGAGTGATGTGTGTAGTTCAGTTTTTGAAGACAACCGTTAAATATCAGCTACATTATTACTCCTACATGAGTTTTACTCCTGCTTGAGTTTTTATGCCCTTATAAATTGAGCATTTGAGAAATTGCTATCCCTGTAAATATTGACTTAACAAATGAATTTTCTTTTTCTGTAAATTGTCTTTCATTTTTACTGTTAGAACTTGTTTTGGAGGCAGGGACTATGCAGCTTAGGCTGGTCATGTCTTCTGTGGGGCTACCCTTCCTGAGTGCAGGGATTACACACTTGCACAACTGTGCCTGGCCACACAAATCGATTTTTAT
This sequence comes from Mesocricetus auratus, assembly GCF_017639785.1. Lineage (NCBI taxonomy): Eukaryota > Metazoa > Chordata > Mammalia > Rodentia > Cricetidae > Mesocricetus > Mesocricetus auratus. Next base: position 63,305,297 of record NW_024429184.1, read on the forward strand.
TTTACATGAGCTTGCCTATTAAAAAGATAACATGTCCTGACACCAATTGGCAAGCTAAGCAATAGTGGAGAGACCACCTCGAATGCCCATTCCTGATAATGAACTTGATGTCTATAACCATCCTGGAGCCTTCATCCAGTGACTGATGGAAGCAGTGGCAAACACCCACAGTTAAACACTGAACTGAACCAAGGAACCCAGTGACAGAGAGAGAGAGGAGCGATGAGCAAATTGGCAAAGAATGGGCTGGTGAAACCAGTAGAGACAGCTGATCTGAACGGGGGGAACGCTTGGACCCCAGATGGACAGCTGGGAGGCCAGCATGGGACTGATCCAGAGCCCCTGAGTGTGAGTCAGTGAGGAGGCCCGAGCAACCTATGGGGCCCTGAGCAGTGGATCAGTGTTTATCCCTGGAATACAAACAGACATCGTGTGTCCATAACACAAAGAGGGATGCCCTCTCAGCCTGGACTCTTAGGGGAGTGCCTGGACCCTACCCTGAGTGAAATGACAGACTCTAGCTATCCCCTATGTGGAAGGAATTGGCAATAGGGTGGGAGGCTGTGGGGGGGATGGTGGGGCGGTGCAGGAGGAGGGGAGGGAGAGGGAACTGGGATTGACATGTAAAACAAGCTATTTAAAATTAAAATAATAAAAAAATCTAAAAAAAAGATAACATGTAAGCTAGCTATGGGGGGGGGGCACAAGTCTTTAATCCCAGGACTCTAGAGGCAGAGGCAGCTGGATCTCTGTGAGTTCAAGGCCAGTCTGATCTACCTATTGAATTTCAGGCTTGCCAGGGCTAGATGTAGTGAGACTTTGTCTAAAAATATCTTTTAAATAGAAAAGTGGCTTTTTGGGAAATGCATGTAATGGAAGTTCACTCAAACTTCTGAGAGTTATAACTGCAACTTAGAACTCTATTGGAGACAAAATTTAAAAGTCACTGTGTGGAAACCTAGCTAATACCTAGAACACAGCAGACACTCAGTGACTGCCATTCTTCCTTATAAAGGGCTGTATATGCTTCCTAGAAAAGGCCAGCCAGTAACCCTTGGGATAGCCCATTTCTGTCACAACTACCCAGTTCTGCTGTTAAGATAGGAAAACGGGATCCCAGTATGCAAATGAATTTGTATAGCTGCATTCCAATACAACTGTATTTATTGAATCTGTCTGGTCATTTGCCAACCCCTGATTTAGCTTGGCCCGAGTGAAGGCACTGTGACTGTTGGGTAGACAGGGGAACTTGGAGGATTGCTTTCCAAGCGCTGTCTGCTCATTTCCCAGTGGTATGCTCATGTCACCATGTGTCAAGTGCCTCTGTAGGATGCTACTGATGATAGAGGGACAGGTTAAACAAGACCACTAAGCTGACAGGCTTCATATCCAGAGTCTTTTTATGGATGAAAGAATAAAACATTAATTCCAAAAGGTGTTTTTGCTTTTCTTAATAAAAAAACTGAAAATGTGAAAAATAATAAAGGATACACCAAAAAATAATCCCTTTAAGGTTGTACTACGTGTGAGTATGAATCCCTGGAAAGAAACTGTTTGGATAGGGAGGTCAGCTGCTCAAACTACAGTGATGTGGAGAGGTTGGCATGGTGTGGGTCCAGAGTCTAATTACAGTTGATTCTGTGCCATCTTTGGCATGGCCATTACTTGTCCCACTCTGTGTTGGACATAGCATCCTGCTAGACATTCTGACCAACAGATTGAAAAAACCCTTTAGAATATATAAACATGTTAATTTAACAAAGCCTGGCTTCCCACTAATCAAAGGGCTAGAGTTTTGTCAGACAGCATCTGAGCTAATGGCAGAGCTTTTCCCATTTTGCAATCAGTCCTCTTACCTGGTGTATAGTATAAAACAGCACATTTGAAAGGTGTCTTGATTTATGGATTTCTTTGTTCTGTTACTGTAAATCAATGAAATTCCATCTACATTGGAACATGGAACTTGGGGTAGCCTAGTCCCATGATCACTTACTTATATTTGGCTTCTGAATAACCCATCTCTTAATCCCTTTGAGGTGAGAGCTGTGTCGACATGCCCAAGCTATTAAGTTGAACAAATAAGTGTATTCCATCTAGTTTCAAAAATTACTTTACATACCAGAAAATTCATTCTACTCTGTGTACATAATTCAGTGATTTTTGTGGGAAGAGGGGGTGTGAATTTATAAAATTGTGCAGTCTTCACCAGAATCTACTTTTAGAACACTCATTTTGTTACTTCTAAAGTAAAATTGACATAAAGTAGGGAGGGCTCAACAGTTAAGAGCACTGGTTGCGGTTGCTCTTCCAGAGCATGTTCGATACCTAGCACCCACGTGGTGGCTCACAACTGTCTATAGCTCTAGTTCCAGGAGATCCGATGCCCACTTCTGGCCTCCTCAGGCACTCTTCCCATGTGGTCCACAGACATACATACTGGCAAAATACCCACACATAAAATCAAATGGAAGAAAAGAGAAAAAAAGTTATAAAAATTGGCATGGAATAAACTATATATAATTACATATACAGTTTGAAAGGATTTGGCCCTCTCCCAACTCACTGGAGTCATCTGTGAACACATCTTCTTCATGCATCTTTGTAACATGGTCCCTAGGCAACAACAGATTTGCCTTTTATTACTAGGGACTGTTTTGCATTATCTAGAATTTCCCAAGGTAAATCATGTAACTTGTGGTTTTAAAATGCCCTTCTTTCACTTACTTTGGAATTTATCCAGGTTTTAGTGCCCATCATTAATTCATTTCCTTGTATTGATAACCAGCATTCTGGTGTAAGAAAATTATGTAATTTTCTGTTCCTTTTGAGGTAGACACTTTGGCTCTTTCTAGTTTTAGCTTCAGCAGATCAAGGGTAGATATTCTGCCTTTGTACACACACACACATGTACAACACCTAAGAGTAACATGCATTAGGTGTGTGTTTAGTTCATTAGGACCTTACCAAAACAACTATACTATTTTATATTTCTACCAGCAGTTTGTGAGAGTTCTAGTTACTTTACTATGCTGGGAATTAACCATCTGAATGAGTGTTTGGTAGTATTTAATTGTAGTTTTAATGTGTTGAACTGTTTGAATGAGAAATGTCCCCTACAGGCTTATGTAGGAATACTTTCTCTTGGAATGGAGGTGGTATTTGGGGAAGTTTGGGAGGTGGAGGCTTCTGGAGGAAGTACAGCACTGGGCTTTGGGGTTTATAGCTTCACCCTACTTCCACTTCATTCTCTCTGCTTTGTTCTTGTGGTTGAAGATGTGAGCTCTGAGCTTCTGGCTCTGCCCTACTGTTGCCATGGCTTCCCTAGGATAGACTTCCTTTCTGGGACCATAAGCACTTCCTTCTAGAAGTTGCCTTCATTATGGTGTTTTATCATAGCAACAGAAAAGTAAATAAAACGTGTGTGTTTCCTGACTGAAGATTTTGAACATTTTCACGAGCTTAGTTGCTGCCCACAAGTCTTCTTTGATAAAGCTTCTTCTTCTTCTTTTTTTTTAAATTATGAAGTTGATGGCCATTTGCTGGTTTCCTCTTGGCTAGCTCCGACTTAAGTATTTAACCCATAATTGTTAATCTAAGTATTTCTCTTACCGGAGAAAAGGGTCCAGACCTCTTACTCTGGCAGCCTACATCGTGTCTCTCTGTCTTTTTTTCCCAGAATACTCCTTGACTCCTAGTTACACCTATCGTGCTTCCCTATTGGCCAACAGTGCTTTATTCAACAACCAATAAGAGAACAGATTTACAGAATGACATCTCCCATTATCTCCTCTTTTCTGTCTAAATAAAAAGAAAGGTTTTAATTTTAACATAGTCAAATTATATATAACAGAACAGTTATCAAGTAGTTACAATATTTAGTCCATTAACATTTAGTAAGATTTAAAGAAAATATCATCTATCCTATCTTTGTGAATCTAAAGTCTTATATGTAATTTATCTTTTATCATAACTAGGGAAAACTATGATTATAATTATCTGCCTTCAACTCCATCAAAGGTCACAGAAGGATAATATATAAACACTAGAATTGACAGAGACATCTTGCTACCTGGAAAGTCACCTGAAGTTCCTCTGTAATGTTAGGGCATCCATCTTCAGTCTATAGGCCACAATTTGTCCGGAAGACTTCTCAGCAAAGTAGGAAATTTCAAACTGTCCATCTGCATTGGCAGTCTGTCAGTCATTTTTCTGTGTCCTGCTGAAAGTCTGGCAGACTCTTCCATGAAGCAGGAAACCTTTAAGACTGTCCAAATTCAGTAGTGAATTTTAGGTGGGTCCTGCATGCCCATGATTATACAGCAACAGTCAAACAGTCTAGGCAAGAGCAGTTCCTTGCCCAAATTGCTAATCTTGCCGTGTTGAAAGCAAACTCCATAATGAGTTTCTTTGATGCCCATCTTCCTCTCAGACATAATTGGTGTGCCAGAAGCAGACATTTCTCATTGTCAAGAAAAACCCTAAACCATTTTAAATGCCATTTTCTGAAGGTCTTTGAAAGGTTTGAAGGCTGACTATTTATCTCAAATATATCTCTGTATCTAGAAAACCTAACTACCCTAAGTATAAATTCTGATTATAAGTAACTATCTATAATCTGTATTTAATTATGTATTATGTTTTAAAAGATCAGTATAAAAACAATACTTAATCAAGAGGAGAAATATGCATATCACAAAATTGACCTTGACTTTGTATCAATAAATGAAAAACCATACCAATACAAAGTATTCATTTCCAATACATAATCCCCTTTTACCTTTAAAAAGAGATTGTTGTGATTATTAACCAATTATAAGCAATCCCATTCAAATGAAAACAAAGATTTATAAATAATATTTGGGAATTTGGATGTTGCTCATTCCAAACTGCTTCCTGCTGATAGGGAGCACTGTCCATACCACGGGGATCATGACAAAACTCAGAAACCTGGCTAAGTCCTTGTTTTTGTGGTCTGTATGGATGTATCATCCCAGCTGTTTCAGATGCTGGATTGCCAGAGACATTGCTTCATCAAACCACAGAAGCCTGGAAGGAATCCCAGCTTTCCATTTTCTGTGGAAACATCAACAAAAACTCTTTTCCCAAGTCACCTGTCCTTATATTTAAAGTTAGAAGTCAAAGCATTTTTGAAATATATAAGTTGTATTAATTCAGCAGCATTTATAATCAAGTATATTTCAGCAGTTGTTCCTTCCTTAGCCACTGAACAAGTGAAAAACACAATAGCATACAGTATCCAAACTTTCTGTGTATTTTCCATCTTTACGTGGCTTAAATTACTCTATATCTTTTACTTTTATTTATTTTTTCTCTGAGACAGGGTTTCTCTTTGGAAATCTACCTGCCTCAGCCTCAGCCTCAGGAGTGCTGGGATTAAAGGCATGTGCCACTACACCCAGTAAGGTGGCTTCGATCCCCAGTGCTGCATGAAGCAAGCAGGAGGATTGGGACTGCATAGCTGTCTTCCACTGTCCAATGAGTTGGAAGCCAGCTTGGAGCGCATGAGACCTGTTACCAAAACACAAATGATAGATCTATATATCTATGTCTATGTCTGTGTGTGTAAATATAGTAAAAGCTTGACTGTGCAAGATGTACCAGTAAGCTTTAAGATTGACCAGTCCACTGATGTTTTTTAAGCTGCCTCAATACTGACCTAGCACGCTCTTTGCTGGCTACCGACTAGCTTCACACTTTATTCTTTGCATTCCCTATTTCTTTGGTAACTTGTGAAGGTTTATGTTTTTCACCAGCGTTTTGATTACCTTTATGCATTTTCAGTTAGAATTATTGGAGGAATCATTCTTCACTTTTTATGAAACTGTTGGATTACTTCCTTCTTCCTTCCTTTTTTCTTAGCCAACTAATGAAAACTGTGATGTGCTTTAAGAGGAAAAGATATTTCTCAGGCTTCCTGACAGCTGGAGTCTGTCCCAAGGCACTGATGGTGCACACTAGAAAGTGGCTATCGTGATGCTTTGAAGTCACAGTGCATTAAATAGCTTCCTTCTAGGCCCCAGGTATGAATTAAGGGCAAATGGATTCTTCTGTATGCACTTGTACATTGTCTTTGAGGGAATAAGTTATACCCTAAATAAGTTTCAGATTTCCTTGAGAGTATTTTATATGGTAGTTCTCAATATGAATCAGTGGTTGCTGCTAGGAGGACGAGTGAGGAATCTATTTAAGGCTTTTGCCTCTCTCCGTCATGACCCAAGATGCTCCCTAGATGCCTTGGGCAAGTGAGCGACTGCTCCCCGACTGCTGTGGCAGCTGGTCTTTTGCTGTCAGGTCTATGTCAAAGTAATTGAATCTTTAAAAAGAAAAAAAATCACTTCTCAAAATAACTGAGAATAAAGGGCCCTTATTCCTGTGCTGGTGAGTGGAAGGAATTAGGGAAGGGGTATTTTCTTTAAATCCGGTGCTCCAGTACAATGAAGTATGTTGGCAGTCTTCCAGGAACTTGAATGCAATTGGAATGAGAGTTGGTGTCACTACTGCGATACTGCAGTGATGTGTGGACTGCTGCTCTTGTCTCTTATCTTCAGTCGCTGTGTCACCAAGCATGTACAAGAGGTGGCCTCCCATGACTGTCCTGTGCTGGCTTCACTAGGCATCTGAGGACCACAGGCATGGACTAGCACAGTAGCCTGTGGCATGGTTATACCTATTCCCATCCTGGACCTAACTCACATTTACAGCTAACCCACTGTCTACATTGGTTCCTGGGGTTAGTGATGGGATGGCTGAGAATGTGCATCCTGGCCCAGCAGGAATGTAGGGAGCTATACACGAAGAGTGGTGAAAAGCTGGAGGCCTGGAGCAATTTAGAAGCAGCAGCAGCTGATAAATAGAAGTCCAAGTTCAGATGCTGCTGCAGCAATCTAGTCCTGTTACAAGAAGGCTGTGAGAATCCAAGAAAACCCCAACTGGGGAGGGTGGTGAACTGTATGGGAACCTGGAAAAGGCAAAAGTGAGGGCTCTGTGACTGTAAAACACGGGGACCAACTTTGTAAATCACAGACTTTGGGGTGGGAAAGGAGATAGAAGGCTCACAGAGATAGACAGAGGTCCCCAGAGAGCCAATATATGTTTCTGTTGTAAAGACAAGGCTTCAACTGCCTTTGTTTATTCACTCAGGACTCACAGCTTGTGTCTTCATCTTGTCTCTATTCAACAAATCTTTGTCAGTTTGTGGTCAGCGCTCCTTGGCCATTGATAACAAGACAATGAAGAATAGTCCTTGGTCCTACAGAACTGACACTCCATGAGAGAGATAGATGATGCAAGATCAAACAAGCGCGTGCCACATGTGATGGGATGTGTGTTGATGGAAATTCCAACAGTCAGGGCAACAAGAAGTGGTGATGGCAGGTTTTGACCTCTGTGTAGATCTGTGGGGAGCCATGGCTGCTCTGGGAAGTAATGTTTGAGCAGAGTTCTGGAAGAAGTCTGGGACTGGGCCGTTTGGTCACAGAGGGATCTTGTGGAGAGAGGACCATCTGACTGGCATGATTTTGTTATCTCCTACCAATGAATCATTCAGGACAAGGTCTAGCGGAGAACAGGCCATGACGACTGAATGGGTGAGCAGAGAGCAGATGCCAAAAGAAAATGGAATTGCTTTGATCAGAGGAAGAGGACGTAGAGATTCAAGTATCGGGAAGAAAAGATGTCCATCCTACTTGAGGGTAGTGATTCTCTCAATGAATTCTGCCCATAAACAAGCACAATGCATGAGAATGGGAACCTGAATACCCAAGACCTGGCACAGCAGGAATGAGGTAGACAGAGACATCTCTGGCAGCCACATGACACTCTGGATTTTCAGAATTCCACTGATTGCATCAGAGGGAGAGACATAGCAAAGGAGGGAATAGTCATGGAGACACCCTGGACTCCGCCTGCCTACCTATCCTAGGTGTTGGTGTCTGATCTCCATTGCCCAGAGAAAGTGACTTACTCCTTCATAGTCAAAGGGGACAGGACACTGCATTGTAGAAGCCAGCATTGCCACCAGCAAATTTCACTGTCCTTGGGGGCGGAGAGGAGGTGGGGCTGGCAGCTTGTGCTCACATGGTTGCCTGTGCACTGAGGCCTAAGGATAGGACCAGGGTATGGGCTGTACTGTTCACTCTCTTCCATCTTGCATTTTAGATTTTGAAGAATCTCCATGTTTTAGCAGGTATTGTTAATGCATTCTTTAAGATTGATAAGCAATATTCTAATGTATGAACTTACCACAGTTACTAGTTCATTTACTCCCCAGATTTTTTAGTTGTTTGCAGCTTTAGCTACTACAAATAAAGTACCATGGATTCTCATAGCTTCTTGAACACACTTCTAGACATCTGTGCCTTTACCCATGCAGGTGGCTCTGCCTGCATCCTGAGTGGGTTATGCTGGAAGTCCTCTTTTCCACAATCACCCTTCACCCCTGACTAATTACCGTAGGTCCCTCCTCCCCTTCAGTCCACAACATATTGTTGATGTCCCATCTATTTGTTGTCCCATGAATCATAGCTTTGTGTGTTTCTTCACTGGGGGATGCTTTGTCAGTCATGTTTACCTTTGGAATGGCCCTAGTTTTCTCCAATGCCTTGTTACAGAGTGGGTGGAGGAGTGGCTTACTCAGTATTTAGGGTATGAAGCCAGAAAGGTAGTAATTCTGTAGGCCATCATGATACTGGAATCTTTGTTGATTGTGCTTGAGATACCGAGTTTCCGACATCCCACAAGGTTTATGACTGACTGGACAACTGCTGTTAGGAATTCTGGGATCACTTCCTGTGATTCAAGACTGGGCATACAGGCTGACTGAAGAATCTAGCTAGGATTATAGAATTAGAGAAAACTACACCATAGAGTTAGAACCAACACACCAGAACAACAGTGTCTGCAACCCTATACAATGCAGGCCAGTTGGGTTTTTGTGACAAAGGAGGAACATCTTTTAATTCTTCTTGAAATGGAAGTGGCAGCTTGATAGGGGCTGAGGAAATGCAGCGGTGTGGCCACAGGTGATTGTCCCGCCTCTCTCTAATCTCCACTGGGGTCACTCAGGAGCAGATGAACCAGTGTCCTGGCTTGCCCGGTGCCAGTGGTTTCTCTTCAGAGACCGTGGATTTAGAAGTTGCCCGTTCCTCTACAGGGGTGACATGATGGAGAATCATCATTCCACTTAACCAGGTATGCTATGCGTGGAGTTAACTACTGAGACATCACTGTATCTCCCACAGAAGAAGATAACACTTAGGCTCTGGCATGGTTACACTGCTTGAAATCCAAACTTGCAGTGAGCAGAAAGATGTGAAAAAAATGTAATTTGGCAAATAGAGAATCATGAGCTAAATCAAAGTTTGTGGGTAGTTAAGGACAAAATACAGGTAATTGTTTAAAAAAGCTTTGCACAATTAAAGAGAAACCTTGTCCTGTTTTGCACTGGGACAGTAGGAAAAGTACCTGGAAGAGAAGACCTCACACATAGGAAACTCCAGCATGTAACAACACACACTCATTTGGAAAACTTTCATTTACGAAGAAAGTGCTTGAAAAGCAGGGCCTCCTTGCCCCCACAAGACTACCCACAGCAAGGTTTTCTCAGGTTCAGTCACCCAGACACTCAACGGTTACTGTAATTGCGATGAAAGGGGATCCAAGTTACACCTGGTGTTATAAACTATAAGCAGAATTTGGTGTTATCTCCTATGTAGTACTTGGTTTGAAGTCATGCAGAATGCAAGCATTATATGGTTATGGAAACTTTCACCAAGGTTTCAGAAAGGCACTGAAGCCAGGAAGTGTGTGACAGGGTCAGATTTCCTGCAATCAATGAGGCCCTGAAGGACATTGCACTCTGTTGTGAAGATGAAGCCTAAGTTGTCACGGCGATTCTAAGATGCTGAAGATGCCAGGACCATGAGATGTTTTCCAAGGAAAGCTAAAGTTCTCAAATGTTGCCAGCCTAAGAGAGAGGCCACATTCGCTGTAGGCAACAGGGATTGTATTGACTGAGACTGAGACTCTTAAACTTAGGTGATTCCACTGCAGACCACAGACACCAGACCTGGAGCTAGAGGATGCTGTTGGAACTGTAGGGTTATGGGACATTTAAAGTTAGGCTGGATACATTTTGCATTATGAGATGGCCATAAGCCTATGGAAACAGGGGTGAAATGATATGATTTGAATGTAAAATGTCCCCCACAGACTCATGTGTTGTTCAAATATTTGCTCTTCAGCTAGTGATACTATTTTGGGAAGTTTCTGAAATAGGAGGTAGAGCCTAGCCAGAGGAAATGGGTTACAAGAAGGCAGTAATCAATGACTGACTGTATCTCAGTCCGCTTTTGGATCTGAGCTCTCTTGGCTTCCTAATCTACATACACAGTCCTAGTTACACATTTTCACTGCTATGAACTTTTTCATGATAGACTGTCCTCACTCAACCCACAAACCAAGTTAAATCCTTCCTTAAATATGGTCTGTCAGGCCTTTGGTCATGACAGCAGCAAGGAACATAATAAACACAGAAAGTAAAAGAGGATAGATTGCAGTCAAGGTTAAATCTACATAGGAAAACATTAAATATGGAATGGTTGGTAACTGTGTAAGGACTTAGATTGGGTGCTCATCGTGGCAAGCTAACAACAAACAGCCTGAAGAAGTGTGTGTGCATGTGTGCGTGTGTGCATGCGTGTGTGTGTGTGTGTGTGTGTGTGATTCTGTGGGACTTCATATGCTTGCTACGCAATAAAAAACAAATGTTTCTCATTGCGTCACTAAATCTTAAAAGCTTCATCTCTAGTTTATAAAGCAGCTGAGGTTTTCTGGTGGATTCTCCATCCACTGGGTAATTGTGTGGACTTACTGTACACACATGCTCTTCTTGTGTCCGTGCCATTGTGCTCAGGGATAAACAGCAGGGCAGCAATACCCCTCCAGCTCTGTGTGTGCAGGATGGCCTCCTTCGTGCCAGAAGAACTGTTTGGGGAAGATGACTCGTGTCCTACTTTGCCCTCACAGTCTTAGGTTCTAAGTGGGTCTGTCCTGCTTGGAGATGTAAACATTAATGTTATCTTCCTGTGCACACCTTTGAAAAGTGCTTTATAGTTTTGAGTGACAGTGGAGGATGTAGACAGAGAAATTACCAAGGTGTTTGCCAAAATCCCGATTTTATAGAGGAAGAGCATGCTTCTGGGAGGGTACGGTCTATTTAAGGCTTGCCTCTGTCCTCTGTCTCCAGATGGAGAATGGAAGCACCATTAATATCATGTGGATGATTCTGTAAAATGAGCACTGCGGTTTATGTTTGTAATGGTGTGAAAGGTGAGAGAAGGTATTGTATTACTGTCTTGGCCTTGTCTGTGATTTTATGTAAGAGTGGCAAGGTCAAAGTTTATTTAGTCATGGATAATAAAGTAAAGGGAAGTCATTCTGATGATTTTCTGGAAAAGGATATGCAGCTTGAAGGCTGTATATTTGAACACCTTCTCTAGTTGGTGGTTACAAATGAACAATGGTAGAAATGAGAAATACCTAACTCCAGAGTTTGTTATTCATGCCTCTCATGCATCGGTGACTTAAAAATGCCTATGGATTTGTCCCCAAGTGTGGACTTTGAGTAGGGGGAAATGCATGAGAAGTGTATCTAGAGTCTTCAGTGACTTTTGAGAAATTCCATATCCCACCTCAAGATTTCCAACTGGCATTTTAGAATTTTAAATTGGGAAAGTGAAAATAGAAATATGGTAAAATACAGCAGAGGCAGGAACGGTGTTATGAACCTGTAGCTTCGTAACCTGGAGGCTAGTGCAGCAAGAGGAGTCCATGTTTAGGGATAGCCTGGGGTAGTTTCCTGTCTCAAAAAAAAAAACCCAGAAAAATAGTGCTAATAACTTTGTTCCTTTTTTTTTTTTTTGGCTACAAATCTATTTGACGGCAAAAGTCTTTTGAATCCAGTGTCTGCTTTCCTGACCTGTATACAGTGAGACATCCTTACCAAGCTCTTTAGACGGGTTTTAACAAACTGATCTCTGATCCATCTGTGTTTGATGCTTTCCACTTGTACTGTCTGAATAATGTCATTTGTGGATATTTTTAAAGTAAGCTTGTTCAGTTAGCAATGAGCCCAATGCATTCTAAAATCTCATTTGACCCTAATAGTAACAAACATGGTAGTAGGCAGAGGGCACTTGAGCGGAGCCTGCTAGCTGCCAGCTAGTTCAATGGAATCCAGGCTTCAGGACCACTCTGCCCTCCAGATTGGTCATCTCGCTAGAATCATCCAGTTGTGACAAATGGCACCCACTGTCTTTCCTCTCTTTCTCCTTTCTTTCATGTCTCCTGGTTAGCCAATGATGGACTTATTAACTAGCTTGGGTCTGTACTCTCAAAAATTGAATTTAAATCTCCTACCCAGGACCCTGATTAAAATTATTAAGTGATTTTTTTTTAAAGAAAGACATGAAAGTAGAGGAGGGACTAGGTGGGAATGGGGGTCAGCATGAGGGGAACAGGAGGAGGTAAGGGGGTGAATATGATGAAAACTCATCATGTGTATGGAAATGCTGCGATAAAACCCATTATCATACACAATTAATGTGTGCTAATAAAAAGGAAATTTGAGTTTAGTGGGTCTAGGGAGGGGCCTAGATACTCATGCTGACAGTCCAGACAGAAGCAGCTACAAAGCTGGCGAAGTGACTCTGACGCTGTAAGAAACAGGTGACGGCGCAATAAGGGACAAAGTCTGAAGCCCAGCATCAGCATCAACATTTCAGGAGACAGCCGCGGAGCCTAGCTTACTTAGTGTGACAATCACGTCAGGGAACGTCTAGCTCCTGTGTAACGTTGTCTGTCTGCTGTCTTTCCCCTTCTGTCTCCTCAGCCATCATGTACGTCATGGGAGCACTTGGTCCTGCAGTAGGATATTTACTAGGTGGGCTACTCATTGGTTTTTATGTCGATCCCAGAAATCCTGTTCTCCTTGATCAGAACGACCCTCGTTTCATCGGAAACTGGTGAGTGGTTTCAACATTTTGCATTTCAATTACTCGAGATAGTTAAGTATTACTTTGTAGCTACAGTTCCCCAGTGGAGAGGGAAAAATGTAGTTAGGCATTACCTGTAATAGATGGTAGGCCAGGTAATTTCTTTCACAAAAAGCCATTTCCTTATCCTCAGTGTTTACCACATATAGTGTTCTATATGCAGGAATGCCTGCAGACCAGAAGAGGGCGCCAGATCTCACTACAGATGCTTGTGAGTCACCATGTGGTTTCTGGGAGTTGAACTCAGGACCTCTGGAAGAGCAGCCAGTGCTCTTAACCCCAGAGCCATCCCTCCAGCCCCTGTACCCAGAGCTTAATGGAACCTTCTGTGACGAGGGGACTTTACGAAGAGGATCAGATGCAGGATTTTTGAGAAGGGGAGAGTATATTAGGAGAAGAGAAGAAAGAAGTAGCCAGATTCAGAGATCTGCTGACTAAAGCAGAGGTCGTTCACTCTGAAGATGGAGGAAGGACTGGGAACAAAACAATGCAGGCTGCAGGCAGAGGCTAGGAAGGAAAGATGGGTCCTCTCTAGCGGGGACTTTCAGATGGGATGTGCAGATGCCTGAAGCCCAGAGCTAGGAGCTGAGTCCATGTGCAGTTGGTGCTGATGCCCTTGTGTTATACGAGTCACTCTGCATGTGATAACTTCTGGTAGCAGCAACAGGAAACTAACGCAGAGGTGTTGGGGGGTCACGGTATCTTAAGCAGGAAGAGGGCTTCTGTGACCCTAAGGGGACTTTCCTGAAAGGTTTCCTTAACTCTGTCTGGGTCATCTCACGTCCATCGTTAATAGAGGAAGTGCCCACAGACTTGTCTACACCAGTCTGATGGAGGAAGCTGAGGTTCCTTCCTTCCGGGTGGTCCTAGCGGGTGTGAAGTTGACAAAAACTTGGAAGGGCATGTTCTCCCTGGCTCAGATCTCCAGTCCAATCTTTCCATTGCTCCCCTCTGAGCAGATCTTCTCTCTTTGGAAACTAGTTTGTTTCCCACATACCCTGCACATTTAGCTGTTCTCTTGATTGCTAGACTTTAAGAGTCCTGCTACACCAGCGGCGCTGAGAACTCCGGGGAATTTCAACATTAGGTGGTATACTATTTGTCTGCTTCACAGTCCTCAGTTTGCATAGAACAAGTTATTTCTCCATGACAGCACAGCCAATAGCTGAAAATGTTGGTGTTCCGAGTTCATGTTGCTGAATATATACATATCTATATCTGTATCTATATATTAGGCACATACTGACAGATTTTCATTTTGTGGCAAAACAATATTTTAGTATTAGGTATTACATGTGCCACACAATTACTCTCTGAAGAGGGCTGTAACTCTGTGTGGTTGGTGGGAAATATGCTTAACACAAATTTCTAAGTAGTTAACAGATTAGTGAGGCTGTGTGACAGTTCTGATTTTTATAGTAAACAGCATTGAAGCTAGACAGGCTAGCACCAGGTGAACTTGACCTGTAGAATGTCTGAGTCATACAAAGAGGAGTAGGGGAATAACATGGGGTTTTAAGTTCTTGATTGATAGTGAAAATTTTGATCTCAGCTGTTTTCATTACAGTTCTGGAATGAGTCAGAACAGAAGTTATTTTTCAACATTAGAAAACAGATTCCTGGGCTGGAAAGATGGCTCAGAGGTTAAGAGCACTGACTGCTCTTCCAGAGGTTCTGAGTTAAATTCCCAGCAACCACATGGTGGCTCACAACCATCCATAATGAGATCTGGTGCTCTCTTCTGGCGTGCAGACGTACATGGAGGCAAGATGTTGTATTCATAATAAATAAATAAATCTTTTAAAAAAGAAAACAGATTCCTAAAATATACTTATGAATGTCCAGTGTATTCCCTGAGTTCTACTTAGAAATGCTGAGATGAGTGAGGTAGGAAGGGAACACAGGGAGGGAAAGACAGAAGCAGCAAGAGCAAGAGGTAGAAAGGCCTGCCTTCTGCTGTCATTCATCAGTTATCTAGCGGACAGGCACTTACTCAGCTGGTGGCAGAATGGCTCTATGTGGAGCACACACCCTAAGTTGTGTGCTCCTCATAGCTGTGTGGACTTGGGGAATTACTTCTCTGTTCCTTGGTTGTAGTGTTGTTGTAAGGCATGACTAGACTATGAAGAAGTCTGAATTTGTCCTGTTTTGCCTTTCCAGTATGTCCTAGCCTTTAGCCATTTTTAAAGTTCAATTGGGGGCTCCCTGAAGGGTTATATACACACCCAGCAAGTGTTCTATCTCTCTCTACAATACAATCCCAACATTCTCTTTTAGCTTTTTCTCTTAATTATTTCTTTTAGCTCACCAAGTTGCTCAGGCTGGCCTTCAACTCACTTGTAACCAAGGCTGGCCTTGAACTTGCCATCCTTCTGCCTCAGGCTCCTGAGTAGCTGGGATTATGGACCTGTGCCACCTGATCAAGGCATCCTCGGTAGTTTGAATTTTATCAATAATTAAATAATTTTATTTATCCACTTGATGGATTAATTTTAAATATATAAATGATTGTTGGTTTAGAACTGTCTGAGTCTGTTTAAAATGAATTTGAATTGTTTTCTATTCGGCAGTATTGTTTGTAATAGGTTTCTCATTGAATGGAATGCCTAGCACTAAAGATAAGTTTTCATTAGAGGCTGAAGGAGGTATGGGTGGGTGAAATTATGCTGGCATTTATTAGACACTGTGTGTCAAGCATTGTACTAGAAGCTTTACACACACACACACACACACACACACACACACACACTCATTTAAGTCTTTAACAATCAAATGTGCCTTTAACATCATGCCCATTTTATAGGTCAGGAAATTAATAATCGGGGAATTGAATTACTTGTATAAAGCCTCTGTGTGGCGTGCTGGGTTAAGGAACTGATGGGTGGGGAGCTATTTGTCAGTCTACTGCCTACCTATGATTGGCATGAGTAATGGTTCATGAAAGGGATTTAGATACTTGAACCTTTCAGTCTTGAGTATTATTGAGGCATCTTTTTCCAACATATACTGCACATTGTCCTGTCATGGTTTCTCCCAGAGTCCTCTTCAGCAGTGGTTCAGTGGCTGTCATTATGTTGTGTTTCACATGGTTATTTCTTGATGCTATTGAGGAATATGAGCTGGTTTGTTTTGCTTTGAATTGACCCCACGCTGTCCCATTTTTATTTGCTTGCTGTAACTCTTCCCTTCTTCTGGGATATTGGGGTGCATCTCAAGGATTGGAAAAATAACTCAGTGGATAAGGTGCTTGTTGTGTGAGACTGGTTACCTGAGTTCACTCCCCAGAACCCATGTAAAGGTTGACAAGAGAATCAATTCCACAAAAATGTCCTCTGACCTCCACACATGTAATGTGCCAAGTACACTTGTATTAAATAAACATCTTAAAAATATAAAAAAGAGTGTATCTTGAATGACTGCATGAAATTCGACATAATCACAGGCTTGGTGACAGTTGAAAGTCTAGTCTGAGTGCAGATCTATGTTAAACACAAAACCAAAGTAGGTACTGCACATTAGCTGCTGATTTGGAGCGGGTGTTTCATTAGGTCTACTATAAGCATTATCTTATTCAAATTTTAGGACTCTCAGAAGCATTTTTTATCCCATTTTCCAGGTGAGAAATTCAGCTAGGAGAAGTAAAATAATTCCCCAATATCTCAGAGTTAGTAAGTGGTGAAGGTAGGATCTAAATCTGGGTGTGTCTAAACTGCAGCCCATGAATATCCCGACTCCTCTGCCTGCCCTCTCAAGGAGGGAGGATGGGAAGCTTCGATGATGAAGCAGCTTGGGGATTCCAGTTCCAGAGGGTGAGGGGGGCGTGTGACTAATGAGGGCTCATACGCAGCCAGACTCTGAAGGAACCACACTGACCTAGCTATGTTCCCCAACATTGATACCTGCCACCCATTTTAAACCTATTTCTTTCAATTTATGTATTGGGCAAAACTATTGAATACCTAACCGACCCAGGTACTAGGCTGGTATAATACAGTTCCTAGGAAGCTTTCTGGAACACAAACTACAAAATAAGATCCATCGCTCAGCTGTCTACCTTCTTGCACTTCTTGGAGGGTGTTTATCTTTGGCTGGCAGTAGTTTTAAGTTCGTCATGACAAAGATCAACTCTTAATGTCTTGATGTCCATCATATTTGTTAAATACTGTGGGACTGGATAAGTGGGGGCGAGCCATACATTGTTAGGTACTTGGAAAAATATTTAAGCCCCATTAGTAATTAGAATTACACTGGACATAAAGTTAGGGTGTAGCTTCAATCCCCATCACAAAATGGACAAAAAAACCCCACACTTGACAAGAGCTATTTTATTTCTTTTAAGTATGTTGCTCCTCGAAGCCTGTGAGGTAGTCTGTTGGTTTTCTAGGAATTTATTGTATCCAGGTGTGGTGGCTCATGCCTGTCATCGCAGCATCGGGACGTAGAGGAAGGAAGGTGAAATAGTCAGGGTCACCCTGAAATAATAATCAGTTGAGGCCAGTTGGGGCTACATGAGACTGGGGCGCACACAAAGCAAAATAAAACAAACCTTGTTATGAAGTGTGCACTGTAGTAAAACTAACCATGTTAGAAGACCTAGTCTGTACTCGGGTTTCTTGAGTGACATTCTAATCAAGTTGCTGGATATAATAGTCACTATAGTCCTAGAACAATTATGCATTTTCCCATTCAAATTACATTTATTTTCTCAGTTTGTTCAATCTTAAAATGATTTCTTTTCAGGTTTATCATGAGAAATCTATTTTGATGATCTGTTCTTACTTCCAACCTGAAGCCATAAATACTACTCACATTTCCCCATTTTTTAGGTGGAGTGGATTCCTCCTTTGTGCCATTGCCATGTTTCTTGTGATATTCCCAATGTTTACTTTTCCAAAAAAGCTTCCGCCTCGACACAAGAAAAAGAAAAAGAAAAAATTTTCTGCTGATGTCGTTAGTGATGATGATGTCATCAAGGAGAAATCGAACACGAGTGAACAAGTGAACAAAAAAGTTTCTTCAATGGGCTTCGGAAAGAATGTCAGAGGTAAATATGTCTCTTAAATAAATACACGCATGTCTCTACCATTTAGGTATGGCTCGATGGTAGAGGGCAGTACCGGAGGCCTTGAGTTTGATGCTCAACAGGGCCCTGAAATTGGAACTGTGTGGCCCCACACCAGTGTCCCTCACAGATGTTTGCTTCTTACTGGATAGATTTGAGAGAAATGCTGCAAATGTCACTTTAGAAATTTGAGAGAGTGGCCTCTTTGAATGGAGATGGGAGGCAGTGATACAGAGTGGCAGTCAAAAAGAGGGATAAATAAGAACAAAACAAAACGACATACATGTATAGAAAAAGCTACAATGAAACTTGTTACTTGTAAGCTAACTTTAAAAAAGACATTTAAGGGAATAATTTTATCTGTTGAATTTGACAATAGTTATAAAAAGTTAGGCTTTTATTTTTCATGTCTTTAAAAGGATGGATAGCCTGAAGACCAGGGTTCCATTTCTGGATCCCATGGTGGGAGAAGAGAAACACTTCCAAGGCATGTCCTCTGACCTTAACACACATGTGCTGACACAAGCCTGACATTCATGCAGACACATCAGATCCGCTTATACACACTAGTAGTGAAAAAATAAAAAATTAAACTCCAAAACAAATTTCCAACAATTCGTTTGAATGTGTTTTACAAAATTGCTAGTAGATAACAGACTAAACAATGTAAGAAATGGCCCATCCTGCAGGGAGTTTGAAAATCATTGCTTCAGGTCATGAATATAGCTGTATCTAGATGTAGCATTCACTGCAATTGCTGTTGTCTGCTTACTAACACTGTGGCTGCATTGTGTAAAGGGTGGCTTGTTTTAGGGGAGCAGTATGGTATTATGGGGATAGCCTTATGCAACTGTGAAACTCCATTAAAAGATAATTTTCCTTGGTAGCTGTACCAATTGTCCTTGTGAGGCTGTCCTGGAAGAAGGATGTCTGTGGGATGGACTGTCCTGTTTTTCTATTTTCATTTCTCTTAAAAATGATGAGTTTAGCACACCTTTAATACCAGCACTTAGGAGGCAGGGGAAGGGCTAGGGGCAGATTTTTGTGAGGCAGAGGCAGAGACAGGCAGATTTTTGTGAATTTGAAGCTAGCATGGTGTACATAGGGAGTTCCAGGCCAGCCAGAGCTACATGTGTGACCCTGTCTCAAAAATGAAATGCTGATAGTAGAAATAATAATAACATAATTATAATTGATTAACAATATTATTATAGAGTTCACAAATATAGATTAAATAATCTAAAATCTGAACATCTTAAGTTGCTCCTAAGTAAGCAATCTTTTATCTATTTAATGACAATAAGTCCCCTTGTTTAAGGGAACCTACAGTGTCAATTAATTATTTCCAGTCTCATTTCCTGAATTTTCTGAGTTAATTTTTATATGAGTTATAGAGCATGATGTTTATTAGATGCTCATGATAAAGTAACTGTGACACTTTGACTATGCATACACTGAGACAAAGGAATAGGAGGAAGTTACCAATAGGCCATAGAGTTGGCACTACAGACTAAGAAGGATGGTAGACTGAAACATTGCTAAAGATTACTTGTTAAAAGATAGCACCAATATTTGGAAAATACTATTTCTCTTCATTTAAGTTGTAGATATGGTCTTCTTCCTCCCCTTGACTTTGTGATAGTGTGTTCTTTTGTAGCTGCTAGAATAGCTCCCGATACTTCAGTAACACACAGGACTTCTCTTCATGCTCATGTGGTGTGAGCTCTTCCCATGTAGATCAACACATCATTTCCACAGCTGTATTGTGGACCATAATGATGGTGATGATGATGAAGATGATTACGATAGTGATGATGATGATTATGATGATGGTTGTGATGATGGTGGTGATGGTGATGCTGGTGAGGATGATGATGGTGGTGGTGGTGATGATGTTGAGGATGATGATGGTGGTGGTGATGATGATGGTGGTGATGATCATGGTGATTATGATGATGGTGATGTTGATGGTGATGATGGTGATTATGATGATGGTTGTGATGATGGTGGTGGTAGTGATGATGGTGAGGATGATGACGGTGATGATGATGTTGATGGTGATGATGGTGATTATGATGGTATGATTAGGATGACAGTGATGATGATTGTGGTGTGTTTGTGTGCACACTGGCTAGTGCAAGATTTCAAGTACTTGTGCATGCAGGTGTTCACACCTACTTGGGTACATATAACTTTGGAGTACAGCAGAGGTCACTGGTCTCCTGGAATTCAAGTTACAAGTGGTATGAGATGCCTGATGTTGTTGCTGGGAAATGAACTTGGGGCCTCTGCAACCACTGAGTCATCTCTCCAGACCCCACAATTGGTTTTATAAGTGAATTGAGGCAAAGCTGCTGTTAAATAATTTAAGACATAACAATATATTTAGAGTTTTCATTTGGGGGAATACAAAGCAGACTCAGGGGAAGAGAGGAAGGTGTGGTCAGAGGTCTTTTTACTTTGTATACTTCAACATGAAATATGTTAATTGAACAGTCAAAGGGGGTATTGATAAAAAATTCAAATTATTACTCTTGTTCTTTCTAAAGACCTGTTCTTAATATTTTACGTGTTTGCCTACTTGCATGTCTGTACATCGCTTGCCTGCCTGGTGCCTGTAGAGGACAGAAGATGGCGTCAGATCCCCTGCAACTGAAATAACAGGCTACTGTGAGCTGCTCTGTGGGTACTGGGAAGCAAACCCAGGTCCTCTGCAAGAGCAGAAAGTACTTCTTAATGGCTGAGCCATTTATCCAGTCCCCAAGGCTCTTTCTAGATACTTAAGCTGCCCTTTCTTTTCATGGATCTCTGCCATGTTCTCCACCCAGTGCTTTGTAAAATGTCCATTGCTAAGGGTTCTACCATCTTATCAAAATGAGAAGAATCCATTCTGGAATTTAAGATTTATTTATGGAACCTTACATGCACTTCTTAAGTTAGTTTCTTGTCCACAGAGCCTGAACATGTTTTATAGTTGCTTCATGAAATCAGTTTCCACTCTGATTTTCTTGCTCATGAGAATTCTCCTTTCTGGGTTGTGGTGAATGTTCCCACTTTTGTGTAAATCTCCTAGATGGGACACTCTGCTAATTCCTTATTCTACTTGTGCAAAATGAATTCTCCAGCTGGTTGTAGATTGGAAGTTCAAGACAGAGTCTCATGTAGCCCACGCTGGCCTTAAACTAATTAGATAACTAAAACTGGCCTTGGTCCTCTCATCCTTTTGACTCAACCTTTGAATGTTCAGATTATGGGCACATGCCAGCACACCCAACCTAGTTTACTATCTTGTTAAACAGAAACACTGTTTTAATGGGATGTACTGAAAATCTCCTGCTAAAAATGCCTTAACTAATATTAATTGATATTGATAATGGATATTTAATTAGAGTATATAAATCAACTCATTTATCTTGTACACACCCATATTCCTTAGAGTATTTATGACAAATATTGGAAGTGGCATTCTAATATTTAATCTAGCTTTAAGAAGGACAAAGGAAACCCCTGGGTCTGAACTCAGGCTTGGAATGACTTCTCTACAGAGCTGAGGCTCATGGTGGAGGTCTTCAGGCTTGGCATGTCTCACCCTATAGAGCTGAGACTCTGCGTTACACACAGTCAAGATTTCATTCTGAATTACTTCTGTGTCTGAGTCCCACACTCTCTCTTCTGGAGCAGGTTTTCCTTTATTTTATTTTTTGTGTCCATCAATACCAGCTCCTTTAAAGAGGAGCTAAATAGCTTAGCCATCGATTTGTACTCCCTTAAAAAGAAAATGATTTGGACTTTGCAGAATGGTGCCTCGTGTGCTTGCTTTATTTGCAAGCAGGGGCTTGCTGTGTCACCCAAGCTGGCTTTGAACCAGTAGGTTCAAGTGACCCTCTTGCTTAAGCCTCTCAGGTATATGGGACTACAAGGGCACTGGCAAGCATGGTGCCCTTTTAGAAGCTCTCTTGCTGAGGATGCTTGAAGAAAATCCACCGTACTTTCTAATTTCTGCTTCCCCATTTTGATACCGATATTGGAAAAATCTGACTCATGTTTCTAGAGTGTTATAAATTATGTACAATGAGGCTGTTGTAAAACACCACAAAGAGGAAAGTCAAATTTTCAGTGTATCTGCATTGTCTTTCCACAAAGAGATTAACATTGATTCCATCAAAATCTTAACAGAAATAAACACTTAAAATATTTAAGTGGATCAATTTTCCTGTGGTTTGAAGCCTAAAATTTTAAAGCCTTCCCCATTTAACACAGCGTTTTTCTGTATAGAAAAAAATGGTGGTTGTTTATTTTCCTATATAACCCACTTTTAGTCTTGTTTGGCATTATTAATTTAACATAAATACAACTTCTTTTGGCTAGAATTTTGTCTGTGTTGGTGTGCAATGTGTTTATAAATATAGCCAAATCAAAAAGTTCTTTTGAGGTGATGAGTTGATTTTAAAAGAATCATTGAAAGTTACAGATTCTTACTACTAATAATTTTGGTCATTAAAGGATACTGTTAGTGTCTGGGGAGATGCCTCAGTGCGTAGAGTGTCTGCTGTGCAAGCACAAGGACCTGAGTTTGAATGCCCAGAATCTGTAGATTCAAGTGTGCAGTGCACACTCAGAGCCGGTGCTGGGGGTGTGCAGTAGGATAGGGGTGAGGACAGACAGGCCCAGAGAAAGCTTCAGACTTGGTTGTGGCCGCTATGAAGTGAGTGAGCTGTGTTCTTCAGAGTTCTCTGGGGGAGAAGCACAAAGGGGGTACATTGTGAACCACAGGAAGGATAGGATGCACCCCAGCAGTGGGATGCCTGCCTAACATGCACGAGTCTCTGGATTTAAACCCCAGCACCACAAAAGAACCATAAAGAGAGGATGGGACTGACGGAGGGCAGGAGACTAAACATTTCATGAAAGAATCAGGATGACCCAGAGCAGGCCACCTGAACCCTGTGGAGACGGGAGCAACCCAGGTGGAGAATGGAGAGCAGAGCATAGACGTGTTTGGAAATGCCAGACAGGTTTCTTGTGCTTGGCACACTGAGCATATGTGGTAGACATGTGGATGGTAAGGCTGGCGAGGAGTGTGTGTGTGTGTGTGTGTGTGTGTGTGTGTGGTGGTCATATTGTGGAGTACATGCCTACAGGCATTCCAGACTTTCTTAGAATTCCTCCCTCCCAGGAAGCTGCCAAAAACATTCCTGGAGGGAGGCCAGATAGGTAAAGGAGTGGGGTGGAAGGAGGGGCCCAAGGATCTGTGGACAGAGAACAGTGAGCTTTGTCCAGAACACGGGGGAAAGACGGCTTGGTACACTTGCTCCGGCCTCTCCCCCACCTGCTTAGGTGATTTTCATGCAGCTTCCAGAGGAACCTGGTAAAGGTAACTCCTCAGCTCACAGCTTCTGCCTGCTTCTATCACACTCGTAAGAAAGCCACCTGCCCCAGAGGACTTTGTGGATCTCACCATGGTTACGTCTTCCCTCCCACCTCCTTTCAGTTTCATTTACAAAACATGCTTCAAGCACGTCAGGCTCATCGCTGGTCCCGGTATGGCCTTCCTATTCTAGGAATGCTCCTCTCCACAGGCCCTCATTTGCTTCAGTGTGCTTCTCCAACCTCCCTTTTAATGCCACTGAGCTCCCACACTCCTTTATTTCCCCTTCAACTCTCATCATGCATACGTTTCCTTTGGTAACTGGGAGACTGGCTTCAGGAACACTCAAGACTCTTACATAGAAAGACACAGTGTTTATCCATAGGTTTTGAAAGCCTCTTGTAGACTTTGGGTGATCTCTAGATTTCTGCTAACACTCTTTACAACATAAGGCTGCAGAGCTTCGTTTATGAAGCATGAGAAGAAAAGTCCCCACATTCTCAGGGCAGATGAAAATTTTCTGTTATTTTTAATCTGCATTTGGTTAAGATCACAGATGCAGAGCCCACCACAACTCAGGGATAACTAGGACTTCCTTATACCTTTACTTTGCTGTCTCCCCACTGAGAAAGCCAACTCCACCAACGCAAGGATTTTCCCCCCTCATCACATACATTGCTGAGTAACCCCGCCAAGTGGAACTCAGTGAATATTTAATGAATGAATTATTGTTCAACTTAGCATTTATTTTAAGATATGAAATCATTCAGACTCATCAAAGTGGATCTCTATAATTTCTTATAATATATCAACACATAATTTAAATGGCATTCGGTAGTTCCCAAAAGCCATGGCTATGTAACAGATGGTAAGAAGACAATAAAATATGGGACCTCCACATAGCCATCAAGTTCATCATTAGTAACAAGTGGTTTAGACTAAGCAAGCCCAGAGCTATTCTTACACTTTACATGTTTGTTTTGAACTCTGCTTCATAAAGCCACTGATAATCAAATGTTCATTCTAGTATGGGGTTGTAGGATGAAAGCTGTTTTCAGGGATGAGAACGTAGCTCAGTAGTAGATTGTTTGCTTAGCATATTTATCCTCAGCAACACATGTGCGTGCACGCATGAATGCACACACGCACACACACACTTTTAAAATAACCCTCTGAACACTTGAGTGAATTGTTGAATGAGAGGAAAGAAGGAAGGTCACTTCTGTAGGATGTGACCTCTGACATGGGAACAATGGTGTGTCAGCTACTTTTTTCATGGCTGTGATGAAATATCTGACAAGAAGCAACTTGAAGGAAAAAAAGGCTTAATTTTGACTCGTCGTTTGGAGGGCTGCCATTTGTTATGGTGGAGAGGGCATAGCAGTAGCCATGTGAGGCAGCTGGTCATATGACACATGCAGTCAGGAAACAGAGGGATGAATGAAGATTCACACCATACTTGTCTTTGCCCCATCTCCCCTCCCTTTTTCTGCCTCTGTTTCTCTTTCCTCAGCCCATGGAATGGCCCTTCTTCATTCAGCATGGGTCATCTCAAGTTCAACCTCTCTGAAAACAGCGTTGTGGACAAGTTTTTGGTGTGTCTTCTAGGTTAAGTCTAAATCAGTCATGCTGACAGTGATGACTGACCATCAGATAGACAGGCAGACAGATGTACTAGGGTCTCAAGTTTGGATAACAGACACAAGGATTAGCAGAGAGAGAGGCAGAAGGATGAAATTCAATTGAAATTTCCAGAAACTACCCAGTTGTAGTGTGTGTGGTCTTTGCTAAGTGTTGCAAAGAAAGTAGAGTGTTAGAATGTCAAGCCAAGGTTTCCACTATGGCCCTCTTCTGTGTGAGCTTCACTGGGCTGCACAGTGGTTTTAGGTCTTGTACTTTTAACTGAAGGCCGTTACTTGATTCCTAATAATTGTCCAAGGCTGATTTATCAGTGACCTTTTCATAAGTCCTTCTTCAGCACCATAGTACTCAAATTTAGCTTCTGTTAGCATCCCAGGAAATCTCTGGAATTCCTTATTTAAGGAATCTGGACCTTAGCGTCTTAAACAACCATCTGGGTCTCACTGATGCTGAGGACTAAGGATTACATAAAGACCCACTGCTTCCTACTGTGTAGCAATGGGAAAAGCTTTGCTTTCCATTTGGAAATTAGAGTGCTGTTGTTGTTGCTGTTGCTGATGACGATGGTGGTGGTAGTGATGATGGAGAATTTTTTACCTTGCTGACCAGGAAACTCAGTTTTATGGCCATGTTTAATTCCCTGTTTTTCATGCTCTGTTCTCACTTTTCTTTATTTCTAATTCTTTCTTTCATTTCTGATTTACCTTCACTTCCTTGTGGCAGGCCACCCCTTTTTTATTTGCACATATGAATGACGAGCTAAAAGGCAGGTGACAATAGGCCTGGCAAAAAGTCCCTAGGAATGAGAACTCTGCATTTTATTCCCTGGGCAAACTGACTGTGGTGTTACTCATTGGAGGAGTCTCCATTCAGAAAGATGGAAGACAATGCTCACCAGTGCTAAGTCTAAGCAAGCACGGGCATGCCACGGCCTGTGGATCCTTACTGGTGCCTTTGGAGCCTGACATTTCCATTTCTGTCCACTCGCCTACAGTTGAGTGGCTCGGGGATACTGCTGATAGGCTGGAAGGTGACTGCAATGTAATTCAGGGGATGCTGTGCACATTGCCTTGGGGGGCTTGGGATTTAGAATACTTTTCTGGGGTCTTATTTTGGGGGATCCTGTTGGGTCATTGGTTTCAAGTATAGTGTATAGGAAATAAGGATAATAACTTGTCTCATACTGCAAGATAACTCAGATTCTGGCTGGTGTCTCCACCAGTTTTTTTTTTTGACTCACCTATGGATTTAAAAGTACATTAATGATAAGTGAATTTGAAATAAGGGGAATATGTCATACATCTGGTACTTGTCAAAGAGAGAACCAGGAGAGTTCATTAAGAGATACTCAACAAAGCTGCTTTAATGTGATTTTAATGCACAGAGACACTGAATGGCAACAGAGAGGCCAATGCCCATTGAAAACACGGGTTGTCACATCTTGCAGAGCCCTTAGGCATGGATGCCAGAAGGTTTGGCCAGGAGGCAGAAATAGGAGTGAGGGCAGAAGCTAGATCAGAGATGTTAATGGGATTTCTTTGGCAAAGTGAAGTTTTAAAAAGACATTGAAAGAATAAAATTGATGGGTTATATTCACTTTTAGAAACAAATGTGATAGCGGAATGTTGGCCTGGAAGCTGAATATCAGCAGCAGGAGACAAACACACAAGCAGATCACAGGGAAAGAGTTTTCTTGCAACAACAACAAAAATAAAACCAACCAACCAAACAAAAAACACCAGAATGTGAAGGGAAGGTTAAAATATGCAAAAACTAGCATTGAGTAATTAGCATTCATACTCATGAATTTGAATTTTGAAAAAAAAGTCAAATTAAATTATGGATTGTCTAGAGATGCTGGCCGGCATATCAAAATCCCAGGGCTGCTGCATAAGGAGGCACTTGCTCAGTCACTTACAGCTGAAGCTTACAAAAGACCTCTCCCCATTTATGTGCTATATAAACAAAATACTGTATTCCCTTAATAGCATTTTAATTATTTGTTAACGAACTTTTTAATTATGTGATCTAAATCTGCTATGGATTTTTAAAGTCTTTTTTCTGACTTTTTAAAATTTATTTTGTAGATTAGCATAGAAATTGCTGGGTTTATTTGGCTTTAAAGATCTGTCATTCGGATGATTATGGACCAGGCCTTCTTAGCGCTCAATGTGTTCCATTGTCTGTGCCAGGGACCCCTTCCCCTTACCACTCATGCTCTCTGAACTGATCCATTCTCCACAAGGAAATGGTGCACCTGTGGTATTCATTTCATTTTCTCATACACAGATATTATTTTTAGTATGCATTGCTATTGCGATGTAACAAAGAATACTAATGAATAAAATACACTCTATGGATGTTTTAGTGCTTCCAATAGGCACGTGATAAAAACCACTGTGGCTTCAGCAGGAATAGGGTGTATGAGATATTTAGTTCAATAAATGTTCATAGTTCTCTTGACAAAGGGATATATTTTTCACTAAGAATAAGCTCTCAGTATATATATTTCCTTTGGAAACATGACTGTACCCTTTTTCTTTGCTGCAAGTGCCTGTCATTTGAGGCTTGGTACTTTCAAACACATGTTTTACATCATAGTCTTGTTTAAAACATTCATATGTGATGGAGTGTGCTGGAGTATGCTTGCCTGATGGTTGGGCCACAACAAGCATGCCAATGTCTGTTGTCTACAAGGATTCAGAGAAGAACCAGTTGTAGTCCCACCTGCACTGGGGCTATTCAGTTTCTCATAAATAATGTTCCTCATCAATTTCTATAAGAACCCCCTCATACTGCAGATCTCAGATTTCCTAAAACTTTGACTAAAGATTTGTGAGACCATTGAGAAGAACCCATCAGACTCATTGCAGCTTATCCCTGTTGTGAGGAGAATCTAATTGATCTATTTATCTAGATATGTGGGACAAGCCGAACTGCCATTGGCATCTGTCTGGAAGGAGCAAAGGACCTGCCAATACCATTAACATGATGTCTTTTACAAGTGTTTTCTTTCTTCTTCTTCTTGTTCTCCTCCTCTGCCTCCTCCTCCTCCTCCCCCTCCTCCTCCTAACAGAAAACAAAAACAAAACAAAACCAGTCTCACCATATAGGCCTGCCTTCCCTGGACCTCAATATGTAGATCAGGCTGACCTCAAATTTATAGAGATCCACTTGTCTCTGTCTCCTGAGTCCTGGGACTCAAGACATATACCACCAGGCCTGGACACAAGTGTTTTTTATGTACTGTCAACTTTACATTACACTCTCTTCAGTTTTGCATTACAATTTTCTCCCTACATTACTTCTATATAACACAGATGGTATCTCCTGGTTTCAGTGTTGGCTTCTCCTTAACACTGAATTTGGCTAGGTAGTACACACCTTTCTTTACCTGTTGGGTTGTCTTGTCAGTTCTGAACTTGAGAAACTTTATAGTATCAAATTATGGAACACCATATCATCATTATCATTACTCAACACCTCTCTCTCAAAATCTTCATGGCATCTTTGATTGTATAATAACACATTATACTTGAGGCCAGTCTGGTTTACAGAGCAAGTTCCAGGACAGACTTCAAAGCTACACAGAGAAACCCTTTCTTGAATAACCAAAATTGATGATGATGATGATGATGATGATGATGATGATGATGATGATAATGGTGATGCTTATACATGGCATCAAGGAAGGAATCTAAAAAATTCTGTAGCATTAAAAATGAATTAGATACTGGGTTACAAATCCATAGATTGGTCAACTTCTTGTCCAATTCGCTTATTATAGCTATGCTTTTGAAACAGTTTTGGATATACATAAAGGCTGCAGGAAGGCACAAAGAGCCCTAGTTACTTGGTGCCCCGTGTTGAATCTCCAATAATTACCATTCCCTGGAAGTTGACACAATTGACCACTCCTCATACTCCCTGGTGTTTTTCCTAAGCTCAAGGGCACTGCCCTGCATGACTACTGGGCAGCCATCAAAACTAAGAAATACACACTGGTCCATTTCCACTAAGACAGGCCTGTCTTCCCAAAGATGCCCTTTATGCTAATGGCACAATCCAGAATCACATGTGTTTAGTTTTGGGGTCTCCTTGGGCAGATCCTTATCTTCCTGATCTTGAGTTTTTCTCAAAAGCAAAGGCAAAAGTTATCTTCATAGACTATTCCTTTGTGGGGGGTTGATGCTGCCTTCTGATTTATGTACTTTTTAAGGGTTAGCACAAAAACGATGCTATGTTTGGTACTCCCTAACTGGGCAGATAGTATTGATTTGCCCAATAATCTGGAGTTTAGTCATTTGGTACCTGGATAGAGGTTGCATTTTTCTAGGTTACTCCATCCAAAAGTTAATTAGTAGGAGTGCAATAAAATCAATACATTATGTGTAAGTGCCTTATGGGGAATATTTTAAGGCTGCATTAGATCAATGAACTCCCATTCTTAACAGCCATTATGCTTTGTGATGTCACCAAATTAATACACATGAAAGTACTGTTTCTAGAGGATACATGGGGTTGGTTCTATCACATTGTGTTCAACAGCTCATCCGTACTTCATTTTATGTCTAAATGTCTGTATGTAATGGATGCTGTTGGTTTTTTAACTTAGACATCATGCCAAATGCTTATAATTCATCGCCAACAAAAACATAAGGAGAAAGCTGTGACAGACTATTGTGACAAAGACCCACTTTTACTATGCCAGAGCTGCAAGAAGGCAGAATGTGTTCTCCACCTCTGCTAGGAAAGGAGAGGGTGATGACTCAAGGTTTTGCTTCTCTGTGTGGTTGTGAAACTGCTTCAAACATTAATTTTTGGCTTACAAATAAACTTCAGCAAATAGCTAAATTGACCAGTATGAAATGTACAAATAATGAGGATTGAATGTCTCTTGTTTCTGTCTGGTTTTCACATAGTTCTTTTAGCATCCATCAATCTCAAAGTTGGGGAATCTGTCCATTGAAGTGATTTTTTTCACTCTCTTCTTCAGTAAGATCTTTCTGAGCTCATTTTGTTCTTTCTGTCTTCCAACTCTGAGGTCATGTCAGACATTTCTTGGTTTCTTAGAGCAGAAAATGACTTTTAGAAACCAAGAACTATGTGCTGGGTAGGCTCATTCTTACAGGGGTATCATTATGTCAAAATTCTGTTTGCAACAATTCTAGGAAATAATATGTACGCACCCAAACACATGTATACACTTGTGTGTATGTATACCTCTGTTACCTGTCAATCATCCTATAATATCTTTTATCTACCCGTTTTATATCACTTGCCATTCAATTTGTTCTATTGTAACTATCAGCCATCTTTCTATAATATCTACCTATCTGTCTGGCTGTCTATCTATCCATCTATTATCATCTAATGTATTTCTCATTTTTCTATGTATCTGTTCATCTAATTGGTTCATATGAGTACCTTCAGTTCTAATTTACTATCTGGTCCTTTTTCCCATGCTTCTAACTCCTTTTCCATCAGTTAATGATCTGATTTCCAGCACTCTTCAATGCAATTATTAGTGCAGTCCCTATATGTAAAAAAGCACTCAGTTTCACCATCCCAAAATTTAGCTCTAAATTCTTTGGCTCCTTCAGGGCATTTGGCAGAAAACTAAGCCCCAGTTAATGGATGTGGAGGGTGAAAGATTTATTGGAAGTCTGAACTTTGTTGATTCTTCTAAAGTAACAACTAACTTTGGTTGTATTTATGCATTTTAACACTAATCTTTTAATGAAATGAGGGAACGCTCGTATATATTTTTCTTACACTTGATGCTAGAAGACAGTTTTACAAAACCAAATGTCTCTAGAAGAAAAACTAATGTAGGGACTGGAGAGATGGCTCAGTGGGTTGTGAGAGTATACAGATCTTGCGGAGGACTAGCATTTGCTTCCAAGTACCTGTGCTAACAAGTGCCTATAACTCCAGCTCCAAGGGATCCTGATAACTCTGGTCTCCAAGGACACTTGTGTATATACCTACGTATAGATACGCACACATACACATAATTAAAAATATATTATAAAAAGAAAAACCAATTTGAGGTGATGAATATAGCCTAAAATATTTGTGTGATACAAATATTATCATTTTGTGTTTTAAACTTTTCCTCTTTTCCCAGATGTTTTAGATTCAATATTTTGCCTTTTAGTATGCCTACTAAACTTAATTAGAATCTTTGAATATTGATAATCTCAACTACCAACTTTGAAATTTTGGATGTGACATTTTAATTTAACATTCACAGGAAAAACTCTGAAATGCTTTGGTTGTTTTTCTCTGGTGTGTTTATCCACATTAAAGGTCAACTCTGCATGTTAGCTTTCCCCTTAAAGTCTTAAACCTCACAAAGTTAGGTAAGACTCAGAAAATTACATTTAATTGCATTTTGAAATGACGTGAGCTAATATTTTCTACTTCCTAAGTTTTAGTTTCTGGTAAGTGGGAGGATATGAATTATAGTGTTAATAAAAGTTGGCTAATTATAACGAATTGGCTTTACTAAGTTGTAACATAAGTGTTTTCCAAGATGATCCTCTCCATGGGGCACAACAATTATGCAAATGTGTATCCATTCATTCTTTAAAAATGAAAAATACAGAAATTGATAGGATATAGAACTCTGTTTAATTCCCCCCTCAACCTTTGTTATGGTTGTGCAAGTTAAGTCCTTAAGAATTTAGTATTAGTGTATTAAGAAGTCAACATTTGATCTCCTATGAATGCATTCTTTTGACTCGTTTAATTTTTACTCAAATATGACTATATGCACACATTTGTGTGTGTTTCTGTAACTTTATTTACTTATCAATATAATACTTTTTTGTAATTCTTTTTTTAAATTTAGCCCTGTACCCCATTTTTACTTTTTGTAATTCTTTTGGGCAAGCACAAACAGCTGTTTCGTTTTTTAAATAATTATTTACTTTTATGTATATGAGTACTCCATCTGCATATATAATTTTATGTCAGAAGAGGGTATCAGATCCCACTATAGATAGTTGTGAACCACCATGCGGTTGCTGGGAATTGAACTCAGAACCTCTGGAAGAGCAGCCAATGCTCTTAACCACTGAGCCATCTCTTCAGCCCACAGCTGTTTCATTTTTAACGACCACCTCATATTGAATTATATGGCTATCACATAATTTGTTTGAACATTTCCCGTCCATAGCCATTTAACAATCCCACATTTTACATTATAAATGATGTTGTATCTGTAGCATGTTCTGTTAATTAAACGCCTAGACCTAAGATGAGTCTTCCTCCCTGAGATGCTGAGCCTCATTTCTGGGCTCTTTTACCTTAGGATATCATGACCTTTTGTTCTTCAGTTTTAAGTACCTTCAAGTGCCTGACCCGATGTTCTCATTCCTTGCAGTTTCTTTAGCTGTGATTATTTCCTGTTTTATAAACAAGGCTGAAAGATCAGATGTACAACATCAACATCACCTACCCGTTGCTCTGTTTTGGGCATCTGCAGTGTGGGACCAAAGACATGCCAACTCTGAAATGCATCTTGGACTTAAGAGATGGCTCAACTGTAAAGAGAGCCTGCTGCTTTTCCTGACTCACAATCAGCAGTAACTCCAAGCCAGAGGGTTACTACCCTTTTCTGGCTTCCTAGGGCACCCACATACCCTTATACATACAAGAACAAACTCTCTCTTTTACATATATACACAAAGAGTAAATAATAAATCAAAATTTAAAAAAGAGAAATGCATCTTCTCAGGATAGTGGTAACTGGGTGGACTGGAAATTATAATGTAGGATTAGAATACAGGTAATTTTCATATTAAAGAACCTTTAGGATCTTAACAGAAAATGTATTTTAATTAATGAAAATGCAAATAATTTATTGTCTGGATGCTGTTTATGAATACATTTGTGTTTGGTTATGATTTTAGGTGCTATTTCCTTCATTATCCTGACTGAGAATTAAAAAACCCAACTCTAAGAATGGGGAAGGTTTCAAATGTCATCAGAAGTGGGCTGTGCTGGCTCACGCCTTTAATCCCAGCACTCAGAAAGCAGAGGCAGTGGGATCTCTGAGTTCAAGGCCAGCCTGGTCTACAGAGTAAGTTCCAGGACAGTCAGGGCTACACGGGGCTACCTTCTCTGAAAAAAACCAAAACAGAAAAAGGAGGGAAGCATCATGAGAGCTTCTTGTCTGTTGTCGGAGACTATTTTCAGTTCATGAGAAAAAAAAAGTTCAGTTTTCTTTTGTTTTCCATCCATTGTTTATAACATTCATGTATCATTTTTGTCATTTTGTAGACCTACCAAGAGCAGCTGTCAGGATCTTAAGCAACATGACATTCCTTTTTGTGAGTTTGTCATACACAGCTGAGAGTGCCATTGTCACTGCTTTCATTACCTTCATCCCCAAGTTCATCGAGTCACAGTTTGGTATCCCAGCTTCCAATGCCAGCATCTACACTGGTAAGGTACTGCCACAGGGCTCCTTGAAACATGGTCATTGTGTCCATAGACTGAACCGAGTGATTGGGGAGGAAAGCCAGGCAACACCGAGTGTTCACCAAGTGTGCTTCCAGCTCCTGGTGCCTCCGAGCTTGTGAGGAAAGCCAGGCAGTGCTTCCCAAGACTCCGGTTATATTCATGTGTTATATTTACTAACTGTGCTTTGAAAGGGGACAATATTGCATATTTATGACTTTTGTGGACCTCAGGTAAAAAAAAATAAAATCAGCAGTGAGATTCACATTAAGATGAGTGCTGATCTTCTTGTGGGTTAAAATGGATCTTAAATGTTGTGAAATAGATGATGTCAAATCCACGTTAGTTCCACAGTGTCAGGATTTTCCATTCACAAACCTGGAGATAGAATTACTGGAGATGCATGACACTTAAAGGGATGTTTTATGTATTTGATTTAGGATGTTTTATGTCTAGTCCAGCTGAGTTTTTAGAAGTCTTAGGTATGTTTACTTGCAGGACTTAGCACTCAAACCTTATTTGATAGTAAATATGATACTTAGTAATGTGGGAAAACTAATTCTCAGATATTGGGGGAATTACATTGTTATGTCATATTCTAAAACTTCCTTAATGATTTTAAAGATGGCCAATCTACAGAAAGCTTAATTTTTCAATAAGGGATAATTAAATATTTTTGAATAAAAGATTTTCACGTAGCTTGGTTTCCTACCTTTTCCTATTTCTACATTAAAACCCAGCAAGCTTGAATTATCTAAAGATGAACAGAAAAAAAAAACACTGTAAAAAGAGCAATTGACTTGAAATATCTGTTTGCTTGTCTGTTTGTTTCACTATGTCTATAGAAAGGCATAAAGACCGGCTGTGTGTCCACAGTTGTAAATTGTTTAACAAATAATATATTGCTGTGGACTACTGTAATTTGTGAGTCAAAAAGTGTTTGCTCTCTCTTGCTCTCAAAACTGCTTTCCGGCGTCACTGTGACAGCCACAGATCATGTTTCTGTCAGGTTGGTTAACAGCAAACGGAGGCCCCTGTTTTTAGTCTAACTCTTACACTGGCCTTCAATGAACAGTGATTGCTGGACCAGGGAACCAGGAGTTGTTGGGAGTACATTCAAAAGCTAGAATACTTTCCTAGTTCCCCATGCGAGGTTTCAGTATGTGAAGGTGTGAAGAGGAAGCAGGGGCTGGCTGTGTTAAAGAAAGTGTTACAGGGTTCTCACTGCATCCCCTCTTTTTCAGTCACCTTCCCTATGTCAGCTCGCACTGGGAGACTCCCAGAGGGAGACGCAGACCATGATTTTCTCCAGGCTTGTTTGACTATGAAACTCAACCTTTTATTTACCCATCATGATATCATTGATATTTGTGTGTGTGTGTATGTGTGTGTGTGTGTGTGTGTGTGTGTGTGAGAGAGAGAGAGAGAGAGAGAGAGAGAGAGAGAGAGAGAGAGAGAGAGAGAGAGAGAGATGGTCTCAGTATTTTATTTCATCTATTTTGAAACTGATCTCACTATGCAGCCTAGGATGGCCTGGAACTCATGATCTCACTGTCTCAGCCTCTACACGCAGAGATTATCTATGTGAGCTGTCACATCTCACAGAAACCTCTTTCCAATAAACAGTTTTCGTTTGGTTAAATGAAGGAATCCAGTCGTGTGAGTCCCTATTCCAACTGCACTAGCAAGTCCAGAGCAGTCTAGGTAATCCCATGGCCCTCCATGTCTACCGTTTACTCTCCAAGTCTCCAGGGCAGGTTGCAGCTGAAGTGAATTGGATGCAGATTGATGGGACTGTCTCTTAAGTACCGGTAGGGAAGAGGCTAGCTAGACAATTCTATGAGGAAAACCAGTGGGAGAAGTTGAGTGTGAGCTGGAGGTTGGGTATGCAGCTTCCCAGCAGCAGGGTGGAGACACTCCTCTAAATGAGGCTAGCTCACAGAGGCTGTTTCCTCTTTAGCCCGCACTATAACTCCAGGGTGAGAGAAGGCACGCGACTAAGCACGATTCCATTCTGGTTGCAGCATCCACCAAGACCCATCCTTTGTCACCAGCAGTTCTCTGTTTCAAAACCACAGCCAGGCCGGGCGGTGGTGGCGCACGCCTTTAATCCCAGCACTCGGGAGGCAGAGGCAGGCGGATCTCTGTGAGTTCGAGGCCGGGCTGGACCGATAGCCTCCGAAGCAATACAGAGAAACCCTATCTCATAAACCAAAAACAAAACAAAACAAACAAACAAACAAACAAACAAAAACCACAGCCAGTGCTTGTCACAGTGTCACAGTCTACTGGGCTTTCCAATGGCTCGAGTACTCTCTCTTGCCTATTGTCATTTGATTCGCAGACAAGAAGTAAATTCAAGAACAATTCAGGTTAGGCAAGAGCAGAGGGTGCCTCATTAAGTTACAGTGAGATTAAAAGCATAATAACTTCTTTAAAACTCTTCTTGGACTTTTGCCTTGTCATCAGTCAGTTCCTTCTTACCCTCTGAACACAGTTTTTAATCGTTAAAAAAGACTGAGAATTTTTTTGTTCTCTGAGTCCTTCCTATAATGCAGATTGAAATGGAGATTACATAGTGTTAATTTCTGTTTTTTTGTCTTTTTTATTACTTTAATTTTAAATAGCTTGCTTCACATGCCTCCTCTCCCTCCCTTCCTCCCACAGCCCCCCCCACCATCCCCCCAGCCTCCCACCCTATCCCCACTTCCTTCCACATAGGGGATCTCCAGAGTCTGTCATTTCACTCAGGGCAGGGTCCAGGCACTCCCCCTAAGAGTCCAGGCTGAGAGAACATCCCTCTTTGTGTTATAAACACATAAAGTCCGTTTGTATGCCAGGGATAAACACTGATCTACTGCCCAGGACCCCATAGGTTGCCCAGGCCTCCTCACTGACTCTCACACTCAGGGGGTCTGGATCAGTCCCATGCTGGCCTCCCAGCTGTCAGTCTGGGGTCCAAGAGCTCCCGCTTGTTCAGATCAGCTGTCTCTGCTGGTTTCGCCAGCCCATTCTTTGCCCATTTGCTCATCACTCCTCTCTCTCTCTGTCACTGGGTTACATGGGTTCAGTTCAGTGTGTAGCTGTGGGTGTTTGCCTCTGGAAGCAGTCACTGGATGAAGGTTCTAGGATGGCATATAAGGTAGATGTCAAGTTCATTATCAGGAATGGGTATTTAAGGTAGTCTCTCCACTATTGCTTAGCTTGCCAGTTGGTGTCAACCCTTTAGATCACTGGTGCCAGATCTGTCTTCAAACCTATGACTCCCTCTATTATAGTATTTCTCATCCTGTTCTTCCCCTATTCTACCCCCCACTCAACCTTCCTGTTCCCCCATGGCCTACTCTCTCCTCCTCTTCTCCACCTTTTTTCTTCCCAGTTCCCATTCCTGCCACACCTCCCATGTTCCAAATCTATTCAGGAGATCTTGCTCGTTCCTCTTCTCTGGGGTACCATGCATAGTGTTAATTTCTTACCTGACAAACTTTTAAAATTTAAGTTATTTTTTCCTTTTTTTAAATTGATTGAACCCAGGGCATCATGTATGCTGGAATGCTCTCCATCACTGAGCTACACTCCAGACTTATCATTTAGTTTTGAAAAATTATTTGGGTAATTATCTCAGACCAAGCAATTTCTTTCTTTCTTTCTTTCTTTCTTTTTTTTTTTTTTTTTTTTTTTTTTTTTGGTTTCTCTGTATTGTTTTGGAGGCTGTCCTGGAACTCGCTCTTCATGATGTAGCCGCCATAGGGTAAATACTTAAGTCAGAGATAGCCAGTAAGAAATCAAGCAAATGGCCAACAGCTTTATAATTAATAAAGCCTCCCGTGTGTTCATTTGGGACTGATGTGGCTCTGGAACCAGGCTGGCAGGAAGGCTTTACCCAACACGCTCTGTAGACCAGGCTGGCCTCAAACTCACAGAGATCCGCCTGCCTCTGCCTCCCGAGTGCTGGGATTAAAGGTGTGCGCCACCAACGCATGGCTTAGACCAAGCAATTCCCTGTGCTGTTATTGGGTCAAAAAAAAAAAAATGTTCCAGAAACAAGCCAGAAGCTGAGTCTTCGAACACTGGCTCATTAATGTTGTCACTCTGCACAAGAATTGCCATTTTACACAAGTGTTGTCATTCCACACCAGCACTGTACAGGGCTCTGTGCCTTGGAGAGGACAGAGAATTATAAATACCCAAATCAGGGTTCCATTGCTTATGGATCTGACTGGAGACACAAAACTTTAGGAACTAGGTTAGGAAAAGCTGCCCAGGAATGGATTGTGAATAATGGTAACTACAGGTAACAGTTAATACATACTTGAATATTGCACAAAGGAAAATTTATATGTTCTCATTACACCATGGACTGATGGGTATGATAATTTATTTAATAATTTTACAATTTACATATACATGGGCACATCACATTGTATCCCATATATAATTTCTGTCAATTAAAATTAAATCATTAAAAATAGAACTCCTCCAGGATGCTTTGACAATAGAAGAATTGGCTCCAGAGGTTATTTTGGCTGGTAGGGTAATGGTGTTTAAGTTGTTTTCATGGCAAAAATACCTTTTTTTCCCTACTTTTTGTTTTTGAGCTGTGCATTTTTCTCCACTACCTGCCCCTCCTCCCCTCTGCC
This sequence comes from Mesocricetus auratus, assembly GCF_017639785.1. Classification (NCBI taxonomy): domain Eukaryota; kingdom Metazoa; phylum Chordata; class Mammalia; order Rodentia; family Cricetidae; genus Mesocricetus; species Mesocricetus auratus. Next base: position 63,343,550 of record NW_024429184.1, read on the forward strand.
TTTCCACCCTCCTCCTGCTCCTCTCACTCCCAATTTATCAGGAAATCTTGTCTTTTTCCCCTTCCTAGGCAGATCTATGTATGTCGCTTTTAGGGTCCTCTTTGTTACCTAGCTTTTCTGGCTTGTAAGGCCTGTAGCCTGGTTGTCCTTGCTTTATGTCTAATATTCACTTATGAGTGAGTACATATTATATTTGTCTTTCTAAGTCTGGGTTACCTCACTCAGGTCGGCTTTTTCTAGTTTCATCCATTTGCCTGTAAATTTCAAGATGTCATTGTTTTTTTTTTTTTTTTTTTTTACTGCTGAGTAGTACTCCATTGTGTAAATGTACTACATTTTCTTTATGCATTCTTTGGTTGAGGGGCATCTAGGTTAATTCCAGGTCCTGGCTATTACAAATAATGCTGCTATGAACGTAGCTGTGCAAATGTCCTTGTGGTGTGAGTGTGCATATTCTGGGTTTTGAGATAGACTGATTCTCAATTTTCTGAGGAACTGACATATTGATTTCCAAAACGGCTGTAAAAGTTTGCACTCCCACCAGCAGTGGAGAGTGTTCCCCTGACTCCACATCCTCTCCAACATAAGCTGTCATTAGTACTTTTGATCTTAGTCATTCTGACAGGTGTAAGATGGTATCTCAGAGTTGTTTTGATTTGCATTTCTCTGATGACTAAGGATGCTGAGAACCTCCTTAAGTGTCTTTCAGCCACTTGAGATTCCTCTGCTGAGACTTTTCTTTTTAGATCTGTACCCCATTTTTTTATTTGATTACTTGGTCTTTTGATGTCTATTTTCTTGAGTTCTTTGTATGTTTTGGAGATCAGTCCTCTGTCATATGTGGGGTTGGTGAAGATCTTTTCCCATTCTGTAGGGAGCCGTTTTATCTTGTTGAACATGTTCTTTGCTTTACAGAAGCTTCTCGGTTTCAGGAGGTCCCATGTGTTAATTGTTGCTCTCAATGTCTGTGCTACTGTTGTTTTATTTAGGAAGTGGTCTCCTGTGCCAATGCATTCAAGGATACTTCCCACTTTATCTTCTATGAGGTTCAGTGTGGCTGGATTTATGTTGAGGTCTTTGATCCATTTGCACTTGAGGTTTATGAATGGTGATAGATATAGATCTATTTACATTCTTCTACATGTCCACATCCAGTTATGCCAGCACCATTTGTTGAAGATGCTTTCTTTTTTGCATTTCATAATTTTAGCTTCTTTGTAGTTCTTAGGTGTATGGATTGATACCAGGGCCTTCCATTTGATTTTATTTATTCACCTATCTGTTTTATGTAAATACCAAGCTGTTTTCATTAATATGGCTGTATGAAGTTTGAAGTCAGGTATAGTGATGCCTCCAGAATTTGCTTTATTATTCAGGATGTTTTGACTAGCCTGGTTTTTTTTCTTCTGTATAACGTTGAGTATTGTGTTTTTCAGATCTGTGAAAAATTTTGCAGGGATTTTGATGGGTATCATGTAGATTGCTTTTGGTAAGATTGCCATTTTTACTATGTTAATCCTACCTATGCAATAACATGAGAGATCTTTCCATTTTCTGATTTCTTCTTCAAGACTTAAAGTTCTTGTCGTACGGTCTTTCATTTGTTTGGTTAGAGTTACCCCAAGATATTTTATGTTATTTGTGGCTATTGTGAAGAGTAATGTTTCTCTGATTTTTTTCTTAGTCCGTTTATCATATGTATGTAGGAGAGCTACTGATTTTTTTTGGCATTAATATTGTATCCTGCTACACTACTGAAGGTGTTTATTAGTTGTGGTAGTTCCCTGGTAGAATTTTTGGGGTCACTTATGTAAACTATCATATCATCAGAAAATAGTGAAAGTTTGATTTCTTTTCCAATTTGTATCCTCTTGATCGCCTTTTGTTGTCTTATTGTTCTAGCTATAACTTCGAGTTGTATATTGAACAGATATGGAGAGTGGACAGCCTTGTCTTGTTCCTGATTTCAGTAGGATCACTTTGAGTTTCTATTTAGCTTGATTTTGGCTATTGACTAGCTGTATATTGCAAGTATATTATCATGCTTAGGTATGTTCCTTGTATACCTGCTCACTTCAAGACCTTTATCATGAAGAGGTGTTGAATTTTGTTGAAAGCTTTTTCAGCATCTAAAGAGATTATCATGTGTTTTTTTTTCTTTCAGTTTGTTTATGTGTATTACATTGATGGATTTTTGTATGTTTTATTAGCACTCTTTTTTGTGTGTGTGAAAGGGGTAAACTAAACTCAAGGGCTTCACTTCTAATAATTTATAAATAAAGGGACCAGACCCTCACTCAGCCCCCTGCTTTAGTAACCGTGACAGGCTACAAAAAAGACACAAAGGCCTCTGATCATCTGCCCCCCCCTCCCAGCCTCCTATATGCTGGGTTCCTGGGAACTGTTTGGCCACAAAAGAAACTCCAGGGGAGACCAAAATCTCCCCTATGGTCTCCAGGATTTGGTTCTGAAAACTATTGGTATCTATATACAACAGGCCACCTGCAAGTAGCAAGACAATGCCATAGAAACCACAGAATGTTCCCTCTCAGCACTGACCAATGAAAATAATTGGTATTTCATGTCAAAATATGACTTTAAGAAATTCTCCTGATTGTTCCCAAATGTCAACCAATCAGAAACCAACCTGTACCTACTGATGTAATCTTGTAACTTTTGTTCATAAAACCTAACAGTAGACAGGGAACTTCACTCCCTCTGGGAACTGCTGCGTCAGCTTGCTAGACAGGGTCCCTGTCATGGGTAGATGAACAATCATTAAATTTTGCTTTTGCAGTTTAGTGGGTCAGTCTTTCTGGTGTTCTCTGGGGACTCTGCAACATGGGCACAACATTTTTTTTTTGTTGTTGTTGTTATTTTGAAACAGGGTTTCTCCGTGGCTTTGGAGGCTGTCCTGGAACTAGCTCTTGTAGATAGGTTGGTCTTGAGCTCACAGAGATCTGCCTGCCTCTGCCTCCCGAGTGCTAGGATTAAAGGCGTGTGCCACCATGCCCGGATTTTTGTATGTTGAACTGTTCCTGCATCTCAGGGATGAATCCTACTTGGTCATGGTGGATGATTTTTCTGATGTGTCCTTGTGTTTTGATGGAAGTTTCTGTCTGGCCTGGTCCACAACTGTTTAGCCCCCAAATAAACACACAGAGGTGAATATTAATTATAAACTGTTTGACCGATGGCTTGGGCTTCTTGTTGGCTAGCTCTCTCTTAATTATTAACCCATTTCTGTTAATCTATGTATTTGTGTGTGGTCTTGGCTTACTGGTGTTGCCCAAGCCTCTTGCTTTCTCAGCAATTACATGGCATCTCCCTTATTCACTCTCTGTGTGCCTCTTCCCAGAATTCCTCTAATCTGCTAGCCACCTATACTTTCTGCCTGGCTACATCATCCTTCTTTTCCATTGGCTGAAACAGCCTTATTCATCAACCAATAATAGAAATATATATTCTCCACATACAGAAGGACATCCTCTATCATTCTTGGATTCAGTTTGCCAGTATTTTATTGCATATTTTTGCATCAATGTTCATGAGGGAGATTGGTCTGTAATTCTCTATCTTAGTTGTGTCTTTGTGTGCTTTGGGTATCAGGGTAACTATAATCTCATAAAAAGGGTTTGACAATGCTCCTTCTGTTTCTATTGTGTGGAACAATTTGAAGTGTGTTGTTATTAGCTCCTCTTTGAGCTTCTGGTAGAATTCTGTGGTGAAACCATCTGGCCCTGGGCTTTTATTGGTTGGGAGACTTTTGATGACTGTTTTCATTTTCATAGGGATTATAGGCCTATTTAATTTGCTTATCTGGTCTTGATTTAATTTTGGTATGTGGTACTTATCCAGAAAATTGTCCATTTTCTTTAAATTTTTCAAGTTCGTGGAGTACAGGTATTTGAAGTATGAAGGGCACTCATATTTATAATAGAAATATTACTAAAACTTAAATCACACATCAAGCCTCACACACTAATAGTGGGAGACTTCAACACTCCACTCTCACCACTGGATAGGTCTCCCAGATAGAAACTTAACAAAGAAATAAAGGAACTAATAGATGTTATGACTCAAATGGGTCTAACAGATTTCTATAAAACATTCCACCCAAACACAAAAGAATATACCTTCTTCTCAGAACCCCATGGAACCTTCTCTAAAATTGACCACATACTCAGTAACAAGGCAAACCTCAACAGATACAAAAAAATGGAATAACTTCTGTATCTTATTGAATTAAAGTTAGAGTTTAGCAACAACACTAATTGCAGAAAGCCCATGAACTCATGGAAATTGAACAATGCTCAACTGAATCACCACTGGATCAAGGAAGAAATAAAGAAATTAAAAACGTCATAAAATTCAATGAGAATGACAGCACAACATACCCAAACTTATGGGACACTTTGAAAGAAGTGCTAAGAGGCTGTGTTTTTGTGGGTGTAGCTAACTTCCTTGGGTTGGAGTTTTCCTTCTAGTACTTTCTGTAGGGTTAGATTTGTGGATAGGTATTGTTTAAAAATAGTTTGTCATGGAATATCTTGTTTTCTCCATATATGGTGATTGAAAACTTTGCTGGATGTAGTAGTCTAGTCTGGCATCTGTGGTCTCTTAGTGTCTGCATCAACACCTGACTAGGTGTTGGGATGTTCAGTCTTGTTGCTGTAGAGCCACTAGTGTCTGGTGGTGCTCTATTGCTCTTTGTGTTGTTGAGTGTATTCTTTCCTTGTTGTTTACCCATCTCTTCCTCCAATCAGTACAGGTGGAACCTGTGCTTCAGGAGGTTCTTCTTCCTTCAGTTAGTGTGGTTGGGGGCTCTGTTGAATGCTCCTTCAGGTGAAGGCAGGGATGGACCTATGGTGATCACTTCTCCAGGTATAGATAGATCCAAGGCTCACATAATCTCTCTTCTCGGTGTATGTGGGCTACGACTCCAGTGGTCACTCCTCCAGGTGCAGGAGGTGCTGCAGCTCTGATGATTGGTCTTCTAGGTACAGGCAGGGATGAGGCTGAAGCTCCAGAATAATTTCTGGCAGCTGCTTGTCATGGCCTATGCAGAACTGACACTGTTTCCCAACTAGACCTGTGCCCACTGTGGCACTGACTCTATCTCCTGGCACAGCATGGGCCTACTGTGTCAGTTTCTGGGAAGCCATGGCTGTTGATGCTCCGGGGCCTTTCACTCGCTTCTCTCTCTCTCTCTCTCTCTCTCTCTCTCTCTCCCTCCCTCCTTCCCTCCCCCTCTCTCTCCTGGCTCCATGGCAAAATATCTTCAACCAGGCTATCTATCTCTATATCTATCTATCTATCTATCTATCTATCTCTATATCTATCTATCTATCATCTATCACCTATCTCTCTATTATCATCTATCTATCCATCCACACACATATATAATCTCTCTCTATATATATATCATTTATTTATTTATCTGTCCATGCATCTATATATCATTTATCAATTGCCTATCTATTTATCTATCTATCTATCATCTATCATCATCCCTGTTTCTCAACAGTCAAAATTGTCTGTTTGGAGTCAGGAGAGCAGAATGAGTCAGGCAGAATGATGGATGGTGGGGCAGGGGATAATATAAGGCTGGTTCTAGTGAGAAAAATAAGGAAGAAAGAAACTGAGAGCAGTTCCTGGGAATGTTAAATAGAGGAGCCAGTCAGCCAGGCAGATGAGGGGAAGTTTTCTTGGGGCCTAGAAGTTTTCTCAGGGAGCACAAGCACTGCTTAGCTACACAATACTCACTCTGGAGGAGTGTTCAGATAGAGATGGTGACATCAATCCCTGATGAGGGTGTCATCACAGCACTGCACTCAATCCATACCAGTCCTGTGTGGCTATCTATCCAGCAGTGGGTCAGGGCTGCTAACCCAATTAGAGTCACACTGCTTGAGTAAAATATTATGAAGGTGATATTTTGGTGAGAAGAACCATGAAGTATCAATTTGACAGTGTGACGCTGAGTCCTGCCAATACTGGTCTTTGGCTGTGTGACCTTTGGCAGATCATTTGCCTCCCATCAGATGTGGATGGTCTCTCTTGTACTGGGAGGATCAAGTGAAGTACTGCAGTCCTGCAGCTAGGTAACTTCAAATAGGTTCCCAAGTATCAGTGGAAACTCACAACTCCACCATAGTATAGGAAAATAAATGACCATTCGCTGACTGCACCTTACATTTATAGTTCTGTAGATTGGACAGGTCTGAGCTGGAAACTACTGCAGTGATGATCATGGAACACCTATTGACAGCTATTGATTTTTCCCTTGTAAAAATTTTAAATGATTTGCAAAGTTAACATGTTCTGCTGGTGTTCTGCTTCTGAACCATCCAGCAGGAGCTCTTGCTGTTGTACTGGGTCAGTGGCATTTGTTTTGGGAGCATTGTGACCTTTTTGTGTCACCTTTTCCTGGGATCTATTGTGGCATTTTCATGTGTGCATGTGCACATGCGTGTGTGTGTGTGTATGTGTGTGTGTGTGTGTGTGTGTGTGTGTGTGATTATGCTTGGCTCTAACTTGTCCTCCTCTACTACTGTTCCCAACTGCTTCCCCATCCTCCTGGGTCCTCCTTTTGCTAGTGACTTCCTTTTTAATAGTCTTTCTCCCTGTGTTTTTATGACACAAGCACCTGCAGCTTCCTGATCCTGCCCTGAGAATTCTTCCTTTTCTCCCATGCTCTCCTTTCTCATTTCATGACCTACACATGCCATTTATTGTTTATGAAGTATGAGACACTAAGCATTTTCCTATGAAAGGCATTGTTTAATCCGTGTAATTAAGGCCTATTCTGTAGGTATTGTTAATTATGCCCATTTTTTCCAAAGGAGGAAACAACATCTGGGAGGTTTAACTAATCTGCTTAAGGGTAAACAAATGCTAGAGTTGTGTGTTTCTTGGAGACTGTAGTTATTGTTCCACTGTCTTAACTGAAACAGTAGGAGAGACACATGTTATTGTCATTGTGTTATTCAGCTTTTAATTATTCTGACATGTTCTGACGGTATTCTGCTTCTGTCCCATCCTGCAGGAGCCCTTGCTGCTGAACTGGGTCAGTGGCATTTGTTTTGGAAGCATTGTGACCTTTCTGTGTCACTTTTCCTGCGATCCCAACCTTAGGTGTACACAGTGACAAAAAGTTAGACATAAATGCATCTTACACAAACCCGTGTAGAACTGTTTTGTCTGTTCAGTCTAGAATAATCAAATCCTCTTCTGTGGGAAGGGGATTAGGTTAGGATATCATCATCATCAATCATCATTTTTTACTTTGCTATGCATCTTAGTTGCTGATTTGAAGTTTTGTGACTGAAATATAAGGCAGTGCCCCAAAGCTTAAATCACAATTTTGGCAATGTCTCATCTTAGATTCAGGGACTGCATGAACCTGTTTAGACTTATATCATCCTTCTGGGTGAAAATGCAGCTTTTCTAAAACTAGTTGTTCCATGTTAGAGCAATAGTTAGAAATTCAGTTTTGAAATAGTTTTATAAACATGTACATAGAATAGTTATTCTTTTTCTTTTATTTTTTTGGTTTTTACAAGACAGGGTTTCTCTGTATTGTTTTGAAGGCTGTCGGTCCAGCCCGGCCTTGAACTCACAGAGATCCGCCTGCCTCTGCCTCCCGAGTGCTGGGATTAAAGGTGTGTGCCACCACCGCCCGGCTAGTTTTTCTTTTTAATGCTGATGTTAAGTTCTAAATGCAAATAGAGTATGGATGACTCCAGAATTCTTCCCATTTCCAAGATAAGCAATGGCATTGGCTCAGAGAACACCTGCATACCAAGAGAGAAGGAAGGGTTCTTCAAAAACAGCTTTCTGTAGCAACTGCTGGAGTCTGCCCACTAGTAACACTGTAGTCTATGTTGAAAAGAATACAGGATGTCAGAAACTGTGAAGGACAGTTCTAGGCTTTTTGTCTTTTGAGTGGAGAAATATTGATGATCCCAAGATATATTTGTTTATCTTTAATGCTCAAGAAAAATTTAAATTTAATTATTATCCTGAAGAGAGAGAGAGAGAGTGTGTGTGTGTGTGTGTGTGTGTGACTATTCATGTGTGTGCAAGTTAGAGGACAACTTTTTGGAGTTGGTCCTTTCCTTCCATCTTTATTTGAATTTTGGGGAGTGAACTCAGGCTGATCCTGAATTAAGCTTGCATAGCCAGCGCTTTTACCCACTGAGCCGTCTCACTGGTTCCAGGAGGGTTTTTGTGAAAGGTCATAATGGAAAACACTAAGACCTTCATTCTCTTCATTTTCTCATTAGTCAGTTAATTGTGAAAATGTTTGAATGCTTACCATATGGCAGGGCATGTGACAGATACTTAGCTGGTGCACAAATGAGGGCAGTTAAACAGGCATTGTTTGTTAGACATGACCCAGGGGTGTGCAGACATGGTGACGCTGACTGGAGGGAAGGATGGTGACAGTGGTAAGGTTTGGGAACCTGGCAGCCCCCTCCTACCGCATAGTAAAAGACTGCTTCCAGCTGTCCCTACTCTCTCACACTGAGCACCGTTGACATCTGCATGGAACATCTGGCAACCAGAGTCTAAAGTGGTGTCTTGACTGAAATAGTTTATACTTTTTTTTTTTTTTTTTTTTTACGAGACAGGGTTTCTCTGTATTGTTTTGGAGGCTATCAGTCCAGCCTGGCCTCGAACTCACAGAGATCTGCCTGCCTCTGCCTCCCGAGTGCTGGGATTAAAGGCGTGCGCCACCACCGCCCGGCAATAGTTTATACTTTTAGAATACTCATTGAACTCTGAAATATTTTAAGTTTTCTATTTTTTGTTGGCCCCCCAGGCCCCTTCTATATAATAAATTTCACCAACAGAACTCTCCAGGAATCTTACAAAATCGGGGCTCATTTTTACCAGTATGAAGTGCTGACAAACTAGTATAAAAGGTGTGTAAATTCATCAAGCCCTGACTGTACCCTGTGGGAGGCAGTGTTGTCTCAGTGGTCAGGTAGTAAACAGAGAATCAGTAAAGGAACAATGTCCCAGTGTCCCCTCCAAGGGCACACTCCATGCTTTGCCCTCCTTCTATGGGGTTCCCTATCTTAAAAGTCCTCCTGAAGACTGAGTTTCTGTCCCATGTGGTCCTGCAGTCATTTAGTCCCAAATAAACACACAGGGGCTTCTATTAATTATAAACTGTTTGGCCAATGGCTAAGGCTTCTTATTGACTAGCTTTCTCTTAATTATGAATCCATTTCTATTAAACTATGTGTTGCCACGAGGCTCTGGCATGTAACTCCTTTGGTGGCTACATGGCCTATCCCTGGCGGCTCCCTCTGTGTTGCTCTTCCCAGAATTCTCCTAGTCTGGTAGCCACACCTATACTTCCTGCCTGACTACTGGCCAATCAGTATTTATTCATCAACCAATAAGAGAAACATATATTCACAATATACAGAAGGTCAGACCCTATCATCCTCCCTATAGCACCACAGTTTAAGAACCATGCCCTCAATATGTGGACATCTGGGGAATATTCAAGATATAAACCACAGCAGACATGTTGATCTGACTGGACTAGGAGCCCTTTCCCTCTGTGCCTATTTTATAACATAGAAAGCAATAACATGAGCTGGGATGAACTCTAATTCTTTTTTCATTAAAATTTTGGATTAAGTAATTTTTTAAGGCCACTAGATAAATAATTTGTGTACTATGTGGTCACTTACACATTTCTCAGAAAGTTATATTGCTCTTACAGGGGAATTTATTAACTGATTCATCACTTTGACCTTGATGGTAATGTCACTAGCAACACACTGAGACTGTGACTAGCTTTCCTTTGCTGTGGGTGCTCCCCTGTCATCCATGAACCCCACCTGGGTCCTGTTAAACATTCTCATTGTAAAAAAAGTGAGTTTCATTTCCAAAGGTTACTGAAAAGTTGCATAAGATCATGTTATCTTCATACATTTGGTTTATAATATATGTTCAGCAAAACTATTTCTCTTCTATGTATGTTCTGCCATTTTGTTATATTTAAATTTTCATTAGAAGATGTCATTGGATTTTCTAATTTCAACCAATTGTACTAAACTAATTTAAAGTAGTGAATTGAAAGTTTTTGACATAAGGTCTTACTATGTAGTCCTGGATAGCTTGGTACTTCTATGGTCCAAGCTAGTATCAGACTGATGGCGATTCTCTTGCCTCAATTTCCTGATTGCCACAGTGTCTGGCTTTTGTAGATTTTTAAAAAAATCTTACCGTTAGCACATGCAAATGAAGCTGGAAAGGGGAAGTGCTTTAATTGTATGCATGCCAGGGAGTGAATTCAGTCCTTTGTGCATGCCTGGAGATTATTTATATTTTTTAAAAGATTTTTAAAATTTTGTTTTATGTTTATGGGTGATTTGACTGCTTATATGTCTATGCACCATGTGTACCTGGTGTCCATGGATGCCAGAAGAAATTGGAGTTGCAAATGATTATGAACCACCAAGTGAGAATTGGGAATTGAACCCAAGTTCTCTGGAAGAGCAGCCAGTTCTCTTAACTGCTGAGTCATCTCTCCAGCTTTTATTTATTTATTTTAAAAATTGGGCCTTAGAGTAGAACAGCAAACACCACCAGCTGTGGGAGAGAGCAATGAATCTGGAAGGATGCCCATGTTTATAGTGGATTATGATTCTCTCTGTGTGTCTCTTTGATTGCTCTTCATTAGGTCATAAACTGCAGCATTCTGGGTGGCCAGACTATCAAATTACCAACTTATTTTTTCTCTTTATGACTGAATTTTGGAGTCAAAGCTTGAAATGCTAGCAAGTTAACACAGTGACCAGTAAAATTAAAATAATATTTCTGTGGAAGCTCATGACTTTTCATGCTCTTTGGGCTCTGGTCACATTGCAGCTGTTCCTATTTCTAAGTGACCAGCTGTGTGATCTTTGGGCACCAAGCATCCTTCTGCACAACCCTAGTGGTCTTCATGGTCCCTGGCATGACAAAGATGACCTTTGTCTTGTGTATTTCCAGCCCAAACTGGGATCTGTTAGATATCTTCAAGAATCTTGGTCCCTTTTAAAGAAAGTGGTATTTGGAAACTACCATCTATCTGGACAGAAGTTTGCTCATTGCCACAAGGTTGTTATCAGTTCAATATATAAATATTGGGTAGCACCACTCCTTGGGTTGGGATCCTGGATTGATTAAAAGGAGAAAGTGAGCCCATCATGAATACTCATCTCTCTCGGGTGGTAGATATGTGACCAGCTACCTCAGGCTCCTGCCCTGGTGATTTCCCTGCCATAATGAACTGTACCCTCAATTGTGATCCAGCATAACTCCTTCCTTAAGTTGATTTTGTCAGTTATTTCATCACAGTATTGATGCACTATAGTATCATACTGTATATAAAATATAGACAGTATTAGATAATACCTTGTTAACTAACACAGTACTATAATGCTTTCCTCTATGCTGAAAATCACTTTCTCTAATGACTTTAACACAATCACTTTATCCAAGTGTGTGTTCACACTTACATATGCACTTGTATGTAGTAGTTCAAGCACCAACTCTCAGTACTGAAGACAATGGTAAGCCATTTGAAGCTTTGGAGGCTCCTGTAGTTATTTGGATTCTTCAGGCTTTTCCCACAGATGCACAACACGCTGTCTTGAAATATTCCTGCTTTTGTTATGTCTCACATGTTGTGAGTCTCTTTCTTGCTAGCTTTAAGAGATGGCATTATTTTCATGTTTTAAATTGCAGAAAATGATTTAAAAGTAAAAGCCATGAGACAGAGTACATTCAGAGAAACTTAGGTTCCATCCTGGTTCCTTTCAATTCTTTTCTCCCTCAGAAGCCATTTTTACTAGTTTAGCCTTTCCTATGCTTCTGTTTGAATACACAGATTTACCTATATATAAACTATTAATAAATATGCATAAATGTGCTACAATACATACATCATTTTTAGTTACTATTTTTTGAGATTATAATATAATTGCATTATTTCTCCTTTCCTTTCCTTCCCTCCAAAAGGTCCCCTCCTTGCTCTGTTTCAATTTCATGGTCTCTTTATTCCCTAATTGTTGTTACATGCACACACACACACAAACACACACACACACAATTCATTCCTAAATATAAACTACAAAGTATGTATAATGTTACTCGTACGTATGTTTTTAGGCCTGTCCATTTGTTATTGAGTAATCTGCTGGTGTGTTCTTCCTTTGGGAAGACTATTTTTCATGCTCTCAGCATTCCTTAGTTGCCTGTAGCTCTTTGTGTAGAGCTGAGATCTCTTGGGCTTCCCTATCTACTTTGGCATGCCTAATGGTGTCATCCTTGTTCAGCTTAGCTTTAGACAGCCATTTTAATGAGATCTTATGGCTATAGTTTATGACATTACTAGAAGATGCAATCTCACAGCAAACTCCCCAGTCTTCTGGCTCTTAAGATCTTTCTGCCTCTTCTTCCACAATGTTGCTTGAAGTCCGGGAGTTGTTTTGTAAATGTTTCAGTTGGAATTGTGCTCCATATCTCTGCATTTTGGTTGGTTTTGGTTTTATGCAGTGACATCTGATGAGGAAGTCCTATGTATATGTAAATAAAGCACTGCTGACCAATAGGGAAGCAAGATAGGTGGGACTAGGAGTCTAGGAGGATTCTGGGGAATGCAGTGAAGGGAGTCATTGCCATGTGATTTCTGGGAAGAGGGGACGAAAGTCTGCGTTCTTGATAAGAGAAGACCTTATAAAATATATATTAGCAATTATGGGTCAATAATTAAGTCAGAGCTAGCCAGTGAGAGACAATAGTAAATGTCCAACAGCTTCATAATTAATATAGTGTTCTGTGTGCTATTTGGGGGTTCAGACAGCTCCACAGGGCCTAGGTGGATGGCAGGAAGACTACACATTATAGACATCCATCCATTGGAAAGAGGAGTTCCCTTTATGAGGGTGAGGACTACACGTATCTGGGGTTCTAAGGACAAATATTCAGGATGTAGTTAGGAATTATGCTGTTTTAGTGATGTGTTCTCCTCCAAGACCCATTACTGCACTAGCTCTGGGCAGTTGGCTAGGTTTTCAGTACCTGGAATGGTTTCTGTCTTGTGGAGCAAGTCTTGAGCCCAATCAGAATTGTTGGTTACTGCCAAAGTATTCATGCCACTATTGCACCCTGAGAGTTGTACCATTCTGGTCATTGTTGTGGGTCATAGGTGTCATAGCTGCGAAGGACTGTTGGTTGCTTTCCTCCTTAGGAAGGCTGAACATGCATCATATTTTGATATTTATGTTAGCATACAAAGTATTGGGTTTCACTAATGTATTTTCGTACATTCATCATTTTGCTTTGTTTTTATCCATCCTGACCAACACTCCTCTTTCCCATCCCCTCTGTCCCGATGTTTCTGGTCCCCTCAAATGCTCTCCCCTTCTGATTCTGTTTTTCCTCTCTCCATTCCCTTAGGGTCTCTTTCCCTCTTCTCGTGGCCCCCTTACTACTCTCATCAAGCACACACAGAAGATTAGAGTAAGAGAGGATAGAGTGTCTATCACAGTTGTCAGCAAGTAAAGAAAGAAGCAGGAGCTCGTTTAAGCCTCCATAGCCTACAAAGTGTTTGCCTTCCAGAGCTGAAGACAAACTGTTCTCACTTCTGGCTCATTCCACCATCTCTCATTTCCTCCAAAGTGGTTTCTGTTAACACGTAAAAGTCACACCCAAACCTAATGAATACCTTGGCTCTTAAGTGTAGACAAGAAACTCTTATTACAAGACAGGAAATATCTTACTCTTTTTATATAAATAATAAAACATGTGATAAGCCATTATTAGAAGGTGAAGCAATGTCCTTTTGTAACCTGAACCATTGTAGGGTGGACCACAAAAAAAAAAAATCCCTTTGCTGGCAGGCTCAGTCTCTGCTTGCGGTGATTTTTCCACTACTAGAGGCAAAGCATAGAAGTCTTTAGCTATGCTACTGTTAGACCAATTTGATTTCAGCCTTACAGATTCTTCAAGTCATTGTACTGAAAGTCCTCTCATAACTCCATTTGCAGAAAGATGGATATAATTTGTGTTTTGACTTAAGTGACTTTTAGAAGCACTATAGGAATAGATTTCTCTTGCAGGGAGGGTGTTAGTATACATTTGTTTTATATAGAGTAGTAGTAACATGTTCTTTAAAATTATTTAAAATATATACTTTATATATTTACTATGTGAGTATCAAATACTTTAGGGGGATACAAAGAAGTTGAATAGATACTGCTGTGCTACTGATCTTTTTTTTGTTTAATGAGATAGCTTCTCATTATGCAGCCCTGTCTGGCCTGGAACTTGCTATGTACCAATACCCACAGCAATGATATAAATGTATTTAGCCTTTTTTATGTAGCATTTTTTCATAAATACCTACATGATTGAGAATAGTAATATGTAAGTTTTGAGAGGAATTTTGAGCTATATGTAGAAAAGCAGCCTAAAATCCTTTTGTTTTTGAGATAAATGGAATTTAGAAGACTTGATTGTTTATCAAGTCTATAGATAAAAAATATGTTTCTTTCACTAATAAAATTGAGTACATATTCCTGAGAAAAACAATTGTTTAAATGCTTGGAAAATATCATCAAGAGAATGAACAAAACTTCATGATTTAAGCCTGTGGTAATGTACATGTTAGCATCCTGAGATGCAGAAAACATACTGGGTTTACAGTCACAACCCTGGAAAGGCAGGTGTGAAGGCCTGTGCCTGTGAGTTTAGCACCTGGGAGGCTGCCCAGGAGACTCCCAAGCTCTCAGCCAGTCTGGGCTACACACACAGATCCCGCCCCTCCTCATCTTTTCTTTTCTTAAATTAGAACCAGAACCCTTGAGCCTCTAGGTATTTGTGGAAGACACTCTTCTTAGACATCCATTTTTGTTTTATGCTCTATGAGCTGAAGAAGTTGGGGGTGGTACTACGTCAGGATTATAGAGGTTTTTGTTTGTTTGTTTGTTCACTCACTTGCTTTTTGACAATTAGAAAATAAAATAGCCCCCCTGTCCCTCCCCCACAAAAAGAAAAGAAAAAAAAAAGAAAAGAAAAACAGGAGCAGCTTAAACTAAGTAAGTGCCACAGTGGCACAGACTGCTGCCAGTATCTGCTCCCTTGTGGACTATGGGCCTTGTAAAGTGGAGGTCTAGAGATGGTGTCTGCACTCTAAACAGCAGAATGGGAAGACTGAAGAAAGCCATGGACCTATGCTTTTCCTTTTATCATACTGATCGGAACTTAAAAACACATCCAGTTGCAAAGGGTGCTGGGAGATATAGTCAGCACTGCAGACAACCATAAACTGAACTATTGCTCTATAATAGTCTAGTGCCCCATTCAGCCTCTGCATGCAATTATGAAGCAAACTTCATTAGTGTGCAGTTCTGCTCCCATGTACACGTGCCCATAGCTGCTGTAGCTGTTTGCAGCTGCAGGGGCAGATAGCAAAGCACACGTCTGGCTTACTGGGTCCTGCTCCAAAAGAAAGAAGTGCAGTCATCAGAGAACAGGAAATCATCTTTCCCATAGCTTCCTTCCAAATTCTATGATAAAACAAACAAACAAGAGGAGCAGGAGAAATGGATCTGCATTTAAGAGCACTGGCTGCTCTTCCAGAGGACCTGGGTTTGATTCTCAGCTCCCTACACAGCAGCTAACAGATATCTGTGACTCCAGGTCCAGAGGATCCAATACCCTCTTCTGGCATCTGAGACCAACACATGCACATGGTTCACAGGTATTCATGCAGGCAAAACACTCAAATAATAATAATAGTAATAAAAATAATGATGATGATGATAAATAAGCAAATAGTACATATAAATAATAAGAACCAATAGTCAAAAAAATTAGAAGAATAAAAAATCCTGAGCCAGTTCCCCTGATGTGGAAATGGTTTTGCAAAGGTCGAACACTGACGATAAGGCTCTGTCTTGTTTTCTCCAATAGGCAGAAACTTGAGTTGTCCTTGAAAATTTCCTTCTCTTTGGTCTGTCCACTTTTCCATCATTCAGGTTCAGTGCAATTATCAGACATTAGTAGCTCATCTCTCTCTTCAGCTATAAAAACAGTGTCTCTGGCATATGCCTTGCATTCTTCATTTTGGTCAAAATGAAAATGTGTTAAGAGTCAAAGCTCCCTTCAGTCCTACTGAAGCTCCCTCCCCCAGTATGATATCTAGGGCTGTTGGTGAATCAGGGGCTGTCTCACTGTGAGCCCAAACTCTGATGTTTAGTTGGGGCATAATTACATACACAGTCGTTCACTGTAGTTTCTTCCTTTGTTGGTTTCCATATGTCTCTGAGATCAAATGTAAGGTCTTCATTGCATTTAATTTTTTTGCTTATCCAATATTTTCATATTCCAAAGAGAAGGTATATCTGAAAAATATATGATCTTTACTGTTTAAAACCCAACATAGACAAGGTCTGAACAATAACAGGAGGAGAGCACTAGGCAATTGGCTTAGATTGCATATGGGTTCCTCTGGGATGATACCTGGCAACCATGTTCTGACTCTGTTCCGGTGCTTTCTCTCCAGTGGTTACTCTCTGCAAGACCAACCAATTTGTTAGTACATGCAACCTGTGTTCTCATATAGGGTTGTTGTTCTTTATGGATGGATGCTCAGACCACGAGGTTGCTAGCATAAGTTTCTGTTCTGAATCAACTTTATCATTAGCTATCTTTAGTGTATCTTTAATTAGCTAGTGGAATTATGTATGACTCAAACACAACTGCATCTTCAAATAAACTGTCCAGCCAGGCGGTAGTGACACACACCTTTAATCCCAGCACTTGGGAAATGGAGGCAGGCAAATCTCTGAGTTGGAGGCCAGCCTGGTCTGAAAAGCAACTTCCAGGTCAGACAGGGCCACACAGAGAAAACCAAACAAACACTCTCCCACCTCCCTCCCCCAATAAGAAGTCCAGTGTAGCCTCTGGGTCTGGTTTTCTTCCCATCCGTTACTCTCTTACCTACAGCTCTTATGTTTTCTGGTTTGCATTGTTTCATTAGAACTAAGAAAGATGAGCGATTTTTTTAGGTTCCTTTAAGTTATAAAATTTTCTGTGTTTTGTTACCTTTGGGTTCTATGCATGGATAGGTAAGATTAGTGTGTAAGGTGTGACTTAATCTTCATGAACACTGAGGTAAGATCAGTTTATCAGTGTGTAAGTGTGTAAGTGAGGTGTGACTTAATCCTTATGAACTCTGAGGTAAGATCAGTGTGTAAGTGAGGTGTGACTTAACCCTCAAGAACACTGAGGTAAGATCAGTGTATCAGTGAGTAAGGGTGTAAGTGAGGTGTGGCTTAACCCTCACGAACGCTGCCTTTCTTTTATCCCTTTGCTTGACTCAGAGGGCCCTGTCAAGAATACTTCACCCTGTTGAAAACAGCTACCGCTCTCTATACTCTATCCTCTTACTATGCTGAGAATAATTTCACTGTAATTATTTTCCCTGTCTGTTACGGGATAATTTGATTAGTTATTCATTTATTGTTTTGCCACATTAGATTGTAAAGTCAACATGGGCAAGAATTCCTGCTAGATTTATTTAGAATAGTCCCTGTTGCTGGGCGTTGGTGATGCATGCCTTTAATCCCAGCACTCGGGAGGCAGAGGCAGGTGGATCTCTGTGAGTTTCAGGCCAGCCTGGTCTACAGAGTGAGTTCCAGGACAGATTCCAAAGCAATACAGAGAAACCCTGTCTCAAAAAAACCAAAAACCAAAAAAAGTCCCAGTTATATAGTTGGTGTTCAATAAAGGATTTCTAGCAAATATTTGAATACTAAATGATTTATTAAATTTATTGAGTGACTAGATTAAAATTTATATTCTTGGAAGTTTCCCAAAAGTTGTACTTAACAATGTTCTTGCAAACAGTGCACTAATTTTTGGGGGGGCTAAAGTTCTGCTTAAACAGTTCAGAGATTAAAGACACACTGTGATAAAGGGAATCTATGGAAGAACATCGCTAGGGTGCCTTGTAGCAGCCGAAAGACACTTCCTCCTCCCTCCTTACATCAGGCCAAAGAGACAGAAGTTCACGCTTGCTAAAACGTTCCTGTTGCACTAGAGAGTCTAGTTGGGTCACTGTGTAGGAAAAGGAAATAAAGACCATTCAGGTCAGGAAGGAAGAATGGAGCAGGCCTCTTTTCACAGGTTTTCCATGGAGAAAATCCCAAGACATCCATTAGAAAAACTATTCCAATCATGATCCTTAGCATGCTCAGCAACATTACAAGATAGAAGATAAATATACCACAACCACCAGGTGGTAGTGGCACACGTTTTTAATTCTGGAACTTGGGTGTTAGAGACAGGTGGATCTCCATGAGTTCGAGGGCAGCCTGGTCTACAAAGTGAGTTCCAGTACAGTCATAGTTGTTACACAGAGAAACACTGTCTCGCAAATCATATATACACACACACACACACATATATATACATATATATATCACAACCAACTGTATTTTTATACATCAACAATGATCTCAAAACTAACTATTCCATCAACTCAATACTGGCAATCAAAGGATGAAATTCTTAGGAATCATATTTACCAAACTTGTGCAAAGCTTGTATTCTGAAAGCTTTACAATATTGTGTAGGAAACGCTTTCCAGAGGAAAGATTTCACTTAGACAGAGGAGTAATTAAGAAGGATTGTCATGCAAACCATGCCTACCATCAGCCATAGTTACAACAATACCCCAGGTTTTGAAAGATGTGGGCTAGACCTTGTGTTCTCACCACAAAATGGTGTGTGTTGAATAATGCATGTTAATTAGCTTAATTTAGCCATTGAACAGAATATATATATTTCCAGATAGCATTCTATACAAGACAAATGTATACAACTTAGTCAACTGGAAGATTAATGAGTGTTTAAAAATGAAAAGAAACTACATCTTAGGGGAAATATACTTTATGCTCATGGACTAGAAGAATTGGTATTATTTGGGTGTCAGTGCTCCTCAAATTGACCGATTCAGTACAAACTACATCAAATTTCTAATAGTCAAAATGGTATGGTACTACTGGCTTAAAGGAGACAGAAACATTAAGGACATAGAACTGAGAACCCAGAAATAAGCTTAGATACTTAGGATTAGTAGAGCATTGTGTATGTTCATGTGTGTCACTGTGTGTGGGTGCACATGCATGTGTGTACATGTACGTGTTAGCTAGAGGTTAATTTATGTGTGTGTGTGTCTTCCTTGATCACTGTCCACTTTATTTTCTGAGGCAAGGTCTCTCACTGAACCTAGAGCTTGCTGATTAGATTGTCTACTAACTCATTGGCTCTCAACATTCCTAATGCTGTGACCCTTTAATACAGTTCCTCATGATGTGATAACCCCTAGCCATAAAATTGTTTTCGTTGCTACTTCATAACTGTAATTTTGCTACTGTTGAGTCACAGTGTAAATATTTTTGGAGATAGAAGTTGCCGAAGGAGTTGAGATCCACAGGTTGAGAACCACTGGTCCAAGGGGCAACTCTCCTTGGGGATCCCACATCTCCTGAGCACTGGGATTACAGGGGGGACTTCCAGGTCTAGCTATCTTTAACATGGGTGTGGGAGATCTCCAGGACTTGGGTTTGTGTGGCAAATAATTTATCTACTGAGCAAATTGCTCAACCCTGATCATCAGGCTGATCAGGGCATCAAGATTAATATTCAAGGGGAAGAATGAATAGTCTTTTTTACAAGTGACTCTGGGACAAGCAGGTAGGTACATGAGAAAGAACTAAATTTACCCTTCATATTATATTAAATAAATGCAAGATGAATCCAAGTATGAGAGACTTATAATATTCCTAGAAATAAGCATGTACACAAATCATTGTGATCTTAGACTAAGCAATGTAGGCAATGGGGGAAAATGAATAAGTTGGTTTCATCAGTATTAAAAACTTTATCATCAAAGGACAACATCAAGAAAGTAAAACTGATACACCATAGGTTAAGGGGAAATATTTGCAAATCATATATCTGCTAAGGCAGCTGTATCTAGAATAGTTAAAAACGTATAGATCAATAACAAAAAGAAAAATATATTAACTTTAAGAAATGAAGAAAAGATGAATAGACATTTCTCAGGAGAATAGCTAAAACAAGCACAGGAAAAGGCATATGATGTAGTTAGTTACCAGGGCAATGCAGATCAAAACCATGAGTTACTGTGAGACACTGCCACATCCACTTGCTTGGCCACAATCAAATATTGTCTTCTGAAAATGCTGGCAAAAATGTGGAGGAATGGAATTTTTATGCACTGTTGATGGGAACATCAAAAGACGTAGGCATTTTGGAGTACAGTTCAACGTTTCTTCAAACACATGATCTGGAAATTCCATTTCTAGACATGCTTCCTCAAGAAATGAAACTTATGGCCACATGAAACAAGATATTACATATGAGTTCTCACAACAGCATCATTCTTAATATACCCAGTGTGGACATAACCTCAGAAGTCCATCGCCTGATGCATGAATAAAGGATAAGGTCTGAAAACAATACAGTATAATTTGTCAGTAAGCAGAAATGAAGAACAAAGCCATGCTCTAACATGGATAAGCCTTGAAAACATGCAAAGTGACAAGAGACTGGGACATGTATTATGTGATTCCATTCAGACAAACTGCAAAACCCATGAAGTCAATCAGATCAGTGATTATCAGTGGGTGCAGGGAAAGTTGGGAGGAAATGGCCATAATAATTGATGGACACCAGGCTTCTTCCTGGGGGTAAGTGAAAATGTCACAGAATAGCTGTGTTGCCTCTCTTTGTGGGTATACTATGCATCTGCTGGAGTGGGGCTATATTCTCAGAGCTCAGTGGTCAAGTGCTTGCCTGGCATATGTGAGATCTTATGTTCTAGTTCCAGCACCCTCCACAATGTTGAACTGTATATTATAGTACGTGAATTACAGCCCAGTGGAACTGCCATTTTTTTTTAAAAAACGGGGAGTTGAAGACACGGCTCAACATTTAAAAGTCCTGGCTGCTCTTCCAGAGGACCGAGGTTTGCTTCCCAGCACCACGGGGTGACTCACAAGTGCTTGTAACTCCAGTTCCAGGGCATCTGAGGCTCTATTTGGATCTTGGCAGGCAGCAGGCATGCACTTGACCAGTGACTACAGGAGACCCAGGCAGTCACATATCTGCAATAACTCGCTTGCGACTCGTTCCTCTCCAGAGCTAAGGGGTAAAGAGAAATAAATAAATATACATAATATACATGAAGGTAAATATTCATGCACGTAGAATAAAAGATAAATAAAGAATGAAAGAAAATTAAAATGTGTTCAAATTAGCGATTTGACAAAAGCACAAAATGACCATTCTGGTCTCCCATATGTACTTGACAGAGTTAATAAAGTAATATAGGCTTTCTTGTTTACTTGTTTTTTGTTTTGTTTGGTTTGGTTTTTCAAGATAGGTTTCTCTGTGTAGCTCTGACTGTCCTAGAACTCTAAATATAGACCAAGATGGTCTTGAGCTCACAGAAATCTTCTTGCCTCTGCCTTCTGAGTGCTAGGATTAAAGGTGTGCACTACTACTTCTCAGCAAAAAATACAAGATTTTTGTTGTTATTCTGTTCTGGTTTGTTTTGTTTTGTTTTTCCAAATACGGTTTTTCTGTGCAGCCTTGGTTGTCCAGGAACAGTCTGTAGACCAGGCTGGCTTTGAACTCACAGAGATTGGCCTCCCTCTTCCATCTGTCTTTGAGGAATACTAGATGTGTCGGTTTTTAAAATTTCTTCCCTTATAGGTAAATAGTTTCATTGTTTGTTTGTTTTGAGACAGGGTTTCTCTGTGTAACAGCCCTGGCTGTACTGAAACTCATTCTGTAGACCAGGCTGACTTCGAACTCACTGAGATCCTCCTGCCTCTCACTCCCAAGTGCTGGGCTTAAAGGCGTGTGCTCTCTCCGCTGCTGCAGCAGCCATCACCACCGCCACTGGGCTAGATGATCAGTTTTCAAACCCTGCTTACTTCTCCCAGGGGAGGATGGCCTTGTCAGCTTTTACAGCAGAGCTTCTGGTGGGCGGAGCGATGGTCGGTCTTCTGGGTGGGAAAGTTCTGGGGGCTGCAGGATTTGGACAACAATGAACAGAGAACAGCTGAAAAGTGCTGACAGAAAATAGATCTTGCCTGAAGGGCCTCCAGTGAGGGCTTTGCGTTTGGCACAGGCCCAGATCTGTGCCATGAACTAGAAGTGAGTGTGGCAATTTGATGCTGACTTCTTTGCTTGCAGCTTATTTTTGGTAACTTAAAACGTTAATGAGGTCCTATTACTGTCCTGTGACGTTTCCTCTACAAAAGGCCCAGGTCCGCCCCACCTCTGGGATAATTTGCTTAAGGCGCTTTCCCCTTGTGCTTCCTGAGTCAGAAGATGGAGTGAGTATCTAAGCACTTTCCCGTTAGTCTCTGTGGTTTTGTGGTGTAGACACAGAAATCTCTGCTAGGTGTGAGAGCAGAGATGAAATTGTATTCAATCTGATTTTGGCCCCACTGTCACGGCCCCGCTGGGCATCGGTACACATGTATCTTTTCAGCCGAATTCATCAGGAACCTGAAACAAAAAGTGGGTTGTTCTCTCTGAATGTTCCTTGTCACCTTTTCTCCAGTGCCGAGGACTTCAAATCCCTGAGATTAGGCTTCTTGTGTCTCTCTCCTACTGTATGGGTCTCTCTGTGTTGGCTTAGTTGAGACTATGTGATGGCTGATGAGATCATTTGGGCCTATGTGGAGTGAAGTGTGGGCCACACATAGGAATCTTCATCCTGAAGGCAGTGTGGAACTAAGATTTTTCAAAGTCTTTATTGATCATTCCAGGAAGGCCATGCTAGAATTCCAAAGCCTTCTCTATTGCTTTGGTTCAGTGGTCCCATCTGAGCTATGCAGTAGCCGTCATGAGGCAGAAAAGTAGAGGCCGGCGAGGACTCCCTTGAACACTGTCTCCTCGGGCTAAAAGTTCTAGAGGGGAAACTGAGTCAGCTGCTTGGCAGTAGCCATGAGCCAGGCTGCTGCTCTGCCAGGGAAAGTCTCAGGATAGTCTCTAAAAGTTCCTGTATGATCCCATTCTGCCTACCTTGTACTATGCCAGTTACACACACACACACACACACACACACACACACACACACACACACAAAGCCCTCTTAGTCTGAAGTCCAATGATGTTTGAACTTATGTCATGGAATATGATGGGTGGAAAGAAATATTTTGTTCTCTGTCTTAAAACAGCCACAGAATTCTAAGGGAAGGAATTCCATTAATTAATTCTAGCATCACACGATCTATTTGCCTTTGAGCGGGGTGGTCCTGAAACAGTAAAGATGAGACAATCCAAAATGAAAAAGATGCGGGTATCTTACACAGTTATTTATAGAGTGATGTACAGTTTGGGAGAAGGTAAACTTACTGTGTTTTCTACTCTTGGACAATTTAATATTTGCCAGCACTGACATTTGGATTTTTAAAATAGTCTCTTAGTTCTCTGATGATAATGGATACTTACTATCTAAAAGAAGAGGGTGAGAGCCTTAAAAAATTATTTTCCCCAGGCAAGAGGCAAGAGGAAGGCTTATTTTGTACTGTAAAATGAGAACCACAGGCATTTTATAAAGTTAAGTAAATCTTAGTTGTTTTGTCTGCTCTACCTCTCCAAAAGTGTGGTATGGTGGCAGTGCTCTATTCCTCCCCATCTAAGAACCCATGCATAGTGGGTTGGAGACAATACTCTATCTCCCTCCCCCATGTAAGACCCCATGGACAGTGGGATGCTGTATCAGCTACTTCCTGTTGCTGTGTTAACAATGCTATGAGCAAAGCAGCTTAAGGAAGAGGGTTTATTTTAGCTTATGGTTCCAAAGGGATAAGAGTCCGAGATAACAGAGCAGAAGTATGGCAACAAGCTGAAGACATGGTGGCAGGAGCAGAGAGCTTAGAGGTCACATCTCAATCACCAGCATGAGGCAGAGACAGCACACTGGAATAGTGTGGGGCTTTAAACTCTCAAGGCTCACCTCCAGTGACACACTTCCTCTCACAAGGATGCACCTCCTAAGCCTGCCTACACAGCACTGCCACCAGGAGACCAAGTGTTTAAATGCCTGAGACTGTGGGGGGCATTCTCATTCAAACTCCCACAGATGCCCAGAATGGCACTTCTAATCAAACTGAGCTCTGAACATGAGTTTCTTCTCTTTATGAGACCTACTCTGATTCTAGACTGTTGACATCCATAAGAGGCTGAGTGAAATGAACTGTTATAGAAAAGGCAGTTATCATAATACCCAACAGGTAGTCAGCATCAGTGTGTGTGTGTGTGCTTGTATGAGTGAGTGCATGAGTGTGTGTGAGTGTGTGTATTCAAGTGTGTGTGCGTGCATTTAGGAACCTGCTCGAAAGACAGAAACAAACACAACAGGCAGTGGCAAGTATGATGTCGGGGCTAGCTCCAGGTGCTGTAGAAGCCTGTCATGCTTAACCCAGTGACAGCACATCGGAGGTGTCTGAGACTGAACACTCTTAGAGATGAACTCTTGTCTCCTTTTCTCCCTCTTCCCTTCAGTTCAGAATTCTCTGGATGCCACAGATGCTTTTGGCTTAGGCATAGTTTATGTGTCTAACAGTGGAGTCAAAAGGAAACATTCATCTAGTTTCTGAAACATTTGGAAATTAAGTGACTACCATTTTTCATGAAGTCACAGCCCTCACTTTATAATGGCAAGGGAGATCATAACCATAAATAAAAGCTTCAAGATCTGTTTGGGGGCAATAGTATCTGACATGGGAGGAAGAAAGGAAGCAGGGCATCTCTAGTAGATTCCTATCTGAAGATGGCAGAGCATCCCTAGTAGATTCCCATCTGAAGAAGATTCCAACCTGGTAGATTCCAACCTGAAGATGGCAGAGCATCTCTAAAACTCTTATTCCCGAAACAGAGTCTTCTGCTGTGCCAACACTGAATACCATAGTGAGCTCTTTAGACTCAGTTATATATTATAATATTACATATATGTATAGATAAGTATGTGAGTGTCATAATTAAGGAGGCACAATGGTTAAGTATGAAAGGTTTATTTATTAGGGAAATTAAAAAATGTTTATGTTGGCCTACACATAAATTGCTTAGACTCAGTCTTATTCATTTGAATTTGTCCAATTATAATCCTAGTATGTTTGTGCAAATGTATCCAATTCATTAATATTAAGCAATTCCAAGGAATATTCACAGTGCTTAAAATGATAGTGATGATGGGCTGGTGAAATGATTCTATGGGTAAAGGTGTTTGTAACCAAGCCTGAGGACCTGAGTTTGATCCCTGGAACTCATATGGTAGATAGAGAGAATCAACTTCCACAAGTTGTCCTCTGCCCTACATGTGTGCACTGTGGCATGCATGCACACATGTACACACACATACACACACACAAACACACACATGAATATAATAAAATTATTGTAAGAAATGGTGATGGTCATGAGAGCCCAGTGTTTACTGACTGTGTATGCTGGGTCAGACTCCATTCTCCAGTCTTATGTCCTTATTCATTTGCTCCTCACAGTTCTACAAAGATGGTATTATTATCATGCACATTTTACAGGAGGAGAAAATCTAAGTTCCGGAGATGTTCAGAAACTTATCAAGGACATACATCTTGCAGTGGTGAGGCAGGGTTTTGTCATATTTGGACTTCTCAGACACCAGCAATTGCATGAATCTGTTCCACCAGAACTTAGGCCTTTGGATCCTGGGCTGGGAGCAAGCAGCATGTCCACTCTGCTCCACCCCATTCTGTCCCTTCACATTCTCCTGTGTGTATGCCAGAGGTATTCTTCAGCACAGCCTGATGCACCCCAACACTGAGTTCTAGGTATCATGGTCCCTGGGGAGGGCTGGGATCAGGAGCTTAGAGACCACAGAACTGTCCCCTTGAGGACTACACAAGAGGTGGTATCAGGCAGAGGTTATACCTGAGACACTGTGGGTTAGAGTATTGGTTCTTTAGGGTCTGGGGTCTCAGGAAAGGGAATGAAGGTATCAGGGGAGAACACAAAATTAAGTTCAGACAGTTGGAAGCAGGACCTTCAGCCTGGAGGACCAGCCTTTGTATTTCCCTTCACAAAGGGAGTGCAACCATTAGAGAGACCAAGATGGTATTGTGGTGGTGATGGAGAGACTGGGCCACCAGGCCTAAGATAGTTCAGAACTGTATCTACTTAGACATCCATGGGAACCATTCTCACATGAACTGTGGACACCTGCATGTTCATGATCACCTGGTTACTTTCAATCCCTTATGGCATTGCTCTCCCCTGGCTTTCCTCTCACCTCTGTCTGGGTTTCAGCTTCTTTTATGAGTTCATCTCTTTGCCATAACCCATTAACACTGGCTCTCTTCAGACGGCTTCCTCATTTTCTTACTGTATTATCTGACAACATCCTACCTCTCAGATTCAACTATCACCTAAATCTCTCAGCACGGCTCTGCTTACATCTCTGGGTGCCCCAGTGCGAGGCCTCTGCTTGCTTCTTCTTCAGACCCCTCAACTCCTGTCTGCAGCAGAGATTGCTAAGCTGCTGTCCTTCTATTCAGATCTGTGTTTCACCGAGTATCACACACTAGCTTTTTCATGCTTTCCCCAGTCTCCTGATTGAATTTATTGTGTGGTTGGTAAGGTACTTTCCTGTGGCTCACCTGGCCCCCTGCAATTACCCTTCTGACCACTTCAGATTCAAGTTCTCACTCCATCAACGCTGTCTTGTATCTCACTCCAGCAATGGTCTTCATAACATGTAACTCATCTGACCCAGCTCGGAATTCTCCAGTGGCCTCTCATTGCTCAGATATTTAACCTGAGTTTCTTTCCTGGACTCTTATGGTCTCATTTTTCCTAACTTCTCCTCCTGTACCCCATCACCTCCCACCATCTTGCATTTCACACTCTTGGTATTTTGAAGTGCCATGGATACCCAATACTGTGACCTCATGCCCTCACGTGTATTTCCTTTGTTCAGAATGTGCTCTCTGTGCCTCTTCTATTGAATATCAGCTGAAAACTGTTACTATGAGAACTCTCCCTGATCTCTCCCAGGAAAGACTCAGCTTATCCTTTCCCTGTGTTTTCCTAGAACCTTGAAGAATTGTTTTACTGGGATTTTCTATGAGCCTGTGTGTCTCTCATTTAGTTTGTAAGGTTGAGAGGGCAGCATATTTTGACTATATTGTTCTTTTTCTTTTTTTCTTCTTTCTTTCTTCCTTTTTTTTTTTTTTTTTTGGTTTTTCGAGACATGGTTTCTCTGTATTATTTGGAGTCTATCCTGGAACTCAGTCTGTAGATGTAGACCAGGCTGGCCTTGAACTCACAGAAATCCACCTGCCTCTGCCACCCAAATGCTGGGATTAAAGGCATGTACCACCAATGCCTGGCTATTTTTCATTTTTTAAATGAAGATTTATTTTATTATTAGTTTTTAAGTGTGTTCAATCATGAATATGAATGCAGATGCCCATGAAGGTCTGTAGGGTCACATCTCCCCGGAGCTAGAGAGTTACAGGTGTTTGTGGACAGCCCGTTGTGAGTGCTGGGGAGTAAACTCAGGTCCTCTACAAGAAGAGTACATGCTCTTAACCACTGAACCATCCTCCAACCCAATGCCTTTATTTTTCTACAATGCAGTATAACACATTCAGTAGTTCAGTGGTCAAAATTTTAGATATAAGAAATAAGTATAAGTCTTGCTTAGTCTATTCAGGCTGATATAACAAGATTGCCATGTACGGAGCGGTTCATGAACAAGAGGGTTTGGTTTCTCACAGTTCTACAGGCAAGGAGTCTAAAATCAAGGTGTCAGCAGGTTTGGTATTTGGTGAAGGTCTGTTTCTCATAGATGGGACCTTTTCACTACACCCTTATATGATGGAGAGAACAGGGAATGCTCAGGTCTTTTTAATTAGGGACTCTTCATGTGATGTCCACTCTGCTAATGTCAGCTTGTTGGGGGTTAGGATTTTAACATAAGCATTCAGGGAGACATAAGCATTCAGGCTGTGGGAGTAACCATGACCCTCTTTGTGGACTAGAGCATTTTCAGTGCTGTAGGAGCCCCTCTGTTCTGAACCACTCGTAGTCCAGCTATCTTGGGTTTCATGGTAACTGCTTTCGTTTATATTCACACTACCCGTGTGTGAATCCTAGAACATCATGGCTTAGTTCTCCTGGTTCTTGAACCTGATGCAGGTGTGAACATGTGCATATTTTGTTGCAATCTTTTTCTTTTTTCCATTTTTATTTAAATTAGAAACAAGATTGTTTTACGTGTCAATCCCAGTTCCCTCTCCCTCCCATTCCCCTTGTCCCGGACTAACCCTTATCCCATCACCTTTCTGCACCAGGGAGGATGAGACCTTCCATGGGGGATCTTCAAAGTCTGTCATATCCTCTGGAGCAGGGTCTAGACCCTCCTCCATGTGTCTAGGCTGAGAGCGTATCCCTCTATGTAGAATAGGCTCAAAAAGCTCATTTGTATGCTAGCAATAAATACTGACCTACTGCTAGAGGCCCCATAGACTGACGAGGCCTCCTCACTGACGCCACTTTCAGGGGGACTGGATCAGTCCTATGCTGGTTGCCCAACTATCAGTCTGGGGTCCATGAGCTCCCCCTTGTTCAGGTCAGCTATTTCTGTGAGTTTCACCAGCCTGATTTGACCCCTTTGCTCATCATTCCTCCCTCTCTGCAACTGGATTCCAGGAGTGCACTTCAGCGTTTAGCTGTGGGTGACTGCTTCTTCTTCCATCAGCTACCTGATGAAGGCTCTAGAATCACATATAAAGTAGTCATCAATCTCATTATCGGGAAAGGGCATTTAAGGTAGCCTCTCAACTATTGCTTAGATTGTTAGTTGGTGTCATCCTTGTAGGTTTCTGGCATTTCCCTAGTGCCAGATTTCTCTTTAATGCTATAATGGCTCCCTCTATTATGGTATCTCATTTCCTGCTCTCCTCTATTCTCCTCCCAACTCAACCTTTCTGCTTTCTCATGTCTTCCTCTTCTCTCCTCTTCTCCACTTCTCTTTCCCCTAACTCCTTCTCCCCTCCCCCATGCTCCCAGTTTGCTCAGGAGATCTTGTCCCTCTCCCCTTCTCTGGGGGACCATGTATGTCTCTCTTAGGATCCTCCATGTCTCCTAGATACTATGGCGGTATGGATTGTAGGCTGGTAATTCTTTGTTCTATATCTAAAATCCATATATGAGTGAGTACATATCATGTTTGTCTTTTTGTTACTGGGTTACCTCACTCAGGATGGTTTCTTCTAGTTCCATCCATTTGCCTGCATATTTAAAGATTCCATTGTTTTTTTCACTGAGTAGTACTCCATTGTGTAAATGTACCACATTTTCTCTATGCACTCTTCAGTTGAGGGTCATCTAGATTGCTTCCAGGTTCTGGCTATTACAAATAATGTTGCTATGAACATATGTCCTTATTGTACGAATGTGCACCTTTTGGGTATATGGCTAAGTGTAGAATTGCTGGATCTTGTGGTAGACTGATTCCCATTTTCCTGAGGAATGATCATGCTGATTTCCAAAGTGGCTGTACAAGTTTGCACTCCCACTAGCAGCTTAGTTCTCCTGGTTCTTGAACCTGATGCAGGTGTGAACATGTACATATTTTGTCGCAGTCTTTTTTCTTGTGTCATCCACTTTACATGTATTTGGTTACATGTTTTCCTTTGTGTTGCTATATAGCACTTTGGGATAGAAATATTCCACATATAATGTGTGTATTATGGGATATTTGGTTTGTTTTCAGTTGGGGGCTGTTAGGATGCTTAATATATACCATGAGTTTCTTTGCGGGTATAAAACTGGGATGGAACGGCCTGTTGCAGAGTGTGTTTACCTTTAGTTATACCAGGTAATAAAAAAACTGCTTTTCAAAGTTGATCCTTGTTGTTAAAATGTCTAGGTTTACCCAGTAAACCATGAGTCAACGGTCCCACGTGGAGTTTTATTGGTGGACAGGGAAGGACAGGGGGATAAGGGGTAACCAACCCATGCAGAGCTGAGCTGAGAGAGAGAGAGGAGATAAGAGAGACAGAGAAAAGTAAGAGAGAGAGAGAAAGAGAGGGAGGGAGGGAGGGAGAGAGAGAGAGAGAGAGAGAGAGAGAGAGAGAGAGAGAGAGAGACAGAGAGAGAGAGAGAGAATGGGATGATGAGAGTAAGAGAGTAAAAGAGAGTGTAAGCAGGCAGGGGTCAGTCCTTTAAAGGGGTCCTTTGCACCTGCGTGGTTCTCACAGAACTCTGGGCTGGCCAGAGTGTTGCCTGAGTGCATCCTGCCATGTAACAGGGCAGGCCAGCGTAATGCCTGAACCTTTCAATCCTAATGTTTCTAGTCCTCCGCTGCTGAGAGTTTCCAGCACTTTTATCTTGACCAACATGAGTCATTACCAAACTTTAAAATGTTTCTTCCTAAGTAATGAGGGGATACCTTTTCATTTGCTTGGGACATTTGGATTTTCTGTTTGGTGAAGAGCCATTTCAAAGTTTGTTCATCTTTTCATGAATTATTTGTCTTTATATTATTGCTTTGTAAAAGGGTTTTTTTGTATCTTTTGGATCTGACTCCTTTGTCAATGTGTGTTGAAAGCAGCATGCTGTAAAATCACACACTGAGTATTTATGGATTAGAGCAGTTCCTATTCTTCTTTATCCTCGTGGTAATGAGCAAACAGAAACAGAACAGTTAGAGGGGACCGCTGACACATTAATGCCCTCTTCTTCCAGGTGTCATCATTGTCCCCAGTGCCGGTGTTGGCATTGTCCTGGGAGGCTACATTATAAAAAAATTGAAGCTTGGTGCAAGAGAATCTGCAAAACTAGCCATGATCTGCAGCGGGGTGTCTTTGCTGTGCTTCTCAACCCTGTTTATTGTTGGATGTGAGAGCATTAACCTAGGAGGCATCAACATCCCTTATACTACAGGGTAAGTACCTCCAAGCAGCAGGGTTGCCAGCTCTGTGTGACTCCACACCTGGCCCACACTGTCCTTGCCTCCCAACTGCTTCATGTGTTTTGTCTCTACAGTGGAAGTTCATGCTCCTGGAGGGTGGAGGCCACAGGGTGTCTGTCACCTTTGTCTGTGTCCCTTTTGATCCTCACAGAGGTATTTTAATTAAAGGAGATAAGGGGATGCTTATTGCATTAATTAATTTTTTCTTGTTTTTTTATTAAATGCATAATTGTCATTCTTTTTTTAAATTTAAATTTAAATTAGAAACAAGGTTGCTTCACATGTCAATCCCAGGTCCCTCTCTCTTTCCCTCCCCTCCTCCCACACCCTCCCGCCAAACACCCACCCCCATACACCCTCCTTTCCCAGGGAGAGTGAGGCCCTCCATGGGTGTGTCCACAGTCTGTCATTTCATCCAGGGCAGGGCCTAGACCCTCCCCAAGAGTTCAGGGTGAGAGTGCATCTCTCATTGTTGGATGGGTGCCCAAAGTCCATTTGTATGCCAGGGATAAATACTGATCTACTACCCAAGGCCTCATAGATTGCCTAGGCCTCCTCATTGACATCCACATTCAAGGGGTCTTGATCACCCCTTAAGTAAGTTGTACTTAATGGCTGGAGAGCTAGCTCAGTAAAGTGCTTGCCTGACAAGCATGAGGAACTAAGTTTGATCCCTAGAACCCTCGTAAAAATGCCAGATGTGGTGGCACACACTTTTAATCCCTGTGCTGTGGAAGTGGACTTGAGCAGATGCTTGTGACTGGCCAGCAAGTCTGGTTTAATCAGTGGGCCCCAGACTAATGAGAGACCATTTCAAAAATCCAGAAGAAAGTTCCTGAGGAGCAGCACCTGAGGGCGTGTGCACACGCATCTGTACATACATGCACACATATGAACCTGCACTCTCACCAAAATGAAAAGTTCTCCACGCACCTACTTCTCACTCCTGCAAACTAAAGCAAACTAGCTTTGTTATCTCTTATTTGGTTTTCCATAGAATGCATTTCCATTATGTTTCCCCTCTCCAACCTCTCCCAGATCCTCCCTTCCCACCCCACCACATCCACTTCTCAGAGGGGACAAGGCCTTCCTTGAGGAGTCAACAAAGTCTGGTATATGAAGTTGAGTCAGGACTAATCCCCTCACCCTTGTATTAAGGCTTAATAAGGTATTCCACCATAGGGAATGGGCTCCAAAAAGCCAGCTCATGTACCTGGTGTAACTGCCAGAGCCCCCCCCCTGCAACAGATCAAGTCACATAACTGCCACCCACATTCAGAGGGTCTAGTTCAGCCCCATACAAGTTCCCCAGCTCTCAGTCCATAGTCCATGAGCTCGCACTAGCTCTGGTCATCTGTCTCTGTGGTTTTCCCCATCATGCTCTTAACCCTCCTTGTTCACATGATCCCCCCTCCCTCTCTTCAACTGGACTTCAGGAGTTCAGCCAGTGCTTGGCTGTGAGTCACTGCATCTGCTTCCATCAGTTACTGGATATAGGTTCTGTGATGACAATTAGAATAGTCAGTCACTAAGCTGATTAAAGGAGAAGGCTGGTTCAGGTACCCTCTCCACTATTGTTAGAAGTCTTAACTGGAGTCATCCTTGTGGATTCCTGAGAATTTCTCTAGCACCAGATTTCTCTCTAATCCCATAATGGCTCCCTCTATCAAGATATCTCTTTCATTGCTCACTCCCTCCATTCTTCCCCCAACTCTGTCTTCCTGATCCCGCGTGTTCCCTTCCCCATCCTCTCTGTTCTACACCCCTCCTAGTTTACCCAGGAGATCTTAACTATTTTCCTTACAGGGGCCCTCCATGTGTGGTTTGGACATTTCTATATCATTAGTAAGAATATGAAGCATAGTCAGCTCTCACCCCAGAACAGACCAAGCATTCTTCTATGTGCCTTACATACACTATTAATTTAGGAGAGCTCCCAACATTGTTAGGCAGGTACTATTATCCTGCATTTTTAGGTGACAAAACTGAAATGCAGACCAAACTGATCATTTGTTCGGTTTTTGGCCATGCCACTTCCTCACCGAGACTTCTCCCTCTTCACATTAGTCACATTGCTCCTCCTCATTTCCCTATAGTCTTTAGCAATCTGAAACTATCTGGTTTGCTTAGTTCCTTCACACTTACCTTCCTGATCTAAGTCCTCAAGACAAGCTCTGCTGTCATCTATGTAATAGCTGTGTCTCTCACATCCAAAACAACACATGATGTGTTTGTTGCATGGATGAATGGATGGGTAAGTGGTTGGGTGCATTGGAAGGTGGGTGTATGGTGAGTGAGTGGATAGACAGGGATTAGAAGGTAAGGGGATGGCTGGATGGATGGATATCTCATAATCATTCATTATGCTGCCCACTTGATGAACCCTTTAAGTTAAACAGGGATTTCCCCCCTGAACTTAAAGAATTTTTTCCTACTATATGTTTATCCATTTTTGCTTCTGTCTTAGTCACTTTTATATTGCTGTGAAGAGATAACATGGGAGACTGGAGAGATGGCTCAGCGGTTAAGAGCATTGGCTGCTCTTCTAGTGGTCCTGAGTTCAATTCCCAGTAACCACATGGTGGCTCACAGCCATCTATAGTGGGATCTGATGCCCTCTTCTGGCATAAAGGCATATATGAAGATAGAGCACTTATACATAAAATAAATAAATAAAATCTTTAAAAAAAAGGGATAACATGACCAAGGCACTATTATAAGATAATGCATTTACCTGGGGCTTGCTTACAGTTTCAGAGGTTTAGTTTGTTATTATTATGACAGGAAGCATGGTGACATATAGTTGCCCCACCCGCTGCGCAGCCTGTATCTGAGAATGTGGCAAGGGTGTCGGGATTGATGACACAGAGACCAGTCGGTTGCATTAAGAAAACTTTATGCTCCCCAAGAAGGCTCAAGAGAACTTCCCAAGAAATGCTTCCCTCCAGAAAAGCTTCTGCCACACACACACACACACACACACACACACACACACACACACACACACACTTCCTCCTCCTGGCTGGTGGTTGTATCCCTGACACCAGTAGCAGCAGGGGTCAGGAAGAAGCGGCTAGCCTTTAGAAAGATCAAAGGGTGTTTTAGTGAGGGAGCCCTTATCAGGAACTTATAGCTCCTGTAAACATTTCTTAGGGCACTGGATTGTTTTCAGTAAACATTGTCTCACAGCTGCCTGCTCCCAGGCTGATGGGGAAGTGGGTCTCCGGCCAAGGTCTGTTGTTCCCACATATAGTCAGGTGTTAGAGCTATTGCTGAGAACTGCATCCTGACTCACAGGCAGAGAGACTCTGGGCTTGGCATGGGCTTTGGAAACCTCAGTGATAGACTTCCTCTAGCAAAATCATACCTACCAATCCTTCTAATCTTTTCAAATAGTTCTGCTTCCTGGTGACTAAACATTTACATAAATGTGCTTACGGGGGGGGGGGCAATTCTTATCAAGCTAGCACATTCTATTCCATAGCCCCTTATAGCAATATCATAATTCAGACATAATTCTAACATAAAAAGTCCCCATAGTCTATCACAGTCTCAACATGGTTTAAAAGTCAGGAGTTCAAAGTCTCCTCTTAGACTCATGGCAATCTCTTAACTGTAATCTCCTGTAAAATCAAAATAAAAAAGCAGAACACATGCTTCCAACCTACAGTGGTACAAATACACATTATCTTTTCAAAAAGAAGGAAAGGAAGCATAATGAGGAAATACTGGACCAAAGCAAGACCAAAAACCAGCAGGGCAAACTCCAAATTCTACATGTCCATGTCTGATGTCCAAGAATACTTCAGATTTCCAACCCTATTCAGCTTTGTTGACTGTAACACACTTCTCTCTCTTGGGATGGTTCCATACCCAGTTTGCAGCTTTCTTTGGCAGATGTCACACAACTCTGGCATCTCCAGCATCTTGGGATATTCAACACAATCCAGGCTTCATCTTCACAGCTTCATTCAATAACCTCTGTGCAGGTACACCCCTGACAGATACCTGGCCTCAGGAGGTTTTCTTAGCCATAGAGGGAGATTCTACAACCCCTTTCTTGTGTCCTTGACTCTAAAGCTGTCAGGTTATGCAGTTTGATGGGGCTGGAGTTTGGCATCCTCGTTCAATTATTACAATTGCATCACTTTTCTGATATTGATGGTTTTAACAGATTGGAAATTTAGATGGGTGGGGTCTGGCTCTGAAGTCACCACCCCTTTTATTCCATTTAACATCCGGCATTTCTCTAAACTTTCTATTTCTGTCTTCTACATTACATTTCCTGGCACTCCTTTTCTTCTCAAACTGTATATTTTCCTTGCTAAGCTTGGTCCTTTTCATTATAGATCCGCATAATGCCAGTGCCATTAATCCAAGACTCTTTAATTTAGCTTCAGACAGATTTGTGGGGGAGGGCAACAAGGGAAAAAAGTAGTCACATTTTTCTCCAGAATATCCCAAGAACGGTCTCTAGGCCACTTACTAATATTATTCCCCTCCCAGTCAGGCCATTATAATCTATATTACTCTCAGCCCCACTGTATTCCATGCTCCTACTAGGATGGCAAAGAAAACTCAGCTTAAAATGTTCTGCTGCTTTTTTAGTCCAAAGCTTCAAAGGCATCCATATTCCTACAACAAACAGCATGGAGAGGCCTGTCACAGACATATCCCAGTCCCAGTACCAACTTCTAGTTTAGTTACTGCTCTATTGCTGTGAAGATACATCACTTCCAAGCAACTATTATAAGAGAAAACATTTAATTGGGGGATTACTTAGAGTTTCAGAGCCTTGGTCCATTATTATCATAGTGGTGGCATGCAGGCAGACATTGGAAAGTAGCTGAGAACTGTATCTTGATCCATACACAGACAGATTGATAGACAGACAGATAGATATTCTGGGCTTGGCATAGGCTTTTGAAACTTCAAAGCTCAATTCTAGTCACACACTTCCTCCAACAAGTCCACACCTCTTACTCCGTCTAATCCTTTCAAATATTGCAGCACCCGGTTACTAAGCATTCAAATAAATGAACCTAAGGGGACCATTCTTATTCAAACCTCCTCAGGCTCTTCATTTCCTTGTGATCCCTAAGATACTTGCTATTCTTCAGTTGGAATTTCTGGACTGGTTTCTGTGTGTTGTCTTATCCTGTCATATTTCATAAGTTTGTATGTTTTACTATGAGATCTTTTTCAAAAGCCTTGTTTTCTATTCTTCATATAATGTTTAAAACTTCTCAGGATAACTTTTTTCATGTTGGATTTTGATTGTCTGCTTTCTTGGTGTCCTGGTGTTTTAGAGAGTAAGGTGTCCCTAGGTCTCTTTGTACTTAGGATAAGAGCTTTTTCTCTACTTCCGTACCTCATGTATTTTCATTTGGCTTTAAAGCCCCACCCCCACCCCGTTTACTTACAATGAGCTTTCCAGACTAACTTCACGCAGGCTAGCATCTCTCAGGCTGTGTCTGTTTCCTCTGCCATCCTCAATACAAGAATGACAGTTAGTCTGAGTGGCCAGCATCTAGAGTAGAAGTTTAGTTTCTAGAATTTCTTACAGTGTTCTTCGGAGCAAAGCTTTGTGATGATTTTCTGGGCTCTGAAATAGAGCTGGTGGTAAGAATACAGATGGGAATCTATTCATGGCTTATCTTCCTGTGGGGGGGCCATTGTGTTCCCCTCCACAGATCATTTTTCCTCCCAGCATGATGACTTTGAACTTTGAATCTTTATTCCTTTAGATTAAGAGCCAGCTTGTCTGAAGGAATTTCTGCAAGACTGTAAGTTCCACAAGCTCATCGATGTCTGCTTACAATTGTCATGAAGCTTGGTGTCATTCTATTTCTTCAATCTATCTATGGGGCTTTATTCCTTTCGACTGTAGTCCATTTTGATTTTAAATATATTTTTAGAAGTCCTGGAAGACAGACTCTGTATCCTGTCTGCTTTGGAACTAACTGTCCCCTCAAGTCTTCTAAAGCCCTTGCTGAACATTACTCTGTCCTGCCAACCCCGAATCAACTGTTCCTAGTCCCCTAGCAATGCCAGGGGAAATTACATAATTGTGCTGATTGGCTTCATAACAAATTTATGAGTTTCAACCTTAGCAGGCCCTCATCTTTGCTGAACAATCCATCTTCTTAGTCAAGGTCAGCTTCCTTCTCCAAACTCATAATGATGGTTCCTTCTTTGCTTCTTAACCCCTTTCCTCAAACCTCTCTTTGTTTTTAATCTTATCTTTGTTTTTGTTTTTCTTAGTGGGAAACCATCTCTGTGTTAGTGAGGAAATGAGGTTTCTACCCCACTTTTCACACAAGCTGTCTTATCTAAAACAGTATTATTTCCAAAGGCAAGTATTAGCTTCACTGTTTTCTAGCTGTGGGACACTCTGCACCAACAGGCACAAATAATCCAATATTGTTTAATCTTCTCTTCCTCCTATGAAAAATTGATGCAAGTGTCAATCTTAGCATGTTGAAAACTTAAAATAACACATAAGGGAGAAAGTGAGATGTCCTTTCCTCCCATTTCCAGCCTCCAGCTCAGAGCATTCAGCTATTGTTGAACAAATACTGACTGTTCTTAGTGTTTCTTTCTTGTTTCTGTTCTCTTTCCTGCATGCAATGCAACTCCACTTACTCTTTTAGAATGCAAGTGGATGCCAGGCACAGGAATGTTGCTCCTTGTTGCTGAATCTAGCAAGAACGACATATAAATATACATCTTAGTTTTCTAAATCCACAAGTTTTGGTTCCCCTCATCTGACTGAGGACTCAGGTATCCCAAAAGGACTGGGCACTGCAGCAAGGGACTCAGGGATACTCCAGCATTTTGCATACTGATTTCAGAGACATTTGTGAATTAGCAAAAGAAACTCTCAGTTTTCATGGAGAATTTCTCTGGCTTTTCACCTGTTTCTAGGAAGATATTCCAAGAATGGATTAGAATGAACAGCTTTGAGTGGCAGGGCCTCTTTGGCATGCCATTTCAGAGTGTAGGTAGAGCAAGAGAGAACTTTAATGCCTTGGTTGGTTTTCTCTCTCAGTGTGCAACTTGCTCAATGGTATGTGGTTAGCTACCTAAATAACTAACACATCTTTCTGTTTTTAAAATTTAATGTATTTATTTATTTTACATTCTGATCTCAGTTTTCCCTTCTCCCTCCCCTCTCCCTCAATCCACTCTTATCCTGTTCTGTTAAGAAAGGGCAGGCCTCCCATGGTATGTCTTTCTCTTTTAAAGATGGGGTCTCTTTGTGTAGCTCTGCCTGGTCTGGAACTTGCTATGGCAACCAGGCTGACTTTGAACTTGTGTGCCACATTGTCATGCTGTATTCTATAAATCAAGTGAAGAGATACATAAAGGAAAGGACACTTGCAATTTTAAATGATGGGCTGAAGGTATGGCCTGGTAGAACATCCATTTAGTGTGTCCAGTAACCAGCTCCCTTCAAGAACAGCAGTTAGATCTAACATTAAAGTGTTCTAACCAAAACAAAGTAAAAAGAAAAAGACTTAAGAAGTTGATGTTCTTGCCTTTCCCTCAAATATCAAGAACCACCAGAGAAGAGGGAGCAGACAGATTGTACAGGCCAGAGGCCAGGGATGACAGGCAGACAGTGTCTCCTGCTTATGATAAAACTGCTGTACTCAGGAATTCACAGCAGCACTGGTCACCAGCACAGATCTACATGACATCAAGCCGGTCAGCATTCTAGCATAGACAGGGAAGATGACCCCTACCTTAGGGCCCATTAGCAGTTGATGGCTTCTGGGAAAAGGAGAGTATCATTTTTTAAAGGTGTAGTCTCTGGTAGATTAACCATGCTCCAGTGGATAGCCCCACGACCATGAGTATATGGGCAACACAAACTGGAGTAGGTGGGTTATAAAAAAATCTAGCACATGACATTGGGAAGAGGTGGGGTGTATAGAATGGATCTGGGAGGTGTTGGGCAGAGGAAGGTGGATATAATATGATTAAATACATTGGTTGCATGTAAGGAATTCTCAAAGAAGTAATAAAAGAATTTAAAAATGAAAAAAAAAAGAAGTTGATGTTCTTTCACTATAAAAGATACCAGGTACTATAGCTGATAGCCTAATCCATTCTTAGTTCAAGCAATTATATTCCCTACACCTGCATTTTCCCTGCAGTTTAATTTAGTAATGTGTTTGACCTGCCCTCTGAGGCTAGTGACTTGTATTCTTCTTAATCATCTTATAGTCAAAAGAGTTGGCTTAAGAGTTTAAATGAGCACATTGTATAGTGGGATTGACTACCTTCCCCCACTCTACCTTCAAATAGTTTCTAAAAGTGTATTTAAATCTGATGGCCAACTACATTTCCAAGTCTCGACACATCACTTAATAGCTCCGGCTTTATTATCTTTTGTCCATCAGGTGTCATCTCTTTGAGCTTGCAGTCAAACCTATTACATGTTCTCTTCTGGTCTTGTGACTTCAGTGGCTGGGCAAAACTTTTTCCGGTGGTGACTTCTTGAACTACCAGGTGTCTGAAAAAGGGCAGGTTTCTGTTTGTGGCAGTGACTATTGGACAGGACAACCCCATAGCGGGGATATTTGGATCTCAATTTAGCAGCCAAAACATCTAAAATTCACTGTGTTTGTGAATTTGAAGCTGCACTTAAAGTCGGGTGTTTCTAATTTTAATACTTAGGGTTTCTGGAAGCCGAGATCATGGAGGCTGTATTCAATTCAATCTTATCTTTAGGAAGTAGACTCATGCCCAAAGAAGCACACCCATGGACAGTTACAAAGAGTTCACCTACTGGTATAGAGGTGTAGGGAGACACAGTGGAGATAAAGCTGGACTGAAATCCATTCCTGGCTCCTACTAGTTGTGTTACCTTCTCAGACTTCGAATTTTCTTGTGGAAAAAGCAATGGCAAGTAAGCTGTCATCAAGATCAAAAGAGTAAGTTATAGACCTTGCAGTGCAAATACATGGAGAGCAGTAGACCCCTGCTCACGTTGATTTTAAATGATGACAGACAAGAATTTTCATTTAGAAGTTGTATAGCTTTAATAACCCCAAACAGAATTTACTATGAAGCCAAAAAATTGATGGAATTGAAGGAAATATTCTAATTGAAAGTTTTCTAGAGGACTAAGATACATTGAAGAGATGAAGCAGTTAAGAGACAGAGAAACAGAGATACAGGAGAAAGAGAGACACAGAGACAGGGAAGACAGAGAGACAGAAAGAACATTTCCCCTACGTTTTTAATGTTTTCTGCTCCAGAGAAATTTTTTTCTGTGTTAATCATATTCCTTTAATCCATGTGATTTGAGTACAATATACTTGGATTCCCACTTCTACATTTTAATGGGGATTAACCTAAGACTAAAGAAGGTTTAGGATCTCCTCCTTGAATTATAGAAACTATGAGGTGCCTGTTACATATGGAAGGTCTAGTGGCCTTCAGATCTTGAGGTAGGGCTGATAAGATACAAGTGCTGGTGTGCGTGCTCTATTGAGCCTAACTGTGTTCATACATACCCACCTGTAATGATCTGGTGGTAGAGATCTGCTTTTAATTTATGTTACATAACAGTCTGTTTTGTTACTATGTACCACTTTATATAAACATTGTCCCTTACACATTGCCAGTGTGGTTATTTTTATTTTATTTACATTTACTTTGTTGACTCTCTAGGACTGGTTTTCCTAAGGACAGTCTTGGTGATTTCAGGGCAGATCATTATGTCTCACATAGTTTTCTAGCATTTAAAGTTAGAAACATTGCTAGATTATCTTGGTGGCCTCTTCTGTTTTTCTAGCTCATGCTAGCAGTTTGGAGCATCCCATTGTAAAATGTTTGATAGTGAGGTCCTGTGCTTCACTCGAAGTTAACTTACATTGGCTCACTGGGCACAAAGATCATGTGTCTATAACCTCAGTTCTTGGGAGATGGAGACAGGAGGAGAAGGAGTTCAAGGTCATCCTTGGCTATGTGGTGAGTTCGAGGTCTGGGCTTCATGAGACACAATCTCAAAACCAATCTCACCTACACTCATGAGTTAATTGGAGCATCTCCTTTAGAAGGCTGCTTTACCTGGAATCTTTTCAGTTTTGAAAGATGGTACCCTAGTCCCTTTGTGTCAATAAGTGCAATGAACCTTAATTAGTCCCTATGCATCTTCTGTTGCCATCAAGGCTTCACTCCTAACAAATGAGGGATTTCTCAATGCTTTGAGATTAGCCCTAGCACTGTTTTGAGAATTCAGGGTGGCATATGGCTATACCATGCTGAACGTGCTCAGTTGGCACCCTTGAATGAGAGTAACAGTCTATATTCTCTCTCTCTCTCTCTCTCTCTCTCTCTCTCTCTCTCTCTCTCTCTCTCTCTCTCTCTCTCAGGTTCTTTTGGTATATATTATGGCTTCCAATTTAGCATTTTAAAATGGAATTCCTAAATGTTTGAGCAAATGGGTCTCTGTGTCTCTCTGTTTCTTGCATCTTTTTCTTGGGTTTTTCACCTTCTGTTTGTTTGTTTTGTCCTGAAAAACCTCGGCATCAAAGCGCCGGGAACTGAACCGAACCCTCTGCCCAAGAACCGGGGCCAGACCACTGGCTGCAAATGCAAGAGGTGATTTATTGAGTACACAGGTGCCTGTGGATGCTACTGCAACTCGGGTGCAGAGCATACCGGGCTTTCAGGGAGTACAATATTTATAGAGTTTCAATGGTTACATAAGTAACAGGCATTTCATTGGCTCATCTTGGGGGCAGGGGTAGTTCCCACGGACTAAGTTTCCTGGTATTACTTTATGAAAGACCCAGGCATACTTCAGCAATTATTATCCTGGTCCCATGACTACTATGGTGATCATAGACACAACTGGGGGCAAGGGTAGTTGTCAAGGACTACGTGTCCTGGTATTGTCATATGAAAGTTCCCAGCACGCTTCAGTAATTATTATCTGGGTCCCATGATTGCTATAGTGATCAGACACAATTGGGGGCCAGGGTAATTGCCAAGGACTAGGTTTTCTAGTATTGTCATATGAAAGTTCCCAGCACGCTTCAGCAATTATTATCAGGGTCCCATGACTGCTATAGTGATCACAGACATCCTGTTTTGAGGGTGAGACACCTAGTCTGGGTTTCTTTCATTAGGCAACGGCCTGGCCTTGCTTTTCTTTTCCTGGGGGTCCTGGGTAGGGGTCTTTCATTCCCCCCTTGTTCTTGTGCATAGATAGAATCTTTTACCTATTGTCCAGCCCTCTCTACTTAAGGTTTACTTATGGTTCCATCTGTTTGAGGGCATGGTATTGTTGAGTTAGGACTAAGGCTTGAATTATTGTTTGTGAATGTAGGGCCCAAAGGTTGGGAGGCCCATAAGAGTAGAGACTAGTGTAGCGAACCAGGGGGATTTGTTAAACCAACCCTCATACCAGTATTGTTGGGATTTAAATTTTTTTCTGGCGAACAGTGAGCCTCTCCTTGAGTTTATCCAGAGTTTTGGTTACTACCCCAGTCTTGTCTGCATAAAAACAACATTCCTCTTTGAGAGTGGCACATATGGCTCCCCCTCTTATTATATTGTTCCCTATGTAAGGGAATTTTTTTTCTTTTGACTTTGCATCTCAACCAGGGGAAAGAGGGCGATGTATTCCTTTCCATGCTACTTCTTGCTGACTTTGGGACGAAGTTAGGGGACCCAAGAAGGCTGAAATGCAAGTCAAAAGCAAAAAGGGAATTTAGGCAATGGGGTTTCTATCCAGGAGCAGCTGATTGGCAGACTGTGTTGAAGAGACAGGGGGTGTCCACATCAGCTGAACTGGTTCACATCCACAGCAAGTCTAGGGCTCCGCAGTCTTTAGGAGCAGGCTGTGGTCAGCAACTGATGTTCAGATGTGTTTGCCAGAAGTGGAAACCTGTTTAAGACATGTTTAAAACTGGGAACAGAAGTTAAAACTTATGTATTTAATTGGAACTCTTTAGACCCATAGTATTAGTGATCAGGAAGGTCAGGAATCCCATGACCAGGAGAGAAAATCTCATTCTCAGGAACAGACAGGTGGGATAACTGGCTGTACTTATCTGGAGTCCTCTTTGACCTGTGAGAAGTAGATCCAAGCTGTATGACTTTTGATCCTCTGAAGCCTATATAAATTTTTGTTATACAAAAGGACATAAAGGTTATAGGTACATTAGCATTATCAATTGGTACTGAAATCTACATTGTAGAAAAAGCAGATATCTG
Source organism: Mesocricetus auratus (assembly GCF_017639785.1). NCBI lineage: Eukaryota > Metazoa > Chordata > Mammalia > Rodentia > Cricetidae > Mesocricetus > Mesocricetus auratus. Next base: position 63,386,871 of record NW_024429184.1, read on the forward strand.
GGTATCTGTATTTTGTCCTAGCAGAAACTACAGATTTGGGCTAGTAGTGTACATTTGTCTTCTGTCCAGGGAGCCAAGTATGAATTGGACAGAGGTATCTATGGCATGATGAAAAGCCCTTTATGTTTATACTTAGATGACAACCAAAATAAACTTGAAAACCTTGAGCTTATGACTGAACAAGTATTTACATCCTTTGATCCTTATTGAGACATATTAAGGCTTGATTTTTACATAAATAAAATGATCTACCAAGCTGACTATAGTCTTGTGGATTTGACTGCCTAATGTCAAGCTGACAACAATTAATACTTTTAGAGATCTGAGAAGGATAATTTTTATACAGTCTTCGAATCTATTAAAAAGTGCCAGGTACCAGTTCATATACAGCCATACCCAAGTCTCCTCTATTAGCACTGGAGGCACAAGTATCAGGAACAGCATCAATCTCTACCAGGCCTGTAAGGTGAGTTTTCTTTCTCTCTGTGGAAGAGGGACATGGAAAAGACTGACCTTGTTTTGTCTCGGCAAAAGGGGTGCAATCAATTTTCCAGTGTCCAGCAGCTTTGTCCACATTCTGGGCCAGGTCCTGGAAGCAGCAGGTGTCACCTTTGGGCATCTTGCTCACTGGTTAGAGTTAACACAATCCAGGTGTAGGGACCAGGGTGCCTCGTAATCTTCTTTGGAGACTTCGGGTCACTGTTAGGATCTGGCAGTCTGTCTGATATTATAAACTTTTAAATTAACATTTTAAATGCCATGTTCTTCAGGTCTCTGAAGTATTAGAGGCTTGTCTGCCTTAAGCTTAACTGTTAAAAGTATAAACTTTATTAACCTTTATAAAACTATAACTATATATTGTTAGGTCTAGCTTTAAACATTTTAACAGTATAAATATCTTATAACCTTATAAATTGAAAACATTTTTAAAACTTCTGAAATCCCTTAATGTTTTTATTTAGGCCTTTAAAACCATTATTATCTGGGTGACTGTTAAATTATAAAACTTAGTATTCCTGTGTATAAAAGCATTAACATTTTAAATCTGAATAAAAACTTGTTGATAGGATGGTACCTCATAACTTCCATGTGGTCACCTTTAGTTAAGATGGTGGATCAGGTATCTCTTTTAACTTTAGTAAAATGGCTACCAGCCAGCCATGTGGCCAGCGTGGCATGTGACTGAATGTAAAACGGTGGCGACCTGCACCACTTTTGTTTTAGCTCTATGCTTGCAATAAAACTTAGATTATGACAGAAAATACAGATAGAACTTTTTAACAAAACAAGCATACATAATTTTTGAGAGATTAATTTTTAAAATTTAGCATTTGTAGAAATGAAACATCATAGTAAACAGTTTACATTTTTTTCTCTTGTAGTTATAACTTTAAAGCCATTTAGTTTCTGTGGAAAGACCGGATCTGGCCAAATGGCTTACCTGCTCCAGCCCTGTGTGTTTGAGCAGGGAGTCACCCAGAGATGTTGACTTAAGGCAATTCCTCTTGAGTGGACATTCTCAGTTACAGACATTTGTTTACCTTTTTAAAATTTTGCTTTTTAAGACAGATTGGAAAAGCTTCTTGTCATGGCTTGTAAACAGTTCTTGAAGTCTTGGTGAGGCGAATCTATACTGTCCTGCATACTTTGCATATCTACAGTTAACATGGCGTTGGACTTCTAAAGCATCCCCCCATCATTTACAGAATGTGCTTATTGGCTTGAAGTCTCATCTGCAGCGCCACTGACATTTGGGACTACGTAGTCCTTTTTTGTGGAAGGTGGAAGCTATCTGGAACATTGTATTAATTTGGAGGTATCCTTGTATGACACTAACAGATGTCCATAGCACCCCTTAGTTAGGACAACAAAAACTATTTCCCACCATTGCCAAATGTCCCCTGGATGGGAGAACAAAACTGTCCCTGTTGAGAACCACTCATTTAGAGTTATTTTGGGGTGTATTCAAATATTAAAATATCTTGAAGCTAAGAGTTTATAATGACTATGTCTTGAGCTAAATTTCTTCTGTGGCGTGACAAGGGAGGACAAAATTTATTTGACTTTTGCTTTGTTAGCAAGCTTTCTTAATACAAATGTAGTATTAGTTTGAAATTGGTTCTTCATCCAATTTGAATTATCAAAGTGTGAGAAGCCATGAATAAAGAGTATATATGCTAAGTTTGTGGAGCAATGCGTGTGTTGGGGTGGGCTGTACTACCGGATAAGTTGTACTAACATAGTCACTGAAGATAAGTCCTGATACAAAACAGACATTCCCAAATATTTGTTGAATGGAATGACCATCGATAAAGAGTCAGATGCATGAAACATCTGCTCTTGCTGACCTTTTTAGTGGGAACAGTATTTTATCAGTACTGAACAGAAAGATGACAAAGAGTCAAGAAATGCTGTCTTGGTTTTGAACTTTTTAGAGTCAATCTCATTCTTCTGTGTGCCCTGCCCCAGAACCTGCCTAGCCCTTTTCACAACCTGTCCCCATTTTTGTTCCTTTTCATGCCATATTTCTCCTTTTAGCTTTATAGTTTGAATGAATTTTCCTTGAGTGGATTTTTCTTGAGCTTCCATATTACATCATTTCTTTGAATCTGGCACTGTGATACCATTGGGGAACATGCCCACCATGTTTGACTGTGAATTGCATCTGGGTATTTCTAGCCATTTCTGCTTACTCTTTTTTCTTTGATTATTTCTGTCAAACTAGTGACAGGGTTCCTAACCTTTGCAAATAACTTCCCTTTGGTTTTCTAGTATTATTGTATTCCACTGATAAATTATTCTAGAACAATTCAAGTCTTCGATGAACAGAACCCACACTGGTAACTTTGACTGGTGGATGGATTTCATGTCTAAAGATTCAGTAATGAAATGTATTTTCTCCATTTTGTAGTTCAAAACTCGATTTTTGAGATGAAAGATATGGGAATTAACCTAATTGTTTCATTATGTAATGTATATGTGTGCTAAAATATCACATATACCCCACAGATTTCTATAAGTATTGTATATAAATAAAAATAAGCTAAGGTGGGGTATGTGGCTCAGTGCTAGAGTTCAGGCTTTGTGTTCCTGAATTGGTGGATTAATCCCAAGCAGGTCCCAAAATAAAATCAGATGAAATAAATCATAACTTGTTAAGACTTCATACTTGTTAAGACACAGAATGAAGTGTTTTCCAATGAGGAGTTCTATGAGGGTCCAAGTCACTAGACTCAGTCTATTGAATCAAAGTGTACGGTGAGATAGAGGCAGGATAGATACTTTGATGTTAAATCAGTTTAATCCATTCTATGAAAGCAGAAACATTTTCTTTACATTTTGTTGTAAGTTTAAAGAAATAACTATAGAGGGTGACTACTTCATGGTACCAAAAGTTTGATTAATGGAGTATTGTCTCTAAAGTAAATCCACTTGCTATTAAAAATGATCTTTTTAGTTTCATTCTCGACCTTGCATGAGTTTCTCTCTCTCTCTCTCTCTCTCTCTCTCTCTCTCTCTCTCTCTCTCTCTCTCTCTCTCTCTCTCTCTCTCTCTCTCTCAGGCCTTCTCTGACCATGCCTCATAGGAATCTGACAGGGAGCTGCAATGTTAATTGTGGTTGTAAAATACACGAATATGAGCCAGTCTGTGGATCAGATGGAATCACATACTTCAACCCATGCCTGGCTGGCTGTGTTAATAGCGGCAATCTGAGCACAGGGGTGAGTATACTCCACAACTCTCTCTTGTATTGTTAGCCAACACCCTGAGGCAAGGATGCACCAATGATGACTTATTCATGAGGCTCCAAATAGCACCTCTGAAAAACACATCAAGAGAGGCAAATTGTGCAGGGCTATCACTATTGTCAGGGCTGCTGGGAGAATCCGGGTAGATAGAGGACCAGAAGGTCCTCACTAGCTGCCTCCTACTTGATGTCTGTGCCAACTCAGTGAAACTTGATAAGGCTGGGCTTCCCATTTGTTCCTCTGGCAGGGTCTTTGTAATGGATTTGAAGGTCAAGGTGACTAGAGTCAGGGCTGAAAAAAGATGAGAGACTGTGGAGGCTGGTCCTCTAACTGGTGTCTGTGAAGATGGGTGATGGCCATTTTTCATAAGACTCTCCCTCAGTTCACTCACCCCATCCCCTCCCCGCCCCTTAACTCAGAGTAAAGATATTTCTGTCAGCTGAAGAATAGTCTATTTTGAGAAGTCTCTTCCCTGTGAATTATAAATAGGCTTTAATACTGTGGGAGAAGGTTTTCATATTCTACTCTATTCTTTACTGAGCCTAGTTTGGCTGTTGGCAAGGGAACAGATTGGAGGCGATTACCTTAATTTAAAGGCTAAAATGCATTTGCCTGTTCTGTGCAGGTTCTAGAGACTATATCATTGACCTAGAGTTTAGAGATTCTACTTTTGTTTTTTGAGTTTGAAACCGGAGGTTAGGTTGGAAATTACTATTACATAGTTGGTGAGCTCTGGAGTGTGACCCTATTGAGCTCATGAGATTGTTTCTTAGCAGTGATCCATGCAGTGCTGTATGGCAGTGAGTGAGACCTCCTGGGCACACTGTTTTTTATTATAAAGACTGCATGTCCTTCCTGCTTAAATGGCCAACCCCCCACCAATCTGTTCTTATCCCTGTTTTGAGCAGTCACCATGAGAACTAGTTCAGCTTATTTTCATTCAGTAAAAAGTAAGATGTCAGGCAAAGAGATAATTGACCATATTGCTATTTGTTAGCTAGTTTGGATACTGAATGTTTGGAAGACCAGTTCTGGGGAGTTACTGGAGAAGATTTAGTCTCCTTTGCTCCTCTGTCTTCAGTGCCCTCTAATGGCATGTCACACTTCAGTAGGGATTCATAGATACGTGCTGTGAAAAATGAACAAATGATGTTGGGCATAGCATGGTTTTTAGACAGCAGGAGTCTGCCTGAGTCCAGAACACTGGGACAAGGCTACTGGAGTGATGAGTACTCCAGTCATACACATGGAGGTCACCAGCATGTTGAAGGGATTGAGAGGGAATTTAAACTGGAATAGCCAAAGGGAAGTTCATCATCATTGGTACTGTGACTAGGCCATACCACTCTGTATGTTTGATACCATCACTCTTGGGCTAGGAGTTTTACATATGTTTATTTTAGGACTCACTGTGAGCTCAAACTTGTGCTGGGCTTCTCTAAAGTTCCACAGCAATCAAAGTCGTGTATATTTATGACCTCAAATGAGCACATGGTATATCAGTGTCACAGAATTGAGTGTTTAAAGCTTCTTGGGGAAGTTTAGGTTCAGACAGGCTCTGATGTTATTAAGGTGAACTTTGACCCTTTATTGCTGTTAAGAAAACAAAGTGTTTGCCAGGCAGTGGTGGCACATGCCTTTAATCCCAGCACTAGGGAGACAGAGGCAGTCGGATCTCTGTGAGTTCGAGACCAGCCTGGTCTACAAAGCTAGTTTCAGGACAACCTCCAAAATCTCGAAAACCAAAAGAAAAAAAAAGAAAGAGAAAGAAAAGAAAGTGTTTTGTGTGCAATATTGCGCATTTAAAGTCCTGTAGTTCTTTTTTAGCATTTTTATTTCGTCAACATTCAAACTCCAGGTTATATTTTTGATTGGCAGGCAATTTATCTTTTTTGCTACTCAGGTTCGGAATTATACAGAGTGTGCCTGCGTCCAAAGCCGACAAGTGATCACCCCGCCCACAGTGGGGCAGCGCAGCCAGCTCCGCGTGGTCATTGTGAAAACCTATCTCAACGAGAACGGCTATGCCGTATCTGGGAAGTGCAAACGCACCTGCAATACCCTCATCCCCTTCTTGGTCTTCCTTTTCATAGTTACCTTCATCACAGCCTGTGCCCAGCCGTCAGCCATCATAGTGACACTCAGGTAAGAATAGCGCCCAACAAGTGCTGAGGGGAGCATATTGCAGAGGACCGAAGCTAAGCAAACTGGGGGACAGTGAGAGTAGCGTGCAGAATGGCTCCCCACATTTCCTGCTGGCCTTAAGGGAGAGCTTCTACATCAGAGAGAAAAAGATGACCGAAGCATTGCCTATTCTAGAATTTCCTTTTTTCACCTGGGCTCCTTCCTGTTATCTATCAATCTTTCTTCCCAGTGCTTTTAGTGTCTGAAGTCTTTGTGCTATGAGGTTAGACATCATGAATTGAAAGCCATCTCTATGTTAGCTCCAAGAAGCCAGACCCTCGAGGAAGGTGGAAATAGTTTGGCAAAGTGGCTAGATCGTGAATATTGCAGAGGTATTGTCTCCAGCCTCATGGAGAGTTAATACTACACCTCTGGGATCAATGAGGAATTATGCTGGGTTTGCATTTGAAAATGCTGAGTTCATTAATTTTGCTATTGTATGAAGTCCTGGAGCTGAATCAAGGACAGGATAGACTTGGACATGTGAGCCTCCAGTTGGTCAGGCTGCGCTTTTATTGCTGCATTGCAGATCCTGGTTGTTTTTTTTTTTTTTTTTTCCTCCTAGGAGAGGACATGGAAGCTACTTTCGTTCTGTTGTGTTCAGATATATTCATTATTCCTTGAGTTAAAGGCTGAGGTGGGCAGAGTAGGAGAGGGTACTGTGGTAAAGCCTGGAGAGCGAGCACCCTGTGGGTTAGAGGGGAGCAGGGATGTGCTGTATTGAAAACATGAGGAAGGGAGTCAGTCCTTGTTCTTCTTTCTGGTTTTTCCTGGGTCACAATGCCAGGTACCTGGCCAAAAGAACTGTGTTCACTGCAAGTGGGTAGCCTGTATCCCCACCTCACACACACACTCTGGCTTCTTTCTCATTGATGCTGAGATAGACATTTCCTGAATAGAAGAAAGCAGGGCATGGAAGGCCTACTGTTTATTCACTGTCAGTAGATGTTGATGGAGTAGCCATGATTGCAGAGCAGGCGAATCGCTAGGAGAATAGAGAATATGAGGGAAAGACAGCAACAGCTCTGGGCATGGAAAGATTTCCCATCCCACTCCCAGAGCCTCTGTGGATGAGATAAAAAGCATGAAGTACTTCATCATCTAGAAAGGGTGTGGTCCATTAATAAATTCACTTACTCTTTTTCCACTGTAATTCTATAAGTAGCATTAAGTAGACTGTATAAGGCCACCTCACTTATGAGTCGGCTTCTAACACCACATCTCTGAAGAGAGGTCTTTTAGTCTCTGCTAATTGCAAAATCAATAAGTTCCAACCTTCCTACCACATGGGAATTACTTAGAACATCAACTTTAGGGAGAGAATGTGCCTTGAATAGACTTAGGTCTCTGGCTTTTCATTTATGTGTGTGTGCATGCAAGTATGTCTGTCATTTCTGTTTTTACTTTGTCTTAGTTAGGGTTTCTATTGAGGAAAAACCAGAACCAAAATTTGTAATTCTTAATTCCCTCCTTTTAGATAATTCCAGCTTGTATCAAGTTGACATAAAATTAGCCAGGACATACATTTTTTTCCTCTATCTTAGAGGAATTATGAGAATGGTTTTCATTGGATACATCTTCAATTCTGAAACATCCTGACAGACAGAGAAAGAGAATAAGAGACTGCAATGATTAGGCTAAATATTTACATGTTTTTCATAGGAGAAGGGATTGGGGGGCTCATTTAGAGGAGCCCCCATTTCTTCAGCCAAGAGTTTTGCCCTTCCTCCATAATTCATACAGAAAAGGAATTAATCAGTCTCTGGAGACATGTCTAGCCTGTGTTTCACCCAGGGAGTCTAGGGTGGTGATTGTTAGTACATTCTAGTGGATTAAATATTTTGGGAAAGTATCTTAGTGTACGGCTCTGACTAAGGCAGGCTGATTTTACTGGCATCCTCTTGGAGCCACTGTTTTAAAACATCATTTCCTTGTCCTTTCCTCTAGGTCCGTGGAAGACGAGGAAAGGCCCTTTGCATTGGGGATGCAGTTTGTTTTGTTGCGAACACTTGGTATGTTCCTGGATTTCCCCCGTGTGCCCTTCATTTCCTTCTGCAGCAGGCAAATGCTGTGGCCCTTTAAAAATGCAGGCTGAGCCACTCAGGGCTGTGGCAGGTAGAACTTGACAGGTTTGTGGTGGAGAGAGCGGTTTCACTTCCTCAGTTTTCCATTAGAACTAAAAGTTGACAAGGTCATTGGACAAGACAATAGAAAGTAGATTTAAGGTTAGTTTCTTTTTCACTCTGAATATACAAACTTGTACAAAAATTCCCCCGGAGTTTTATACACAAAGGAATATGAGATCAAGACATTTGCAATGGCCTTGCTATCCTGGCTCTTTGGTCTCTTGCTGCCTTCTGACACGGATGTGAGAGAAACGAGTGTAAATTACTAGTGACACTTTTCATGTCTCACTGCCTTAGGGTGATTGAAGTGTACACCTATAGAGTTTTCGATGAAACAATCTTAAGGCCACAAAAGTACAGAGAGACTTCCCACACCAGCAAGGACAGCCCTGTGCATCAGTGTGAACAGAGCACGAGGTTAACGCATCACTCCTTGAAGTCTCAGGGCCCTGAAGTGGGAAATGGACCTGGAAACTGCCCACTGCTTCATCATTGTGACAGCCCCTCAGCTGACTTCCTCAAGCTTAGTTCTCTTAAGTGGCAGTCTGTCATTTTCTTCAGCTGGTGTTCCCCTCGCTAATCAGAACCATTGTCCATGGGACAAGGGAAAAAATTGGTTTGTTTTTAACTCTCATTTCAGTTTCGAAGGGTAAAATATCTTGAAATGGCACCTTCCTCCCTTTTGAAGCACCCACACTCCCTAGAATTGCTTGCAGTGAGTCAGGGTGGTGGCCTGAAGGCCCCAGCTGAGTACAGTAACCTCCAGCAGGAAGAAGTCCCTGGTGTGGTTTGTTGTTTGTGCCTATGAGACTTCGTTACTGGTAAAGAGGACGCTGGAAAAGAGGACTCAGACACAACTGCACACAGTTGAGAATTATGTCTTGTGCTTTCTACTGTTGTTGTTTAGGGTTCGCATTTATTTATTCATTTTTGACCCGGTCTTGCTGTGCATATAGCCCTAGCTGGCCTGGGATTTCCTAGGTGTACACCTCATGCTTATAGTGATTTCTTTTCTGCTCTTCTTCTCAAATGTTGAGATTACAGTTGGGTACCACATGCCTGGTTTAAAGAAGATGTTTTCAAAGACATGAATTTGTCAATCAAAGTGATGAGTGAGTTAAAAAAAAAAGAGGAAAAAAATCTTTATGTTGGCTCTGATCCTCTCTGAAGGGAGCTGGGTTATTTGACATGAATTTGGGGTAGAGGACAGCCACCTGCGTAATCATTAATAATCCAGGAAAGAACAACATCTGACGCCTGGTACTCAACTCAGTTTTGTCTTCATTTATATTGAGTGTGCAGAAGTGTAGTTAAGCTAACTACCTGAATTTGACTTTTCCCAAATTTCAAAACAAAAGGCTTCTTAATCCTTTAAGAAAGATATCATTTAATCTTACCAGTAGGCTTTATTTTAAAGATTGATTTTTATTGTTTTTAACTATGTGCATTTATGTGTGTCTGTGTGTAGGTCTGTGCATGGGAGTACAGATGCCACAGGAGGCCAGAGGTGTTGGATGCCATGGAATTGGAGTGAGGGTGGTTGTAAGCTGCCTATGTGGGTACTGGGAACCTAACTCATAACTCTGGAAAATCAGTTGGCTCTCTTAGCTGCTGAGCAATGAGTCCCTGCAGCCCCTAGACCTCATTTTCAATAAGCAGAAATTACTTTAAAATGTCACATTCACAGACTCATGAGCTTTCTATCTTCCTTCCTTCCTTCCTTCCTTCCTTCCATCCTCCTCTCTCTCTCTCTCTCTCTCTCTCTCTCTCTCTCTCTCTCTCTCTCTCTCTCTCTCTCTCTCTTTCTTTTTGATAGAGGATTTCTTTGTGTAGCCCTGGCTATCCTGGAACTCACTCTGTAGGCCAGATTGGCCTCAAAATCACAGAGATCTGCCAGTCTCTGCCTCCTGCCCCCGCCATGTCCTTTTCCATTTCATCCATCTTTCTTGTCTTCCCTCCTTCTTCACCTGCTTCAACCTATCCAGGCCTTACCCCTGTGCACTGAGCAGTCATGGACTGTAACATAAGTTTTTGGATGCAATCCCAGAAAGGAGTAGGCTCTGTACATAGAACTGTATGGGGTGACAAATGGCAGAGGCTTTAAGCAAATGTTCTTCAATAGTTGATGACACTGAGGTACATGCAAGACACAATGGCAGCAGAGTGCTGTCCATATGATCCAGGGGTTCAAAGGCAGATGAGTGAATTAGAGGTGGGGGCACAGTTTTGGCAAAGGGTGTGGTGGAATTCTATCTAGTTAAGCTTGAGTTCTTGAGGGATTAAAAGAGGAGCCTGTCACACACAACTCAGACATCAGAGCTTCTACTCCTCCTGGATTTTTAGAAGCTTCAAAGATGTAGGCAGAGGCTATCTCCACACACCAAACACCTTTGTGAAGTTACCATTGGTAGTGGGTCTTGTCAGCTTCAGCGGGTCTGAGTGGATGTGCAGCCCTATGCTGTATCCTTTAGTGGCCTGCCAAGCTTGCTGCATCAGAGAGCCCCAGTCGGGAGAGGTGGGGTTCTTCACTAAGCTAGAGAAAAACATTCAGGATGAGTCAGTAGGAAGTTCAGTCAAGTTTACTTATCAGACACTCCATGATACTTGAGCATGGCCCATGCTGGTGGCAGGTGCTTAGGACAGAGACTTAGGACATGTGGTGCTGGGCTTCATGGGACAGTGTAGCAATCTAGTGTCTTACCACTAGCCATATACCCAATTTTGGTGGCCTCTGAACTTACTGTGTTTAAAGAGCTTCTAAAAAACTTAAAAAATGTTTTTATTTTTTCAGTAAATGAGATCAGAGGGTAGCGTTTGAAGTGCATTGGATGGGATTGTAGGCTATTAAGACAAAACCATAGGTCACAGGGTTGAATACCCCCATTAGACAGGCTCACCACGGAGTTAAGATATATTTTCACTATAAGCAAGGTCATGATATTATCTGTGACAGTCTCAAATAAACAAACAAAAATAGGTGTACAGCTGAGAAAGGTCCTTAACTAACATGTAGGCCTTTTGCATGCTTTTTTCTTTTGCTATTTTAACATTCTTTTTTGAAATACCTCCATATAATATTGTCTTTATGTAGACAATCTTTACAGTTTATTTTGTTAATTGTGCTGAACTTGTGTGTGTGTGTGTGTGTATGTGTGTGTGTGTGTGTGTGCTGTGGTGGTGAGTGTGTGTGTATGTGAGTGTGTGTGGTGAGTGTGTGTGTGTGTGTGGTGAGTGTGTGTGTGAGAGAGAGAGAGAGAGAGAGTGTGTGTGTGTGTGTGTGTGTGTGTGTGTACTGTTGGTGGTGTGGGACTTGTGTTGAGACCAGAGGCTGACATTCAGACATCTTCCCCAATTGTTTTTCTACTTTATTATTTACTTATATATTGTTACAGGGTCAAACTACATATTCCTGGCTGACCTAGAACTTACTGTGTAGCCCAGACTGGTTTTGAGCTCACAGACATCCTCCTGCCTCTGCCTCTGGAGTGCTTCGATTAAAGATCTGCCCCACCACATGTAGCTCTATCTTCTTTTTTGAGACAAGGTCTCCCTGAACCTGAGCTAGTTGACTATTTTGACTGGACTGGCTGGCCAAGGAACCCCCGGGGGTCTGCCTGTCTCTTCCTTCCAGCTCTGAGGTGACAGACACTTGCTGCCATGACAAGCTTTTCTTTTCTCTTTTCTGTTTAATGTGGGTTCTAGAGATCTGAATTCTTGTCCTCACACATACACAGCAAGGACTTTACCCACTGAGCCAACTCCCCGGCCCTTTGTGCTGAAATTCTTGACTCTAAGCTTCAAGAGACTCAGCCCAGCCTCCAGGGTGAAAGGCCTCTTTCCTTTCCCATGTTCCTTTAGCACCTCCTGTCTTTCTATCCTGCTCCAACCTGACTTATGGGGAACAAGACGAGTTTTCAGTTTGTAAGGATTTTGTGTTGGTATTTTTGATGATAGACAGTTCTTTCAACTCTACTGAAGTTTCATTGTCAAAATTCTATCAAAAGCATCCAGTGGAAGGACTTGGTAACCATACAAAGCAGTAGTTATTTTTATCAACCTAAAAAACAATAAGACAGTCTGAGGTGTAAAGTGGAAAATGCTACGTCTTTGGTGTTTATTTTCATAAGTAAATTGCAATTAGATGAAAACGTCATTAAGAAAATTCAATTAAACAAAAATCATTCTCTTGGCATTTGACAAACCTTGCTAATTACGAATCTGTTTTCTCTCATGCAGTGTAACTATATCTTTCTGTTTCTCTTTCTCCCCATGACTGCAGCATACATTCCTACTCCAATTTACTTTGGAGCCGTGATTGACACCACCTGTATGCTCTGGCAGCAGGAATGTGGAGTGCAGGGGTCTTGCTGGGAGTACAATGTGACATCATTTCGTTTTGTCTACTTCGGTTTGGCGGCTGGCCTCAAATTTGTTGGCTTTATTTTCATTTTCCTGGCCTGGTACTCTATCAAATACAAAGAGGATGAATTGCAGAGGCGGAGGTGCAGAGAATTCCCGCTGAGCACTGTGAGTGAGCTAGTGGGCCAGCCCAACAAAGCTGAGAAATACGCCCGGACTACATCATGCCCAGCCTTCAGCACCCAGGGGGACTTCCATGAAGAAACTGGTCTGCAAAAGGGATTCCCAGGCACCACACAGACTTATCCTGGGCCTTTCTCAGAAGCAATAAGTTCCTCTGCAGACCCCGGGCTGGACGAGAACCCCAGTGCTGCTCTGTGACGTCCCTGCTGAAGCCTGGAAAGGGAAGACATGTGTTGTTGGTTGAGTTGAATATGGCGAGTTGAGAAACACCTGTGCCTTCTATATTCTTTTTTTAAACCTCCACAGATACAATCCTCAAACCAACAAAACGCACTATACACAGCCACTATTGATTGAGGGCTGGATACCTCAACAAGACTGAAAGCCTTCCCCCTCTTTTGTCCAGGGAGGAGCTTAGATACATCTGTTATCACTTCTGCTGTGTTCATTTAATGCTCATGCACTGTTTGGTAGAAGCCTGAGGTCCATGGTTAACCATGGGAAAGGCTATGACCACGCATATCATTAGCATACACTTCAGAGAAAGGTGAGCTTGGCCATGACTTTGCATGCTCAAGTCAGAGTTTTTAGATTTGAACACCTACTGTGAGTTCTGCTCCAAAGCACAACTGAATTTGCCTCAACTATGCAATTGGATCGGAACAATGGAAGTGTGGTATGCCCCTTTGGCTTTCAGAGAATAAAGCAGATATGTTTTTGATAATAGGAAGCTGAATGTTTCCCTAAAGCACTGGTAATAGCATTTTAAGCCATAGCAGACATATCAATCAGGTAGAAAAATTTCAAATGCTTCAAAGAACTGTATACACAATGTAATGAATGATCACAGAATTTCCTGAGATATAGTTTTCTCTTAGTCTGTTTACTCCATCATAAGGTAGATCAAGAGGCTGCTGAATCATACATCTGGTAGCTTGAATATTTAAACTACAGTATTCTTTCATAAGGGGCTTTAAAACTAGTGTGCTAAACAATATGGCTAGAAACTGTAATTTGAAATGTTTAACAAGGAAGAACATGATGGCTTTATCATCTGAGAAAATGGCTGTCAAAATTCAACTCTGAAGAACCCACTGAAAGTAGCTAAGAGTTACTACTACTTTGACATGAAAGTAGTTGATTAAAAATTTCCCAGGGTTAGATTGAATCCCTACTGGGGATTTATTTCACTTATACCCTCAACATACTGGCAAATCTCTACTGATTTTTTCTGAATAGAAAATGGCCGTGGTTGCTTCAGAAAGTGAATAATTCAGTCAGGAAGACTGTACCTGGGATATAACAATCACTGTAGAGGAGATGGGAGATTTGTCAGCTGAACACAAAATAAGATCCTACATTCAGTAATGAGTTAGGATGGTATAGCAAATGAGTCTACCGTACTGAGTCCTACTTTCTCAGAGCTGGCATCATTTCACAGTGCCCCTGTACTCATATCCTTCCTGCAGGGATTCTGAGACTGGCTATTTCCCTTCCTAAAGGCACCTTGGGTTCATCGACAGTCATTCATGGACTGCACTATCACTTGTCTTAGGCACTACTCAGGGTGCTTCCTGTATGGATCTTAAGATGGAGGCCTCTTGACAGTGTTTATGCATTGATGGATGGTGACTCATGGGATCTGACTGCAGGGGACCAAAAGACGAAATGTGTCATAAAATTGAGACCTCTCTGTCAAGCAACTTGTGTCATGTAAAGTGAACTTGGGAAATGTTTTCTCATCTGGAAGAGAGAGGCTGGCAGACTGGCTATGATTTGGACTTTTGTACCTGCATTCTTGGCAGGCCACACAAGCAGAGTTGTGAGAATGTTCCTAGGTATAGGATTGAGTTCCTGTCCATGCAGGAAGGCCACTAGTCAAGTGGTTTTCTGGAGACCCGGGATTCGTGGAGGAGGCCTTCACTATTAGACTGAATAGTGTCTATAAGAAACAAGAGATTTTGTCCAGTGTGACAAACATGAAAGATTTTCATAAAAATAGTACAGATTAGTCCAGGATGTACTCTCGGGACTCCGTGTCCCTCTTTGCCATCTGTAGATGATCTTAAACCTTTAGAAGGGATAGGTTTCCTTTGGTGCCGATACTAAGATATGTAGGTTTGGAAAGGTCATGCTTTTTTGATTTTTCTGTGATAAAGATTTTAAGAGGCTTCTGCTGGAATTGGTCCCGGTTTGGTATTAAGATGGCTGGATTCATCAGGGGTAATTAGAAAGGCCCTGATCCCTTTCTCTTCCTTGAATTATGTTCAGCAACTGCTGCCTGGGCACCAGCTATGTGTTGATACTAATTACTGCTCTATGGAGTCCTTTGGGATGCTAAGTCCAGAGCTCAAAGACATTGACCTGGGATGTGCACTACCATTTGCGAATAGAACTTCCTGATAACTATAATAGCTGTTGGTGAATGTGGAGTAAGTAGGGAAGGTCATGAAGTTCTGGGTTATGTACCAATTAAGGATTGCGCCCCACATGCTTTGGGCTCTTGGTCGCATCCTCAGATGATTACATAGCCAGTAAGTTGACTCTTGTAGTTGTACATATAGAAGAGGTCTTCTAGTAACCTGGTTGTGTTACTTGTAGTCACAGCTCCTAACAGAGATTTTAATTGCTGCTTTCTGAGCATGGGCTTTGAATTACTTGTTTTGACAAGAGGACTCCTTGTTCTTCCTTCAGCTCTATCAAATAATGTGTTGTTTGGCTTTAATATGCAAATGCCATATTAAGCTCATTGATTTAGGAACTCCCAAGGGCTGAGGGAGGAGGGTGTTGGAGAACCTATTTTGATTTTCTTCCTTCATGTGATGTCTTGTTCCTTGGAGGTGGAGTTAATGTTTAAAAAAAGAGTCAAAAGTCACTGGGCATGCTGTGGGGGATGGGGAGAAAGGGAAGTGAGGAGACAGATTAGCATTTGGTGTGGTGACTATCTGCAGAATAGTTTCCCATCATGCACCATCCATTTCGTTTCTCTCTTTAAGAACATGCAAACACATTCTTCAGCAGTGCTGGACTGAGCTCATTTCTCCCTTGAACAGCAGGCCTGCCTTCTCTGGCGTGGATTTTTGTACCTTTGTTAGTTTTTTATAGATTTGAACCCGAGACTCAAAAGTTGAAGCCAGTCTTTTAGGATGGTGCCGAGTGTCTAAACTGTTCACTTACAATACTTAATACAGTTCATGGTAAACAAAGGCAAAAAGCCCACTGTAAAGTAAGCTAGCACGTGTCACTTTTTGATGTAGTATTGTTTTTGAAGAATAGAGACAGTCTTCAAAATAGAGACATTTCCTTGTATAAACAGAAAAAAAAAAGCATAGCACATACCTGTGGGAGCATCCACACTCAGTGTTTAACTAGATTTTTCAAGGTAAATTTCATTTATGTAGCCAAATATGATATTAAAACCATCTGTTGTAACTTACCTCAATGTTTATTTATAGGTTGTGTTTAATTTAGGACACGTCCACTTTGGGTATTAATTAGGATCTTAGCAGAATTTCCTGAAATGAATTTTTATGAAAAAAATGATTAGTTCTGATTGATTGTATCTGAGCTTTGGGGGTTATTTATGTTTTTCTCCTGTCAGTAGATTAGCATTTTTGTTTGTAGACAACAATGAGTTTTCAGATTCTTAATGAAGACTTTTAAAAGAACATAGAAAATATATACCAAGCCACCGACCCCATCTGTTACCTCAAGTGGCTGTGACAGTAAACTGTATCCTTGCACTCAGGGAAGCCAGCACCCGCAGAAGTTTCTAGAGTAGGGCTCCCAAGAAATCCTACGTTTCACCAACCATTCAAAGTTTCTTGTTTGGTCCACAATTCTAGCTCACAGTCTTTAGTGAACTTTCAGGCAGGAAGTGTCTTTTTCTGTGTTTGAGGCTGCTTTGTAGAAAGAACCCCATGTGCACCAAGGAACAGTAACACAGTGTGGAGGGGACCCAAAGGCCTTGTGGTAACTCTCCCGTGAGCCCTGGAGCAAGGCAAGCCCTTGCGTATTGCGTGCATGCGTGCGTGAGTGCGTGCGTGTGTGCGTGTGTGCGTGTGTGTGTGTGTGTGTGTGTGTGTGTGTGTGTGTGTGTGTGTGTGTGTGTGGTCAGAGGCGCAGAACGTGAAGGTAACCATTGCTGCATAGGTACATGCTGAGTGTTCTAAGTAGCAGATACTGTAACTCCTAGAATAGCCTGGAAGCCAGCCTTGCTAATTCTGGTCTCCAGACTTGTGAGTAATCTTCTCATGCCGGTGTTTTCTCTTCCAGGGGGGGAGGGGGCTGGCAGGAGAGGCTAGGTGCACTTTCTCATGTGGCTCCTTGCTCATCTCATCTTTACTGGTGGCTGTAGTCTACTGTGCTGCCAGAAGCAAAGATGCTGCTGCCAGCTTTGTCTGTCCCAGACTTCCTGCTGCATTGCAACCAGATTTGTGTTTGTTGGAAGAGGTTTAATTTAAGCCCTTCGTTTTTACTCAGCCTTAAGGAGGGTCAAGGTGACCAGAAGCTCACCTTATTGCTGTTGGCTTCGGCAACATTAAAAATAAAATGCCTTGGTGCTAAAGTATTAGAGATGCATGTTCCTCTCTGAATTCAGTGTTTCAAGGAAAAGGGATTGCATGTGCTTTGTGTTTGGAAACCTGGGGATTTTCCCAGAGAACGAGACACCCCCCCGGCTCTCATTCCCATCGTCACCAACTCTTCACTGCGAAAATGAGAAGTGTATGGGAGCATCCTTTCCTACAGAAAAGTCAGTGCTCTGGATATTTAGCTTAGCAAGAATAAACAGATGTTAAAAGTAATTTCAGAGAGATAAAAACCTATTTAGATAATCTTCTATCTTCTCCAGGAAGCTTCCAGCCCTGTGAGCTGTTTTTGTTTTTGTTTTTGCATTGGGCTTCGATGCTATCATCTTTTACTGGTAGTCTACTATACATGTCAAAAGAGAAGAAGCAAATGTTGTTGAAAACTGAGGTAATGGTAAGGGTGTATTAAAGGAAACTAAAGGGTAAGACTCGACAGTGGGCATTTTTCTTAAAATATATACCTCTACCCCAAATCCAAATGTTAATCTAGGAGCATGAAGCCCAAGTCAGCCTATAACTTTGTATGTAAGAAAATGTGAAGCTGTGTCAAATGTGTTAGGATATCTTCGCAGTATAGTGTCTGTCTGTCTGTCATCTGTCCGTCTGTCTGTACCTGTCTATCCGTCTGTGTGTTTCTTTGTAGAGGCATGTTTGTGATGAAAGACTGCTTAGAGTTATTATGTAGAGTCTGATACATTGTGGTTTTTAGAACAAATATTTATTTGGAGACCTGTTATGGTAATGTAAAGGGGTGTATGACTTACTTCTTTATGTTTAATGAAATTGTCAAAGGACAAATAAACCTGGGTTTACAATATCACGAATACTTGATCATTGAAAATGAAGGGGAAAAAGCTGAAAAAAAAATAAAGTGTGTTGGATTGAAATTGGTTTGTCTCTCGATTTCTTGTTGCTTGAAGTGAAGCAATGACACCTGCGTGAGCCACAAATGAGCCCTGACCTGATTACTGAGTGTGTCTGGCATCAGAACATTCCATGTAGACACTACTACAGCTGTGTTTAAAGAGCCCAGTGTCCCAGTTTCCATGGACTTCCTACGGGAACAATTTTACGTAGTTCATCGCTTACTCCAGTTCAAAACAGACTTTGAGGCTGCAGCGCTCCATCCTGGAATGTGACTAGACAGAGGACGCTTCCCCACTCCCGCCTGCAGCTTCGCACTCCTGCTTGTGCCCACTGCAAGTCCGGTTGGGGGCGTAGGGCAGAGGCCTCTTCTTGAAACGGCACCATGAGGAACTGGTAAGACTGCTCTTGGTTGCTGGGTTGAAGCAAGAAGAGTCCTAAGAATGGTTACTCTGGAAGGAACACACATCACTGGCTTGTGTCACTAGCCTGAGTCAGGCCCATGAGTTTGTCTAACTTCTTGGACCCCCGAGAAGAATATGAGAGCAAAGGCGGGCATTTTCTGGCTATTGTTGCCCCACAAGTTGGCTGTGCCAAGCGGTTCTCAACGATGCTGGGCTTGTCCTTTTACACATTAGGAAATTCAGGAAAAGCTTCGAGCACAGAAAGGAATGATTCCCAAACGTGAGACTATCAAACCCTTGACAACAAATTAGCTAGAACACCCCTCCCTCACCCTATCCCATCACTTCCAAAAGACAAGGCCACCTTTTATTCCAAAAATAGTCTGGAGCCAGTTTCTGGCACAGAATCTGTGCTCAGACTCCACCTGGATGGAACTTAAAAAATAACGCACATATGTGTTAAAATTCTTCGCATCCTGTGGTGTGACCAGATACTGGGCTGTAACCTGGAATTATAAGTGGGATAATCCCTGTTGCCCCTAAATTGCATTTTTGTCAGTATATTTTATCACCACAACAGAAATAAAATTAGAACAGAAACAAAGATTTGCTCATCCCCACGCAACCAACAGACTAGAGCTATGGGGCCCAGTACAATGTTTCAATATACATGTACAGGGGTTTAATGATCAAGCCAGAGTAATTGGTATGTCCATTGACTCAAACACTTACCATTTCCTTATGTTGGGGACATTCAAACTCACCTCTACCAGGTATTAGAAATACACGGCTTTGGTGTCCAATAGTAACCCCACCTAACGACAGAAAGTTAGAGGCTGTTCCTGACCCATTAAGCATCCCCTCTTCATCCCCCCCCTGCCTCACACCCCTCCCAGCCTCTGCCCTTCCCTATCTGATGCTCTCCTTTTACCAGATCAAAAAGTCCAGCTCCCACATATGAGTGGAAACATGCTAGTTGTCTCTCTCTGTCTGACACATGGTTACACTTAACATACTGTCCTCCAGGTCCAGCCAGATACCGATTTGGACGTCCCACCTGGCTGACAAGCATTTTCCAAATGCAGTGGCATCAGAAACTTCTGGGTGAGAGGCGGAAGGAGGTGAAAGAGACGGGGAAATAGCAGCATGAGTCAGGGCTGAAGCCCGTGGACACATTTAGCCCACAGCGGACTCTCTGGGAAGAAGGGCTTGTCCCGTTTGGCATTCTCCCCTCACATCTCAGGGCACACCGAATGAGTCAGAATGGTCCAAAGTGCACGCATGCCTGGGATATGAGTGAGTGCTGTTTAAAACGGCCATGGTATGTGCAGAGTAAGGCAATAGGATTTCTAGACAATTGCTTACATTTTCTGTAGCCTGGACAACATGTACATACACACACACACACACACACACACACACACACACACACACACACACGTCTGGCTTTAAAAATGAGCAGTAGGAAAAATTAAAGGGTTATAGACTTTGGTCACTTAGTTTCCTTTAACTCAGGATTTTGTTTCTTTTTCTTGTGGTAAAATTGTCAATGAACCAGAGATGGTATCCATGGCTTCAGCACATATGAGCTACAGAAATGCTTTTCATTGCACAAAGTCATAGAAAAGCAAGGAGATCACATCCCCTGCTCACCTTTGGTTTAAAACGCCAGCATTGATGCAGTTCCAATTTATCATACCAACGCAAAACAGTAGACAACTAGGATTGCACTTCGATCTACTGAAATGACTGAGAGCTTAGGCACCGAGGAAAGGGCAAATTTGCCGTGGGTCAAGATACGTTCTTGTCAAACGCTCATTCGTGAGAGCAAGCACAGCTACCTTAGAGATCCATTATAAATGGTCATTTTGCACTAACTGGCTCGAGGATATCTTTAGTTGTACTCGAGTTGCCCTCTAGTGTTCATTATGAAAAGCACATGCTCTGCTTCTATGCTCCTGACTTGAGAGGATGGTGGGTCCCACATGGAAGATCTGGGACCTTTGTTCTGCCGGAAAATACTAGAGTTGAACTGGTTCCACTCAATCCGTGAGCCTGCTTCCTCGGGCCTGTAGAGTGTGGTAGGGAGCTTCCGAGCCTGAGACTTGGGGACGTTTCTTGGTGAGAGAGCTAGGAAACCCAGCAGACGGCAATAGTTTTGGTCATAGCTCACGCTTACTGGCTGAAGAGCAAAGCATCTACCAGCTTGGAAGACCTCTGCATGCTGTCTTCTGTGTGTGATGTTTCTACCCCCCTAACAGCAACCCGAAGCGTCTGAATGTCAAAGGATATTCTCTCTATGTGTTTGTGCAGCTTCATAAATGCCATTAAGGCCCAAGACTGTGCTGCAAAGCCCTCAGCAACACAGTTCACAGAAAGGCTAGCTCACTACGTCGAGGAGCGACGTCACATTAGGGTGTTTCTTGACTGGATGGGTTGGGAGTTGGGAGAAGCAACGCTGTAACTCTTGTCAGCAGCTTTGTGGGTCACGGGGCGCAAAGACCCAGGGTGTAGGGACAAGGGACCAGCCAAAGAAACACACCCTTAGCAGAGCCAAAGAAACACACTTTGGCCCGGCAACCAGAACTAAAGAAATGTACCCTGATCATGAAGCCAGTGCCAAAAGAACACACTTTGTCCCTGGAATCAGAGTCAGTGAAAGAAATGCACCCTGGCCCTAAAACTGGAGCCAAAAGGCTAAAAAGGATCAGAGAAAGAAACACACTTTGGCTCTGAAACCAGAGCCAAATCTGACCCTAATCCTATGCAGAAAACTAACCAATCCTCGAGCAGAGCTCTAGCCAATGTGAGCTCATCACTAAAATCTGACCAATCCCCATCCTGAAAGCCCTATAATAAACCCTGTGTCTGTTCAGCTTGTGACTGTTCGCTACCCAGCTGTCCTCTGCCACTCTGGCAGAGGGCAGCCACTCCCCTGGATTCTTCCCTCCCAATAAACCCCTTGGATAAACTTTGGGTGAAGATCTTTTGTGGTGGTGCCGGAGCAGAGGCGACCCTGGGCAGAGCAGAGCTAGCAGGGCTGTAACAGTTTTGCCAGGGAAACCTTTCCTTGGCACTGCAGAGTGTGGAGTTGTTACACTCTGTCAGAGAAACCTCCTGCCTAGCAAAGCTGCTACACCACGTCCCCAGCTGGACGACCCTCTCCTGCTCGAGCAGAGCCGATACACTGGGAAAGCCTTTCCCTGAGGCAAGGCTGTAAGCTGTTAAATTTACTACAACCTGTGTTAGTCCTTGGCTCCGGAATTCCAGGATACCTTTCCATCTGAGTTGTGTAACACTTAGTATTCTGTGACTCCCGAGTGCCAGAATACCTGACCCATCCTGATTTGCCCGAAATGCCAAACATGGTGTAGCACATGAAGCTTTGTTTGGGGGGTGGGGTCTTTGTCACTCAAAGATATGTTGTCTTCTAAAATAATCTTTGGAAATACGAAACAAAATTCGACTCCATTTGGGAAATTGAATAGTGGACACACCCCAGCCCCTCCCACTCCCCCACTTTAGAGCAGCCTAAGGTATAGTCTAAAAGTGTAGTGGGTTTTCTTTGTTTACTCATTTATTTACTTATTTATTTTTACTCAGATGCCAACCCATGTTCAGCTGTGTTGAGGGCTAGCAAGGGAAGCGGCACCTGGGATGGGGCTTCCCAGGTCACAGACGCTCAGGGGAGAGCCCCGACATCTCCCCTGGCCTGTTTGGGAAAAGAAAGCACATATGCTGCATAGCTGCCATTGGTAAGCCAACGCCCTTGCTTATTTCTGCAAAGAGCTGGCTGTCTTGGAGAGGTTTATGAGACTTCCCCATGCTCACAGAAATCATAACGGGGAGAGATCAAAGTGAGTTTAGGTGGTGGGATTCCTCAGACTCACTGTGAGGTTGAGGATAACCTTGAACTTCTTCTCTTCCTGCCTCCACCTCCAAGTGCTTGGATTGCAGGTGTGCACTGCCATGCTGTTAGTGGAAACCAGAGATCCACCCCAGGGTTCGTGCTTTCTTGCCAAGCATTCTGAACTATATCTGAACGATGCCCACCCCCACCCCGCCCCGGGGTCGGTTTAGATGTCCTTGAATGCCCTGATCACTCCTTTTCTTACCAAATAGGGCTTTATCAAATGGGGTCCAGCTACCATTATTTCTTCCCTGACTGCATGTATGTGTGACATGAAGGCTTGCAGGACGCACATGTATCTGTTTAAATGGAAGAAGCAGGCAGCAGTGGGCCCTCTTCCTTCATCCTCTTAAGTCCATGACGAGCCCGGAATGGAGCGTGGCAATCATCGCAGTCCTTCTTGCCGCTGTCTTCACAGGTCAAAAGACACCCGAGGCAGCCAACCTCTAAGGGTCCTTCTGTCTCTTGAAACAGGTTCGGAACACAGTTCTGGAGACTTATGACCTTTCCCCGCATGGTGTAGACTGCATAAACATTCACTGAATTGTAGCGGAGCAGAGGTTTTTGGGGGAGGGGATGTCAACATGTGGCCTGGGCACATTTTCCAGGGAAGGAACAAAAAGAAGGACATGGATGGCAGGTTCTCTGTCATATGTGGAAACTTAAAAAACCAAACCAAAGCACAAACAAAACAAAACAAAACAAAACAAAAACCCAGCTTGGCAGTGATAATTACTGAAGCCTGGGGAGGTCACCGAGGATGGGGTGAGGCAAAAGGAGAGCTGGCCAGGGCGAGCATGAGTGGGGAAATCAAACCGAATCTTTTTCATGTGCACAACTTACTGAGTTACATACATGGAACAAAGATGCATTTCTGAACACTATGTCCTCAAAACTTGCTAGCTCATTATGATGTTACGAACGGACGTACAGGCAAGTCTTTGAATGCTTTACTATGTCCCTCCTTTCTTTAACCTTTAGTCTAGACATTTCAGACATTCTTGACTTCTCTTTCACCCAAGCATTTGGGATTTGTCAGGAACAAACATGTGAGGTCTTGTGGACAGTCAGGTTTGCCTCAAAGGTCATAGTTCACTTGAAACTCTAAGGTGTTGTTCATGAGTAAGCCTTCTTGCTTTTAGAAAACTCCATCTGTGCCACCCAGGACCAGTAAAGGTGTTCTTGAAGCTTCATGGAGGATTATCAATGTGGGGCCTCTTGCCCAAAAGTTAATCAGTTTTTTTATATGGAGAAGATGGAGCTCTGGACCCTTGCAGCTTCTCAAGTTATGTAGAGAGATATTGTGCCACACCCTTCTGGAGTCCAAGGAGGTAAATCTGCATAGGTACCAACCAGGGACTGGTCTACAGTACATGGATTTGGGGGCAGTGTGACCAGTATGTCTAACACTTAGTCATGTAAGGTGAGGACTAGACTCAAGCTCACTTGTGAGGAATGTGTGGACCACAAAAGCTGCCTTAAGGTTACTTCTCTGAAACAGGCAAAATGTTTAAATCTTTTATTTCAATAAATGTTGCTTCTAGACTTTCCTGAAGCCAGAATTGTTCTATAAAAGTATCATAGAGCATTACATACGATTAAAAAAAATCATAGGACGCTTCCTAATATCTTGAAATCTCTTTACAAAGCACATCATTCAAGACCATAAATATGTTTATTCTGTTAGTCCACAGCTGCCAGCCACAGCTGTCAGCCAGTTAGGTTTTGCCTATGCACCGACTCTATAAGAAAGACTCAACATTATCAAGGATTCAACTATACCACATGAAATGTCCTTAAAAAGTATTTACTTAAACACTTAAAGAAAACAATCTATCTACGTATTCGAATTATCTGAAAGTGAAAAGAAAGCCACCGTCAAGCTAAAACAACAACAACAACAAGTAGACCTTGGGAAGTTGAAGAGGATAATGAAAATTCTCAGTGAGGTAATCTTTTCAACTGGTCTCTAAAAGTCTGAGAGAAACAGGGTGATATCAAGAATACAGATTTTCAAAAGCAGTTTTGAACTATGTCTTTTAGAAAAACCAGTCCTTGGTAATGGTTTTAAAAATATTCACATGTAACTATGTTTATAAAGCAGATCTCCCTACTGGTGTGTTTAAATTTTACGAACAGTTATGATTTAAATTTATTAAAATTGTCTTGTATAAAGTCAGAACTACACATATTTTCCCAATGCTTGAAATTATTAACCAAATGAAGAAAAAAAAAGCTGATTAAAATAAAATGGGCTTTGTCCTGTCCCTTCTTTCAAAATTTAGCAGTATTGAGCATATAGTAAGCACACAGAGAGAAAGCAGGCAATTTTTGTCTTGTTTATTACTTATTCACTCATTTTTATTTTCCTTTTTTAACACCAACATTGTGAGCCATACCTTTCTGCTAATCAATTTTAGCACGTCAAGGGATAAAAAACATGCAATGTTTTCTGGAAAAAAGCATACATTAAACAATATGTGATCCATACTGTGTGTCATCGCTGGGGGTCTACTCCTTTGACCTGCTTAGGACAAAGTGCGATAAGCCCATTTTGAAAAGAAGTAATAACACTACCAACCAAGCAGACACAGTATTTCAAACTCAAAGTGCAAAATCATTGAACCAAAGATGATGATGTTGAATAATTCCAGTGGTTAGAAATGAATCCAAACTTCATTATGCAGGCAGGGAAGATGTGTTGACAGATTCACCACGGGTGTCAAGCTCCCAAAACGTACAAAGGCACAATTCTAGCCATTTTGACTGGATAGACTTTATATAAGCATGTCCCTACAATATTCAAAAGATAATACTGTTTTAGTACCAAAAACAAAGCAACAAAACAGAAAACACCCCCCACCTTTCTCTCCTTGGGAAAACAGTGAATTACCACAAGTCCATGTGTGAGCATCCCCCACACACGTGCACAGGAATTTCTACTGTGCAAATGCACCCAGGGGAGCTCAGCATGTTGGCAGTTACGACTGCCATCACTAGTTTACTAATAAAAACGTAGAAAGGTTTTATCTAATCAGAGGCGAGTGGAGAGGAGGCACTGCCTTCTGGATTCGGCACCCACTCCTTTGTGTCGTTCTCCTGCATCTCGGTCAGCATTGTCTCTGCGTGGCGGCGATGAATAGGCTGCCCCACACTGGACACACTGAACACTTGATGAACAGAAGTTCTGTCAGAATGAACATGAGGATGCAATTGCTCTTCAAAAACATCCTCTTCCGGCTCCACATCCTGGGGACGTTCTCGTTGATGCTGGTCGATGGGCTGCAGCCTGCGAGGAGACTGGAACATCAGCTCTGTCATGCCATTGCCACTGATGTCACCTTCAAGACGGCGGACCTCCTCCCATCCCATCTGTTTTTCAGTTTTACTTTTTCTCCAGTGTTCAGAATTCAAATGATTCACTTCTGGAATGTCGTTATTCCATTCAAGTTTTCTCTCTGGACTTACAGTTGGTCTGTTCAAATACAGGGTTTGGAGGTTGGCTGGCAAGGTCAAGGGAGGTGTTTCCCCAACCACATGACTTGGGTCTTCACCTGATTCTGCAGAGGCCATCTCTGTTGACACCAAGTGCTCAGCAGAGGTGACTGAGAGGCCACCACTTTGAGCAGTTGGAGTCCCATCTGCTTTGTTTTGCTCAGAGTGACTGTTCAGCAGTGTGAATGTTCTATCTACAGCCTTCAGGGAACTAGTCCAGTCCTCCAGACTCAGTCTCGGGTTATGTCTGTATTCATCAGTGTTGTCGATCCCACTGGATAACTCCTCCAGGCCTTGCCAGTTGGTGTCTGAAGTGATGCTGGGCTGGCTAACCTTCCCATCCATCCCATAATTGTCCTCTGTGAAAAGAGAAGCCAAGGGACCTCATTAGTGCAATAAAATGGTGTTGACTCAACTGGATGAGCAATGTAATTATTTTATAAATTAATTTGAAATGTAATACTAAAAAGTATTCTCTTCTAGTATTTGGATGTTGAGGAGTAATCGTGGCATCCAAAGGTGACTGAATGAAAATAAGAATTGGAAAAGGAGGAGACTGGAAGATAAGTCAGTTGGTAAAGCATTGTGTAGCATGCACAAAAGCCTGAGTTTGGTCCCCAAATCACACAAAACTGTGTGTTTGGTTCCCAAATCACAGCACTCAAGAGGTCCATGCAGGGGACTGAGAATTTCAAGACCATTCTTGGCTATGCAGAGAGCTGGAGGTCAGCCTCAATGCATGAAATACTGTCTTTATAAGATAAAAATTGGAAAAACTACCCAACAAATGAGAACCTCTGTTAAGCAAGCATGACACTGTCCTTTCTAATGAAGGGACAGAGCCGGCTCACCTCAGTGGCCCAGTTGTCCAATGTGAAAACAGTCATAAGACAAAGCCGTTTATATTTATTGGCTTCTAGGAAACTGATAGACTACATGATATTTTAATGTAGTAGGCAAACGCTTAGTGCAATATTTGTATTTTATAGTCCTTGGTACTCGGTTACAAAACCAGATTTGAAAGCAAATGCAATTATGCTCTTCAAATGAGACGCTCAGGTATGTTTCTTCATGTGTGTGATTCTTCATGTGCGTGATTCTTCATGAACATATGCTTCCAGGAAGCCTCTATGTGAGTGGGTTTTACATGGGTACACAGCATATCAGCTTTTTTCCTGACATTACACCACTGTGCTCAGATGAAACTTAGGAAAAAGCACCCCAGACTAGCAGAATGGACTCCTCATAGCTATGCAGCAACAAGGAAAGTCAGAAGGCTACACAAAACCCACACCTTCGGTGGAACCAGAAGAGAGACGGCTGTGGTCTTCAGGTTACCTGTAAGCTGGAAAAAAGAAGGAATAACAAGTAGTGAATGCCCCCTTTCCCCCTGTCTCCAGAGTTGTGGACCATACTTTGGTACCAGTCTTGGGGGAAAAGTAGGGAAGAGAAGTGAGGACAGAGCTCAGGTTGACTTGAAGTTGCCTGGAAAGAAATGTCATCCCCATGTGTGAGACATTGTCAAGAGTCCAGGTGAGTCACGGCCCTGACGGCAAGGGAGGATGCTGGAAGGGATTCACAGTGGCAGACTCTGTGCTCCGGGGAGAGAGGAAACAAAGAGAGGGGAAAAGATGCTTCCAGGTAGCAGGTGGGAGAGGAAGAGGGAAGCAGAAGGGAAGACATTTCGGGTCCACTGGAAGGCATGTGGCCTCCCTCAACCCCAGCTCCTGGCAGTTAAGTGGCAAAGATATAGCAGTACAATGGATTATACCGACAGGAAAGACTCCCTTTAAACCAGAAGTCGTGCAAATTCTCCAAATTAATGCAATAAAAGTCAACTGAGTCTACACATAATTACTCTAAAAGAAAATATGAAAAAAGAATAAAAATCGTATCTCTATGAAAACGTGATTGCCCAAATCAGCCACATGGCAGTATTGGGTCAGTCAAGCATCTGAGGATGTGGGAACTGTCTTGGGTAAGAAAATAGTTTGTATCAAGAATCTTATAGCCAGCTAAGCCCTCCTTCAGGACTCAAGGCTGTAGGAAAACAGTTCAACACCACGAGAAAACAAGGGAAACTAATTGAAAGGAATGCAACCCTTGCTAAGTTTCAAAGGGGGAAAAACAGCAATTAACTTCACGAGGAAGAAAGGATGGAAGATGCAAGTTGAAATACATGGGCACATAATAAAAGAAGTTCCACACCCAAGACGGATCAGATGGACTGGAACAAGCAAAAGAACTTCCTGGAACATTGTTGGAACCGCTAACTGAGCCCTTTGGGTGTGTCTCCTTGAGCTACGTGTATGACCTGAGTGGACAGGGCATGGGCTGCAGTAATGTGGAGATGGTCCAAATATACATGTATTTTTTCACACCTCTTTAGTCATGTAATGCTGACTAGAGCTGTTCCATAGGCCCACCAGAAATGTAAAGGATTCAGATGGTCGTGGGGAAAATTTCCCCAGGGGAGCCTTGTGTACAGCTAGCTGGTGGACTGCACAGGGCTCAAGGTGCTTACTGGGTCTGGACAGCAACACGCTCTTGGGACTGGGCTCTGTAATCCTAGTGGTAGATGAAATGGTCAAAAACATCACTAAAGATTTGAAACAGAAGATAAGGACCAATTCAGGCTGCTAAGTTACATATTTTCACACACATGGAAGCTTTCTGCTTTCTCTCTCTCTCCCCTTCTCTCTTCTTTCCTTCCTTCTTTTTTGTTGTTTTTCTTTTTTGGTTTTTGGGTTTTGAAGACAGGGTTTCTTTGGGAAGCTTCAGCTGTTTTGGAACTAGCTCTGTAGGCCAGGTTGACCTTGAACTCACAGAGATTGACCTGCCTCTGCCTCTGTCTCCCAAATGCTGGGACTGAAGGGACACACCACCATGACTGGCTGCTGTTTCACGTTTTGAACGGATACATTGTGTTAAATGGACACAGCATACTGCATAGACCATTCAGAGTCCTGGTTCCATTGGGAATTATCAAACAAGTTGACGCATCTGCTATGTAAGTGAGAGGAGAAACCAGCACCAGCGAGGGAGGCTAAAAGAGGACCACTGTGTGGGTGGGTTTCAAGCTGTATAAGGAGGAGTGAAGAGGGAAAGATGCCGGCACAACTGTGCAGTTCTTCGTGTCACCCCAACCTCCTCTTCATCCAGATCCTCCAGGTACGAATGCTCAGGAAGCAGCTTGCGGAAGCTGACCCAGCAGAGACAGAAGCTGAAACAACGGTCTCCATCAAAGAAGGGGCTATTAAAACCACTCAGCAAGGAAGCATTGTGTCCACGTGGTTTCTCTAGGTGGCAAGGTGTTGCCCACCTAGAGCCCCGCTGCTCTACAAAATTGTAGAAGGCAGAAAGGAAGAGAAAGCATCAGGAAGCGTTTGATGAAGCAAGGATAACGCTGAAGGTGCAGTGAGGCAGAGCCTGATGGTTCCGTTTACCTCAGGCTGTCCACATCCAACTCCTCAGAAGCCACAGGCATCACTCTAGGAGGCAAAAGGGAGCTTGCAAGTGTGACAAAGTTATGGGTCTTGATGGGGCAATGTTCAGGTGAAGTCAAGATAGCCACCAGGGTCCGTAGGGAGTCGGTAGTGTCGAGAAGCAGGAGGGTCAGAGGAGCCCTGACTGTGGAACGCATAGGAGAAGAATGGAGGTGGAGAGAAACAAGAGATGCTTCCGGTGCTGCCTTCAAAGATGAGGCCATGGACAAGGAATCAGCCGCTGCTTGAGAAATCAGAAAGGAGAAAGAAACAGTTCTCTGAAGGCCTGAAATGAATGCAAGCCCATTGACACTTTTAGGCCCAGGAGAGTCATGGACTTCTTGCCCATGGGAACACAAGGGAAAAAAAATTATGTCGTTTGGAGACATGGCAGCAAGTTGCTGCAGTGACCACAAGAAACTAAGATCATATTTGAATAGTAGTGCTAGCACTAAGAGAAGGAAGATTATAGGCAGATATTGCAGGTAAATGTGATGTAAGTTCCTTATAACCACTAGTGAAAAGATTCAGTGTTCTATTAAGAAAAGCATGAACAGTGATCTAAAAAAATTCAGTTCAGGAATGAAAGGCTTATTTTCCTTAGCAGATATATTAATGAAATGTAACTTATTTATAAATCCAAAGCGGACAAATTATCTGAGTATCTCATAGATGCTGAAAATCAGTTTGACAAATCCAGTTTTCACTGATGGTAAAAGCAGTGACAAGAAAATTCACGGCAACGGCATACTCAGTTCCAAAGTTTCTGCCTCTTCTGGTAGGGATAGCCTAAAGGCACCCTCATTAGGATTACGGACAAGGTGAGGGCACACTGGAAGAATTAGCTCACTTCCAAGAGAGTTTTGCGCAGGCAAAGGCCGGGCATGGGTGCACAGACACTTGCGTAGCAGCTGTGCATATGTCAAGTCCACATCTGGTGTCCACTCTCAGAACTCTCGAATAGGAGTTGGTGCCTATGAATGGCTGCTTCTAAATGTTGGGTGGTAAACATTTTTCAGGACCTATTTCAGGGCATCAAGCAGGTATTCAAGAACAAGGGGGGAACGTTCCAGAATCACACAGAGGACTTAAAGGGACACTTGTGACCATTACGATACTGATGGGGAAAGAATATCCTGAGGAAAATGAGAAGCTTTGCTCCGTCCTTACACAAGTGATGAAGTGGGAAGTCACTTCTTCATGGTGGAACACACTGAGAAGCACAGGAGGTAAAATGGAGCTGGGAGAAAATCCATTTGCAGCCATCACATTCATAATGAATAACGCAACGCTGGGATGGGGATAGAGTGCTTGCCCCAACACCAGACAAAGTCAAACAAGCCCGATGAACGGTCAGTTGTGAGAACGCTACACAAACATCAGGTTGAGGGGCATTTTATGAAAGCAACTGTCTGGTGGCCTACGGAATGCCATCGCCAACAATGAAAAGTGGAGAAACTGTTCCAGTAGGGATGACACTTAAGAAAGGTGACAATTTTATGTGATATACGATTCTGAATTGAGTTCAGGACCAGACACCAAACACTATAAACATGACCTTATTGGAACATTTGGCTAGATGTGGCCATGGAATGTGGATTAGATAATGGCACTGGTTCATGTTGATGGCCCAGTTTTAGTTAGTGTACAATGGTCATATGCAAAAATATCCTCGGAAAGCACACAGTAAAACATTTCTACACAAAGGGATATGATGCCTGCAAACAACTTAGAACTGATCCGGAAAGTGTGTTTGTATGAGGAGAGAGGAAATGAGAGATACGAAGCAAATGGGACAAAATTTCTTAGACTGATTCCAATAGCCTTTCTGTAAATGTCAAGCTATATGAAAATAGAACATGAAAAATTGTTAGACATTAGGGTAGGGATGTGGTCCAATTGATGGAGCCCTTACCTATCATACATGGAGCCCTGGGTTCAATCCCTAGCATGACATAAACTAGACAAAGTGTTGCATGCTCATAATCTTAGCACTTAAAAGGAGGGACAGGAGGATAAGAATTCAAGGTTGTCCTCTGGAATCACTGATTAATGAGTTCCAGGCCAGCTTGGATTAGGGACACTAAATCATCTGTGTCCTGTTTTGGCTTCTGCCATTTCTCAGCTCACAAATCCACACTTTTCTATTGGGCTCTTATGAAGCTCTCTATCCAGAGAGCAAACATGCGGTTGGCTTGTTCTGAAAAGCAAATCTTTAGAAGAAATGTAAATGATTTCAAGTTACAGGTAAGTCTCATCCCATGCTGGAAAGGAGAAGGGCATGAAACCACTAAGAGAAATTCCAGTATGCACCTCTCTGGGTGACACCTGTAAGATCCACTAACTGCTGTCTGAGAAGGGACATCACGTGTTCTTCCCTCTCACACTGCTTCACCCATGCTGTGTATCCACATTCCGTTCACTAACGAACACCACCACTCCCTGGAGCTGGCTACACAACAATCGTGCACACAACAAGACAGGGATTAGAACCGTGGCAGTCAGGCAGAACTGTGGAAATGAGCAACTGTGCTGCCCACAGCCGTCTTCAGCATTAGTTGTTGCTCTGAGGGGAAAGGGATCAGTCCCTCATGTGCTGACAATAGAGGGGCAAGGGAGGGGTCATCAGGGGAATGATGGCTCTCTGGAGACCCTCTAAAGAGGTTTGAATATGGTCTGAACATTCCTTACAATCATGTAGTTTGTTTTGTGCAAGTTACTTTCTTTTGGTTGTGAGCCCAGCCTTTAATGGCTGAACCATCTCTCCAGCCCGCAAGATGTACTTTCTATAGTACTACGTTGAGCTTTCTAATTTCTCATTATTCAAATCGGGTTGTTACAAATCTCCTTCCTTCCTTCCATCCATCCTTCCTTCCTTCCTTCCCTGCCTCCCTCCCTCCCTTCTTTCTGTCTTTCATGCTGAGATTACAGATGTAGACCATCACACCCATTTTATGCACCCACGACCCACATGGTGGAAGGAGAGAACTGACTCCCAAAGCTGTCTTGAACTTCCGCAAGTACACTGGGACGCTTGTTCCTTCTACACACGAAGTGACTAGATAGCTAACTAAGGTATTTTAAACACAATTTTAGTTTGGTATCTAAAGCTAAGAAAACCTTAGGGAATGAAAGCTTGCCAAGACTCCCCGAGGTAGTGCCGTCAATGGAGAGTTCTTTGGAAGGGTAAACACTATTTGAAGACGGCAGCGTTTGAAATAGTTCTACTCACATAGAGGCTTCTTTTACCCATGTTGTCTTTAATCTAACAAGACCTGTGAGGGAGGAAGCCAACACCCAACCCTGTCCTGGGCATTGCTGAGGCTCCCGATGTGATGAGACAGTGACCTTTTAGAAACTAAGATTCCCCATGAGAAGCACAGACGTTCATTGGAAGAGAGTTTGCCTCCATGATTCTGAGATGGTAGGGTCAGATACTGTGGTGTTTTGAATGAGAATGGAGCTCATAGGCTTATATATTTAAGTACTTGGTCCCCTGGTGGTGGAACTGTTTGGGATGGATTAGGTGTGGCCTTGTTGGGAGAGGTGTGTCAGTGGGGGTGGGCTTTGAGCTTGCAAAGAGATTCCTGCCTTTCTCTTTTGCCTCCTGCTTGTGGATTGAGATGTGAGCTCTCGGCTACTGCTCCAACGCCATGCCTGCCTGCCTGCTGCCATGCTCCCCACCGTGATGATCATCTAACCCTCTGAAACGGTAAGTCTCACATAAACTCTTATACGAGCTGCCTGTGCCATAGTGTCTTATCACAGAAATTGAAAAGTAACTAAGACAAGATGCTGACAGTGATTTTGACCTTAAAGAATCGGCTAGATTTGCCATCTGGTGAGGAGTTAGAGCAGAACAAGAAGAGCATCTGGGGACATAGTGTCATCCTGCAAGCACCCTTTCATAGCTAAAGTTGCCAAGGCTGTGCCAAAATGGCTACAAATTAAGGGTTATTGAACCTCTGAGTGGAGGTGCCAGGCACCAGGTAAAGAAGAGTCTCACATGTCCATCATTTAATCACACTCAGAGTGAAGCTAAATGCCTTCTTCATTGTCATCAAGGATGACTTCATTTTGCTGTGGGGAGTAACTGTGACTGAGTTCTGGGTAGGCACATGCCTTAACTAACTTTTTAATACTCTTTAACCTCTTTCATGACACAAACAATATACAGGAGACTGAATATCCTTGAGCATAAATTGGAATTATATAAAGTAACTATTAATGTCCGTATTTAATGTTAAGTACATTTGTAATGCCATTCTTTGGGAATGTCATAACACATTGGGAATCAGGTGACACAGTTCAGGTGTAGAGGACAGTGCTTTGTCATCCCATTCCTGGGAAAGGCTAGCTTAAGAGAAGGCTTGGCTCTGTCTTATTTATATTTTGGGGGGTGGCATAGGGTTGGGGCAGGGGGCAGATGGAGGGTGGAGAAGCAAACATAAAATGCCCCAGTAGCCCAGCTTTCTTGGTTTTCTGCCTTCCCTGATGTCACTTAGCTTCTCTGAAGCAATGGGCTGCTTCTAAAGGGAAGCATGGGAGACCCTGGCTCAGGAAGTTGGTGGGAGGTTTCAACAGGGGGCTTTGGGATGCCAATATTCTCTAGTTTCTCTGAGGAGGTATCAGTGTGGGTGGTGCCAAGGAATGCATCCTGTACTGGTAGGAAGTTGCTACTTCAGTGAGTGCATTGTCTAGAGTTTGGACATACCAAAACCCCAGTGTCCCCTTTAGTGTTGATGTAAGGACAGTCCACACCCCCAAAATGGCACATTTCAGATAAATCCTTCAAAGCCTAGGCTCAGGGTGGAAAATCAGCAATGGATGACATTTCTGGATGATCAGTGGACAGCTCCCAGGTGTGCGTCCTCCTTCATGTATGAGACAAGGATGTGGGTTAAGGGGCGGGGCAGTATATCAAGGTAAGGGCTACTTATAAAGTTTCATGTGTCAGGACTATTGTTCTTGTGAATGACGGGAACTTGCTGCTTGACCCTGAATACCTCGTCCCTCACCCCTGGCACCTTCTCGTCATTCCCCTCCACCCTGTAGAGCCGTCTGCGGTCTCCGTGTGACCACTGCTTTTGCCACCAAAGTTAATCCACGAGTGCTCACAAGGAAACTCTTTGTCTTTTCTGACTTCAGCTCAGAGTGTTCTCAAAATTTCCCTTAGTCTTTTAAAAACAATATTAGCAGCATTCTTAAATGAAAAAAAGAATCTCTCGGTTCCATGCAGCCTCTCCACCCAGCTGTGGAAAACAAACTCAGGAAATCAATCTCCCTGCTCTCCCAGAGGCCATCCTCCATTCTCCTGTTGCCATTCCTTGTTTCAGAGCATTATTCAGCAAGCAAACAGGCATGGCATGCACAGCGGAGAGCGAACGCTCAGAGGGGCATCTCGAGGGGGCAGCTGGATGGATTTAGAAGCAGAATGACGGGCCTGGAGGCAGCGAATGAGGATGGCATTAGGACATACATGCACCACAACTTATGCTCTGTGCAGGATGGCAAGAAACAGAAAGTACTGGAAATGACGGATCATGCAATTATGGGAAAGACGCTGTTGCGAATAAGGAAGTGTGAGTACCTGTGTAGGTCATAGCTTCCTCCATCTTTAGTTCCTGGTGTAGGAAAATAGAAGAGGAATCAATTAGTTTTAGGACTCATAGGACCTTTCACTATGCAGTTTCCATGAATACATCTAAATCCTAGAAAGAAACATACTATGTTAAATACAGGCAGCATTGACATCCAACAGAGATAGTCTATTAGTCTCAAAAGGACTGAGTGCTAAGAATAAAAAGGCTTCAGGCAAAAAAAAAAAAAAAGTAAAAAGACAAAATTGGATGAGAACAAGAAAGCAGCAGGAAAAGTGTTTCCAGAAGTTCATGTAGTTCTGAGCAAATTAAAAACATTGTTTTGCAGGGGTGGGGGGTGGGGTAGTGCTTGAAAAGAGAGGCCAGCAATAATCTCCCATAGGAATAGTCCAGGCGCTGGAGGGGTCTACTTAAAGTGCACAGCAATAAATGACAGCCCCACCTGGCCTGTCATTTCACCATCAAGGACCTATCAGGTTTCTCGCAGTGGAGTTGGTAAGTCATCACCCATGATTTAGGCTGCTATATTCTTTGGGGGAGTGATAGCTGCGTGTAATATTTCTAATGCCTCTAATAGTTTGGCTTAGATCTCAGGCCTTCGCAGCTTGGTTTTTTCCCCTGCTTTTCATCTCTCTTTTTCTCTTCTTGTTTTCTTTCTTTGATTTCTGAAAAAGGTCAGCATATAAGCAGAATATTTCCAAAGCTTTAAGCTAAGTGAAGTAAGCAGTCAAAGACTCTCTTTGCAGGCCTGGTTAGCGCTTGGGTAATTTTCCCTGGGTGTTGAAGGAGAACTGATTCTCGACACCTCATGGGATTTTTTTTGTAGGCTGTTTGATCTAGGACCCTACAGTAGTGGAAATGACAAGCAAGTGGGTTGATCATTTTGGGAGAAGAACCTCACTTCTCCTTTCAAGTCTGTGGTCCACCGTCAGTTCAGATGTTTGAACACTGAGTTGGAGTTGCTTTTCAGGGGAGGTTATAGAACCCTGGGGAGATGGAGCCTTGTAGAGGGAAACAGGACTCCGCCATTAGCCACGTGGCGCTCTAAAGACGGATGTGGTAATGAAAGGGCGGAACTGCACTGCTAACCACACCCACTTTAGGCATGACTAGAGATAGGGCCCACTTTTGGGCGTGGCTAGGGGCTTGTACAGAGGAAGAAACAAAAGAATGAACATCAGAGCGCTCGCCCCATTTCGGCTTCCAGTTTGGTGGTGGAAAACTACTTGACTCATCTGGGTTGCTTGTTTTTCTCTTGTGAGTAATTTCTACAATAAACAGTTACCAATACTCTCAATAAGTGTGCCGTTTATCGTTGCAGCATCAGAGCCTTGCTGGAGGAAGTATGTCACTGGTGGTGGGCTTTGAGCATTTAATGCCACCTCACTTGCTGTTCTCTCTCTGTTTCTTATTTGTGGTCCAGCTTCCTGCTCCAACCACATTGTCTACCACTTGCTACCCTGCTGCCTTACCCTGGTGGACTCTTATCCCCTGCAACTATAAAATAAAACAATGTCTTTCTTCCATAAATGGCTTTTGGTTATGACATGCTATCACAGCAACAGAAAAGTAACTCCCTAAAGTGACATGACCAGATGGCTGTCATTTTTCTTGCTAGGGATGCTGACTCTACACAGGGCCTGCAGGATGAGATTTGGTTGCATTAAACATGCTCCATCTGGGATGGGAAGAACTAGCTCACCGCTTAAGAGCATATGGTGCTCTTCCAGGGACCAGAGTTTGGTTTCTAACGCCACTGTGTGTCTCCACCAAACTACTGTAACAGAACTTCTGGTTTACTAAAGACTGTTAAAGGCAACCACAAGAAATCCCCCAAAGCCTTGATTTCACCTTCCCATGGATGCTTCAGTCAGAAACCGAGGTCTTCTGATACAGTGGATGCGAGCAAGAGATTGGAGGGCTACTCACACTGGATCTTTCAGTGAATTCAGCTTCCCATCACTGTACTCAGAGTGAGAGACTTTGAGATCAAATTATGTTTGGGACTATTTACAAAGTTTCTCTTGTAAGTACCCTAAACTATATGCACATACATGGAAATGGGTCAAAAGGAGAAATCTTGATAATACAGAGAATTTTCTAAATATGACAGAGAGAAGTAATAGGTTTTCTTACCGATGTCAAGGCTTTTGGGTCTTGGGTTGCACTGTTTGTACCCTTGACAGCTTCGGAGTTCCATTAGCTGTATGTGTAGCTGATTCAAAATGCCCCGCTCCACTGTGTGCACTGTATTTGTGAGCTGTGGACGAAGTGGAAAAGACAATGGACTCAAGCCCATGTCTGGTTATCCCATTTCCAACCATCCCTGTCAAAGGAAAACATATTGTCTTACCTGATAAGGATCCGTATTCATGTCAAAATACTCCAGAAAGCCGGTTGCAAACTCACAAAAGAGAAAATTGTGTGTCTCGTTAACTGTACGCAAACACCAGTACGTGTTATTGTTAGAACTTGTGCATGCGCAGAAAGATCCCACTGCCAGAAAAGAGAGAAAAACAGCACAACGGTAAGAATGAGAGACTTCACAAGCTAGTCACATCAGTATCTCTCCACAAGCTTCATGACTGCTCTCTTACAAATACTGTGATTAGCTGTCCAAGATGGCATCCTTCCCTCCATGCAACTGGGGGAAATGCAGGGGGCTCAAGCGGGCCAAAGACCAAGGTCGATTTGCACGCCACTAAGCTAGTCACCCTCCTTAACTCTGGAAGGTGGTGGTCTCCAAAGTGGGGTGAGTGGTTGGAGTATTGGGGGAAGAGTGACAGAGTTTCTGTTTATGGGTATTCTCTGAAAGAGGAAAACATGGTTGTTTCACGAGGTAGCAGAATGAGTGTCTCAGGGTCACACTGCCAGTGTCACAAGTATATATTGGAAAGACAGAGTCTTAGACGAGGGTGGAACCAGCTTGATGGACTTGGAGATGACATCATTTGCAATTACGGAAGGCCCTCTACAACACCACCTGTGTGTGCACAGGAGCAGGCAGGCAAGCATGCGTGAGGGTACATGTGTTTACATGTGTTTACATGCAGAGGACAGAGGAAAACTGTGGGTGTCATTCCTCAGGTGACACTCCACTTGCTTTTGGGACAGGATCTGTCTTTGGTCTAGAACTCCTAGACCAAAGAAGTCTACCCTGGCTGGCCGCAAGTCCTGGGGAGCTACCTACTTCTCTCCTCATCAATGACATTGCAACTATGGTTACCAAACATGCTTATATGGGTTCTGGGGATGAATTCAGGTCTTCCAGATTACATGGCAAGCACTTTACTGCTTGAGTTACCCTAAGACCTCTCTGGAATATTTTAATGTGCAATGAGATTTGACTGTCAGCATCTTTCGTACGAAGAGAGGATCCTTTCCTAACTTGAAGAAAGTTTTTAAGAGACATCAAATTTTTTTTGGGTTTTTCGAGACAGGGTTTCTTTGTGGCTTTGGAGGCTGTCCTGGAACTTGCTTGGTAGTCCAGGCTGGTCTCGAACTCACAGAGATCCGCCTGCCTCTGCCTCCCGAGTGCTGGGATTAAAGGCATGCGCCACCAACGCCCAGCTAGAGACATCAAATTTTAAAACCAGCCACCCATTCTTCTTCTTGCAAAAATGGAGGGAGTGATGATGGGGTTTCAGAAGTGTACTTTCTAGCAAATATATCTTAAAACATTTAAGATAGGCACAGTCAATGGGATGTACCTCTAATTTAGTATGTTTGAATAGCCTAGCTTATTTAGTTCTCAAAGAACTGTGAGACACACTATCCTACTTACACCCACTTAGAGATGGGAAAACTAAGGCCCAGAGTCACATAGCTGACAGCTGGCAGCAGGGGAGTCTGGTTAGAAAGCTGACTTTTAGCTGTGAGACTATTGTGCTTTGCAATATTGGACATAATAGATCTGGCCCTGAAAGCTGGAGGAGATCTTTTCACCAGCGATTGAGAGGGAATTATGTTTTCAAACACTTAAACAGACCAGGTCTTGGGGGGCAGTAAAAACCTGAAGGGAAGGTGCATAACCTTCCACCATGAGCTCCCCACTGCTGAAGCCTCACAGGGCTGACTCTCATCAGCTGGTGGTCTACACACACTACTCTTGCTTCTGCCCAGTTTATGGGTTTGCCGTGTAGCCCAGGCTTGCCATAGTCTCACGATCCTCCCCTCTCTGCCTCCTGTATGCCAGGTGAGTCTTGACAATGACATGTGACACCCATGATGGCATATAGATTTTGGTCTCAATCTAAACTCTCCAGTATTCTGTGTTCTTTACATTCACCTCTTCTTCACCCCAGAAACATTTTTACAAAAGAACCTCTAAAAAATTTTCATCTGCTTGATTGTTTTTATACAAAGTGCTCTCGGTTTGTTGTTCGTAGTTTATATTCTTTTCATGTGAATATTTACTTCACACCTACATATTAAAATCCAGGCAGTCAGAATTTTTTAATTTATGTAGAAATTTTCCCAATCAATAATTTAAATGTGCTGTGAACTTGTTTCATGAAATATACAAGTATAAAAACTTCTGAGCCCTGCTCACAGGCTCGCTCTGCTGGAGTGCTAGGTCTCACTTAATTGTCACCTTTGCAAAGAGACCCATTGTGCTGTTCAGATGGACTGTCCCTCAAGTGCTGTTGTGGATCAAATCTGTGTGAACTGGGAGCAAGCAGGAGGCCTTACATCATGGGGCATACGATTTCCTTCTTTGCTTCCTAGCCTCCATGAGCTGGATAGATCCTTCTGTCATGTGCTCCCATGTGACCCCAGCCATTGATAGATTCCTGTATCATGTGCTCCCACCACAGATAGATTCCTCTCATGTTCTTCCGTGTGGTTACACAAGTTCCAAAGTAAGAAGGCTGATCTACCAAACTGAAACTAAGGCTCTGGGCAGAAATGAATATGTTTATCTTTCAAGTTGACTCTATTGAGTATTTTGTCATATGAGTGGGAAGAAGATTGCCACACGTATTATATAGTCTTCAGCATCTCTAAAGGGTACCCTCAAATGCTTTAATTACCGTCTCCTTCACTCCATGGCTGCAAAGTGTAATTACTAAGCTCATTTGCTTTCCTGCCTTCCCTTCCCCACTAGAATCCAAGTATGATGAGAATCCCCCCCCCACACACACAATAGCAATCTGAATAGCCAACAGGAACTCCCCAAACTACCTGTCAAGAGTGAGCGCTGTGACTAAGAGTCACTTGGCCTCACTGTGATTGTGACACACAGCAAAGAGACACACAACTCAAGCATGGGCAGAACTGTGAGGCCCAAACTGCCCAAAGCGGCTCGTCATCTCCTACAGAATGTCCTGGGGGAACTCTACATGCTAGTTTGAGAAGCTGCTTGGCTGCCTTCCACTGATCCTTGGAAGGTTAGGGGTTTTATCTGCTCCTGGTAAGTCTTCAGTCTGGTAATGGGCCACTAGAGCCTGGGGCACGATTTCTCTGCTGCTTAGTGAACCCCATGCAGGGAGCAAAGAAAATGAACACACTGTTCAAAAGTGCAGTTATTCCATTTCTTCTGCCATTCAAGACAAAATGGAAAACTTTTTCGGACCTCATGGTCTTCCACCAAAGGCGCAAAGGATAAGGGGGGTGTGGGCCCTGCATTTATAGCATCTTTACTGTGTTTTTATTCCTTTTAAGACACACGCATTGGAGTTAAAGCAGAAACCAATCGTGGGAGCAAAACTGCCCCAGGTGTTTATTGTCACTGATCTGAGCAGCTTTACTGGGAGTAACTGCCTTGGGCAGCCTCAGTGTGGAAACATCAAGAGACGCTTGGTATCTTTAAACAATAATGCCAAACATTTCCAGGAATAGAAGCCTATAGACCTGTATAATTCTAGCATTTGAGAGGCTGAGCCAAGAGGACTGGAAATGGGAAGTCAGCCTGGCCTAAACAGCTCCAGGTCAGCTTGGAATACACAGTAAGACGGTATCTTTGAAAATCAGAACAAAAATTAACACAAACAAAAACAAAAAAACAAATCTTAGCTTCTAAAGAAGAGGTGATTTTTTTTCCCTAGCAAAATGGTTTGAGCACAAAACAATACGGCATTTTTCTTTTGGATTACCCTCTGCTACTGTGTTTTACCTGTGGGATTCTTAGCCTACATTAGTATGGTAAGAGAGGTGCTCTCTGCACTCAGGTAGGATGTGGGGGACTTACGGTTCCAGAACGGGGCAGTCTGCCAGTGGTTGTTGTCGTGTGTGAAGCAGGTGAGGCCAGGCAGACTGCACTCCTCCCCCTTCCTCTGGCGTTTCTTTTCCTTCCTGGCCTTCTTCCTCCGACGGTTCTCCTTGAAGAGCTGCAGTTTGCTGTCCACCTCCTGGGCAGCGGCCTCCCTGGACCAAGACAAGGAACTGTTTTGATGACCCGAAAGGACATTATGAAAAGTAGGATCGTGTTCTGAGCATTGCACAAGTGCGTACTCGGAAGATGCACAGACACACGAGCTCTGGTGACCTCCATTTCTCACAGATGGCTTCAAGTATAGCCGGTGTCGTGGAGGCACCCTCGCTCACTCGGTGCCCCTAGGGCTTTTTAAAGCCCGACAGTCACTTGCTGTTAAGCACTGATGGAAGTAAGCTTTGGTGTGAGTCAGTGCATATTCCCAGCCACAATCCTTGGGCAATGATGCGATCTCCCCATAGCTCAGTTTCTATCAGTCAGTTGTTTATTGAGTCCTAAGGACCCAGCACTAGCCAAGGCGCATTTCAGATCTTCAGCCACTTGACTCTCACAACAGTCCCATTTCACGGATGCTAATGCCAAGGTTTGGACCGAAGGTGTGTGCATGAAGGCAAGTCACATAACCAGGTCTACAGAGTCATTGAATGGTTAGTTGGATGGCACGGCTTACAAAAAGGTGGATTAGAAACCATTCGGCAAATTATACATGATAAATTTTAAAAAATATTTATCATGTTTCTTCTTTAGGATATTTATTTTTGAGAACTCCAAATTACATCCATGTGTGTGAGCTATGATCATATCGGCCCTGTGCTTGTCCTGAGTCTAATGAATGCAGGGGTGGGGCCATCCTCTGGAGCAAGGACCACTGACCACAGGTTACACCCCTAAAGAAGAGTGGTTCTCCCTCCTCTGGCAGCTATCCACTGCCAATAGCTCCTCGGGGGTGGGGCCTCATGAGCTCCATCCTCACCCATGCTAGCATTTTAGGTGTCCTGATCTCATGCCTGTAATCACCACTGCTGTGAATGAGTTCATGAGTGCAATAGCAATGCCATGTTCAAAAGACAGTATTTCACAGTGTTCTTCTTCACCTTCCACTCATATGTTCCTTTGATTTCCATGGCAGGTGCTTTTGCTTTTGTTTTTTCTCATAATTTAAATTTTGTCGATATTCAAATACAAAATCTCTTGCACCTATAACTTCATGCTTCCTTACATTTTGAGAGGTCAGCACTATTACGGGTTACTCTTGCCGAACACCCTAATTTCGTTAAGGGTCTGTTAGCTCTTCAACGATCCCCACAGAGGGGACCATGTATAGAGGAGAATCCCCTGTGCAACACAGGGATCCCTTCAGACACCGTGGATAGTCCCTGACTCCTGGTAAACATGAAAAACATGAAGTTACTCACTTGAAAGGGTGAAGATGGTTTTTTAACTTCTCTTGCCTTTTTACACCTTTCTCTTTGTTGTAATAGCTGCAGGCCAGAAGATTAAAAAGTGAGTCTCATGTACACACACACACACACACACACACACACACACACACACACACAAGGCAAGAAGTTATTCTTTTGTCACTATTTCAGTTTAGTGGGTCTTGTTTGTGTTTTTTGCTTAAGTGGATGACACATTTAACTTGACTTAAGTGAGCGAGGACACTATGACTTGTGGCAATGGATTCGTGTTCAGCATGAATGAGAGAGAAGCCAGCCTCGAGCTAATCACTCTGGCTCCTTTGTGTTAAGAAGTGACCCCGGGATGCATGCTCACCAAGTGACCCCGGGATGCATGCTCACCTCTGCTTACCACAGGTACACTCCTCAGGCTTCCGTTTCTTTAGGTGTCCCCTTACTTCTCTTAAATTCTTAATT
Source organism: Mesocricetus auratus (assembly GCF_017639785.1). NCBI lineage: Eukaryota > Metazoa > Chordata > Mammalia > Rodentia > Cricetidae > Mesocricetus > Mesocricetus auratus. Next base: position 63,429,910 of record NW_024429184.1, read on the forward strand.
TTATCTTGCAGAACTTCAATCTGGAAAACACACATTCATACAATTACCTTTTAAATCAGGATTTTTCTTTACAAAATAGCGTCCACCTTGTTTGCTGGAGACCATAATTATGACTATTTCAGAGAACAGTTGGGATGAACAAGTCATAGAACACATTTATATTCCATCTATATTCCAATTAGCGTGCCACAGAAACACTATCATATATCTCCTTATAGCTGAATAGTTTTCTCAAACATATGCAGAAGACTATCAGGTCATCCCTGCTTTTCCCACGCTTGCGTTCAGTAGGAGGAACATAAATGCCTTGGTGGATTCCCCAGTTTTTAGTCAACTACAAAAAGGAGGATATGTACACATGGACTATCCCACGAGACACAGCAGGGCTAAGCTGAGCACACAGCCACGTGTGTGGCTTACTGAACACACAGCCACATGGGTGACTTTCCGTTTGTACGATGATGGGCTGGAATTAAGGTCCTTCCTTACGACACTCAAGCTCTCTGTTACCGAGCTCTACCCTAGCCCCATCACTGACCTCTTTATCGATGTAGGCCTTATGGTCCTTCCATGCTCTGGCTGATTGGTACAGCTCTCTCTCACAATGGATGGTATCATTTGGAAGAATGAAGCATCTGAACATGAAACAGGACCAAGAGAAATGTGCTTAGAAAACACTAGCAATAGCAAAGAGAACTCATCACCTTCCACCTTGTTCATGCAGACAAAAGCACTGACCTTAGGGCTGATTATTACACAAGGGTAAATGAGAAAGTGTCCTGGCCAGTGGCCACATGAAGGACAGGGCCACTGCTGGTGACTAGGTCATTCTCAAGAACACATTCATCTTCCCTTGAATAGACTCCACTCCCCAGTTCAAACGTTTTGTGTGTGTGTGTGTTTTCAGAGACACAATGGAAAATGGTGTTAGAAAAAAACATATCATTCCACTATTTTGCCTTTAAAAACATATCTCAAATATTTCACTAATACTCATGTTTTCCCATGCTGTAACCTGGGGTCTCTGGCTGGAAAAGCACTTTACACTGGGCTCAACTAGATCCACAGCTTCTCCATTCAGGGTCTTTCCTTTTAAGATAGTTTCATGTTCCTAGCTTGGATTTGAACCTCTGATCCTGCTCAAGCCCTGAGGACTGGGATCATACATGCATTCCTCCATACCTAGCTTGTGTGGGGCTAGGACCAACTCCACATCCCAGGGATTATGTTACTAGTTATTTGCTTTTATCTTGTGTGTAGAGGTGTTTTGTCTGCATGCATGTCTGTGGACCAGGTGCATGTAGACTCCTTGGAAGCCAGAGTGGGTGTTGGATCCCCTGATACGAGCTTTGTAGACAGCTGTAACCCGCAATGCTCTAAGTCGGAGGAGTGGGGCATGGAGCTCAGAAGAATCCCCAGAGGTCCCCAGAATTGTTCCCATCCATTTCCAGACACTTGTGTAGGTAATGACTTGGGGGTAGAAACTCCACCCAGGCCTGCTAAGTTAAGGTATGACAGAATTGCTCTAGCTGAGTTCCTGGCCAATTAGCCATATTATGAAATGGAACCCAAAGCTCATGTCGAGGTCCCTGCTGGTTCTCCCTCCTTGTTTCCCTGTGCCCCTTGTCATGCAGGCAAATCTTTGGGCACTGTGTTGCTGAGTGCTAACCACTTTTCACCAAGCCCAAATGGTGACTGGATGATGTGTGAGGTAATATTGCCCTCCACCCTGGGAACTGCAAAAGCAGACTCACTTGTGTGTCACACGGACAGTGGTGGGCAGCCCCACGGCATTATTGCTGTCTGCCAGCATCTCATTCCCGATGTCACCAGCAGTAGCCTGGTGGCCGCCCAACCCCTGGTGGCCCTCATCGTGGCGCTTAGCAATGCTCCTTGGTGGTAACACTTGCAATTCTTCTTCTTCCAGATTTATGTCATATATTTCACCTTCAAATTCAACAGACAGGGACCGAGTCTGCCGGGTGTGCACGAATCTGGGCTTATACTCTGGAATGAGAGGAAAGCCATTGACACAGGTGAGCCGATGCGTGTGGGTGAGAAAACAGTATCACCCGTCGCCTTGGGGTCTTAGAGAGGGACAGCAGTGCCCACTACATGGCTACAGGGTGTCTTGGCACCTGAAACAGTCCCTGAAATCACAGGGACAGAAGCAGGCTCTTTACTGGTTAGGTCCCGTGACAGATATTCTCTGGCCTCAGACTGTTCCCCGCCGGTCAAGGGGCTTAGCAGGCTATGTACTTTCATATTTGCTTTTCAACATGAGCCGGTGCTGTCATCCACATTTTTGGAAGAGGGAACCAAAGCGTTGAGATTTGCACGCCTTTCCCTGGGTTCTAGAGCCAGGATGTGCTACAGTCTCACCACTGCCTTGGGTTGCCTTTTCAAAAAGATGAAGACCCTAAACACCTCATGTTTACACAAGGCGAGGAGTAAGGTCATCTGTGCACCGTGACTATGGGACATTACCTAGTGCTCACTGGGTCGTGGACGAGAGTTTTCACGTGGAAGCTCTGACCTCTGTTTACACACTTGGACTTTGCCAGGCACACTCCTCTGCTTTTCTCTAATTAAGAAAGAAGCCTGGCAGAGATAGGGAAATTGGACTTGTCAGTTTCCCTCTAGGGGAGACAGCTTCCTACAGGACCCTGTCGTTTCTAGGTGAATAATGATTTGCATTGCCATCACGCCAGGAAAAGAGGAACCCACACCTGTTCTAGAGCACACAAGATCTCACACAGTGAAAACTTTCTGGAAGGGGAGTTCCTGCTACTAAGTGGGATGTTTGTATCCGGGTGGTCGTATCAGCTGTGATATTCTTGTGTCGTTTAAGTGTGATCAGTTTCCTTCCAGGAGAAAGACAATCCAGGGTTTTTCTGTGTAGTCTGGCACCATAGGTTGGGAAGGGCCAGGCCCCTCTCCCACGCTTTAAGGCTGAGCATGCATCCCACTATGAGGAGTGTGCTCCAAAAATCTACAGAGACAGCTGAACCAAGCTCATGGAAACTCATGAACTCTAGACTGAACTAGGCCATTCACATGTGGGAGACGGTAGTGAAGCTTGGACTATCAGAGGGCCCCTGGCAGTAGGACCATGATATAAACCTGGTACATGAACTAGTTTTCTGGAGCCCATTCCTTAGGATGGGATGCCAGGCTTAATGGCAATTGGACACAGGTTGAAAGAGAACTTGTTTCCTAACGCAGAAAGGTCACCACAGATTTGGGCCACTTTTCACATGGGCCATTAGGGGGCACTAGACTCTCACTCTTCAGTGGATTGCTGCCCCGGGTTTTTTGTTTTGTTTTTATCTGTAAGTCTATATAAACTCACGTGTCAGTCAGTTACCTGGGAGTTTTTAATGAAGGAAATTGTTGGCAGTGAGTGTATGTCATACTGAGTTCAACTAATTTGATCCTGCTAGTCAGTATGATAGAACCATTTGGCAACATTGAAATATAGTCTAAAACATGAAAAATATGCCTTTAAAAACTGCTCATGTCTTTTTTCTTTGGTTAAACACACATGAACTGATACCTGAAGTTTAACTTTTAAAGCAGCTTAAGGCAGACAGGCATTGCCATGAAGGTAAAGTAAAATGGACCTAAACCACCCACACCTGTCCTATAGAAGTCCCTTAGACAATCCTCCAAAGCTCTTTCATTCCTGTTGATGCTCTGTCCCCTATGCTAAGTGAAAATATTTACAAAGTAAAATTTCTAAGCCATCATTGCTCTTACTTTTAACTGCACAATGATTTTGCTTTTATTCTGAAATCTAGGCACCAATAATATCTGGATCGTGTCGGGGTGGGGGAGGGGTGTATCACTAGAGCATGCGCCTGCCACAAGGCATGGCTTACTTGGTGTTCCTTGGTTCCTCAGGAACTGCCTTTGATTCTTTCTCTGGCTTCTGCTGGAGCGATAAGCAGACTCCCTACAATGGCACTCTTTGTCTTTGTCGTGCAAGCCGCGAGAATAGAGGTTGCGTGTGCTCTGACGGACGGTGAGCAGGTCGCTGGGCCCTTTACATTTGTGGATTCGAAGCTTGCCAGATGTGTCCTCAATGCACTGCCACTTCTGCAAAAGCCAGCGGGAAGCAGTTGGCGAGGCTGAGCCAGGTGCTATTTATTAAGTACGCTAGCACTAGTTAGCGCCCCCCCGCTATACCATTAAGGAGTATGAATGAAAAGGGACACACTTTTAAGTGAGCCTGCAGTAACTCTGCCCTCGGTTCTATTTCTTTTGCGGCAGGCGCATACAGATGATAATGGAATCATTGGAAATCAGACCTGCCTCAATGACACCAGAGCCAAAGGCTGATAAATGAATCCCCAGCACCCAGACTAAACAGTCTTGAATGAAACGTGTTAAAACCCTCAATGTCCCAAAACACAGAGCCAGCTGCCAGTGCTGTTTCTACCAGGACCCCAAACCGCCCCATTTGTTCTGGAAAAACAAACTTGCCTGCTTTGTTCTCTGCCTCCGGATTTCTAAAGTGATCCTGGGCAGAGTGGCACATGAGGAAGACATAGAGGAATTTAATTTGAGGCCTTTACAGGCTGCGCCGACTCGGGGTATTCCAGACCTGGGCAAACTTGTCAGTCTTTCTTTTGGTTTTCCTTATTCTACAAACCCTGCATGCATCCATTATGCAGTGCACCCCAGGGCGATGGAGTCCACCTTCCCAGAGAACCGCAAACAGGAGGTCACACTGGGACTCCTAGTTCCGGTTTTGTATGGAGCTGTGGGAATGCTACAGGGTCCACTTCTAAAGCACCTTTCTAATTCTGATTTCTCTTCACACTGGGGGGCCCTCGGGAGTTCCTCCTCAAGTGAAAGTTCTCATTAAGTCTTTCCTTTTCCTTTTCTCTCCTACAACCCCCCCAAGTATTCATTGGTTAGTAGGGAGGATGCTGGCCTTCGTTGGAAGTTGATCATAACAGTTCAACAGAGCGAGTATTGGTATGCATCAGTATTGTTAAATATATCTTTCTCTCTCTCCCACATACAAGCACTACCTGTGTGCTATTATGTATATGTCAATGCACAGGTTTCTCAGCTGTGGCCAGTGCCATCTACTTGTGCTCTAAAACCATGCTGTGAGACACATATTGTCAAATGTCTTAAAGTAAGTTGTGTCTACAAAGGATACCCACTCTAGCACCATCTATGGAGGTAATGTATCTCCCACCCAACTCTGGTAAGCCAATACCTTTGAGAGGTGTCACAGAAGCAAAGTCTATAATTCATTAGAAGTAAAGTTTGGCCAAGGGACTTGATGACTTTGTCAGCAGACCAATGAAATGTGTCGAAAATGCTACACAAACCTCCACAGTGAACAGGCCTTACAGTCACCATTCATTTTCCATCAAGGGAGTTGTATGTCTTCGGTACATGTTTAATTATTAGTGCAGCACTACCGCAAGCCCCAGGTATCTTGAGCTCATTCTATGGTTCCACATCAGCCCTCTACCCTCCTGGTGCTACCAAATGATTATGTCAAGTCAAGTTAGGGTTGTGAGTGTCTTGAAGGCTTGATATCTTCACCCAGAAAAGTAGATTGCCTAAGAGAATACAAATACCTGCCAAGTAAGCCATGGAAAGGCAACACAAACCACGACAGTGTGAAGATTTAACTTAAAACATGTGAACTAGGAGCTGGAGAGAGGGCTCTGTGACCAAAAGCCCTTTCTGCTCCTCTAGAGGCCCAGGTTCGGTTCCCAGTGCCCCCATCAGGCAGCTCACTTCCACCTGAATCTCCGGACCCTGGGACTCCAACACTCCCTGTCCTGCTTAAGCACCAGGCACACGTGTGGTGCACACAGACTCACATAGGCACAATACATATACAAAAATAGACGGACAAGTTGTTTTTGACAAAACTTATGTGGAAAGTTTATTGGGGGAAGGGAAGGGAGAGTGATAAGAGAGGAAGACACAGAGACAGACACAGAGAGAACAAATCTTTAAAAAAAAATGAAGTTGGCTGATCCTGCTGGCTGATGCCTGTGATCTCAGCCCTCAAGAAGCAGAGGCAAGGGACATTTTGTAGGTCTGGGGGCAGCCTGGATTTTAAGACCCTGGCTCAAACAAACATATGAAAATATGAAATTAATTTGTTTGGGTTCAAAGCAGCCACATCACACTAGTGAGCCCGCACGTCGGCTGGATGCTGGCAGTTGCCGCAACTCCCAGGTGATTCTAATGTGTCACTCGCAGACCTCTTTGCAGCTGGAATCCGTGGGGAGGCAGAAGGAAAATATTTAAGTCTCAGGAGCTCAGGTGCTTGAGTCTTTGAGAAGGATACAAGTATTTGGGTTGTGTTGTATGCAAGGCAAGATGTGTCTAAAATGTGCAGATGAAATTGTCTCAAAAATGATGTCAGCAGGACAAAAATTGCAGACCAGCACTTCTTTCTGTGAGTCAGGATTTGTACTCTGTTTAAAAGTACCAGCTTGCCTAGCTTCCTCTCCAGTGAATGGACAAGTGATTGAATTTCAGCTTCAGAGTCCACTCCAAGTAAGCGGGACCAATTTCCAGGCAGACTCTATGGCACTCAGAGGAGTGGCCACCGAACTTGAGAACCCCAAACCCAAGCGAAGTTCTGTGTGAGACCCAGAACGAGCTCTCAGAAGGTGAAAGACATTTTCACTAATAAATAACTATATCATATAGAATTCTTGTTGTTGATAAGTACTGCCAAAAGAGGTAACATTTTGCAGTTTGAAAATTTGGGGGAGGTCATTTAGTGTGTCTGTATATGCCTGTTTCTGTCTTAAGTTCAAATGACTTAGGATAATCTCCACAGCCAGCATTTGCAATGCCTAAATCCCGGAGGAGCCGGAGTGGGCAGAGACTCCTTTCACAGCCAAGGGTAAGCCTGAACAAAGCTCCAGCATTAGCCACACAGAATAATGGAGCCGATAATTTCATTCCTAAAAGGCAAGGTCTGTCTGTGGTTCCAATTCATCTCTGCTATAAACTTGGTCTCAGCTCCTGGAATCAAGTGATGCTCCTGCCTCAGCCCTCTGTAACCGGGGCTGCCACCATGCCTGGTCACACAGTTACCGCTGAACCCCAGGACTGTGGTGCAAACTCTCTGAACGTTCTGGACCACAGCACATTAAAGGTTCTCAGCTTGTCTTTTTCTCTCTGGCTTAGAGGAGCTGAAGGTACAAATAGATTCTTGTGGGACACAAAGGTGTGTGCAGCATTTCCAGTGACCGCCTATTTGGAATCTAACCCATATTGCCATCAGCCAAATTCCTCATGGGTTTCCTGTGAAAAAAGGAATGGGAGTTCCTTCCAGGAGTGCGGTTAAAAATCTTGGTGTCTGGTACTGTCTCTGGAGCAGACAATGCTTCATAGGAGATCAAATACCCATACACATCTGCATGTGTGAATGCTCATGTATGAGTACACACACACACACACACTTCCACACAACACAGCTACATACATGCAGCAATACATACACTTGGATAAGGCAATATCCATTGACAAAGGTGTCAATTATCTCCTTTATCTTGGACCTTTGGAAGAAGTCACAGACCCTTCTGGATAGCATAATTAGCATATTGTAATTAGCTAGAGGCTTAGGCAATCCTGCCAAGACAGGCATACCAGGAATTTCAATGAAACAAAATTACCACTTTGGTGCCTCTTATCATGACATTTTTTATGACTGTGTAATAAAACCTTAAAACAGCTGCTACTAAAATGGTGGCTTCACTGGTCGAGTTTATGGGTGGAAACAGAGACAGGGAACTTTTAAACGGATTATTCATAAATTAAAACTGCAAGCTTTTCAGTGGTGGAAATAAGAGGAAGCATTCGCGTCTCAGCTCATCTGTGAGCTTCACCTTGAGTTTGGCTGAGACACCTCCTGACAGGAAGTGAAGTCAGCTGTGTCCGTTCAGCATCCACCCTGCAGGAACTTGACTGTGCCTGCCAAGCTTGGATCCAAACCTGAGGTCCTGAGTAAAGCAGTTAGTTCATCGCTCTATCCACCTGTCCGCATCCAGCCATTCACTCCTCCCATAGCTCTCTCTCCTGCTTTCTGGAATTATCTTTTTTAATTCCCATTCTGCTTTCTGACTTATACATTTGTGTCCATAATTATCATATATTCCTCCCTCAGTGGTTCTAGATACAGGTAGCAAGGTGCTGGATAAGATGATTTGTTGAATCTCTTCTGTTGCTATTTTAGCCTTTCCAACTACACTGACTTAGAACTGGGGGCTAAGGACCACGTGTCATACTCCCAAATGGCCCCCGAAGTTATCTCAGTGGAGAATTACTGAGTTTGGTAGTCACGAGAACTGGTTTTGGTTGTTTCCACCAACCTGTGTGTAAATAACACCAGTGAACAAAGAAGGCAGGGCTGGTTCTTTTCTTATGTACAGAGGCCAGGAATATCACGTGTAGTTAGACTTGTATAGAATAGAGACAAATGAGAAAAATGTCCCATACCTTTTTACAAGCATTTTCATTCATTACCATTTTTACTTACAACATCACCACTACTGAATGCTTGTTTGACACTAGGAACTGGTTACAGGAATTTATTGTTGCAATCCTTACAGCTACCCAATGGGCTACCACTGCCTGTTCACTGAGGCAGTAATGTTACTCATAGTCTGTCCTGGACTTAGGATGTGTTTTATTTACAGATTAGAGTACATATTGAAAGTTCTGCCTTATAAATTAGAGAAGCTGGGAGTTACATAGACTCTACTTCCCAGTTCTCTGTAGCCTTGCTCAAGGCTACTATATGAGGAAGCTGGGTTGGTTTACCGGAGTTATGGAAACACACAACCCAGGGAGAGCCGCCCCTGTGAAAAGCACTCAGCTCAGCTAATGCTGTAGTTATGACATTTTTTTCAAGCACACGGATGTGTTACTCCTAACAGAGTTGGAAGTGATGTGAACTTGATACATAGTAGCCACTTTTAATAGAGGTATGTTGGGTTGGTCTGAAAACCTCACTTTTAATTGTCTTTTCCTCCTGATGCTAGGCTTTGATCAAACAACAGAATCTTAGTTTTTTTTCCAGACTCTGTATCTGGTAAAATAATAAATGAGGTGTGGTATGCAAACCCAGGCCAGTGCTATGAGAACTGATAGTGCTTATCTAGTCACTGAACAACTTATTTTCTTCCTATGAATCCTGGAATATAACAATTATTATTTGATAGCTGTGACTATTTTTTTTTATTTTTAATTTATTTTTTGTGTGTATGCGCATATGTGTATACATCCCAGAGCTCATGTGGTGAGAGGAAAAGTTGCAATAGTGTGTGTGGTGTGTATACACATGCCACAGAACGAAGGCCAAAGGATAGCTTGCAGGGATTAATGCTCCCCTTCTATCAGATGAGTTTCTGAGACTAAACTCAGGCAGGGTAACAAGTATTTTTACTCACTGAGCTATCTCACTGGACCACATATATTTTTAAAAGACAAGGCTTTAATATGTATCCCAGTGTGGTGGTTTAAATGATGGCCTTCGTAAGCTCATAGGGAGTGGCACTGCTAGAAGGTGTGGCTTTGTTTGAGTAGGTATGGACTTTGTTGGAGGAAGTCTGTCACTGTGAAGGCAGCTTTGAGGTCTCATATATGCTCAAGCCATGCCCAGTGTCTTAGTCCACTTCCTGTTGCCTGCCCAAGATGTAGAACTCTTAGCTACCTCTCCAGCACCATGTCTGCCTGCACACCTTCATGTCTCACCACGATGATAATGAACTGAAACTCTGCCAACTGTAAGCCACCCAATTAAAAGTTTTCCTTTAGAAGAGTTACCACAGTCATGGTGACTCTTCACAGCAATATGTACCCCAGAATAGTCTTGAATTTCTGGACCCAAGTGCGTGACCTACCTATCCAGGCTCCCAAAGGCTGGTGCTATGTGGGGTTGGGCTATCAGACCAGAGGAGTCTGTGGCTTTGATTCACATACATTTGGGTTTGAACTAAGACTTTTTCCAATTCTGGTTTGGTCTACTTACTGACTTTTGCTTCTGAGTCCCAGTTTCTCTATATGTAAATTAGGCATGGAATGCCTACCACAATACTTATGACTATGAATACTTCTTTCTAGAGAAACCACTGGGCAATGATCATGGTTTATGTCCTGGACTGCATATATCCCTCCAATTGCATATGGATGCTGTGATTTACACCTCCATATATATTTGCTTGATTAAGAGGCAAACAAACAAAAATTAACTTTGTTTCTTTTTTTAAGTATCTGCTGTTGTCCAGGGATTAGATAAAAGCTGAGTTTTAGATATACAAGCTAATTCTCCAAAGTGTGTCTTCTTATATATCCTAATATAGGTCAAATCTTGTTCTCTGAAATGTAATCACTGTGTAGCAGTTTTGTGATGACCTGATGAACTTTTATGCCAGGGTCAGCATCATAAAACCAGCCACCTGTAGGTGGCTGTGCACTGAAATTTTATACGCAGTGTTGGTAATAGAGGGACCATATAAATATCTCTGTCCAAACTATGACTTAGTTCAAACCCTTGTTAAATTTTCTCACAAACATGAATTAGAGTTTTGCCAAGGAGATTTAGTTCCTCTTTTCTTGAGATGAGGTGGGATAGATGGGGGAAGAGCAGAGGTAGAAAGGAAGAAGAAACAGAAGAGAGAGATTTTATTGTGGACAATCATCTGTATAAGGCAATGCTGAACGTGGAGAAGAGTATGATTCTAGAACTTCAGGTCAGACAGAAGAGTGGACAGACCAACAACTGAAAACATTTGTGAAGTTCATATCATGGTCCATCAATCCAGGTGCCTGATTACACATAAATCCATGTAACCTTTACAGTAACATCTATGGCCGTGCTACTATGTCCATACAAGAGATAAAGAAACTGAGACGATATGGTTAAGTAACTTGCCCAAGGGCATATAGACTGCAGTGCAATCCTAAGGTTTCTGGATCATGACTGTAAGAGGCATATTGGCTTGGTGTAGATAAGGAATTTCAGGTGGGCATCAGGTGAGGGGAGAACATTTGGGAAGGCAGAGGTAAAAGCAATTGTGAAAGACAGGTGAGTAGGTTTCAAGGGTAGGCTATCAGGGTGTGATGGGATGTGATGGAGGTAGTCTAAGTTAATCAGGGTGGGGCCACCTGACACTGTTTATGAATAAAGAGTGTTTCCAGACATTTTCTATCCCTGGCCTAGGTGGAACAAACACACAGAAGCAAATCATTCAAGCAGATGTAGACTGCTCAGACATGACTTCTACGTAGGCTAGAGACAATGGGCAGCCAGGATGAGAAGTTGAGTGGTCTCCTCTACCTTGTATGACAAGACACTGAGCAGTAAGCAGAAGTTCCCCTCTCTGGGATCAGGTGCCCCAGGGAGACATCTACAACCTTGCTGTGAAATTAACCAGGGTCCTGGGGCTTCCAGGAAATAAACTGTTCATTTCTGGCAAACTAGCGAATCCAGACAAATCTTATTGGTTAATGTCCTTCTATTCATGCCCAACAGGTGGCCACAGTGTGAGAGGGACAGGCAGGCAGAAGAGGGGGCACTGGGTGAGGACATGGGCTTTAGAGGAGATCAGTTATGTACTCAGCAAACTACACCCCAGGTTCCTCTCAGTCCTGGCAGCTGTCTGGATGTTGGGACCTTGGAGAGTTTGTAGCAAATCCCCCATTTCACATACATAAAACAATGGAAAGGCAAACTGAATTGTAAAGAGGCTGGGATTTGAAAACTCAGTGAAAGGGCATGGGATTTGTTCTATGAAAATCAGAGCAAGCTGCTTTTTTTTCCCCCATGTGAAATGCTGGAGAAAAATATAAAATACATATCAGGAATGAATAACCAGAGAGTTATGTGACTTCTATTCAAGGAGCCAACATCTCTGCCTAGAGGATGAAGAGGAGAACACTGGCCCCATAGTGCTGGATTGATATTTGTGCTCCCTGACTTGCCAGCTCCTAAGACTCTCCAGGAGTTGGAAAGAGACATGACAACCATCTCTGTCCCCAAGGTGTGCATTTAATTTGTCTGGGTGGACTTGCACATCCGCTTTTGATGCTACACTGAGTCAGGACTGAGAGCCATGGCCCCAGCTGGAGTTTGAAAGGGGAAGTCCACTATCTCAGGCTGTTGTAGAGGCAGAGTTACCAGACGGGAGCACAAGATTGGGAGTGAAGGGATGTAAGTCTTCTGGATCAAACTTTCCTTGGTAGGCAAATGAGATCATCTAACTGGGAAATTTCCAAGACTCCTCCAACTTTGGCATTATCTGATTCTAGGCTTGTCGTTCTTACCACCAGTAAAGCAAATCCAAAAGTGTGAGGGCTGGGTGTGGGTGTGGTGCATGTTTGTAACATGAACCCTTGGGAGGCTGAGGCAGAAGAACAGAGTGTTCAAGGTTAGCCTGGGCTACATATGGAGACCTGTCTCCAAGAACAAACAGTAACAAAACAAAGCAAACCCTAAAGAAACGAAAGAAGCAGAAATCTCCCCGATGCCTTGGCATCACCCACAAACATTATGTCTGGCTGCTCTATGGACCGAAGGTACACTGATAGTTTCCACAACTGTCCCAGGTGAGAGCAATGTGCAGGAGGACTCCGCATCCCCTTTAGATTTGACACAAGTATGGGAGTGTGTTTATGTGCTTGTAGTATGTGTGCGCACAAATGTGCTTGCGGTAGAATTCCTAGCTGAGAGGGTGGTGGGAATTCACACTTTGTCTTGGATTAATGCAGAAACATGGAAGCAATGCAAACACATATGTCCGTGTTGTCATAATTAATCCCTGCTGGTGGGTCTGTGCACACAGTCAAGGAGTCATGCCAAGCGTCTGGGACTCCAGCCCGGTTTAATTCCCTATTGGCTTCATAGAAATCCAAACAACAGGTAAGAATGCCTGAACAACTGCTTCACCGGGGAGAAATTATTCCCAGTCACTCCCTCACATGTTATGCATATGAAAGCACTTGTTGCACATAATTCTAAGGCTGCCTTTCTCTATTCTAGTGACAAAAATGCTGAGACCTGGGAGAATTTAAGTGACTTGTTTAGGACACACTAGGAAGCAGCGGCTACTATATCCAGCCCACACCTTTTAAGCTCCATTCTTTTTTTCCTTTAACTAGGCTGCTTCACGCACTCACCATAGCCTCCTAGGTGGCCAGGAAAGAATGGGAGTAGGGTGGGACATATACACTCTCTCTGGGGGTTGGGAATGATGAGAAGAGAGCTGACATTGCTGAGTTTTCTTCAGCACACCACAAAATGTCAGACAGGAGGGTGAAAGCTGTTAACTTGGGCAGGAGGAGAGCACAAGCCAAATAAGAAACCAAGGATCCAGAGTGGGTGCCAGGGTAGGAGAAAAGGCTGGGTTGGTAGGGCATGTGCCTGGCACGTGTGAAGTCCTAAACTCAGTACCCAGTGTTAGAAATAAATGAATGGAGTCGGGCAGTGGTGGCGCACACCTTTAATCCCAGCACTCAGGAGGCAGAGGCGGGAGGATCTCTGTGAGTTCGAGCCCACACTGGTCTACAGAGTAGGTTCCAGACAGGCTCCAAAGCTACAGAGAAATCCTGTCTTGACAAACAAAAAACAAGCAAACAAAAAATGAGTGGATGCAAACAAGTCATCTCTAGCCTGAGCTGTCTCCTGGGTGCTCCCAAGCAACACAACCTTATTATTTTAGGCTCCCTTTCTTTTAAGTCAGTGATACTGTCTACAGAAAGACAATCTTCACCCTAGCTGGATAGAATGGCAAATGGGGAGGAGATCAAGGACTCTGTGGAACACAAAGCCAACACCAAAGCTGACCGCAGTAGACACTGGAAGACTTGTCGACATAGACTGTAGGCTCCATGGTACCCAGTGGTCAGGACAGAGAATTTGTAGTTTGAAGAGCTCCGAGGGCAGACTGATCTTGCTGGTCCAGGGACCCTACTCAAGGAACCATGAGAAGACAGTACATATTCACTAGTGCCACTAAAACACCAATGCTTGAGGCAGCCACGTCCTCTCACATCCCTTCTTCTAAGTCCCACTTGTGCCCAATTTAAGGAATTACCACAGGAAAAAGGTTAGTTCACCATTGAGGCATAGCCCAATTCTTTGTTCATTAATTCAGGTGACTCTTTTCTTTTTTTTTTTTTTTTTTTTTTGGTTTTTCGAGACAGGGTTTCTCTGTGGCTTTGGAGGCTGTCCTGGAACTAGCTCTTGTAGACCAGGCTGGCCTCGAACTCACAGAGATCCGCCTGTCTCTGCCTCCTGAGTGCTGGGATTAAAGGCGTGCGCCACCAACGCCTGGCTCAATTCAGGTGATTCTAAGAGAGTCAAGCTCTCACATTCTCAAGTACCTAGGTGAGGAAGTCTAAGTTCAGACCGTTCCACATGGGGAGTAGCATCAGAGGAATATTCTAGAGAGACAGCTGTAAAAGCATTCCACGGGAGCATATTAAGTTTAGGAAACTATGAAAAAACAAAATTAGGCTTTTAATATAGTTACCGCACAGCACTCAAGTGTGAGGCTTTTGCCAAAACAACATGTGTTTCTCCTCCATCTGCCTCTAGATCATAGATTGAAATTCCAGCACAAGCCGTAATGAGAAATTTGCAGAATGGGATGTTGGAAGGTGGGTAAAGTGGCGTGCCTTATTCCCAGATCCATTTCTTGCTCGCCACATAGAGGGCTCAGATCCTAACAAGATTAGCAATTTGCAGAAGGTACATTAAACAGTGAACATTTCCAACTCCCGAGGAAAGTGCATTAGCCTGTTGAGGCTGGTTCCCACAAACTATCTGGGAGCTACAGAAGAATCCTGAGGTTGGCTTTTAGTAATACTTAAGAATAGCCATGTGAGATATTAAAGACTGGAAAATGTGGTGAATAGGTCTAAGCTCTTCTGTGAATCACTTGAAAACTAAAGCTGACTAGAATGGCACACAACTATTATTTTATCCCTTGGACCCCAAACCTTCAAAGTAACTCTTCAAACAAGAAAGGAGAGGCAGACAGTTGGGATCAAGTTGTTGATCATGACATATTTGGCATAATGTGTTCCTTATAAATAAAACACAATGAATGCAGCCTTTAGATAATAACTAGTAGCCCATTTCTCATGCCTATATCTTTAGATAAAGTTGGCTAACTCCGTGAATACTAAGGTTCTGAGAAGCTTGTAATAAAAAAAAAATTACTCACAGGATTAAAACTCTTTCTTTAGCTAAGGTAACTTATCTCAAGAGCAACAAGTGTCCTTTGTTTATTTGTTTAGGTTTCTTTTTTTGTCCTTATTTGTGTGCATATGAATGTGTCTGTGTGTGGGTGTGTACTCCTTAATGCAGGTGTCTTACTTAGGAGGCCAGGGGTATCAAATACCCTTGGAACTGCCCAACATGGGTGCTGGGAACTGAACTTGGGTCTTCTGAAAGAACAGTGTGGACTCTTAATTACCAAGTCATCTATCCAACCTCTTCGTCTGTGTTGTCTTAATTAGACAAGTACTGCTTAGATGCTAGATTTTTCAACAAACTAGCCACATGTTTGTGAGATGGAGACTCCCATGGCTACAAAGGAGAAAGATGTACAGGTTACAGTCAGCAGGCACAATCTCACACACTGAGCCTTCCATGAGACAAAAGTCTATAATGGCTGGGTCTGCCCTGCCCCCCCTTTTCCTCTCCCCCTCCCTCTCCCTCTTCCCTCTCTCTCTCCCTCTCTCTCTCTCTCTCTCTCTCTCTCTCTCTCTCTCTCTCTCTCTCTCTCTCTCTCTCTCGCTGTGCCATGTCGATTTTGTTCTTTGCTTTTTTATTAGGACATGGAATTTTCCTTTAATTTGTACAGATTTCCTTTTATTTGGCACAGTTTCCAACCAATGAATCTTTAAAATTTTGTGGCTACATGTCCCTACTTTTCCCCTCTTCTTCCTTTCTTTGTGTTTTTTGTTTTTGAGCCAAGGTCTCACCAAGCAGCCATGGCTGGCCTAGAATTCATGTAGACCAGGTTGGCCTGGAACCCAGAGAGATCCACCTGCTTCTGTCTCCAGAGTGAGGAGATTAAAGGTGTGTGCCATCATGCCCAGTCCAATTTTCTTTTATGTGGTGTTAATCCATTATATAGCATTTTCCATTCTCACTGATGACTACTGATTTGCTGGCCAAGCCTAGATTTCATAATCACAGCTGATATAAAAAAATTTGTGAGATGGAAGTCAACAGACTGTTTTTTTCTTTCCAAACTCTGGTATATATCCCCCATGTACCCTGGTTAGATGACCTCTCACTTCCGTCTAGGATGGAAAGGTCCCATTATACCACAGCTCAGTCGCCACCTCCATCTTGAGTATGTGATCTTTAGAACCCAGGCCCTTTGGTACAGAAGTCCCTCTGAGAGCCGTCTTTGTTAACAAGAGAGAGCCTGGGTAGTGACAAGAAGGCCAGGCTTGGCCAGTTTGACAGACCCGGAAGTGCAGTGTTTGCCCTCATCACAGCATGGAAACCTTAGGGATACACAAATGCTGAAAACTGTTTCACTTAGAGCTGGAGACCACAGAGTGGGTGGTAGAGAACAGCTGGTGTACTCACCTGCCCAGGCTGCTCACACGCTGTCTGGTATCTGGCCTGCTGGCACAGTTCCTTGACCCTCTCATATTTGGGCAAGTGGTTTGACTGTTGGATATTCTTGCTGGATTCCTCCTTCTTTCGTAAAAATTTCCTTTGACACAAAGAGGAAGGCCTTTTACTGGTGATCCACCTTCCCAGGTCCCTCACACCCTCCTCCCTGTCACGGCAACCCCGCACTGCTTCAGACAGGACTGCACAAATGTACACTGCTGTCTGCAGGAGCCCATGGCAGGCTGAGCCCTTTGTAAGCCTTGCAAGTGCAGTGCTGTGAAGATGTAGAACTAACTCAGCTCTGCATAAATACTCAAGGTTTGCCACTGATGGCACACACCTTTAATTCTGGCGCTTGCGAGGCAGAGGCAGGCAAATCTCTGTGAGTTCGAGGCCAGCCTCATCTACAGAGGAAGTTCCAGGACAGGCAGAGTTACACCGATAAACCCTGTCTCAAAAAACCAAAACCACCCAAGCCAAACCAACCCAAGAAGCAAAAACCTTCTAAGTTCTCTTTGTAAACAAACAAAATAAAAATTATGGGTAGCTAGTGGCAGTTTCTGCCCAGCTACGTCACTTCCTGGGATCTCATGACAACTCATCTCTGCCTACACTTCCCAGAATCCTCCTCATGTCCTAGTCCTACCTATCATCCTGCCTGGCCAATCAGTATTTTATTCATCAACCAATTAGACAAACATATACACAGAAGGACTTTCCCCATCATCTCCTCTTTTCTGTCTAAATAAAAAGAAGGGTTTGAACATTAACATAGTAATTTACCCAAAGAGAAAAACAAAGCAATGCATATGACAAAATAGATATCACAGAAGTGACTATGTAAAAGAATTACGATGGCACTATTGTATATAAGTAATGGGAATGTATGTAAGTCAATAGTTCCTTATAAAAAGAAATAAGGAAAAAGGCATATCAAGCAGGGTACAGGCAAAGCTGGCTATTGACTTGCTAAGAGCCTAGGCTGAGAAGTGTCACGGTGACTCTGCAGTCCCATCTTAGGACAATCTACTTTTTAGCGTTCTACTGTAGTAATAATGACTGCTGCCTGGCAGAGAGCAGACAATCAGCGATTCAAACAGTGGGGCCAGGGAGATGGCTCAGCAGGTAAGTGCTTGCTGAGCATGACTGACAGCTGAGTTTGGTCTCCAGAACCTATGGCCGCAGAGAACTGACAAATTTGTCCTTTGATCTTCATATATGTGTCATATATGTGCACGCATACATGTGCACACACTCACTTATAAAATAAAAAGTAAAATCAAACTTGCACCTGGGCTTGTGAAATCTTCATGCTTAGTAAACCAAAATAAGAAGCGGAAAAAAAATACTGCCCACTAAGACCGGTTCCCAGAAGCACCCCAGGAACTAATAATTACCCTCTTTCCACTAGGAACGTATCACGCCAAATTTTGGCCTTCTTGTTTGTTCGAAACCTGAAAGCAAAATAATAATATTTACTGTTAGTATCTGGATGTCTTCCCAAATGAATCTGTGTTAACAGTTTATTTAAAGAAACACCTCCCACTTCCCACAGACCATGACTGCCATCAACGAGCAATTCACAAACAACCGAGAAAGGCTGAGTTTGTAGAAATGCTTGTGGGGAAAACTTATTTTACCACCATGGTTTTCAGCACTGGCCGGCTCTGGGTACCAGCTGGAGCTTGGTGCGCTTGGGGGGCTGGCTGAGAGAAGACATGCTGACACACCTGTTGCCTGGCTTTTCCAGGTCTAGAAGTTTGAGGACAGACTTGCCATCGACATCAGGAGGAGTGTCGAGCCCTGCGATGTCCAGGATGGTAGGTGCTAGGTCAATGTTCAGAACAATCTGGGGGACTCTGTAAAGAGACAGATGGTCCAGGCTAGATGTAAGCAGGTGGCAGACATCCAGAGAGCTCATCTACCCTTGAGACTCTCCTCCCTCTCATCTGTTCCCCTAGGGAGGAGTGAGCATGGTACTGCATGTTTTCAAGGGGGTCGGGGATGGAGAGATGTCCCCTAACCATTGTGTATTGAACACACAGCCAGGCAAGATGTGTGTTGGTACCTGGTACTTTTAATTTTTTCATTATTGTTTTTAATGGTGTGTGTGTGTGTGGTGTGCATGTGCAAATATGTGTAAATTCATGTGTGTGTTTGCATGTGGGTTTGTGCATGTGAGGTGCCTACAGAGGCCAGAGGTGTTGATTCCCTGGAGTTGGAGACAACAGCTAGTTATGAGCTATCTGGTGTGGGTGCTGCTCTCTACCAGAGCAGTAAATGCTCTTAACTGTGGAGCCATCTCGCCAGCCCCATGGTGTGTGTGTCTCTGTGTGTGTGTGTGTGTGTGTGTGTGTGTGTGTGTGTGTGTGATGCTCCTTCTAAAATGTTATACTGCAAAACTACTCTTGAATTAAGATGAAAAGTAAATAATGTAAGGAACCACACTATTTTTAGTTTGCCTTATGACTAAGACCTTCAATGTACAAACCTAACTACATATGACTGCACCCAGTTTCTACTGAATTTGAAAAATTAATTTTAAGTTAGTATACAAAGAAATGAGTCTCCTTGTAACATTTTGATGTTGTATTCCTAATTTCCCTGCCCTAACCTCTCTTGGATCTCTTGCTGGCATTCCAATAGTCTCCTGTTGGCTTCTGTGTGCAGTATTCCGTTTCCCTTCCCTGTAGCGATCTTAACAGACACAGAACCTTCTTCGGAGAACCTGTTTTCCTCTCATCGTCCTATTCCAGTATCAGGAAAGACCCTATACATAAAATTCACAATCCTAGGCTCTGGGATACAAGGATGCCACTTCCAGCATCAAGAATTCTCAGAGACCCACAGCCAAACACTAAGCAGAGCCGGTGGAACAATGCAGAAGAGGGAGGAGGCAGGAGGCAGGATTGTAGGAGGCAAAGGGGTCAGGACACCCTGAAGTGACAAACGTGGAGCCTGTATGGGTCTGAGCTTGGTCCTCTGCACACACATTGTGGTTGTGCAGCTGAGGGTTCTTGTGGGACTCCCCATGGTGGGAGTGTGTGTGTGTGGGCGTTGTCTCTGATTTTCTTTTTGCCTGCTCTTGGGACCCTTTTTTTCCTCCTGCTGGGTTGCCTCATGCAACCTTGATATAAGGGCTTGTATCTAATCTTGTTGCATCTTGTTATGCCATGTTTGGTTAATATCCCCTGGGGTCTGCTCTTTTCTGAAGGGTGATGGAGAAGCAGTGGCTCTGGGGGGTGAGAGGAAGAGGGATGCTGGGAGGAACAGAGGGAGGGGAACTGTGGTCGGGATGCATTGTTTTAGAAAAGAATAAATAAATAGAAAAAAAGATGGGTGGGGGAATTCTTAGGGAGGTTCTCATTCTGCCTATCTGTTTTTTTTTTGTTTTGTTTTGTTTTTTGTTTTTGTTTTTGCTTGAGTCCATGGAATTACACTCCCAAATTTTGTCTTTTATCATTTCCATAATTCTCTATACACATGACCTCGGTTTACTACAAAGCAAGTCAAAGTGGTGGGCAAAGGGCATGGACACCTGTGTCTGTGATGAGGATATCAGTGGAGAAAGGGATACAGGGCTAGTCTAAGTGACAGAAACAACTCATTTAAGTCTCTTTGCTCTTAAAGGAAAACCGGGCATTTTAGCTCTTAGTTAAAAGCTAAGAAGATAACATTGGGCTTTATAAAAAGTGACACTGGACTTCTGATTCAGAGAGGGGTGGTGTTCTCTAAGAGCACATTCTGGCCATGTACACAAGGCAAAAACAAACAAAACAAACAAAACATGGCCTCTTCTCAGTTTGAGAGAACCAGTCACTGATACTTTAAACAAATAGCTGAGTTATTAGGTGGCAGGGAAGGTAAATTACCAACCCAAATGTCTTCCTTTTTAGTTTTGGATAGAAAGAAACCAGACACAGAGATTAGGATCTTAATTATCTTAGGTGTAAGGATCTGTGACAGCACCACGATGCAGAGAAATACGTACATCGACCCAGGTTCTATGCTTGGACCACGAATAAAGAAAGGCACACGGATGTCAAAGTCATATGGCATGGATTTCCCCTTGACCAGTCCGAACTGTCCAATGTGGTACCCATGGTCAGCAGTGTAAATGATGTAAGTGTTGTCCAGTTCGCCTGTCTCCACAAGCATGTTGTACAGCTGCAATAGAGCATAGGACAAGTCAGAGCCAAGTGTGACATGGGAGCTGACATGCCAGAGCCTTGCTACAACTTCCCTGGAAGTACTGACCGGCCTAGAACTCGCCACCATGCTCCATCTGCCTACGCCTCCCAGGTGCTGAAATTAAAGATGTGCACCACCATGCCCGACTCTCATCATTTTTCAAAAGTCAAGAGTTGCTTTAGTAAGGTTGGCAAACAGGGACATCATTCACATCGGGGAAATATCCCATACTACAGTCAAAATGTAACTTTATTTTTTAAATCTAGCACATTCTGCTTACAGAATTTGTTTCCTGTTTGCTAAACAAGCAAACAACAAAAACAAGTCATGAAACCGCCTCTCGCAACAAACTCTCTAGATTTCACTTTGAAAAATCTATGATTAAAGCAAATTTTAACTTCATCACTCCTTTATTTAATTATAAGGGTAAAGAAGACCCTATCTGGGCAGATCTGGTCTTTAGAAAGCCAGAAAAAATGATCATACTTGTATAAAATTCCCATTTTTATACAGCAAAGATTAACTGAATTGGTTTGTTACTGTTTGCATTAGATAGGGCCCTTAATTTTACTTTCACCACAATTGTCACCAGTCCCTATTGCATTATATTAAACATTATAGTACATCTGCTTTAGTCACTGACACAATTTGTTTAATTTCTGAAAGCATTGAAGAGTATGGACACTGATTTGTGCTATTCTGATTTTTTTCTGTCCTTTGTCACTGGCTCCTTAAGAATCAAACTGGAAGAAATAGGATAAGGGGACAGGGATGAAGATGTCACTAAACACACTTGTTTCTCTTAACACAATATTAGGAAACAAAAACTGGATGGACTAGAATGGCTGGGGGGGGGTCAGATGAAAACATGTCACCAAGGGGGTTGGTGGCCTTACCCTCTCTACAGAGTCATCAACTGACATCAGTGTCTGGAGTCGCTTGCGCTGCAGGACATTGGTGAACTCCATGTGTATGGGCAGCATGGGACCCGTGTACTGCATGATCCAGTGTTTGTCCATGTTTGGTGCATAATTATAGCTTGGAGTTCTGAAAACATGCAGAAATCAATATTATCATATATACATTTTTTGCAAAAACTTACTCACTTTGGGAAACATTTCAAGTTAAAGGTTGTGAAGTAGTAACTTCTGAAAGATGATGTGATCACTGCTAAAGTGTTTTTCTCTCAAGCATTGTGAGATCCCTTGGTGTTTGGAGGCTGTCTGCTGTCTTCACCATCCCAAACAATATACATACTCTGTAGGTATGTAAATTCACACCAATAATACTGGCACTGAACATGCAATTAATTCAGGTTCATCCAGGTTCCATGAATAAAATCTGTAAGCAGCATATGACGATGAGGGTGGTTGTTTCAGATTTACAGGTAAAATGGAAATGCAGAAAGGAATGATCTCTGGATGATGTTATCTCAAGAAATGTTTGTTGCTAATGAGCATAAAATAAAGTCACCATATGCTACATGGGTTGATGATGCCTCACAGTCTCAACACATTAATCTCTTAAAATATTCTTATCGATCATTCATGTGTCTTCAAGAGATTAACTCGTGCTTCATGTTGTATATTAAAACCCTTAATTTTAGCCGGGCGTTGGTGACGCACACCTTTAATCCCAGCACTCAGGAGGCAGAGACAGGTGGATCTCTGTGAGTTCGAGGCCAGGCTGGACCGACAGCCTCCAAAACAATACAGAGAAATCCTGTCTCGTAAAACCAAAAAAAAAAAAAAAACCCTTAATTTGTCAGGTCTTGGTGGCACACACTTTAAATCCCAGCATTTGGGAGGCAGAGGCAGGCCAATCTCTGTGAGTTCAAGGCCAGCCTAGTCTACAGAGTAAGTTCCAGAACAGGCTCCAAAACAATAAGAGAAACCCTGTCTCCAGAAAAAAATAAGATACTGTAATTCAATTATATTTGCTGGAACTATAACCAAGAAAATACTTGCTTCATAGAGGAACCAACAGGGGTAGAGGACAAAAGTTTCGTTAGCTATAGAGAAATGGGCCCTTTCGCTGTATGCAGAATACTTTTGCTCATGCCTACATTAAATGGGTTGCAGAGATTAGTGGCATCAGCTACATAGCCCTGGGGACTCAAATGGCTGCTCAAAAAAGTCTTCTCTGATTTCTATAGATGCTCCTTAAGCACACACCTATGTTAGTAAGATTCTTTTTTGTTTGTCTGTTTTGCTCTGTATATCCCTGGGTGTCCTGGTACCCACTTTGTAAATCAGGCTGGCCTTGAACTCAGAGATTGGCCTGTTCTGCCTTCTGAGTGCTGGAATTAAAGTCTTGTGCCACCACTGCCGAGCATTAGCAAGATTCCTATACCAAGACACTATTACTCATTCATTCAAGCCTTCTCTTCACATGCTATTAAAAGCTCACTGGAGTGTTTAATGCAAAGTATTACACAGCTTATTATACCTTTTAACTAGTTTGGTTGTCTCAGCTCTTTTGGTTAACATACTTATTATCCCTAATAACCTACTATTATTTTTTAGAAGAGGAAACCAAGGCAGGTAAATAACTTGCATAGTTTAGCAAAGATGGTGGAATCATGTCTAGATATTCACAGTTCACATACTTAAACAACACGAGCAAAGGATGCTCCCTCTGTCGGAGAGTGCTTTTAATATAAACCTCAGGTTTACAAACTGCCAGTCTCACAGAGAAAGCCACCAGCTGCATTGATCGGAGCATTGGTTTAGCTGTCTCTGTTTTGGGGGTAGAAGACAAGGAAGTCTTGAGGGGAGTCTGGAAACAGTGCCTGGTAATTTCAGGAGACCTCGGCGAGTACCATATTGATTCTGTAGTGCTGTGCACTTCCCAGATGGCGCTTGCGTGGTTGTACTTGGGGATGCTCTTGTGTACCCTGAGCAACAAAAACAGCACCCGTTTTTTCACCTTTTCTTCTTGCCAGCAGGATTGCAGACACCACTCACATTGTAGAAAGTCCTACATGGCAGGCAGCAAGCATCATCTTGTTACCTGGTAACCCTCATGGTCGCTACTTAAGCTCTGAAGATGCCATCCCCAAAAGCACAAGTGGTGCTTGGTAGAGGACAGGAGCTCCCACTGAAGGGACGACCTGAGGAGGGAGCACTCAATCTGCACATGTGTGAATGCGTGCAGGGCACTGCTCTAAGAATTGCTAGAGCAGCGGTTTACGGAGTTTTCCTCCACGAGCCAGTAGGCAAATTCTTTTCATGGAAATATCTAGGTTGCAACAATGCCATAATATTAAACTGCAGATTCTTTGCATACCATCTGCTATTCTTTTCAAGGGAACTTCCCTTCTCTCCTTTCCCTTTTTGAGACTATGTCAAAAAGAAGCGTCCAACATCAGTGCTGCCTACCAGATACATGATTCTGGAGCCAACTGCTCCAGATTTTTTTACTTGGAAGGATTCCTCCTTTCTAGAAAGGGACCACAGTGGGAAGGCGGCACTGGCAAGGACTGAAGACTGCTTTCCTCATTGTCTATGCAGCACGTTGCGTTACAAACAGGATTAGATTTAGAAGCTGAGAAGGGCAGAGGGGCTTAAAAATCCTCATGCAAGGGTTTTGCATCCAGGGGGGTGGGGGTATGAGGTCAGAGAAAAACAGCACATTGGCCATGAAAGGTCTCCTAGCCACTTACCAATTGTAGTCCGAAAGGGGTACAGCTGTAAGAGATTACACAGGGGTTCTGTATAATACGCATCCTCCCCGCACTGCCTTTGAAGTTAGGTCGGCTTAATTTAAAAATAAATCTAGTTGACTTTTTTAAAACCACAAAACCTCAACGCAAATAAAAATTACAATAGGGAACCGACATGCAGGCTCACAGTGGGCAAATTACATCTTCCCCCAGCTACCTTGATGTGCGCGGTGCAGCCCCACCTCACTTTGAGGAGCCGGGTAGCTTGCAGCAAATTACAAGCCTCAAATTGGACTCCTGGATTTACCGAATGACATATGTTAAAGCTGGCTTGTATTAAAAGGGAGAGTTCAGGGCCTGTTGTCAAAGCTGTCCACCCCTCCCCCTGTAGTTTTCTGACTTTCTCAATATGGGAGATGACCTCTAGGTTGGAGGATGACATTCCAGGTGGGATCCCAGCGGGTAGCAGGGATCTGGGGCATACATTTGCTTTTTAAAGGAAGGCAGACTGCCACTGCTTCCCCCACCCCCAGGAACAACAGCTGTTCAGGGACCTGCAGGTGGAGGGTCCAGGGTTGCTGGAATTGACAACATTGTTGAAAAGTGATCATTTGCCAAAGCCTGTGGTTGCCTCCTGCTGAGGTCTGCCAAATTCCTTGAAGATGCAGCCTTCTGGCCCCCAGTGATAATTAAGGCTTGCTTGCCTTCGGACTGACTTCAACTTACTCAAAGAGGGCCTGGAGCTGTCACAGGGACAGCTTTACTGAGAGAAGTGGAGAACTTCTTAGAAAACTGGAAAAGTGTGTCTTTAGTTGTTTGCAATGCTTGGGAGATAGATCCAATTCTTTGTCCCAGTTTTGTGATTCTGGACAGTTCTTTTTGCGCGGCAGGGGCTGGGGGGGTGTTGATGCCTCGTTTCTTAGTCTATACAATGGGAATAATTAATGACTGTGCAGAACTTCTTGTGCAGAGGGTTGAGAGATTTTTGTGACTCTTGAACACAGCTTCTGGGGTCCCATTCTACTCCTGCTTGCAGGTAGCCAGGCTGGCTCACCAGGGTGTACCAGGCTAGCTCATTAGGGCATCCCACTCCCCTTGGGCAAAGGAGAAAGTAAAATGCCCAGAATGGTAGCTCTAGGCCACTGCTCCATCTGCGATGTCACACTGACCCAAGTTCCCAAGAGCAGAGGTCCCTAAACTCCAGCTGATGGGCTGATGGGCTGGAGAGATGGCTCAGAGGTTGAGAGCACTGGCTACTCTTCCAGAGGTCCTGAGTTCAATCCCCAGCAACCACATGGTGGCTCACAACCATCGGTGCCCTCTTCTAGCATGTAGGCAGAACACTGTATACATAATAAAAAAAAGAGATTCGCTGGCAAAGATTTTCCTATGAAAGGGAATCGTTTGGTCTTTAGCTGTTTACCCTAGTTCAAGTGTTCTTCTTTCTGCTCAGGAGCCTCCCACCCATTGCCGGATATCAACTTAAGCTGGCCCTAGGAAGCCCATTGGATACATCACAGAAGAGTGCAGAACCCTAACCCTAAAATCGAGATGATGAAGGATCAGATCACCATTTTTGAGTTTCTATTCCTTCAGAACAAGACAAAAAACAAGCCCCACATCTATTTCAGAGGTGTCACTGTCTCAGATGGCCAGGCAGGTAAAATTTCTGCCCTTGAAATGAACGGTTTAAGCAGATCTGTAGATCTCAGAAACACATCTGCAGCTCTTCGCAACTATTCCTGGGCTGTATTTGCCTGAGGAGGCTTCCCAGTATGCTGTCTCCCCCCAATCCTGCTTTTTTGGGTTCATGGTGGCACAGAAGTTCCATCTTTACAGTATGCCAGTTTTCTTTGGGGTTTGAGTCACTTTCCAGTGTTACTTGTTGACAAAAGAAGGCAAAGCATCCTGAAAAATCAACAATGCCACCTTTCTCTTTGATGGGTAGGTATTTAAAAAAGAGTGATTCTTAGGAGCCAAGAAATAGCTTCAAGAAATGCATGTGTTGTATATTAAATCCATATTGGGGAATTGTGAACTTCATGGTTCCTTTTGAATATTGATGGCTTTTGCTGTCATTCTAGTGCAAATATATTCCTTTTGTTGATGTGTTGAACATCTGTTTTCTTTATTTGTGTTTTAGTCACAAGCACCAGCAAAAAAAAAAAAAAAAAAAAAAAAAAGATAGCATCACACAGTGAGTGGTAAGGCAGGTCTTAGAGCTCAGCACGGCCACTCTACAGTCCTAGGACACACTGGCAAAGCATCACATTGGAAACTCTACATTCACTCTCGAAAGCCACCCCATCTTCAATTTCATTCAAATTGAATTCACTAAATTGACTTTCTGGAGATATGCCCCACCTGACTTCAAAAATGTTTAGGCAGATAACATTTGAACACATGCAGAGTAAGACCAAATGATCTTGATTATAGGCATAGAATACAAATAGAGAATTGTTTAATGATGCTGGAAGTGCCAATGGGAAGTATGCAAATATGTAAGAACCACTCCGATAGTCACTGTAGCTGTGATGTGAACTGAGACATGGCCTGGTAGAGTGGGAAGAGCAACTGGGACAAGGAAATTGTCACCTGATTCCAACTTTGTTCTCAACTACTTGTGTGTCCTGAACAAAGCCATTTAGGCGTTCATCAAAGCGAACAAACGGGGCTTCGTTTTTTTTTTATTTAAAAAATTATGGAACCAACAGAATTTCTAATTGCTCCTTGAACTCTTAAAATGTATTCTTGAAGAATCCCAGTGCTATCTTTAAAAAATATTTTACTGTCAGCTAGTGAAGCCAACATGATTCATTTGGTAAACAGAATTTAATTTTACAACTAAATGAGGATGCAGGCTCCTCATCTTAGGCGCTAAAGAGAGGTGCTTTGTCTCAGCTTTGGGGCAAAGCCTCAAGGACAGGGTTCATAGAGTGTCCCCTGTGGTTGTGCCCCTCTGGAGACCAGAAGCTAAGTTCAGGAACTTGGATACACAGGGCTTCATCATAAAGTGGGAAGAATAGAGTAGCTATATAGAAAAGAACAATTCTTTTCTATAGAATTGTATATGAAGTCTTTAAAATTTTCATCTTCAGAAGTAACTATATGTGTGTGGAAGGGATAAAAATACAAATTCTTGTTAAGGCAAGACACCTTATTAAAAATTATTGTATTTTTAAATTATGTGTACAAGTGTGGGTGTGTATGTGTGTGTGTGGGGTCGTGTATGTGCACGTGAGTACAGGTTCCTTCAGAGGCCAAGAGGGAAATTAAGTGGAGTTACAGGCAGTTACAAGCTGCTTGATATGGGTGCTGGGTCCCCTGGGAGAAGCTATTGCCATTTAGCTGCTGAGTTTTCTCAAGCTCCAATCAGCAGCTCAACCCCACACTCAGGCCCTTCTCTCTGTCTCTCTGTCTCTCTGTCTCTCTGTCTCTCTGTCTCTCTGCTCTCTCTCTCTCTCTCTCTCTCTCTCTCTCTCTCTCTCTCTCTGTGTGTGTACTGCTGAAACAAAACCAATCAAAACACAATCTTCAGATTTGATGGGGTACAGTGGGTGGCAGGGGTGCATTATAACATGGGGTGGAGAGTAAAAGGCAGGATATATTTCCTGAAAAGCTTAGTAGGGGCACCCCCACAGTGAAGAGCTCCATGATAAAGAGTTTTATGTGGATTTCCTTGTTGGAGCTTCTCTTGAATTTCTTGAAGGTCAAGACAGGCCGAGCTACTGTCTGATTAAACAGGACCCCCATGCGAACAAGGGAGCCATAATCCGCTCCTATTCGTAGTTGGGAGGCATAACCTCTCCCCTCAGTTTGTAAAGCCAGTATGTGGATTTTGAATGGGCCTCTCTCTTTGTCAGAGAAGCAAACACCATGGAAACTTGATCCACTCTCCCCATAGTAAGAGGGTCAGATAGTCACAGCCCAGGACTGGATGAAAGGGAGCGGGTGATGTTTGGCCACCTAGGAAGACCTGAAGCAAAACGTCCACAGGACTAGCTTCCCGCACCCTAGATGAGCCTATAACTCCATGCTGTTTCCACGGGGCCTGCCAAATATTTCTGCAGAGCACTTCACAGCTAACATCCCGTTGCCTGACTGCACCGCTAATGTTTTCACTAAGGAAGCCAGCCATTGAGTAGCTCCATGCATCACACGCCGCAGCTTGTCTACAATTAGTTTCGCTCCTTTTGTTGAAGGACTGAACTCTGAACCTGGGCACTCATTCTCTCCCTTCCTCTATCAGCAGCCAGGGAGACCTTTGCAAGAAGGCAGCCAGGAACTCAAGGCTTCCCTGGTCGGTTGGAGACATGTGAATCTATATCTACACGCTGACTGCCCACCACCCCCAAGATTAGCCCCAAGTAAGTCGAATCCCTCACTGACTGCATGGTCATTTCCCATGGCTAGGAATGTTCTCCCACCTGGCATTTGCCCAGAGCAAAACTGTACATCTAGAAAAGATGACAGCCCAGACCTGTTCTTCAAATGGCCAGGTGTGAGAGGTCCATTGCAGTGAAATCTTAGCTTGTCAAGGGATTTACCCTGTCACCAGGGGCAAGTGTGGACTTATTTCTCTGTCGGCTCTCTTTAAACCTTGAGTTACACAGCATGAAATTATACTATTTGTGGGTCAACCATATTGAGATTTGTATATGGCTGATCTTAACACAGAGGATCAATGAGAATGAACTCCAGCAGAGTGGCTTCTGTGTGTCTACGTGGGAACGTTACCTCTGCCACTTCCCTAAGGCTCGTTGACGACATCACATCAAAGTGACTCATTCATTTCCACTTACAGATAGATGAGTTCATGGAGGCTCTGAGGCTAAAGAAACTGCCTTTGGCCTTAAGGGACAGGTGAGACAGGCCTGAACACTTTCACTCTGCCAGGTTTTGCTTCGTTGGACCAATGCTAA
This sequence comes from Mesocricetus auratus, assembly GCF_017639785.1. Classification (NCBI taxonomy): domain Eukaryota; kingdom Metazoa; phylum Chordata; class Mammalia; order Rodentia; family Cricetidae; genus Mesocricetus; species Mesocricetus auratus. Next base: position 63,459,323 of record NW_024429184.1, read on the forward strand.
GGGGACAGCTGGCTTGTCAGAAGTAGAAAGGAATAGCCCAACCCTTTCCATGTGGAAGTGGTCAAATCCACTCATGTTTTTTTATTACCCTGCTTATGTACAAACTCACTGAGGTTCCCAATATTTTGCAACCATTTTCCTTTTAAGCTTTATTTCATATTGTTTTATTTGTGCCCCATCCTTCAGCTCCTAGGTCATGTATTAGATCAGTGGTTCTCAACCTTTCTAATGCTGAGACTCTTTAATACAGCTCCTCATGCTGTGGTGACCTCCAGACATAAAATTATTTTCATTGCTACTTCATAACTGTAATTTTGCTACTGTTATGAACTGTAATTCAAATTTTATTCATTTATTTATTTGTTTATTTGGAGATAGAGGTTTACCCAGGGGGTTGGAAACCACAGGTTGAGAGCCACTGTCTTAGATTACCTCATGTGTGTAGTGAGCCTTGTCTGTGCTGACCCTCAAGAGTCTCCTGCAAACATTTTCCCCATCCTTCTAGGTCCACTCTGAATGCCTGTCAGTCCATTCCCCCAGTGCTCTTTGATGCTGTGACTGCTGTTCCGCATCTGACGCTTCCGACCCTCTAGTGCTATGACTACCTGGACACTTACCCATCATCCCTGTGAAACTTGGATCTGGGCAAATTTACTATAAATCTTTTAAGTTTTATAGACCACATCACAGCTCCACTTGGCTGGTGAATCTCAAATATACACAATGAATGAGCGTGGTTGTGTTTCAATACCTTATGAATATAAGCTGGATTTGGGACACCCCCTCACCCTAATTTATTTGTGCTTAAGGGGTACCTATTGGGCCTTCCTTAACTTCCTTAACTAAGATTCCTTAATCTGTGCTGTATGATAACCTTACTATGCATAGTTTCTAGTGTTAGAGTCAAAGGTGCACTCTTTGGAGCTACCTCCCCCACAACCCTACCCTGATTCCTCTCCACGTGCAGTTACTGCTGCACATGCAACCTACCACCTGTGGAGATTCTTGACGGGCTGGTTTTCATATAAGCTTAGGACCTAGCCTTGAAGCTGACCTCTAAAGAAGCACGAAATGCCACATTTTATCAACCCCTTCTCTGCAAACACTGAGGGATGCCCTTAAGGTATATGGCTATAGAAAGTCATCTTCAGTTAGGACGCTGCTAACGCAACAAAGGGGGCTATACAACGTGACCTCTGATTGAAAGATAGGGAAAAGGTGAGCTCAAGGTATTTTTGAAGAAGCTGGAAAGGCGTTTTTTCCTCCCACTGCACCTGTTGCTTACTGAATTTGTAACTGAGCTACAACAGGGAGCCACCTGCTTAGAGGCTCCATTCACAAATCCATCTGCAGAGCCAGTAACAAAGAAGGGATTCTGGCCATGTTCAAAACAGTGGCTCATCAAGACCAGACTCCCCGGTTGCTGGAGCAACTGTCTCCTGCAATAAATATTTGCATCCTCGTGGCACAGTATGTGACCACTTTGCTTCTTATTTATTGTTAGTCTCTGTTCTAAGTGAGCTCTGACTGCTTTCCCCGTTGGTCTTGGTCATGTGACTGAGGAAGGCTAGTGACAGAAAGATACTAAGGATAGAAAGAAACCTTCCTCCCAGGAACCCAGTGCCTGGCAATTCCATCAATAGTTACTTCTCCATCAATAGTTACTTCTCCATCCCTAAGGTTTTTTCCTGTCTGGGATCTTGTTTAGAAGAGCCAGGCAGGGGCAGTATTTAAGCACAAAGAGCTTAGGAACCAATTTCCGAGGTGTGTGATAAAGGTGCCTTCCTTCTGAATGACCCTGGTCCCAGCTGCTCTGTGTGGAAGGCTGCTTATTGGGCGTAAAGGTTGGGAGAAACCCTGTTGAGAGTCAACAACAAAATCAAGTTCTTTGCTGACAAGGCACCTAGACTTTTCCAGCCTTGGCCAGTGAGGATTATAGCACACTGCACTCTTTTCTCCCTCGGCTCCTCTCAACCACCGAGGCCTCCCCTGAGCCTCCTCACCCCCTCCTCTCAAGATGAAACATTAGGTTATTTTAAAGCCGTGACCTGAGAGGGCCTTCCAGGCAAGCTACTCCAGTTGCCTTCTACACAGGCCTAATTGCACATCTGCAGCCAAGCAGCTCCCGTGTTCCCCAAGAAAGAAAACAAAGCTACAGCAGAGAGGGCCGCACCGCCGCTATGAAAAGCCAAGCGTTCCCACCCATTAGTCCTATTAGGTCACACTGGAGAATATCGTTTACAACACGGAAAGGAACTCTAGGTGAAAACTGCCCTGGTTTCCCTGACGCGAGCCTCTTCATTTAGCTACTGGCGGATACTGGAAGTGTGATTACCAATCAGAACCCCCAGCATTCTCTGCGGCAAGCCTATCTCCTGTGCTATATACCTCAGTTTTCATGTCATCACACCACAGGGGCTGGCATCTCTGCCTCGGGCTACGCAGAACGGGAGAAAACAGGGTGAAGAGGCGGATAAGTTGGGGAGCACAGACAAGGACCATGTTTGGCAAGGATGCATTGTTGATTTTGTTACTCACATGTGTTGGGAGGCATTGGGGTACAGTTTTGAAAACTGTGGGGCGGAGTCTTCTGGGCCGTGGGGTGCTGCGTGGCTGATCACCATCATAACGGGCCTATGGGGATACATTCTCTTAGACATTTTGAAGTAATTAATGCTCTCGTTAGTGATTAAGTCTGTGAAGTAGTCCTGAAACATACATTTGACACAAAACAAAAATTACAAAAGGTGACATTCACATTTGAACACCGTTTTCCTCAGAATCTAGACACTAAGTATAGAGGCAAGGTCTAACCTTGAGAAGGAAGAGAGCCTCCCAAGGAACCAACCACCTTCAAGAACACAGAAATATCCATGGCTGTTTGCTTTTGGGGTAGTTGGCTTAGCAACAAGGGGGAGGGGAGATGCACAATGTAAAGATTAGGGAAGAAAAGAGGCAAGTTGTGTCTGCCTAAGATAATGATTAAAATTGGCTATATATGTTCAAGAACCTACGAGAAACCAGATATTTATCTCATTCTCAGGCTTCATTGATATAATTTGTTGGGGAAATATTTAATTACTCCAAAGGCAGGAAACACCCACACCTACTTCACACTCACAGCTTCAGAACACACATGCAAACACAGAGGGAGACACACATACAAATGTGCAAACCTAGGAAATCCGTTAGTTAGTTAATCTACCTGTGAGAATAACACCATTTGAAGGCATTGTCTAAAATCACAGGTACAGGGACAAATTGTAACATCTGAAGTCATTCACTTGGAAGACTTGAATGTGGGAGCAATTGATTCCCTGTAGCTTATACTGTGTGGATTGTAGGAAGACAGTACCACAGCTGCTGGGATCTGCATTAGACCTGCTAATAAAATGACTTAACACCCCGTGTGGGGTGGGGCCTGATGCAAGTTTGGAAGTGGGCAGGGAGGAAGCGGAATGAAGAGGAAAGAGAAGATGAGGACTTGAATTAAGCCACCCGCTTCCTCTGTGCATGTCTCAGGCCAGAAGCTCTAGCGTTAACTTTTGTCAGAAACTCCTAGGCAATGGTCACAATGTCAGAGACTTCCAGCTGATCACATGTTGTGGTTTAAGGGCAGTGTTGGGGGAAGAAATCTGTGTCACCACGTCCTTGTTAGGACAAATCCAAAGGCTGTTCCCTCTTTCCACATGGGGGTCCTTTAAATTTCTTTACAAACACACACACTTTTCCAACACAGTAGTCTTTGCCACCTAATCAGCCGTGAGAATGAGCAGGTTTCGCTGATTTAATATTTGGAGAGAATCATGATTACTTTGTTCTTCTTAGGACAACAGGGAATAAAAGGTTAATAGCTTGAACAAGGAGCATGAAAAGCATCCCCGCAGATCGAAAAAGTGATAGCAATGTCAATTAGTGTTCATGGCACACATCATTTGCCTGCAAAGATTTTGTCCCCAGCCAGGGAAATGACCCAGGATACATGAGTGGTTGAACCGTTCCAAGCTGAGTTTTCTTGTCTTTCACAATGAGGACATGGCTTAAATTTGCCTTCAAGGTCCCTGTTGACTTGACTCCCAACTTTGATGTTGAAGCCTGTCAGCAGTGTTAGTGAGTTCATTTGTGTTCACTATTTTCAGGATGGTAGGAAGACCCAGCCTTACTTTAAGTCTCTCTGAGTCCATTGTGCTCTCATCAGGTCAGGCACAAAGACAACAGCATGCTCCAAATGAAACCTAGTTCCTGTTCTCTCTCTGCCATATGTCTGAACCTGTTGAAACAGGTTGCTAGATCCAGCTGAATTTTTGGTATTTCTAGGAAAAGGATACGTCCAGAAGGAAAGGGAATATTTTAGAAAAATTACCAAGCGGAAATAAAAGATAATCTTCCCTCCACTTTTATGATCTCAATTTCTTATTAATTTAAGTTAGTAACCATAAGATTTTTGTGGTTTTTATTGTTTTGTGTCTTAGATGAGATTTCACCAAGTACTCCTGGTTGGCTTCCACTCACTATGTTGCCCAAACTGGTTCAAACTCTCCATCCATCTGCTCCAGCCTCTCAAGAGCTGGGATCACAGACCACACCACTGTGTCTGGCTTACTTTTATAAACTTTAAAATCTAGAATCTGCTTGCTTGGGAACTATGGGTTGTTTCTATAGATGGATTTAGACATCCACTGACAGCAGCAGACCACTGTGAACTCTCACTGCCATGCATGGGGCAGATAGATGTCCTGGTCACAAATACTGCTTGGTAGAATGGAAGTAAAAGCAAGTGACAAAGTGTCCCCGAGTTCCGGGTTGCACCAGTCTGTTCTTATTTTCATGTGGAAGGCTGAAACCACCCAGAAAATACACTTTCAGCTGAACAGCAAACAGTACAAGACGCGCATCTGATTATTCGGACTAGCTCCTGATAGAGGGGAAAACAAAACTTAGCACAAGGATGAGAAGAGGGGTATGATTTTCTGGATGGCACTTTCATCAAAGGCTGATTGCCTTTCATCCTAACGAGGGAGAAGGAAAAAAGGCTCGCCAGACAAAAGCACTGAGCCTTAGAGTCTTTCTTGTCTGGAGTTGGAAATTGCCTTACAATTTCTCATTCGAACACTGTGAGAACACAGAAAGCCCATCTTGCGGATAGTTTAAGTCCCTGGAAATGCCGTCCCTCCCATTATGTGCAAAAGCAGATTGATGCAGTTTTACACTGGAAATTACCTTTGCATAATCAAATCCATGCTTTTCTTTGATGCCGTTGCGACAAACAGTGTAATTATAGAAACGAGAATTCTTGATTAATCCAAGCCATTCTCGCCACCCAGGAGGGATGTAGCTGCCATTATATTCATTGAGGTATTTTCCAAAAAAGGCTGTAATGGGAAACGAAAGATTATTTTTCTCATGTGAGATGATTAATCACAAACAAGTACAGAGATATGAAATTAGGGTTTGAAAAGTGACGGTGAAGTGAAAATTCATCAGGAGAGCACTGTCAAAGTACTCCTCTGCACATTCTTCAGGCCGTGTCAGAGCAGCAGTCACTCACTTTGTTTTTAAATAAATGTAAATAGAACTGAACTACATGGGTTATAATGACCATAACACTTTTGGGGATCTGCTTCTCAGGGCCAGCCTGGAACATGCAGAATACGTTCTTTTGTTCAACTGACTGAATGAGCCAGGAAACAGGTAGTGGGAAATCGGTTGTGTGATTGCTCTGTGGGCACTGACACACCGCTAGTCCTCGTGACAAAATTAAGTTTTCTTGGTTTTTGAGTGATGAATCAGGAAAACTTCCCTGAAAAGTTCATCTTGCTTTTCGCATGGCCACACAACAAAACTTTCCCTAGTCTTTCAAGCCCCTCTTCAGGGAGTGTGGGCACCTCAGCTGGCTCTGTGGTGTCCACCACTCTTCCATGGCCACATCTGGTCTTGAATCAAGGCCAGAGAGCCCCTGTTTCACTCAAACAGTAGTCTAGAGCCCACAGTTCCAAACCCCATAGTTCTAATACCCCTTCCTTCCTTCTAGTGACAGGCAGGTCCTTGAGGAAGTTTTGTCCCTTTTGATGGAAACTTTCTACTTTTTGAGGGTGTTTTTTTTTGTCTTGTTGTTGTTTTATTATTATTTACTTATTCATGTATGTATGTATGTATTTTTGGAGGCAGGGTCTGGCTATGTGGCCCAGGCTTGCCTTGAACTGTCAGTGTTCCTGCTTTTGTTTCTTTGTCTACCTCCCAAGTGCTAAGATTATAAGATTATAGCCATGAATCTCCGCACCCTCATTTGCCCCACATTGCGGCCTGCCCAACATCCCCGTACAGTACAGGGCTTCACCAATATTTCTTACACTGAGCCTCATGAACCTAGTATAGTCCAGAGATTTTACAAGTTCTGAAAAATTTTTTAAAAATGTGTTTTCACTTTCATTACAAATTTTAAAAGTTGATTTGTTTTTCTAACATGTTTCTATAGAATATAGTTTTTAAGGTGTTTTAAATTGTTTTCTCTGAAAACAATCTTGGACTTGAGTCCCAGAAACACAGCACTCTGGGGCTAGAGAGATGGCTAAGTGGTTAGGAGTGCTGGTTGCTCTTCCAGAGTTCTGAATTCTCAGGTCAGATAGGGACTGCTCTGGGAGCCTGTGCCTAATAAACGTGTGCCCTACTCTCTCTGACTCCCTCCTCATCCCTAGGGACTTCCCCAACTTTTCTGTCCTTCTGTTTTCTAAGAGTCCTGTAAAAGGGCGTAGTGGCTGGAATGTCCCAGGTGTGTGCTGGCTTCTTCCTTCCTGCCCTGCCTGGAGAACCTGCTTGTGCAGCACAGTGGCAGGGTGTTCTGGGGGGGGCCAAAGAGGATGATCAAGAAGGAAAGCACTTAAAACAATGTTTGACAAGTACAGGGACTTCTCATGCCATGGTTAGAATCACCATGATTCCAGTTTAAAGTACTAGTCTGTGATTTGAGGATACCTTTAATCTATAGTTCTCCTTTGTTACAGGTTTTTTTTTGGGGGGGTTGGTTTTAGTTTTGTTTTTTTGTCCCCTAGTATGACTTATTTTTCAGAAACCAGTTCTCTCCCATGTGGTTTCCATTTTCCTTAATTTTGAAACTTTCCGGGCTACTGTTAGTGCTTCCCACCTCTAGGGAAGTCATGCCCAGTGATGCCTGCCCTTCCCTCATGGCTGCACTTTTTTGGGTCACTTAATAGCATTTCTAGCCATTACCATGGCGACTGTCCTTCCGCCTTAATCCTTCCCTTACAAACGACTCCTTCAAGTCTGTTAACCATTCTTGCTATTGCCTTCAGAATGGCCTCCAGGTTTTCAGTGTCTTTGTGTTAATGGAGTATGAAAAGTGTAGTCAGGATTCCAGATGTAGTGACCCCCACCAACTCACTGCATGAGAGCCCAGGCCCAGGATGCAGTGTCTCCCACCACACTCCTGCAGGAGAGCCCAGGCCCAGGATACAGTGTAGTCCACACATTCACTGTAGGAGAGCTCAGGCTCAGGATGCAGTGTCCCCCGCCACACTCCTGCAGGAGAGCCCAGGCCAAGAACTGGCAGGACAAGCTTGTCTGATCCCTTTGGAGATTCTCGCCACAGCTATCATCTCTCTGGTTGCTTTGGACGTTACATTTCTTGGCAGTGCTGTGATCATCTGGGTTTCGGATCATTTTATTCCATGTATACTGTTTATTATGCCCTTCTCTAAAGCAAACTTGATTGTCAGGTCCATATTACCATGCCAACGGCTTGGTTATAAGCACTGAATTTTATCCCCCCTTTGCTGATGGCAGTTCAGCTCAGCTAGTGCTGTCAGAGCTACCCCACATCATCTGACCTTCTGGACTGTTCTTTTCTTTTAGGGTCTCACCACTTGCCTTCCCTGCTGTTTAGGGAGGTGGTTTGAGTTAGAAGATGGGTAGAGAGGTAAGGAAGACTGGATTATGAATTATAACTATTAGTTTGTGTGTGGTTGTTGTAGTTCCCCTCTCTAGGACCACAGACTATCATACCTAGAAAAACGTGTCTTAACTAGCCGAAGAAAAATCTTTTTATATTAGCAATAGTAACTATAAAATGATCTGATGCTTACAGAAATTGAATCTTATTTAGTAGAGTGAATGATGGCCATTTTAAAATCTGTAACAGGATTTCATTGTAGCTACTATAGATATAATTGAGAACAGAGTTAGACTGTGATTTATACATTTGTATATATGAGTTTGGTTTACTCAAATAGAGTGCAAGCATAGTGAAGACAATACTCTTTCTGCCTCTTTTTATCCCAGGCTCCAGTGTACTCCCAATATCCTGTGGTTCAATAAACATATGTAGCATTTCATGTTTATGCCCCTAACAAAAATCCATGATATCATATTCCAAACAAGTGAGAATATTAGCTTGTCTTACAAGAAACTTAAATTAATTAAGTCCTTTACTGAGAATACATAAATAAGCTTGCTACAAGTAAAATAAATCTTATGTAAAAAGAGAGGTTAGGCTAGGCTGTGGTGGTGTATGCCTTTAATCCCAGCACTTGGGAGGCAGAAGCAAGCAGATTTGTGAGTTCAAGGCCAGCCCAGTCTACAGACTGAGTTCCAGGACAGGCTCAAAACCTATGCAGAGAAACCCTATTCTGAAAAACCAAAGGGTGGGTGGTTAAAAAATAGGTAACTTTATGTAAATTAATTTATTACAGAAAAAAATATACTGTCAAGCCAAGTATATTTTAGGGGCTGTAGAAGGGGCTGAGACAGGATACCTTGAGAGTGGGGGATAAAGACCAGTCTAGGCAGCAGACTAAGACACTAATCCACAATTAATTAGTAAAAATTCACTGCAGATTTCAACTAAACATAGCCTCTTCCACTTATGGTACAGAATGGATGTGTCTAAAATTCCGCTCCTATGATTAGGTAATTTCAGTGAGCATAGCAGAACTGCCGTGTAATTTCGGATGGGAAAGAAAACTATATGTTGGAAAACTGGCCTGAGTCCTTCAATAGCTCAAGAGCAGAGGAGGCCCTGTCCACAGCCCCTTCAACTTCGCTTCAGTTCCTTCCTTCCAATCAATGCAGTCTCTCATCCAGGGATATATTTTTTTAACCTTCCAGGCTTTAAGCAGCAAATTTGTTTTTTTGTGTGTGGTAGATAATCCATGGCCTTTCTCACTTCACTCCTCAGGACAAAGTGCAATAGACACAGTGTTGTGTTTTTTTCCTTCTTGGACATTTAAGCTCTGGCAGACTCACATTTTCCATGAGTAAAGTTAGAAACATTCAGGCTACAACCAGTCCAAAAATATGCCTAAGTTCCGAAAGAGGAAAATCATGTCATACAAGGGTAAATATAATATTGGATCAATTCATTTCATTTAAATCTGTGTATTCTGGATGCCTCCCAAAATAAGCTTCTTAGTAATTTGTCTTCCTGGAGTTGTTTTTCATAAACCTTATTGCACTTTGCATTTCTCTCTAGATGGGTATTTATGTGCCATGTTATTTCAGTTTCCTCCATTATTTTTCTCAAGTCTACAGTTAAATAGTCCAAATAATACATTCATAATTAGGAAAGCAGCAACTGATTATACATTGTTGCTTTTCTCCTCACTAGTTTAGTGTCTTGTAATCTTCTCCCCCACTCCCTTAATTTTGTAGCCACCATTCACAGTTAGATCACCAACTATTGTTGCAACAATAGTATTATTTCCTAATTTCCTCAGATACTTTTGTCTTTCTCATCAGAGACAACTTGCAATTACACAGATCTTTAACATCATTGCGATGCTGGCGTCAAACGTAGGATCTCACGCACGCTAGACAAACACGCTTCCACTGACCCACATCCCAGCCACCTGAGTGAATCTTGTGTTTTTTCTGCTCTATGTGTTTGGAAGGGTCATTGCTTCCCTGAAAGAATTGCTTATGAATGGGAAGATGATCCCTCACTATGAAACTATGAATTCTTTCACTGCCTATGTGTCTCAACTTTGGAAAGATGTTGGCTTTCGAGTCAGCCTTCGTTTCTAGGAGCTGATTTGATGTCCCTGGGGAAAATTCCATGCTACAGCAGGGTTGCTGGGATGCAGAGAATAACACACAGTCTTTATTTGGGTGCTTTATGGTCGGTACTCAGCTTTGTTACAGACCCAACTCTGCAGTTGGGGTAACACTCTGAGCTGAACCCTGCCCTCCTAAGCACTGGTGGCAGCTCTATCCCCAAGGGCACTCCTCTCTTGTAGGTATAAGTTTGTTAATGGGAAAATAAGAGATTAGATTTAGTGATACCATATAATTCCAGCATTCCGAGGGTTAGGGGTTAGAGGCCAGACTGTACTATAAAACAAACAGAAAATCGTAAACAAATGATCTCTAGTTTTAGCCATCTTAACGCAGGATGAGTGTGACGTGATACAATTAAAACAAATACAAGAGCACACCACGCCACCTTCAAGCAAATGGCTGGCTTCCATGCTGGTGACAGTGAACTCTGCAAAGGATTCTTCCCAATTTTGCTTTTGCTATCAGGGAGCTTCTTCCTGCATGCAGCCTTTCCCTGTGACTCCACAGCATGTACTTTACGAGCCAGACTTCACCTTAGCTTTAGGGAGGCGCTGTTACTTGTTTCTGCTTGCCACAGTACTTACTGTCCGGCACCCCGCTGTGTTCCGTGTGTCTGTAAGGCACTTTGGAACAAGGCAGGAGAGAATAACATGCACAGAAATATGATCCGAGACACAGGCAGGCACAGCAGCACATACCTATAATCCCAGCAGGCTGGAGGTGGAGGAAGGATGATCAAAAGTTTAATGTGCTGAGTTCAAGGTGAGCCCAGACTATAGGAGACCGTCTTAAAAGACAGACAACAAAGGGATCTTGGAAACTGTGAAGTCAGACATTCTGGGCTCCATCAACCATCGATGGATGGATTTTCGCCCTTTGACAATGAGTCCTAGTGGGTCTTAGTTTCTTCATTAGTACCATAGCCTCCTTCCAAGTATTCTTAGAAGAACTAGGCAAGACAACTGAAGTGCCCAGGACAGAGTGGGCAAGCTGTAGAAGCCCAATCCTTTCTTCTTCACCTTCCTGGGTTATCTCTGAAGAAACCAACACACCCGTCCCTGAGCACAAAAACCATCTGCATACTATGGATGTGCTGAGAGTTCCAGTCTTCCCAGATCCATGTTCTCCACAGACTACATTAGCCAGAGCCCGGGAATGGCAAAGGCACCAATTTCACATGCTTCTTATAAGCAGAACCCATTTGGTGGTTAGAATAAGAAACCAAGCAGGCACTAGGAGAATGTTTGAAACCTGCTTCAGAGCTGGTTACACAGTATCTGAAACCCCACTCCAACTATAAAACACAGCCAACCATGTCTGCCATCTTGGAACTCTGTGGGGATGCTTGGTGGATTCCTAGGATGAAAGGTGCTGTAAATTTAAATCACTAATGTGAGAAGACTCACCAGGAGCAGATGCCCTCTGTAAGCCCCTCACTAGTCCTGTTCCCCTCCTAACCAGAAGCAAACACCCTTGAGACAGCAGAGGTTTGCTCTGTGAATAGGGATCCTCAGATGCCTGTGCGTGCAGGAGTGATCACAGGCAAAATCAATACTTTCATCCATAAATAACAAGAAGTAATTGCCCCTGGGGCTTGCTGCAGAAAGCAAATGATGACACAGTTCGTGATCCCAGTGGGAAAGACTGAAAAGACATTCCCGAGAATATTTATCTGAAATGCCTTAGTTTTCAACTTTGAGAGCAGATAATCTAAAGGCCTGAAAATCATTTCCAACAAACCTTTTTGATGACATCTTCAATTCTGATGAATAAATCTAAGTGTTTCTTGGGGTGGGGAATCTAAACTCGACTTTTTACCATGCCAACCCTCCATGTGCACCCTACTGAGAAAACTGGGGAGCAGGGTCCAGTGCTGGAGAGTAAGGGCTGTGAAGATAAGGGTCCCAGGAAGTCTTTCCTCTTAGTCCCTGCCCACGGTAAGAAGCCCAGACCCCTCCCCAAAGAGTCCTGTTTTCAAAATCCCCGCTAACCATAAACCTCATGATGGAGCAGGCTCAGGGCTGATAGCTGGTGCAGTAAAGATGGCTTCCTGGAAGGAATGGTGAATGTTTGATGACTTCAGCTAAAGCTACTGCTAGAGTCCCATTAGTTACATATGAATAACTCAGTGAATCAGCAAGGCCCACAAGGGTGGCTCATTCATCATTCATTCATTCATGAATGGTGTCATTTGGCTCATGTGCTGGGTCTAGGACTCTGTTATTTTGTGTTTTTTTTTTCCAGAGCTGAGGACCGAACCCAGGGCCTTGAACTTGCTAGGCAAGCGCTCTACCACTGAGCTAAATCCCCAGCCCCGGGTCTGAGACTCTGAAGGAGGCACTGGGCAGTTCAAAACAACACTTGGTTGTTTCACCTTAACAATCACCAGGGATTACCCACAGCTAAGCAAATCCCTAAGTTCTTCCGTGATCCCCTGAGATTTGTGAATGGAATGAAACCTCATTCATTGCTTGTTACTTTGAACTATTTCACCTGCTGGGGGCCTTTATGGGAACAATGTTTTCAGACAGCATCTGCTGAGGGTCCTGAATTTTCTAGAAGGGATTTCACATTGGTACCTTTGCTGGAGTGAAATCACACTGACATTAATGTGACTTGTCTGCTTTAAAATTTGAGTGTTTTTAGACCTAATTGGGTTGCTAAGAGGAACTCAGTGCCTTTTCCAGAAGTGGATGTTGCCTGCAGAGCCGGTTGTTAGAAAGTGAGGCCACCCTTGTGTTTGTCTATCTGCCGAGTGCACTTAACTTGTCCCTCCATCCTTTGCCATTTTATGAGAACAGAAGCTTTGCTGGAAGCTACCAGCATGTTCTTGCACTTCCAACCCCCTGAACTGTGAGTTCCTCCGATTTCTTTCTTCAATAAGTAATGCTGCTGTGTGATTCTGTTACAGCGACTGAGCATGGACTGTGGCCGAGAGTAAGGAAGGTAGACTCTTCTGTGTTGAGTCTCCTGGAACTTCTCATCCATCATACTACCCTGTGTAGTTTCCCTCATCTAAGACTGTGGAAGAGGAAACAGTGACCTTTACCTGTTCTGTAGCCAGTGTTATTGAGATACACAGCAAAAGTCCGAGGCTCATGCATTGCCTGCCACGAGGGAGAGGAGCAGTTCTCATTGTTCGTGTAGACGTTGTGGTTGTGCACATACTTTCCCGTGAGCATGGATGACCGAGACGGGCAGCACATAGGTGTAGTCACAAAGGCATTGGTGAAGGTGGCCCCACCATGTTCCATGATCTTTCTTGTTTTGTTCATGACTTGCAGAGAACCTGAAAGGCATAGTTCTGGCACTGGTTAGCAAAGTGCACCCTGTGGGTATCGCTTCCACCCTGCCACTCAAGCCTCTCTGTTCCCTCTGCTAGTTTCCCTCCCCTTGTGTGATGGAGCCAATAATTTGGTCAGTTCTTAGTTCTAGAACTAAACAGACCATTTGGGATCTGAACATCTCAGACGTTTTGTAGAATAATCATCTGTTTCAGTCTCTCTTTAACCACAAAGGAAAAAGCACGCAGGCTAATCATGTAATTAAAGCCAGACTTTCAGATATGAGGAAGATTCCAGTGTCAGGAACCTTCGAGGACCATTAGAATACAATGGCTTGTTACAGCGTAGCAGAACCCTGGCAAAGGCCAGTAACACCAGAGTTTAGCAGGCACAGCATTTTAGTTTTAATCCTATGGCAGAAGAGAAAACAGAACAAACCCCCTACTAAGCAGAAGATCCTCCAAAATACATGTAATCAGAGATTGAGGAATGTAAGGAGGTGAGGAGGGGGGTGTGAGGAGGGGAGGAGGAGGAAGCGGGTAGGGGGTAGGGATAGTCAAAGTAACTTGTCATCCTCTAGCAAGCTAATCAATGTATGCCCACGTTTCTGTTCGGATAAGACTATTGTTCTGCTGCCAGTTTCTATGTCATTTTTAAGGCTAGGTTGTCCTCTAGCTCAAAAGCATGAGCACAATTGTGAAATAGTTTATTACAACTTTAAGGATGAAATGATAAGACAAGGTTTCTAAGGAAGAAAAAAAATCTTTCTAAATCAGTTGACTGCAGCTGAAATACGTCTACTCCCTGCAGAAAGACAGAGAGGCCAAACTCATAGTCTTTTCAGGTCTTCTCAAGAAATGTACTGCCGAGTGCTACAGCCATGCCAATTGCACTTGAATCCCGGAGCCTCTGGTTTCTTTTTTTCTCTTTCTTTCTTTCTTTCTTTCTTTCTTTCTTTCTTTCTTTCTTTCTTTCTCTCTCTCTCTCTCTCTCTCTCTCTCTCTCTCTCTCTCTCTCTCTCTCTCTCTCTCTCTCTCTCTCTCTCTCTCTCTCTCTCTCTCTCTCTCTCTCTCTCTCTCTCTCTCTCTCTCTCTCTCTCTCTCTCTCTCTCTCTCTCTCTCTCTCTCTCTCTCTCTCTCTTTTTCTCTCGAGACAGGGTTTCTCTGTGTAGCCCTGGCTGTCCTGGAACTCATTCTGTAGACCAGGCTGGTCTCGAACTCGAACTCAGTTTTCTAACAGGCTCCCTTCCATCCAGAGGAAAGGAGGAAAGCATACGGTTTCCAGCACAGAAGAAACACAGAGCTGCACAGAGGCAAGTGAGGAGAAGCTGCAGTTAGCTGGAATCCTGTTCTGTGCACGTGATGCCTAAGACAGCGGGGGAGGGGCGCTCTAACTGGGTCTCATTAGAGCGGTGCTCCTGACTGCTCCTTCTCTCTTGTTATCTTCTGGGGGATCAAACACCCTTTTGTAGTCAGTACATGGCACACAGTGCACACTCACTTTGTGCTAAACATTTTAGTGGCCTCAGCTCTCTACCCTGACTCCCCTGTGGCACAGGGGGAAAAGACAGGAAATTCTCTGCCTCTGGTGTCCGGTACACACACCATGGATGAGAACTGACATGTAGAAGTTGCTCGTGGATATTTGCAAAGCCCCCATGTTCCCCCAAGAATATGAACATAGCAGTAGCAAGAATGTGAGTCAAGGAGGGATTGGAGTGATAAGATGAGAGATGAGGACATGACAGGAAAAGGGGGAGGAACCATCAGGTGGGTAGGGCAGGGTGTGTAGTTGGGTACAGAGGGAAGACAGCATGGGTGATGTTCTCTGCTGACAGGAAGACCAGTGGAGCTCTGTGACTGGCTCACTGATTTCCTGTTATGGAAAGAAACACTGAGCGTTTTCTTAATGAAATGTGGCTGGAGAAGCAGTGCACGCACACTGGGATCTGAAAACAAAACAAGGCAGAAGAGGGTCTGTGAGCAAAGAATGCGGTGAGTAAAGTCTGAGAGGCATTGTTGCCGGAGTGATGGCAAGTGGGTAGAAGATACGGCCAAAAGCTGCTGAAGACATCCTGCCCTGCTGCAATCAGGACTCCCCATTCCCTTGAGACACAGGATCCAAGAAACAGATCCAAGGCATGCTGCGATTCATGGGAGAGGGCTGTGCGTTGACTAATGGCTCAGATTTTCAGTGCAAGAAGAAATCTGGAAAGGGAATGGTCTCATTGATGGTGCAGAAGTATCTGAAAAGAATGTGCTTCCCAAAAGATCAAAGAGAAATGCATTTCAGCAGGGTTGCCTTTTACATTTGTGTTGGGTGATCATAGAGAGGAACTGTCCCAAACATGAACTGATGAATAGAGATGAGGAAGTTGAAAGGCTTCTGAAAGGTGTTCACCAGTCTCCTCTCCCCCCTCCTCTCCTTCCCTCCCCTTCCCTCCTCTTGAGGTCTATGTGGTATTCAGGCACAGGAGTGTCTTGACTTTTGGGGGGAAAAACAGCAAACACTGCCTAATGGTCTGTTGCAAAGAACCAGCTCTCAGAGTTTCCTTTATGGGCCTTTGTTAAATTCAAATAAAAGAAGGAATGCAGCTGGAGGCCATCATCTGATGTCCTGCATCCCCAGTGGCCACCTCCCAAATCCAGACGCATTTGGACTGCAAATGTGGGGTAGAGGTGGGAATCTGGTTGAAAGTCAAAATAGCATAAAATCTGGGGTTAAATTTTCATTCGCCTGGTTCATAATCGCAGGAATTGCTCAGCCAGGATTCTCCTCTCATTCCTCCCGTCACCTTGTTGCTACTCAGCTGACTGTGCTGTGATCCTAACTAATTCCTCAAAAACAGATGAGCAAACAACACGCAAATATCACCACAGACTGGCCCGAGCAGCTCCTTTAAGCTCTTTGGGTTTGTATTTCTCATCTGGAGAGTGGAGCTCTTCTCACTCATTCCCAGGGATGTCAAGAAGCGGATGTCCTGATGCTATGATGCGATCCCTTGATGCAAGAATGTTGTTGCTATGGCTGCACAGTTGGTACTCCATATCTGTGGGTTCCCCGTTGGGGTTTTCAAACCAACTGCAGACTGAAAGTACTTAAAATATTAAAAGTATCCAAAAATTCAGAAGACAAAAAAATTGTGTCCTCACCTATGAAGACACTTTTTTTGGTCATCATTCTTCAAACTAAATATAGCACAAGTATAAACAAAGTATTTACATGGTATGGGGGATTATGAGTACTCTAGAGTAAGTGGCAGAATATGCATTCCATTTTATATGTAGGATTTGAATATACAATATGCTTGGTATTTGTTGGGGTCCTATATTAGTTATTTTCCATTGTTGAGATACAATAACATGACCAAGGCAACTCATAGAAGTGTTTATTTAGCTTTATGGTTCCAGGAGGATAAGAATCTAGTCACAGGCATGGCAGCTGGGGCAGGATGCTGAGGGCTAGTACCCAGTCTCCTATGGATACCAACTGCCCTCTGCTTACCTCAACCCAAGGGCATGCTTGTCAGTGTCATAGTGTTTTGATTAAGTAGCATTTACTCTAAATATTTAGGTTGTCTATTTAATGTAGCACAATTTCTCATGCTAACCATTATCACTTCTGTGGCAAAGAATGGGCTACTCAACAGTAATAATTCCCATATTAAACATGAATGTATTGATGCAGTAAATATTTTAATTAAAAATATGGGAAAAATCATAAAATAGTATATTTCTGTCAAACTATTCAGTGTGTTTGTGTGTATGTGTATGTGTTGGGGATGCGGGGGAACAAGATGTTTTTAGCTAAAACCAGGAGGGAAAAACAAGTTGGGGAAGGAGGGAAAGAAGATAATAAATCTGTCTGGAAATTTTCCAGGTCACTAAAACTCCTGACTCCCTTCCCCCACCAAGAGGAGCGACAGTAACTTAGATGCTGAGACCTGTGGAAATGCAAGGCAGCCTGCAGGCCACACAGAGGCTCACAAGGAAATTCGCAGCGGTGAGAAACTTACCTGGCCATTGTCTTTTCAAATTTCACCCTCACTAGAGATGTAGGTGTAAGAACTCTGCTGCAGAGTGGGAATACTGACACAAGGCAGGCTCTTGGTACAGGTGTTAGAAGGCAAAGGGAGAGCAGGCTGTCCTGGGGAGTCATACCCCACCTGAGGGGGTGGTCTAAAAACTTCCTAGTGGGGAGCTAGCCTATGGCTGTCTCTGAGAAGTACAGCTCTCACTCTTCTGAATTAAAAAAAAAAATCCAAAGATGAAGAAGAGGAGGAGGAGAAGAAGAAAGATCACAACCAACATTTTACAGTCTTGGTCTTTTATAAAGACAGCATCTGACTACGTAACCCTGGCTAGCCTGGGACTTACATAGTCTAGGTTGGCCTCAAGTTCACAGAGATCCACCTTGCCCCTGCCTCCTAAATGCTGGGATTAAATTCATGTGCCACAGTGCCTGGCTGTTTTTTTTAAATGCAATGGGCCAATAACACACATCTGTAGGCTAACCCCACAGCTCTTCTTTGACTAGGCAAAGTATCTCCAGTTGCTTAAGGTGTAATTTCACAGTCATCTAAGGGAAACAGAAGAGTAGGGCAGGGTCACTGGAAGTCCTACGATTGTGAGCAATGCCATGCTGAGTCAGATGCATGATCCAACCCACAGCGTTTCGTTTCTCAAAATGCAACCGAGGGACCATTTGGGAGAGAATGAACACCTATTCTCCATCTTGTTAATTCTAGTTGAAGAAACTTAAGAGCTTCTCAAGTATTTCAGAATGTCTTCCTTTTGATGTGTAAAACATTTGAAAAGTGCAGACCAGAGCAGAATGAATCACACATCTAGCTTTACTAAATCTAACAAAGTCACACTCCCTGCACACACACAGACACAGGCATAAACACATACAAACAGAGGCACATACACACAGAAACACACAGACATACACACACACACAGACACAGGCACACACAGAAACACACACACAAACATAGACACAAACAGACACACTACTGTACTCAAGTCAAAAGAAAACATGAATGTTGTGAATGCCCTTGGACACTTCTCTCCCCAGAACTGAACGTTATCCTGAACTTCATATTGATCATTTCCATGTTTTCAAAATGATAGCGCAGGGCTGTGCTGACAGTGACAGCAGGAAGAGAAGGGAGGGTGGGGACAGAGTAAGCAGAGTACATTGTATGAAACCATCAGGTAACAATTTGTCAGTTGAGTGTTTTTATAAAAGACTTTTACTTCTTCTCCTAAGCACCGGCATCATTAGAAGAAAAGGCAAAATCTGGGGCTTTTGGAAGAAGCAAATGTCAAGTTGGAGGATGCTGAGGTGGTGACCTCTCCCCAAGGTCATTTCCTCCTTGCATGCTGACTGCTGTCTGTCCTGCCCACTTGGGTGGGATGATGGGATTCATCCACAACAATGTAGAAGGGTGTTTTCTGGAACCACACGTAAGGTGCATTAATGCATTAATGAGTTCCTCATGTGTGGGGTTTTTTTTTTTTTGGCTTTACAAAGTACTAGTTTATTTATTTGCCCTTATAGTTGAGGACAAACTGAATGCGTGCCTTCCCTTCCCTGCTTCATTTTTAAGTTGTAATCAGAGCCCTGCCCAGGCTTTGTCATTCCAGACAGGCTCAGGATGGTATCATTCTTTCCAAAGAAGAAAAACATTTTATTAAAATTTTCATAATTTTTCTTAAAAGTATTTTCTAAGTAAGTAGCTGCTTTCTGGAGGTACAGTAGCCAACTGCCTATAGCCTTCAGGAGAAAAAAGTTTTACCAAAGCAGTGGTTACTAAAACAATTGACAAATGAACTCACATGTAAAACTGAAAACTAACACAAACTGCAACTCATTCAAGTCACAATGAGATACCACCTTGCAGGTTGGACAAACAAACAGAAGAACAGACAAACAGAAACACGACATTTGTTGATAAGCATCTGGAGGAATTTTCACTCTTGTGCATAGCTAGAAGGAATGTCAAATGCTGTGGTTGCTATGGAGAACACTGTTATTTCCCACAATATTAAAAATGAAATTAAAATACGATCCAGCAATTGATCCCACTTCCTGGTAGAACTTTTCCTTTGCAAAAGAATCAAAAGTGAAGTCTTGAAGATGCTTACACATGCATGCTCATAGCAGTATTATTCACTTGCATTAAAAAAAAGAAACAATGCCAGTTTCCAACAGTAAGCATGCAGTAAGACAAGTGTGGATTACATGGTATACTTGGGTGGACTATTATACAGGCCTAGAAAGGAAGTTCTCAGACATTCTACAGCATGGATGAACCTGAGAACGATCCACTGTGTGACTATAAGGCAGTCACAAAATTTCAGATATATGATTGTACTCACAAGATATCTAGAAAAGTAAAATTTTAAGACATAAGGCATAATGGTGGCTGCCAGGGCTGAGAGGAGGTTCAAGCAGGGAGTTGTTCAGTAGGGGAAAGTTTCCACTTGGGTTGTGAAAAGGTTTTTGGAGATTGCTTTCACAACAGTATGAATGTAGTCAACAGACTGAACTTGTTAAACATGGTGATGATATTAAAAATGAAGAGCAACCAATGCTACAACAGTGAGGTCGGGAAGAACCACCTGTGTCACCCAGGACCAAGCATTACCCACCACCCATGTCACAGCTTCTCCGCTGAGAAGGGTCTCCTTGGAGCATCTGACCCATGCTTGGCTGTGCTCCCTAACTACCACTGTATACAAATGGGGAAACAGGGCCTTCTGTGTGTCTCTCTCTAAGAGCACTACTGGAAACTGACAGGTTGGTTTTCGGGATGTCACGGTGAGTGTTCACTTATGGATCAACAGTTAGAAGAGACCGTGGCTCAGCCCGCAGCTGTGACCAGCTAAGACAGGCTCCGATTTCATTGTCTACTAGTTACTACTTGTCTACACCTTTCTTTTCCTGCACAGAAGCTAAGGGTAGGGAAAGCAACACCTTCTGAGGACTGGGGGTAAAGTTACATGGGTTAATGATTGGCATGTCATCTGTCAAGGAAAATGAAGAAATGGGTAAGGACAAGTCCGAAGGTGCAGTTAACACCTGGATCTTGACTGAATTGGGTTTACCATTGTACCTTTTTTAAAAAATGATTTTTATAGGCAGGGGGTAGTGGTAGACATCTTTAATCATAGCACTCAGGAGGCAGAGGCAGGCAGATCCCTGGGAGTTCAAGATCAGCCTGGCCTATAGAGCTAATTCCAGGGCAGCAAGGACTACACACACACACACACACACACACACACACACACACACACACACACACACACACACACACACAGAGAGAGAGAGAGAGAGAGAGAGAGAGAGAGTTTCCCTTTATATCCATCTTTTATATACGCTCATGAACTTTGACATACTTTACTCACATATTTCATAAATGAACTCCTTTTCACCTTCTTTTCTTTTTGGTACAGGGTCTTATGCTTCTTGGGCTGGCCCCAACTTATTATGTAGTTAATTAAGAATGATCTTGAACCCCTGATTCTCCCATCTCTACTTTGCAAGCACTGAGATTACAGGAGTGAGCTCTTGGTCATACGTTTATAAAGTACAAGATCAGGCCCTTGATCTCGGTGGCTCCCCAGGCTTACTCTCATCCTCCACCTTCTTCTCCTGACTGCCTGTCTAAAAACCGTAATACCAGAAAAGTAATGTTGAAACAAATCTGATAGTTTATGATCATTATGAGTTCACTGTGTAAACTAGATGATTGCTAGAGACAGCTAGCACAGTACCAATCCCCTGACACAACCAAGGCTCTCAAAAGCATTAGAATCAAAGGAGACTGACGAGTGGAAAAATCTAGGTTCTCACCCAGCTCCACGTCCTGGTCATCGGTGAGCACAAGAATAATGTTCGGTCGGATGTTCTTTCGCTCCTGCTGTATCCTTCCTCTGAACCTCTGGGACCGCACCGTGGAACACAAGCTCCCCAGCTGTTCTGTGCCCAGAATAACCAGCAGCAGAGCCCAGCAAGAACACTTCATTGTACTTGGTCCAATGTTCCAAAGCTGACAAAATGTCTGTCTTCTGAGTTCTGGTGGTTGGGGCGTAGGGAATGGGGGAGGTGTCAAGAGAAAAAGTGAAAGGGGGAATGAAAATGAAACCCAAACCCAAACCCGTTGTAGTAAAGGGGCTACAAAGAGGCCAGAACTGACACTCGGGCTGGCAGCAAGGGCTGCCCATGAGTCAGAAGGAGCAAACCGTCACTCGCACAGGGGAGGTTTTTAAGTACTTGATTATTTTGCAAAATCGCTTTTGTCCTTTATTCTCTGTCCAACTTTCCCTGTTTCCATTCACTGCCAAAGTGTAATTTGCAGCACTGAGCTCAAATGTAAAAGCTTTCTGACAAGAGCTAATACCTTGAATTAGGTATCCTGGTTGAATAATCAATTTCTAGATTCAGTGGTTTTTCAGAACATCTGCAGATGGAGTCCTAGAAAGGAGAGAGGGGAAAATACAAAGGCAACATCAGTCCAGGGTTTCAAAACAGGCTTTGGATCTGCATTAACATCTTCAGACATGTTACATGGGGATATTTTTTCCTTCTCCTAAAGGCAGAGAGGGTAACACAGAGAACTGCTGATCAATGACTCAGATAGCATCTTGTGGCTGCACAGACAGTGGCCAGTGTATTATCTCTGCTCTTTAAAAATCCCCATCCTGACTGAAAAAGGATGAGAGGAGCCAGGCACTGGGAAAGTACATCTGTGTGTGCAGAGCAGCCGGTGCAGGGCAGGCTAGGGGGGCCTTAATCACCTGCATCTCTTACTCTCTACCAAACAGAATAAAATGCAAAGCTGTCATTTGTCATATGCATTATGTCACTCACTACCCAGAAGAGTCATCTGCCCACAGAGACTTCTTAACGAGTAAGTGGCAGAACCACCTCTTTCAGCCACTGAGAAGCTCCTAACTGTCCCCATCAATCGCCAGCGCAACGCACTTCTTGACAGCAGCCTGGTCCTTCTGTTCAGTCCTTGGCTCTCACAGTGGCGCCTTAGATGACAGAGTCCCCTGCAGTCGTCAGTCAGTCACCAGGCTGACCATTGTCAGGGCAGAATTCAGAGTGGCTAGCACAGGCAGTGGCTTTGCTGGAACTGATCTAAGCCAGCAGAATGAGATGCCTGATTGGCTCTGAGACTGGAGGTGAGTGGCCGCCCTTCCCCATTAGAAAATAAATAAATGAAATCCGGAGGGGAGTGTAGCAGAAATCTTTGCAAAGCTGTGCGGGAGGAGACTTCTGAAAGGGTTGGAGAAAAACGTCCCTCCACTTTGGAAAACTAATCTGCAGAAAGCTCATCTCTCAGACTCCTGAAAGACAGCGAGGGGGCTCTTTCATTTCCCTCGCTTCTGTTACGCCACAAAAGAAGCTTTTCATGAATCTAATTAGATAGCAGCCCACTTCATCAGTCACTCCATCCCCACACCTGAGGGTCTGTATTTTGATGTGCAACAATAAACTGGCATGGGATAAATGAGCAGGACTGCCTACAGGAAAGCCTCACAGAGCAGGGGAAGGGTTCCTCCCACACGCCTATGTTCTAAATTCTAGAGATGGACACGAGGCAGCGAAAGAAGAAAGAATGTGTTCATCCCATCACTCACATTGTTTGTTTTGTGCAAACATATTCATATTCGTGCCCCTGTTATTTTAAAACTTTATAAACTGTTTTGTACACAATTCCAATGTCTCTCACTCTGCAGCCTATAATTACCCTGTGTGTTCATATGTGTGTGTGTGGGTGTGTGTGCTCAACACTCAACAAGCCATAGATTTTTGAATAAAAACTTAATGCCTGCACTGAGTCTCTCCTAGGTAGCTAATTGTCTGCAGGGCACATGTACAGCACCTCTAACTGATCCCCGGCTCTGGGAAGTCAATAAGTAGAATTCTTTGCTTTCCGCTCCTTAACTCAGGGTTATTCCAGCAATTGCAGTGCATGCTAACAACCCCAAACCTGCAATTATTTTGCACTGACTGCCTGGTTTCTGTGCACTTGTTTTAAATCACTAGAAACCCGATCCAAGCACGAAAGAGAGGGGGAAGGAAAAGAAACTAGATAGCGAAGAACAGCCTTTTGCCATGAACTACGGGTCAGGCTTAGCTGTTCAATACAGACCTTCCCTACAGGGTTGGTCTCGTAAGCGTTGCATGGTTTCCTCACCTCCCAGAGGCTGCAAGGGTGTGTAAGCTACAGTGAGCTGGAATTTGGCTGCCTTGCTTTGGCTGCAGTATGACCCACCCTCCACTAACAGGGGCGACGTGGAAACATAGCTCACGGCAGTGACAGCTCTGAGAGTACACAGAGTGGAAGACTCTTGACAATTAACATTCTGATAACCCTTTCTGGAACCCAGTCAACGTGACTAGTTATTCTTTTCTTTATCTCGTTTCCTTTACCTCTTCCTTTAGGAAACAGAAAATTAGCACAAACTGCATTAGAAGCCACGTTCTACTAAAGAACAGTGGGAACAAAGCAGTGTAGCTCCTACCCAGTACATGACCTTCCTCGAGCTAAAGGTGCAAACGAAGCCTACAAGGAGATGGCTCAGTGGCCAAGGTTATCAAGCCTAAAGACCTGAGTTTGATCCCTGGAACCCAAATGGTGAAAAGAACACATTGTCTGCTGCCCTACATACTCTCACTATGACGCATGTACATTCCCTACCCCAAACAAATAAATGCAAAAAATAAGTATTATCTTTAGTCAACTAATTGTATATCTGTGTGGGGTATAATGTGATGCTTTGACTTATGTGTGCATTGTGGAACAATTACATTGATTGCATTGTGGAACAATTGCATTAAGCTAGCTGCTTATGTATCCATATCATCTTTTTATGGTGAGGACATTTGGCTTCAGCAATTTTTGAAATATACAATAAATTTATTATTGGTATTTGTTACAACTAGCCCAGATCCAATGATGAGCTTGACTGGAGTCCTGGAAGAATGCAAAAGAGACAGAAAGTCGTGTACATGGACAGGAAGGGGGGATTGAGTGGTCTGGGCTCTTGACTGGAGAAACCTAACATCCTGGAAGCTCAATATGTATGCTTATTATATGCAGATAAACAGGAGGTGGAGTTTATGGTATATAGCTGGATCAAGTTGACAGGGTTAGCTAATCTCAGCTGGAGAAGTCCCTGAGGGGGAACAGCTTTCTGGCCATAAATATCCAGGTTTTCTGCGTACACTATCAACGCCCCCACACTCAGGTCCTAGAGCAAAGCTGAACATTTCTTGGAGATCCACTTTGTCTTTGCCGTTCTCCCAAGGGTATAAGGCTTTGGTGTCCTTGACATGGTTGTTCCCATGTCAACAGTACAGACCTACTCGGGACTTCCTTTGTATCCTACAATTATTGTTGTATTAGCATGTTTTTTGAAACAGCATCTTGCTATGCATCTCATGCTAGCCTCAAACTTTCAGTCACTTGACTCAACCTTCTGAGTGCTGGGATTACAGGTATGTATGTGCCACCACGCCCAGTTCATCATGCTGTTAGTAGTAGTGGTCAGCCTGACATTCAGTAGACCTAGAAGGCCTATTCTTTCAGGGTAACTAACTTTGCATTCTTTGGCAGGGCCCAACCCCACTCCTGGGATGTTATGAGTTCAGGAAAGTCACTCCTAAGCATATAAAAGGAGTTAGAATAAAGAGAAACTGAACTTTGGGACTCTCCTTGTGTCCCATGTCACTTTCCAAAAACTGCACACTGTAGCACCCTAAAAACACTATGGGGGCTGGAGAAATAGCAAAGCTTTCTAATATTCAAGTGACAATTGGGGAACTAGAAATATAGCTGAGTGATTAGGAGTGCTTGGAGCTTTTCCAGAAGATTCAAGTTCAGTTCCCAGGACCTACACGGGACAGCTCCTAGTTGTCTATAACTTCAGCTCCAGCAGATCTTAAGACCCTCTTCTGGACCTGGTGGGCATCTGTACACATGCATGCATACCCCCATACATACATACTTTAAAAATAAATATAATAAAACTAATGTAGGTCAGGGGCTCGGCAATAGAGTACTTGCTTAGCATGGGTGAGACCTTAGTTCCATCCCTCACATGAAGTTGTTGTTTTTAACAACCAAAGCCAACACTGTAACACAGACAGTTCTTTATTCAGTGGTGACCTTTTAGAACTTGTCATTCTTTCCCTGATTTCCAGCTCCAGAAGGAAATAAAGTGAGGAGGGAAGAAAGAACCCTAGCAGGAAAAAAATACAGGACTTGACAGCAGAGACACGTCACCATGCTTGAATTGGATACTTTCTGGTGGGTGATGTGCCCTTAGAGACTAATGATTCTTGAAAAAGAATAGAAAATGGAAGAAGTATAAGGGGTTGCCTTGCCTCTTTTTCTAAGACATGGCAAGTGAACTTGAGGGAGGATGCTGAACTCTTAAATTAAGACCAGATACCGGTTGTCTTTCCTCCAAACTCTAAGATGAAAACCCCAAATGTGGGTGCAGTCATTTGGTGTGTGGGGTTTAGGGGGATTTGTTTAGGGCAATCAACCCAAAGTATGCATGTGCCATCTTGTTTGAAGTCATCTATAAAATAAGAAGGAAGACTAGCAAAACGTCAAGCCAACAAGAGAGAGTTTGGCTATGTGAGGCTTATGCAGCCAAACCTCAAATGGAACTGGATTCCTTGTCTCCCCGGTGGGGTTAAGGGGGGTTCTGGCATCACAATGCCCTTAGAGTGGGCAATTAGTGCTGAGGTCTTAAAGGGTCAGTGGCAGAGCATCTATCTAGCATGTACGGGGCCCCGAGGTTGATTCACAGAGCTACAAAATTAAATAAGAGGAATGGAGCCAAAATGCTCATAGAGCCCTGCTGTGCGATTTTCTATGTTGTGCATGAATTCTGGGGGAACCCTTCAGTCTTTTTCAGAAGTATGTAATATCAGACTTATTTTGATAAGAATATTGAGCTGTGTTTTTTTATTCCCCTGCCCTGGTCATATCTGTCCAATGCTGTTAGAACAACGGGAGGGCTGCATTTGCCCTTAGTGTGAAAAAAGGAGGTCCCATATCCAGTTTAAACACGCCAGCTTCATTTAAAGCAATAAAAGGATTACTCCTATTACACCTTGAACTTGAGCACAAATTTTCCTTTTACTGCCGTGTTGATAAGTTGGGAGGCACATGGAAGCCCCTGTCTCCACACGTCTATGGCTTTCTCGGGTAAGCACTTGGGTTTCGGAGCCTCAAGCTAAACTAGCCGTTCATTTACTCACAGAACAGCAATGTTCGCTTAAAGCAATTCCTTGTATCTGGGTGTTTTTCAGGCATCTTCTCAAATAGTGAAATGAGCCTGTTATTTCAAGGGCCAAAAGTGACATTATTTGTTACTAATGACAGAAATAAAGCTTGTCGCTTTCAAGCTAAGATTGGCAGTTCAGAAAATATTCCCAACCTATAAACACACCAGCTTCCTAAAATATAAAATTTATTTTCAGTCACAATGGTGGTGATATTAGTAAATTATTCTTTTAATAAAAACGATATTGCCTTTTGATATTGGTAAATAAAATGTGCCAAAATTTGTTAACACCTGTAATAAATCACTGAACCACCGTTTTCCAAATGGCTACTATGCTACCTAAACACACTTGAATGAAAAAAGCAGTTTGTTTACCACCGATGATGACTGCTATGCTTTAATGTGAGGATGTGAAACTTCATCAACTTGTTCTCAGATTTCTCACCACAGCGTATCTTCAAACTCATCAAGTGTGACTGTACTGTTAAAAGAATTTTTCAGAAGGTCTGGAAATGCTGGTAAAAGATTTCTGCATTCCTGACTGCTTACTCATGGGGAGATAGATTCTAGTATGATCTATCTGCCAGAACGATGTATCTCAGCAGAGCAGACACTGTATGATAATGGGCTCCTGTCTGGTGTGGCAGCACACTCCTCTGACCCTAGCACTAGGAAGGCTGAGGCAGGAGGCTCACAAGTTCTAATGGCCAGACCTGTGGCAGCAAACAAAGAACACAAATGAAAAAGCAATGCAGTTCTTTTCCTTTTTTAACGTTAGATTTATTCATTCTACTTTATAAGTATAGATTTTTAATTTTATTTTATAAGCAAATGCGTATATGTATATACGTACCATTTTATTTTAAAAATTCGAGTTTCAACAACTGTGGAATGAAATCTCTTCATAGTGACCTCTCTCCACATTCCCAAAGATGGCTGCATAGGGGCCAGCAAGTGGAGAGAATGGAGTTTTGGGCCTAGTGTGGTAGTTCTCAACCTTCCTAATGCTGTGACCTTTAATACACTTCCTCATGTTGTAGTGACCCCCAACTTATTTTCATTACTACTTCATAAGTGCAACATTGCTACTGTTATGAATTGTAATATAAATATCTGATATGCTGGAGAAAAATTCAAGTTTCTAACTAACAATATTTCTGAAGCAGACAATAGGAAGTATCACAAGGGACTGACACTGTGTGTCCAGTGGTGGCAAGGAGTCCCAAGAGTGTCCCAAGTGGAAGTGGGTGTTCTTACTTGCTCTGGGGACATTTCCCTTATACTGGGTTGCCTCACCCAGCCTGAGATGAGGGCTTGTGCCCGGTCTTACTTATAACTTGTTACACCATGTTCAGTTGACATCCACCTGGAGGCCTGCTCTTTTCTGAAGGGACATGGAGGATATGATCTGGGGGAGGGGGAGGTCTCTAGGGTTATTAGGAGGAGTGGAGGGAGGGGGAACTGGGGTCAGTGTGTAATGTATGGGAGAAGAATAAAAAAAAGAAAGAAAGAAAAAGAAGGAGGGAAGTTGAGAATTCAGTTAAAACAATTTTAATAAAGGCAGTGATTTTGATTTTAAAAAGAGAGAGAGAACCAGAAATAGTCTTGGGAAACTTAGCTAGGTCTTAAAATACACAGCATGTCTATTAGATTTGGCTTTGATTTTATGTATTTATATAACCAATTTGTAATTTACTTACTGAAAAGATTTTTATTTGTGTGTGTGTGTGTGTGTGTGTGTGTGTGTCTGTATACATGCATGTGTGGGTTTGTGCCTGGAGGCCAGAAGAAAGCACTAGTATCCTTGGAGCTAGAGTTACAGGAGGTTGGGAGCTGCCCAATGTGGGTGCTGAAAAAGTTAAGTAGGGTCCTGTGGAAAAGTCACCAAACACTCTTAACTGTTGGGCCATAACTCCAGTCCCTCTATTTGCATTCTAACATAAAAAAGTTTAGCGTTCGTTAGAAGAGTTTGTTTTGGTAACAAATAAACTGCAAATATCAAACTACATGTCGAGTGCATGGAAGTAACTGTGTTCTGCCCAGCTAGTCTCTCACAGCTAACCAAGCAGTGCTGTATTGTTAATTCAGAAACTGGATTGAGAAGGGAGGGGAAAAAAGCCTAAAGAATCTCACAGAGCCATTCATGCTTTCAACCTAGAAGGCACTGGGGACATTTTACAATGTTTCACTGGCTGTCCCCAACTAGAGGTGTGGCCTTACCCTTCTGCGGGGACAAAGTCTGGCAAGTAAGGAACTTTTTCTGGGTATTGCTGCTGTTCCACACATGTATAAGTCCACCAATACTTCACACTTAATCTTTGTGAGTGTGTGTGTGTTCATTTGTATATACACTGACATGTGCATGCTTAAGATTTGTGTATATATTTATTTACACTAGACATGTAGCAATTTAAGTAATGAAGAAATGTATTTATACACAGATTCATGATATCGAGTAATGAAGAAATGTAATCACTTCTTAAAATTTAACCATTTTGGAGCACTAAAAATGTGCTTTCCAAAGACTGGTAATAGCTTAGCTTTGGAGTGCATGCTCCACGTGCTTTAAGGACCTGAGATCAAACTCTGGTCCCTCCAAAAGAGACTGACAGTATGTGATGCTAAAGACTTGGATTTTTTGAGACAAGGTCTCACTATATTGCCCTGATACCTGCTATGTAGCCCAGGCTAGCCTTGAACTTTGGGATTACAGCAGGTGCCATCATACTCAGCTCATATTTGGGGAATCTTTGGACACTTTGCATTTTGATCTGATGTTGTAATGAACACAAATCTAGCCCAACACCAATTTATCTTACAGCTTTATGATGTTGACGATACACTTGTTGCAAGAAACACTTATTTTCAAGAGTATTCGATGGTACATCTCTAATTCAGGAGCATGTTCCCACATACTTACCTCATAGTCACACTCTGCACAGGAGAGAGAAACGCCTGCCCTCACTAGGAGAGGAGCTGCAGCTGAGTGAATCCCACTAACCTAGTTTCGGTGGCATCCGGGTCCCCACTGGTGCAACTGCTCTCAGGGGTTAAAAAGTGGCAGAGTGTAGCTGCAAGCTCATTGCAGTGCTCCCACTGGGTGGTGACCAAGAAAGCTGCCTCAAGGAATGGCTAGCGTTTCAGAAGAGACAGAAGGAATCTAGCTTCAGTGCATTCTAGCTCCTAGCCAAGGGCAGGCTGCGGAAATTAGTTTCATTTCCCCCAACATTCACTAATTATATGATAACTCTAAAAAACAATCCAGTGACCATATTAAAGTCGAAGCTTTTGCTCTGAGAACGTTTTCTAAGTAAGTTCAAAATTCAGGTTAGTTGTATACAGCTAGTTCAAAAAGTCTGCCTCACGACTCCTAGCAGGAGATGCTATATTCAGATCTTTCCTCCCATTTGTTCAATAGATCATTCCAAGTCTTTCATGGCAAGGTCCCCATGCTTGTCATTTTGTGGCTGTGTACTTACCCCCAAGTGACTAATAAGTATAGCTGCACATGTGTTAGGCAGAGAGTGCAAGCCTGGCCTGAGGTCATGGAACATGTCGTTACCACACAGCAAATGAGTAGTGAGTGGCAGGCCACTAGGAAAATCAAGCCATTAGTCTTAGCCAGAAAGCTATAATGAATGCAGATTGTCTGTCTACTCTTATTAACACCCGATTGACTTAGCGCATTCTCGTCCAATCTACTTCATCGATCTACCTCAGATCACTATCTCAGCCCAGGAACAGAAATAGAATACTGCTAAGAGGCTCCAGCAGGGCGGGGATTTGGAGCCATCACTTCGTTGACATTTACATGTTCACAGGATGTTTATTGTCTCTAGGACCTGTAGTGACTTGAAACTTAACATGTGACTGTCTTGGTTTATTGTCTGAGCTGAAGAAGGGAAATACTTTAGCAAGTGGAAATGTTTTATCCATACTGGTACCTAAAGTTGTTAACTGTCTTATTTGTAGGACAAGTCTTCCTGGGCTTTTGGCTTAGATCTCTGCTCATCCCTGGAGTATTTACAAATACACGCTTACCGGGGCAGGGGGCTTTAACACTCATCCAGACTTCTCAGCTTCCCACATCAGTTTCGTTCCACCCCTGGAATTTATTTTCTCACTAAGGACTCCACTTGGTTTCCAACTTTCATTTCTCAGCACACAACAAGAGCAGCGCTTGTCACAGAAAGGAGCTGATGTAATTAAGCCAGATGATGTGGCCCACAAGCAAAACCAGCCATTCATGAAAGCTGGTCACCAGGGGCCATTCTGAACAGTGCATATTTCAAAGCCATCCTAAGGAGTCTCTTCTCCCTACCGATTCAGTTCCATGGAGACTTAAACATGTGTGTGCCGTGAAAGGGAGGGGTTATTAAAACCTGATGTGATATTGGTATTGGAGATTATCATGCATCAGGATTGGACTGATTGCAGTGTCCACGCTTTCAAAACACAAAGCAGCTTTCAGACATATCTGAAAGTTTACGGACACACAGAAGGTAAATAACGCTTCCTTGTTAGTGGAGAGGAACAAAAGCAAACAAACTCTCCTGCGGTTTAGATTGGGTCTCCAAAAAACCGATTTGTACGTAAAAATGAACAGAAAGCGAGATAGCTGATGGGCAGATGAGTACAATTTGGAGAACCAGTAGCTATGAACAGTGAGGAGCTAGAGCCACTAAAAAAAAAAGATCTCTATAAAGTTTGAATCCCAAGCACATGATTCTGCTGGCCCACTCGCAAGTGTGTCAGATACGATCTGAGCTGTTCAAAATGCTCACAGGCTTCGTTTGCCGAAGCGGATCCTTAGCTATAGAATTTTCCAGGGTCCCAGCAGTTGTCATCATTTCTAGTTCTGATGGATCTCAGGATGTTTGTTTACATTTCCTGTGAGCCATCTGTTTCTTGATTGTATTTAGTCCCAATTATGGATAAAAATACATAGGATCGTACTTGATAAGTTTCTGGATAGAAGGCCAGGCTACTGTAAAATCAAATGTTTCCAAAAATCATGGAAGAGAATTTCCACATGTGCCACTTTGTGTGGTGTGTGTGTGTGTGTGTGTGTGTGTGTGTGTGTGTGTGTGTGTGTGTGTGTGTGTTGATCCAAATCAGAAACCTTGGAGAATCTGCTGCTAATTCATTTTCCTGGAGTGTGGAGCCAGACCGG
Organism: Mesocricetus auratus; assembly: GCF_017639785.1. NCBI lineage: Eukaryota > Metazoa > Chordata > Mammalia > Rodentia > Cricetidae > Mesocricetus > Mesocricetus auratus. Next base: position 63,491,170 of record NW_024429184.1, read on the forward strand.
AAAGCTGAAGATCCAGACTGCAGTCATAATCCAAGCACTGGCTTTAATTTTTCACCCCCTGGCAGCTAAGCCCTTGCCTTCTCTCCAGCTCCTAGGCTGTGCGGAAGCTTTCCTTCCTAGAAAAAGCCTCTCTATTCCACTTGGCTCCTAGTTTCAGAACACTGGGCACTACAGTGGAGCTGTTCAAGGAATCAACCATCCTACCATAAAACAAGGGCCATGAGGTCAAGTGCTTAATTCAAGAAGCACAGCAGGCGCTCATGGCAGTCACCTGGACTTCTGGTTAATGACTTCGTTTCTACTGATTTCACAATGGGTTTAGAGAGTCCCCAGGTGATGCTAGCAGTGCTGGTGTACAGCCTGGCAATCGAAGTTACCAGCACTACAAGGGCAGAGAGAGGCAAGTGCTTCTACTGTTTTTAATGAGGTTGGATTTCTCGGCCTTAACCACTAGCCAAGGCAGTTGGGCAATCACAAGGTGGGGTACTCCTGATGTGACCGGTGATGTCATAACTGATAGGGCTGTTTTGGAAGAAAACCTTCTGCAGAGTTGTTGAGAGGGCAAGCATTTTGCCACTTTCTGGTCTGGCAAGCATAACTGAAGTTTACTGCTGGAAAAGACTAAATTTGCCCCAGCAAATATCAAGCCATCTTTGAAGGGCTTTCAACATGTCTGACACCCCTTTTTCATACTCCTTTTAAGTATGTGAATAATACAGTGTTCCAAATACTTGGCTTAGTTAGGGTTTCTATTGCTGTGAAGAGACACCATGACCATGGCAACTCTTATAAAGAAAACATTTAATTGGGTTGGCTCCTAGTACAAAAGTTTAGTCCCTTATCATTATGATGGAGAGCAGGGTGGCATGTAGGCCGACATGTGCTGGAGCTGAGAGTGCTACATCTTGCAGGCAACAGGAAGTTGACTAACAGTCACACTGAGGGAAGCTTGAGCAAAAGAGACCTTAAAGCCTGACCCCACAATGACACACTTCCTCCAACAAGGCCACACCTCCTAATTGTGCCACTTTGGGGGCCATTTTCTTTCAAATCACCACAGGAGGACCAATGGAATCTGATGGTGGCCCAAAATGATGTAGAAATTGGTGATGTTTATTAAGTGACTGTTGTGCACCAGGATCTCTTTGGTTTAAATATTATTAGAGGTAAAAGGCAGAATAGGTGACACTTTCCCTTCCTTCTATCCTTTTCTTTTTTGAGATAACATTTTGCTATGCAGCTCTAGCTAGCCTATGTAACCCAGGCTGGCTTCAAAGTTGTAGCCTCTTCCTCCACTGGCCTTGAGAATGCCAGGATTATTGGGATGAGTCACTGCACAGGTCCTTGTTTAGTTTTCTTTCTTTTTAAAAGTATTTATTTATTTATTCTGAGCTGTCATGTGTGTGCTGGGAACTGAACCGGGGTCCTCTGGAAGAGCAGTCAGTGCTCTTAACCACTGAACCATCTCTGCAGCCCCCTGTTCAGTTTTAATTGTGTTCAATTGTCTCTGCCAATCACTCTTTCTGTACTCTTCCCCTCACCCATACCCTCTGTGAGAGGCTGTCCAGTGAATACAGCTGCATTAGAAAACATGCTCTGAAATCAGTTAAACAAGCCAACCCACGGTGGTGTGCAAGGCACCATTAGAGACCTGGGGCACTCTAAGCTGAATTCACATCACATTGCAGACCACTAGGGCAAAGATGAGGACATGCAGAGGAAGCTGACCAGGCACCAAGTCCAGTGGCTGAGTATAGCCAAAGTCAAACTTGCAAGTTCACAAGCTGCATTGTCTATCCAAACTCCTGTGGCAACAGCACCTTCTAGAGTCACAGGTTAGATGCATGACTAGATCCCACTGTAAAAGAAGGAATAATTTGAAGCTTGTATTTTCTGGTTAGCCGACTCAGGGAGGAGCTTCCAGTACCACGTGGGCAAGGGCTGGAGCTGTACACAACCATGAAGTGAACAGCATCTCCTCCCTTTGCATTCTCTCCTTTGTTCACTGACCCCCACCCCATATTTGACATCTCCTTCACTCCTCACCTCCACTGACCCCCTCCTGTCCCTTCGACTTCTAACGGTCCCTTTTCCCTTCTTACCCTTGACTCTCCTGAGTTCCACCATCTCCAGGATGACCACACGACTCCATCCTTTACCCACAAGTATTTTTTCACTAGTACGCTTCAAGAAAGTTCATGTCTTTCATAGTCACGACTTTACCCACACACCTATGAGATACACATGAGTTTTGAAGAACCTTAGGGCTCTTGTCCAAAATTATATAGAAAGTGGCAGAAACGGAATAACCCTACAGTAGAGTCTTCATTTGTAACTAACTGTTCATTTTTGTGTTTTCTCTGGAAGTGCATTTTCACTTTGAGACCCTGTGTATCTAAAGATGTGAAACTAATTGGAAGAGACTTTTGATTTGCGCCTCAAGTTATAGGTATATTTCCAGGCATCTGCACAGGGCTTTTCAGAGTCTCTGAAGGGAGAGAAGCAGGGCATCAGAGAAGCCACACACCAAGACCAACCCCCACTTCACCTTGCAAACAGAAAGGGACTCCTCCAAGCTCGGTAAAAGGAAGCATGGTTGCTGGGAGAGGGTGTGGACTGGCATGGTTAAACATGAATATTCAAGACCATGAGTCACAACTCTGTGAATCAGAGGGTCTCCTGTGGTATTTAGCATTGCGGAGTCGCAAGACAACCTGCCACAATTAATTAATCCTTGGTGCTGAAGGAGAAGGTGAAGTAATTTGTGCATAGTCACGGAGTCAGCCATTCTCAGGCTCCGAGGCAGTACTGGAGTGCTTCAGTTTCCAGAGAAAGAGAGAAGAAAGAACTTGACTTTTCCTTTTGGGTCTGAGATTCTAGTAATCTACCCTCCTCAGTCCACAGTCCCTGAAATTGTCTAAGATGGGGCAGGTGGCTGCCAGCTGTCCTTACCTCATACCCTAATGGCGTCATCGTCAGTATCTCTAGTACATGGAAATTCCTTCCTTTTGACATTCCCGTCAACAGCTCCCAGTAGGAGTTGATCCTCCAGCCCAAGCAGGGACACCCGTGGGAGCCCTCTTGCGTCTTGGCTTTCTGTTGCAGGGTGGAGGTGGCTCAATCTAGTTAGGGTATTATAGTTGGCTGTTTGCACCTGTTTTTCCACATCTCTAAGTGAGATTTCTACTGAGGCTGTTCTCAGTGGGGGAAAAGAGGGGGAAGGAGGAGCTTCAAACACATGAGTTCCCATGATTCCTTCTGTTAACTACTTAAAGACTCCAGCTCAGAACAAACTGAAAGGAACCATTTTCAGGAAGGAACCATTTTTCAAGCAGAATGTGGGTGACAAAGAATGACTCCTTACATTGCTGCATGGAAACTGTCAGGTGTAGTCACTGTCCTGGTCCAGGTGTGTCACTTCTGTCATGCCCTCTCACTGAGTGACTCAAGAGGAGGCAGCAGACTGCAAGTGGAAAGTGCCACTCTCACAGTACTGCTGGGAGGAGAGCGCCATAGAGCCTGGAAATGCTACCATGTGCCTTTGCTGGGCTGTGCGTACAGCCTGCCATTGGCCCAGGACCCAAGTTGATTGGGGACAAATTCTCTTTCCCTGGGTGAGAGTATTGTTCTGGTGGAGGACCAGGGATGACTGTAGACAGTGATATACCTGACCATGCCTCCTTTAAATTAATTACATATTTCCTCATCTTCACGGAGCACTGCAAAAGATATTACTATTTTGTGGATCTAAGTCTTCCTTATTAACATTATTATTGTAACACTTCTGGTTTTCCCTAAGGGTGTAGGAAATAGCTGCCAAGTGCAGACACCAGACAGACTGAAATTCTTTATACATATATATATATATATATTATTTAAATTAGAAACAAACTTGCCTCACATGTCAATCCCAGCTTCCTCCCCCTCCTCTCCTGCCCCCCAGTCCTCCCCCAATCCCACTTCATTCCCCAGGGAGGGTGAGGCTCTCCATGGGGGATCTCCAGAGTCTGTCATTTCATTTAGAGCAGGGTTCAGGCCCTCCCCCAAATGTCCAGGCTGAGAGAGCATCCCTCATTGTGGGATGGGCATGCAAAGTCCATTTGTATGCCAGGTATAAATACTAGTTTACCTAGGCCTCCTCATTGAAACCCACTTTCAGGGGGTCTGGATCAGTCCCATTCTGGGGACTGAAATTCTTTTATAGGGCCTTTCCATAGTGTTGCTGTGTCTGCCTTGCTGTCTATGAGCACTTTTTACTGTTAGTATACCTGCCTCTCATCATGCCCCTCCAGCTCACTTACAACATGCTTGAGAGATACAGAAAGGTAACAGGTTAGGCGCTATGAGACCTGTGCTTCAAAGCAGGGAGGATGTGGACAGCTGTCTCAAGCACAGCTTATCAGGAGGTTAACAGCACGATGCCAGGACAGACGTTTGGATTTGGGCCCTTCGTGGGTTTTCCAGGCTCCTTCTTAGTTTTCCTCATGTTTGCTGACTTTTTTTTTTTTACTAGCTGGTTGAGAGTATAAAATAAATGGAGTTAGGAAAGAGTCTTGGATTCCTACATTCATGCTTTGCAATTTTCCACATTTAGAAGAAACCCCCACCCCTGACCCAGAAATCGGACTAAGCAGTCACACAACCTGCTATTTCTTGCTCAATTTCATTTATTCTAATTTCCATGAACATTTTAATTGAGCAGCCTTTGGCTGAGCACCTATGGAAGGCACTTCATTAGGCACTAGGGAGATAATGAATGATTGAGAAAAGTGCTGTCTTTGAGTGGACACTTATGGACAACATTGAAATAACCAAGTTTGAAGTGTATGCAGGCAGCCACTTCCATCCTGACGGATGTGCAGGCTCACACTTAGAGCAGTAGCAAGGTGACCTTGAACTGCCCACTACTCGATCCAGGTTAATAGTACTATGAACACCACAGTGGGGTCTATCTCTTGAAGCTAAAGACATACTTGTCAGTCAAGTCAGATGATAGTCTGATGAGGTTCCTGGGCAACTACATCTTAGATGACACTCTCTTGTGCAATCCATCCAGGCAGATGTAAGTTTAATTTTCTGTTGATAACAACTGAGCCGGATTTGTGACATGCTGAAGTGATTCCTTGTATGTTATACTCAAGTGCAACATATATGTATTCTTTCCATAGATAAGACAACTTCATGTTCACAACGTATCACAGGTCACTTCCTTCTTTCAACTCAGTTTGGGAGGAATAGTTATCCCTCCTCTGCCATGCCTCCCCTGATCCCTGAAGAAGACAGAGAGAGCTGAAGCCGAAATTCACACTCAGGTGTCCTGACTTGGGGGGAGGTGGCTATTTCCCTGAAAAATTAGATTCTTTTCATTTTAGTATGTTACTTTGTAAATAATTACCAACACAATCATCCAAGTCCAGAGGCTGAAAAATGCACAAACTAATCAAATACACCAAAAAGCAAAGAGAAGGTATGCTTTGCCCTAGTTTTCAATCTTTTCATTGGCACTGTTCACTATAACTCAATCAAATATTGGTTTCAGGCTTACTTACTCATCTGCATAAATAAGCCAGTGAAAACACAGACAAATAGAAAAAGAGATGGTGACTTCTCTGTAGTGGCAGTCTGTTGGATTAGGGTGGGAATGCTGCCTCTAATGATTTTAGTCCCTTTAACAGAATCTCACCTTTATGAAAGGCACACGAAAAACAGCTTGCACGGGAAACCTATCTATAAAATAAATGGGATTGAATAACTGTGAGAAAACTTCCAGAGTATGCTAGTTCTTAAAATTTAAAACAGTGCTTTAACAAAAGTAATTATGAAAGATTGATTACCTGACTGAGGCATGTACATGCAGAAGACACAGGAAATCAAATTTTCAATAGGAAAGGAATGATTTCTGGAAAGCTAATGCTCTACTACTGGACAGAAATTGGAAATGTAGCTTTTCAAGGTTAGAAGCATGGTGAAGAAGGCAGTGAGAATTGCCACTTTTTTCTTGAAAATTCTCCTGACCTTGCACCACTGGTTTCTCTGACCTAGGAGCAAGACCACAGAACACACAGTTACTTGACAGAGTGGCCACGAAGGACTTTCTGTATTTAGTATAATGGTGACATCTATTTTCCTCCAAATGCGGAGTTCTTTCCATTTGTTAAAGAAGACACGTTTTACACTTAACTAGAATAGGTCTAAACTATACAGTGCCCACTGCTGATTACCTATCTTTTCTTTTCATCCATTACCATCTCCATTCATAGCAGGAACCCCATTTAATTTGTACTGGTAACTTGCCCAGTTTAGGTAGCATTTCTCAGTTTCCCTAGTAGTGGTATATTTGCATGCCTGAATGCTTCCCGATGAGATGTAGTGAAGGAAGGTTGTATGGGACAAGAACTTTCAGCAGGTAGTAAGTTCCCAACCACATTTAACTAACATTTAAGGTAGTTTAAGGTTTCTGGGTCAATCAAAGACTGTTAGCAATCATGCACAAGCCATGGAAATGACAAATGGAAATGAACTCTTTATAACCCCCAGATTCAAGTGGATTTTTATCGTAGTATAAATAAATGACCCTTCAGTCGCCCTGTAAAATAGTGACAGGGACAGCACAATAGTGAGAGGCAGAGAGCCTAATCTCTTCTTGAGTTTTCTTTCCACAGGTTAATGGTCATGTTCTACAGTCAGAGATATGGAAACTCTCAATAAACGGAATCCAAAAGCTTCAGTATTTTCAGAAAGTATAGAACCTAGTTTCTTACTTAAATGCTGAATGTTGAATACAAAGACAATAAAACAAACAGCTCCTATGCAGACATGTAACACATTTTCATTCATTTAAAAAATGTTATTGCTTTACATTTCGCTTATAGGAAAAAATAACCAAACTTCCCAACACTCAGAAGGATGAGGCAGGAGGACTGTAAGTTCTAGGACAATGTGCGCTATAGAGTAAGAGCCCAGACAAAAACAAATATAATAAACAAAGTCTTTAAAATATATCATTCTTATCCTGTAGGAACTTTTTCTTTTTCCATTTTTACTCCTATAAATTTTACCTGATTTAATTTTCAGTAGCAAATAGGAGTATTGCCTTTACTTGAACTGCAAGTTTGTTCTGTTTGTTTTTGTTTTTTAATTTAATTCCAGGCAGGGTCCTCAAATTTTCTATATAGGAATTAAAAAAGAATTCATTTTGCATATCTCTATTGTGCCTCCAATTAAGATTTTATAAACACAAATGGATATGCAGTTGGCATTCTATTCTTAGATGTGTGAAACAGAATCCATCGCCAATTACTAAAATCCAAAGCAATCATTGATAAGCTAGCAAAATTTAGGAGGAAAAAGCATATGAATACACCAGTGAAAATATTTCACTTAATTGGATTTATGTTTATTTAACCACTGTGAAATGGAAATCATTTGGTAACTTTGACTAGTCTAGACCATGATTTTCAAAAACCATTTCATGGAGTTTCATAGAAAATAATGATACTGGAGACATGCAGTTCCTTGAGCTAAGCAGATATGGCTACTGATGACCCCAAACACTCTTGTTGTCCTAGTCATACTCTGTTCTCCTGAGGCAGAGATGGGGGTCTTGACCCACCCGTGGTGTGTAGCTTTAAACACACACCTCTGCTGTTTGAGCTTCATAGTCAACAGAGTGACTGCTGGGACATTGTGGTCCAGAGTCAAATGGGCTTTAATGATTTCTAAGTGCTCGGTCAGTTTGCAAAAATACTACAAAAGTATTAAAAGTAGAAGACTTTCTTAAAGGGCTTAATTGTTGTATTTTCATTTCTTTTTTTCTTTTTGGGTGCTTGGCATCTAACATAGGGCCTTGGGAATAAGACAAGTGCTCTGCAACTGAACTATATCTTCACTCACACAGTGGTTTTTTTTTTGTTTGTTTGTGTGTGTGTGTTTTTAAGGTAAAACAGAAATGGTGTGATTGGGCAACAACAAGGATCAATAGGCTGATCATGGAAATCTCTGCCTCATAGAATGGAAGACCCAGAGAACACAGAAGCTGGAATAAACTAAATATAGTTGCTTTTGCCTCATGTTAAAACTGAGGAGGTTGGGGCCCTGAGTAAATATTGTATGTGCTAAGGACATTCTGCTACAGGACTTTGCTCCCAGCCCCTTGTCTGGGATGTTACACAGAATGCACCATCATGATCCTAAAGATGATGTGTGTTACAGTTAGTTAAAAGCAATAGTCTTCCATATTTCTTCTGTTTTTTTTTTTTTACTTTTAATTTTCCCTAATGCCTGTTCTGTTTCCAATGGAGAAACTTAATCAAATGAACAAGTTGTATTTCTGCCATGAAGAAATGTCTTTGGCTCTATCAGATACACATACACACACCCCAAGTATGACACACCCTTTCCAACCTTTTGCAGTGTGTGCAGACCCCCTGACCTTTTAAAGTACTTACTTCCAGAAAAGAAGACATCAATGAGCCAGGAGGGAGAAGAAGGACGGCATTTGACTTCAGGTCTTCAGCTAAGAGAAGATGGTGTCAAGAATCCTGTCAGACCACCCCTCCATTCAATGGAAGATCTCCAAGTCAAGTTAGAGACCAATTCTAGGTGCCTCAGTCTCATAAGAAGGGACACTTCCTTCTCACACCCTCTCTACTCCTCCCATCTCTCGTCATCAATGTGGTAGGCTAAGAAGGATTACAAAATAATGGGTACTTGAGAGTTTTGGATGATATGCAAACTGGTGGTGCCCACAGTTCTAATCCTAAAGGATTTGTGTCTCTATGATCTTATGTTTAATTCAAAAGTAAACATTGGAGCTGGCAAGATGGCTCAGAGGGATAAACACACTTGCTGTGCAAACCTGACAACCCAAGTTTGATTCCCAGAATCTATATGAAAATAGAGAGAATAAACTCCATAAACTTCTCCTGTGACCTACACACACACACACACACCAGGAAATTTTAAATATAAAAAGTCCCTGAAAAGTAGACATTTTCCTCCTGTTATGGAATGCAGACATCAATTTTGATACACACACACCCTCACCATTCTTGCATGCTTTACCAAACAGCTTGCTTTCCCCAACACATGTTCAGAAGCAAAGGCTTTCGTTGCAATTTCAAAGGAACTCTTTGCAAGTTCATCTCCCCTTGAGAACTCTGGGGTTTGATTATCAAGTATATGTTCGGGGATGGCAACTGTTAAATGCTATCTTCCCTTTCTACATTCTCTTCCTTCCTTCCCATGTATGACGTACTCACTACATCTGATTGAAAACAAGATTCGCTCACTAAAGCCAAGTCTGTGTTTCCATTTTCTCATGGGAGGAATAACGGGCAGTCTTGGATTAGTGTGTTAATGTAATCTGGTGGTATGGAAAGGAAGGAGCCTCCCTTACTTGGACAGCTCTGGTTTCTCTGGGAAAAAGACAGATCTAGTTAGCTATCATGCTTGTTAATGGAAATGCCAGGTTCCCCACTGAGACTAGCTCAGCTCTGGTCTCATGGGTTGATGGTGGGATTTTTACCTTTATACTTCTGTGGACATAGATAGATAGCAGCTGTTGACATTGCTGAACTCAGTAGAAATTGACTCACATACCTGCAGCCCTTCTCTTTGCTTCCCCTCAGAGTCCCAGCCCCCAATTGTTCTCTATTTCTCTCTTCCAGAGACATACACACTGATGTTTCTTCCTTTCACTTTCCCCTAAACTCTTTGTAGGAATTCTTTAGCCGTGACATACAGGAAATGTTAGGGACTTCTCAGGTTAGAGATCTATAGGAATCATGCCGAACTTCGTTCATGCTAATCTGGCTAAAGCAAGAGTGACCTTGCTTGGTGTGATGGCACACACCTTTAATGCCAGAAATCAAAAGGTGGGCATGAGTTTAAGACTAGCAGGTCCTCATAGAGAGATGTGTCATATCAGATAGACAAAGAAACAAGTGACCCTAATAAAGGTATCTGATAAGCCTAGGGTCAGTTTAGATATTGTTTGTCTCCCAGAGGTGTTGAAACTTTGATCACTAGCTGTCACATTTTGAGAAGTAGTGGGATCTTTAAAAGACTGGTAAGAAGATGATAGGTCATTGGAGCCATGATCTTGAACCCAGTGTCTTGGGATATCAACCCCTTAGCTTTTTGCTGCCATGAAGCAAACTATCCTCTCCCAACATAGTCTTGCCATGACAAACTATGACAACACATGCCCAATGCAGTAGACAGAACACAAGCCAAAACCACTGAAATCACGAGCCCAAATAACATTCTTCCTGGAGGCTGGGCTGGGGATACAGATCAGAAAAAAGTGTACACAATGTGAGAGCCTGGATTCAATGCATAGCATTTAAAAAAAAAAGGCAAAAGAAAACAAACAATATTTTGTTGACACAGGCACTCCTCAGTGTTGACCTAACCATCATGTCTTCACCCTGTTGAAAATTCAGTGCCTTCTCAACCTTGACTCCCGAATTAAAATGCTTTATGATTTAATGAATTTCCTGATATTTGGCCAATCAATTCCACCTCTAAAAAGGTGGTTTTTGTTTTGTTTTGGTTTTGGTTTTTGATTTTTTGGTGTGCTAAGAAAGTCCAGACTCCAGGAAAGTCTTCTTAACTTCTTTCTGTCCATTATGCATGGACCTCACTTCCCTAGGAATTCTGTTGTCTCTTCCCTGCACTCTCCAGTGACAGCCTGTGATTTCCTCTGCCACTGGCCCGCCATTTCCTCTCAAGTTCTCTTGGAATCTGGAAGTTGGCTTAGTGGGCACTTTTGGAAAAAAGAAACAATGGCCTAGATGGTGATATACCATCTTTTGGGAGCATATTTCCTCAACCTAATTGCAACATTTTGCAAAGCAGGTTGACTGTTGAGCTGCATGGAAGTCAGCAGCAGAGCACCTGCTTAGCATGCGAAGGCCCCTGGGTCCAGTCTCCAGCATCAGAAAGAACAGCATGAATCCACTACCTCAGCCTTTCATATGTTCGGCCGGATTTAAACTCCTGAAGACGAGATCTTTTCATATTTGCATATCATTGTAGGCTGTGAGAAGACTGGGACATTTAAATACTTCTTCAAATAGCATGAGATCTTTCATCTTTAGCAGCCTGCCTTTCTTTTTTCACTAAGCCTCCATTTCATTCAGTAGACAGAAAAAAAAAAAAAAGAACAAGCCGGGTTTTATTCTCAATCATTCCAAAAGCCATTTCGTAACTTTTAAGTTGTACTCTCCCTGAGCAATGGCTAAGGTATTTTGATTTAGAAGCAGTCCGCAGCCTTCCAGACAGTAGGGTGTCAGCTGAGTGCCAGAGGCACAAGGAAGGACTCGCTGACAGATATATCACTGTTGTCTTTTCAAAGATGATAGGCCAGAGGTATCCTGCTGCAGGGTAAACCTGGTTATTGTCCTTTGTTTTGGAAAAAAAATCAAGCTCACACAGAGAAAGACCAATATTGGGGATTTCTCCATGCTAAGAGCCCTGCACTTATCTGGGCATGTGCCATCTCTAGTTTAAAGCTGCTACCCACAGGCACCACGCCTCAGTAACCCTCCCTTCCTTCCTAGAAGGGTGCTTGCAGGACTTACTCAACACTGTCTAGCTGGGGTAGAGTCTTGAACTGGACATCTTCAGAAAGGGATTCTGGCCTGAGTGCAGTAGCAGTCTAAAGCTTGGGATTCTTGAGTCTTCTCTAGAGTCACGGAGGGTGGGCTAGTTTGCAAACCTGCTGGAGGGTTTTGTTCTCGACCACCCTGTTAGAGGATGCTGGAGAAGTATACCACTGCACCAACAGCTGGAGGGTTCCAAAGGAAAACAGAAGCAAGAGTAAACTAAAAACAAAGAAGCTAGCCAACCAGAGTAGGCTCACAGACTGATAAACTTTTTCTTAGGAAAAAAAAACTGGAGAGATAACTCAGCCAGTAAAGTACTTGCCATTCAAATCTGAGTTCAATCCTCAGCACCTATAAACAGAGCATAGTGGTGGCATAGGCCTTTAATCCCAGCACTGGTGAGGCAGAGACAGATGGAACTCTGTGAGTTTGAGGTCAGCCTGGTCTGCTGAGTGAACTCCAGGACAGTCATGACTACACAGAAAAACTGGAGAGAGAGAGACAGAGAGAGAGAGAGAGAGAGAGAGAGAGAGAGAGAGAGAGAGAGAGAGAGAGAGAGAGAGGAGAAACTTTAACATCAGGGATTGGATTGCCACAAGGGAGATCCTTCTGGAATGATTCACACTCTTGAAGTACTCCTAAGATGCTCACATTCATACTGAGAAAGAAAGCTAACTATTTTTACATCTGTTTAACATGGCAGAGATCAGAGGCTGTATCAGGAATCACACATATTTAATAATAGTTTCTGCCAGTAGAACTTCATTCCATGGGATACTGGAATGATATCATAAAGAAGAATGTGATTCATGCAACTATGGATCTATTACTGCCTTGGGGATAAGAAGCAACTTCCAGCTACGGTTCTGATGTTCATTCGATAAAGCTCTAAGGAGCCTTGCTGTATATACCAAACACTGTGAGGAAAGCACACATATCAAGGCTCTGCACCTGCTGTGGGAGCTAATAACCTTCTTTCTACAGAGGAGCACTCAGAAGGTGGCCTTGAGTGCTTTGTTCACCCCCTCCTTTCTCGGATGCTCTTAAAGATGGGCACTGCAGAGTATGAACCAGAGACGCTAATGGTAAGACCTGACGTGACCTGATGCATAGCATTAACGGAAAGTGTAGGACTGTTTCCTTCATGCTTTCCCTAGAGGAACTGAAGTGGGAGAAGCCAAGCAGTTTTCCCAAGGAGGTACATATGGTAGCAGGGGGTGGGGGTCGAAGAGGACATGACCCTAGAAGTCAAGTCAGGTAGTCACTTGCTGCGGCCCCTCCCCAGGAAGTCGCCCTGCTTCTGTGGAGTCTTGGGCTGGGTAGCAGAGGAGCTCCCCCCACCCCCAGGTTTTCCTGCTGTTACATTTCTATACGTTGTTTCTGTAGCTTTTGAGTCTGATACCCGACTTAAATGAAGGAGAATACACCTCCGTTTTGCTCTAAGAGAACAGAAGTCGGTGAATCATATGCAAGAATTCCTAGGAAAACATCTGTGGAAGTCTATGTTTGTGAGCTCCAACCTCTTTAAGAAACAGTTTCAGAGGCAGAGTCTCAGTGTGGAGCCCAGGCTGGCCCCAAACTTGTAATTCTCCTACCTTCGCTTCCCAAGTACTGCGAAGTCGGGGTGCACTCTCATGCTGGGGTTTATCCTCACTCATTTCATGCTTGTCAAATCTTACAACGTAGCCACTTTAGGGCAGGTTAACACGTTATACCTTGCGATTCACCCCACCACCAAATGAACCCAGAATGCACGGTGTCCCGCTAACCACAGACAATAAACACAAATAGGAAGGTTTAAGGAAAGTTCAAATATCTCCTGGTGTTCAGCACTAACAAATGACAGGACACTCCAGAGTTTCTGTGTGCTATAAGCACAAAAGTTCCCATAACACATACAGTGGAAGGTACCCACAGCTGCTCCTAAGTCCTCTACAGATTGTTTGAATACGTGCTGCAAGGCGAATTTGTGCTTGCAGGTGGGTGCTTGAGGCTGAATGACCCACACACAGACAGTTTGGAAACTGTACCAAATAGGCCATGGATGGGTTATGAGTCTGCAATAGCACGGGGACTACTAAGACGCTGTGTGTAACACACGCAGGCAAGGATGCTATGAGCACCGAGTGGTATGAGATCAAATTAAGCTGGTTGAAGTTTCTAGTAAGAAGGGAATGCTGATCATCGGGGGCAGTGAGGTGCTGGTGATGAGAGCAGGAACCTACAGATTTATCTCTGGATCAGGGTAGGCATGGTGTTTCCTGACAGTTACACACATGTCCTAGCATCTGTTTCCCATTGGCTCTTTAGTTAGAATCATCAAAGCATATAAGCCAAACCCCTAGGTTTTGTGTTTGGAGGGATATGAGGCTAGTATCTTACTTTAAACATGGTAATGCTAGAAAGGTTGTGTGCCCTTTTCCTGTTCATGGGTTATACCCTATTTTTGTTCATAGAGGGACAGCAGTACAGCAGCTATGTAGCCCAAGCTGGCCTGGAATCTCCCTGTCTCTAGCTCCCTAAGGGCCCATGCCCCTGTGCCTGGCTTTCAGATTTTTGTTTTGTGGGGATCATTTGCTTCCCTTTGGTATCCAGTGTTCTAGAAATAGCCACCCCCGATATGGAATATTATTCAGAGTAAATTCCCCTTCTATTCCCCCAGCAGAATGACAGCTTCAAAGACTGACAAATGACCAAAGCAGGATCGCTCAGGAGCAGTGAGACGTACTCTGGAGGCTTTGCTGTCTGCTCTGTGGAGCAAAGCCAAGCCTCTGTTCTCTATTGATCTAAAGCTGGGAGGAAGCGGAGCTGCAGTAGCCACGTGTAAACACAGGCACATAAACTTGGGGCTTTCCCTGGCACACAGCCAGGGGATTCGGAGAACACAGAGCAGGTGCCTTCACTGAGTCCCAGCATGGACCTCACGGGGAGTGTATCGTCTCCCCTGGGATTCTCATCTGTAAACCTAAACATTCTCTGTGGCCGAGGGCGATTTGGGCTGAAGGATTTTTCATCCCAGTTAATTCTAATATATAATTATACACACATAGAAGTGTGTTATATTGACCACACGAACTTAGTTTTAAAATGTTGTTTTTGTGGTTGAAACAATCCATGAAGTATAACAGCGGGTTATTTCTAATCTTCATGCTCCCTGACGAAAAATTTAAAACATTTTCATTCATAGACTAACTATGAATATATAACTTTTCTTAGGGTTACTTTAAAGTGCAACTCTCTTAAAATATGTGTGGCATTGATTTTTAACAAATAACATATTCATTTCATAGGCCTGAGAAATGTATAGTCTTATCAACTTTTCAAATTGCCTTGACATACTGCTATCTTGACTCATTTCCCTAAGCCTCATATGAATGGGGAAATACAGCTTTAAAATCATTCATTTGTCAAAGAAGTGCATTTTGTGACACTTGGAAGATCAAACTGACTTTAGCAATATTTCAGTCTGAATGGGTAAGAAAATGGTAGAAGTAATGGAATGCAACATCCCTACCTTCCTGGAAGGAATATTAAGTATTATAAAACTCTATGTCTGGTTTTGTTTCCAGAGGTACGTCTCATATCCCATTCTTCACTGCTGGCATCTTCAAGTGTGTTGAGATTCGTTTCTTATGACATGCATAATGCCCTGATGACTGAGCTAAAGCAAGGTCACCCAGAAAAAACCCTTGACTCAGAACCTTTTTATACTCTTAAAAGAATTTCTTACACAATTATTTGACTCTAAGGATGTAACAGTATATAAAAGACATTTAAACACATCACTTATAAATGTTCCTGCATTTTCCTGTTTTTATCTGGCCCTTAGAGACTGCCTATTTAATTAGCAGCTGCTTCCTGCAAAAATTGCAAGCGAGCAAACCTCAGAGCTCAATAATGTGAGACATGTATTAGGAAGGGCTTGGCCTTCACTTGAACTTCCATCATGAAGCCCTCAGTAATGGCATCCACACAGATCCCACCAACCCATCCATGGTGTCCTCCTCATTCTCATTCCATACGAGGGTTTCTCTCACTATCCTAACTGCTAAGAATAAAATTCCCTCAAGCCAGGAAAAAGCGGTTGACTTTGCAAGTCAATCTTGCAAATACTTTCTGCTAGCCTGTTGCTTGCTTTTTAAATATTTTTTTTTGTGGGGCTGGGGCTGTTCATAACAAGCCTTTGATTTTAATATTATAGTAGAGACAAACTGATAGTAAACAGGTAAATAAACGCATTCTTTTCAACTTGTTTGGTTTTGGAAAATGTAACCTAAAGGTCTTCAGAACTGGATGCTACCTACAGCCTCCGGCCAGGCTGGGACTAAGGTTCCAAGGATCAATACTTCCAGAGTTTTTCTACAAAATTGAACACATAGAAGAATGCATTATAGAAAATAAGGCCCAAGCAAGTGTTCTTAAGCGTTCCAACCTAGGTTCTAATTCATAGTTATGTTATTATTAATACATCCTGAGTCATCAGTTTGCATGTGTAAACCTTACCTGTATTCAAAATTATCCTAGTTAGAGATAAACCTGTGATAGTCACAGAGCAAAGCCTGCATTAGTTTTCTTTTATATTTTTTCTTCCTTTCCCTCTCTTTCCTTCCTTCCTTCCTTTCTCTGTAGAACACGTGGAAGGCTCACACCATGCATTGTTCCCTTTCAGAGAGTGGCAAAGACACCTGTTCCTTCTTGTCCAAGAGTAGATTTTTCCAACAGTTAATAGAACCAGAGAGGAATTTGTTGTTTGAGGAGGTGTTAGTGACCTGTCCTTCACAATGCCAATGAACCTATTGTTTGCCTGTCAATGACAAGGTTTTTAATATGTGTGACCACCCTCCTTCTTTTTCACTACCCCTTTTTAAGAATTGAAGGATTTTCCCCTCTAGATAGTGAAAATTCTTTTAAGAGACAGTGAAGATTAAAGTCTTCTCAAGTGCCTATTTGTTTAGAAGCAACTGCTGAAGACATGGCCAGGCAATGCATCGGCAAGTTCTAAGTGATATAAAGTAAGAGGTGATAATAAAGACTTCAAAGGTAATTTCACAATTTAAAAGATATGCAGGGTGGTGGGCTGGAGAGACAACTCAGAGGTTGAGAGCACTGACTCCTTTTCCAGAGGACTGGAGTTCAATTGCCAGCACCCACATGGCAGCTCACAACTGTCTATAACTCCAAGATCTGACACTCTCACACAAATATACATTCAGGCAAAACACCAATGCACATAAAATAAAGATAAATAAATTATTTTTTAAAAGATCTGATACCTGCTTCTGACTTTCACAGGGACCCGACACATACATGCAGGCAAAACATTCACACAATAAAAATAAAGATATATATTTTAAAATAAAAATGATATGCTACTTTAATAAAATAAAGAGTGTGATATGAGTTGCTCCTCGATGTTTTTGCATCAAAGCAATGCATTCTTATTATTATTGCATCCTAACACTCACTCTGCCCTTGGAATCTCACTGAAGCTGGTAATGGTCCCCTCAAAGCTCATCAGCTAGCAACCAGGGAGTGTCCCTTCTGGTGAGGACATGAACTCTCACAACTGACCCCGGTGGTTTGAGGGTGGCAATCTCTTTAATCAGCTTGGTTGTGGTACTGAGCTATGGAGCCATTATGTAAACAGAAGTGAAGAGGAAAAACATCTTTGTGGCAATTATGGAGGAAGACAAAGAGGCTGTGATTATAATGTGCCTACGTTTATAAGATGATTCCAAGATAAAAACAAAAACCAAAAATGTCCCTCTACGATCAAATGAAGATGTAATGTCCCCATGGAGACTTGTCTCATTTGTAATAACACCAACTTTTCAGCCTCCCTATTAACTACTGCCGTCACAACTCTGAGGCAGACAAATGTCGTGGCTGAGAAGGACACTGGAGGAGAGCAGTGTGCACAATACTGTTTAATTAGGTTTCTGTCTTCTAAGTCAGGGAACCAGCTATGTGCTCAAGAACAACCCTTGGAGGGTGGAGCAAATATTGCTGCACTGATTCCTAGGCAGAGGTACAATCCATCAGACAGCGCGCATGGCATTTTGATTCATCAGGAATGGCTGGAAATGGTGTTACGTAGTTTTTTTACTGTGACATCAACGGGAAGTGCAGGCAGAACAGACATCACCATGTGATGAAAAACAAGTTTTAGCATTGTGGTCACTTACATTTATTTTGTCATTTACAAGAGTAGTGAGTCTTGGGGCCAGAGAGCTGGCTCAGTGGTTAACATGTAAGTACTTCTTCTTGCAGAGGGCCTGGGTTTGATTCCCAGTACCCACATGATAACTCATAATCATCTATAACACCAGTGCTAGGGAATCTGATGCCTTCTGACCTCTGTAGGTACCAGTCACACACATGGTAGTCATACGCACGCACACACGTGCACACATGCATGCATGCACACACACACAAGCACCCAGGAACTGGAAAAACACACACATATAAAATAAATAAGTTTAAGAATTTTTGAGAACATTTTAATTATCTATAAGACTCATTGTAGCAAGAGGAACCTTCCTAATGGCCCACGGTGAATGAGATTTTGTGCAGATAGTGCTGTGCCCATTAATGTTTTCAAGAAGTGTTTGTCAAATAAATGAATATGAACAATAGTCATAAGCATGTCTATTCTGTTTGCTGAGAGCACATGGTGGCTAAGTGTCTTTCTGAACCTGCCATCCACAGACAACCTTACACTTGACATCATAGTCACCATGGGGCAAGAAGATGACTGAATCTGGGACTCTTACCAGGGTTTTTCAGCTGTAGCTTCCTTGGGACAGACACTGAGGGCAACTGTCTGCTGCAATTATTACTGAGCATAATATAGTAAATGTCTCTTTTCTTTGTTGAACTTGCACCAAAGCAGAACATCATTCCAATTCATGAATAAACTGCTAATGAGTGGTAGATATGGTATCCAGCCTCCAGTGTGGTTCCTAATGACCATTGTTTTGTATAGCTGCATTATACACTGCCATGGCTGGGCTATTGAAGAAAGGACACATGGTAGTTCTGGAAGGTTAGTCCTAACAAACTTGCAGCTTCTGTCTTATTCTCTTGGGTCATGTCCACTCTGGAGGAAATTACATTTTGAGGGCACTGAGTTGGCCCAGTGGAGAAATTCAGACAGCATGGACCAGCTGCTGGGATGATACACCTTGGTTCTAGATTTTTGTTTGAGATAGGATCTTGCTAAGAAGCCCAGACCAGCCTCAAACCTGAAAACTCCTGACTTAGACTGTCAAGTACTGAGATTATAAGGGTATGTCACCAAGAGGAGGGTACTCCTAGTCAGACAACCCTCCAGACCTAGTCTGTGTCTTGGACTATCTTCTTAAAGACCGAGAGCTAGAAACATCTATCTGAGCTATTTTTAAAGTCTCAATTTTTACAAAGGCTGACAGATAATCAATGCTTATTGCTATTTTAAGCCACTTAGTTGTTGTGTTATAGACCCTCTGAAAAATGTCAATTTCATGAATAACAAGTTATCTTGGAAGTTTTTAGTGAGTTGCAGAGATGTTGATAGTCTGTGGGGTTAAAGAGCAGGGTTCATAAAACTTAGCAATGTTTTAGGGACAACATGAAGGAATATTTTATGGTTCTCTTAGCCTCCATGCCCGCCTTTTATTATCCAAGATAACCACTAGCACAGAGCGTGGTGGTTTATGATCCTCAGGGTTTGGGAGTTCTGACAATCTGGGCTCTGATATGGACTTAGCCACTTGCTGGCAGTTACTAGATGTTGGATGAGTTAATGTTTCAGGATTGAAGTTTCGTTATTAGTGAAGTTGGGTAATCGTGCCTGCCTCATGGGTTTTGTGAGCTTTCAATGACCTAGCATATGCACAGTGTTAGGCGACCAGTTGGCACATGGGATGTCCCCTCTGCATATTATTGTTACTACTAATTTATTTTCACAGCCTCACCATTGTAACTGTTGTGGTTTCTTTATTTGTGTTTTGATGATTCCTGAATGCCAGCTCACATATCATCCAACTCCACTTTGAAACTAGAAACAGACAAGGAGGAGCAAGCTGGGGGACCCGCTGTGGGTCCTCAGCTGTCCTGCCTGTTTGTTTCTGTTTCTCCATCTGTGGTTATGTCACACCAGGGTGGAGAGCTCAGAAGCCACACACTGGTGGCTTCACTTCTTCTCCATGGCGGCATGCCACCCTCTCTTGTCAGGGATACAGGGCTAGCTAGGATTCTTTATTTTATGAGCGACATCCTCAAAGTTGAACTTTTTTTTTAAAGTCAAATTTTGTGGCATCAGATCCTCTGGTTTTCTACCCAGGGCTTACAAGTATACAATTTAAAAAATCTAATTTTGTGGGGAGTAATTTGAGTCACTCCTGCTGCACAGTAAGTACTGAGTTTTTAGGAGCTTGACCTTCATTTTTCTCTTCCTTTATGAGAGAACAATCAAAATCCACAATCTCTCATTCCCATCTCTAGCTGGTCAGATGGGGGAGAATGAGAAGCTCTCAGCCACCCTCACAACTGTCCTATGTCAGGAGCTGGGGGGTCTCAGCATGTGCTACCCTCTTTGTTCTACCTGGATATAGTGGTGAGCAAAACCAGAATCCAATAGCAGGTGGCTTTGTCAAAATCTCCCTGAAATCCTGAACTATGCACTTTTGAGGCCAGGAGGCAGGGCACTAAAGGTCATGTAGGGGCAAAGGTCAAGAGGATTGAAAATGATTAGAGGACTGTGGAGGCAGTGGGCATAAAAGCGTTGCTGGGAAAGTAAGAAGCAGGCTAGACACTGCGCACTTAAAGATTTTCATCTTAAAATAAAATCCGTGAAAAGCTAGATTTCCTTTAGTCTGAGGCGTTGTACTGAGGAAAGTACAGGAGAAAATGTTAATCAAACTCACAACAAATGACCTATCAATAATTTCCTTCATCCTTTTCTTTTCTGTCCTCCTCTGGTGACACACACAGAAACTTGCTAATTCGCTAACTTACTTATTTATTTGTTTACTTAATTATTGTGGTGCTGTGGAGAGAGCCCAGGGCCCCACACATGCAAAGCAAGTGTTCATCCACTGAGCAATACCCCAGTCCTAGAATTTTGTTATGAAAGCATGACTTTCCCCTGAAATTCTAAAGAAAAGGAGATGAAATGTACGCATGCGCACACACTCCCACACAGGTGTGCTCACACTAAATGAACAGAGACCACAGTCTCATTCGTTATTAGTAATTCGGTACGAATAATGGTTGTTTCGTTTCCATAGACCCTGTCTGTCTGTCTGTCTGTCTGTCTGTCTGTCTGTCTGTCTGTCTGTCTGTCCGTCCGTCCGTCCGTCCGTCCGTCCATCTTTCCACTGAACTGCTATTTCCCAGAAAGGACGATGTGGAGAAATGCTCACTGTGAAGATACCCGAAGTCCTGGGTGCTGCATAACCAGCATTTGAAGTAAACTAAGCTGGTGACTGCTTAGTCTCCAAGCTGCACAGAAGTCCTCTGCTGACACCCTGACGCTGACACCCTGACGCTGGCCAGCCTGCATCTTTCAGCACAGGGGTGGAATTTTCATGCCCTTTGCAAAGCCTTTGTACTTGGCGACCTCTACTCTTTCCCTCTGACTCCGCTGGTCACTAGCTTTATTTTTTCCAGTTGTCTCTCAACAACATGAGATTGTATAGCTTTTTGTTTGTTTGTTTTTGGTTTCTTTTTTTTTTTTTTTTTTTTTGTATTCTTTTGCTTTCTACCTCAAGGCTTTCGATGCAATAATCTTTTAGGTAGAATTTTGTTTTTCTACTACATTTTTTCTTTGCAATCATTCCACAGCCTCTTCTCCCTCCATCCGCCCCCCAATTTCTCCTCCACTTCCCATCTCCCCCATATTCACTCCTCCTCCATTTCCTTTCAGAAAAGAGCAGGAGTAACATCCAAACATCATAACAAGATGCAGTAAAACTAGGCACAAGCCCTCATATCAAGGCTAGAAGAGGCAACCCACTGGGAGGGGAAAGGTCTCAAGAGCAGGCAAAAGAGTCAGAGACATCCCCACTCCCACTGTTAGGAGTTCCATAAGAACACAAGCTACAGAACCATAACATATATGCAGAGGACCTAGCTCACACCCATACAGGATTCATGTTTGTCATTTCAGTCTCTGTGAGCCCCTATGAGCCCTGCTTAGTTGACTCTGTGGACCATGTTCTTTCAGTATCCTGACCCCTCTGGCTCCTGTAATCCCTCCTCCTGCCCTTCTGCAGGATTCCCCAGGCTCCGCCTAGTGTTTGGCTGTGGGTCTCTGCATCTGTTCCTGTCAGTTGCTGGATGGAGCCTTTCTGATGATTATTTTGCCAGGCTCCTGTGTAGAGTATGGCAGAATATCGTTAGCAATAATTTCAGTGACATTTTTAGGGGGTGAGGCATTCATGTCTGGTTCTATCCTAGGTTTCTGTGCTACCCAGCCTCTGGTTCGATGATGAACTTCTAACAATGAAGCCCTGAGCAGAAACCACTTTGGAGTTCATGATGTCTATCCTGCAGCACCTCTGTAGGCTCAGCCTGAGATGCACAATAAAAACAGTTACCAGCAAACACGTAGGCAAGGAAAGACATGGAGATGCCAGCAGAAGACAAACAAGAACCATTCACAGAAGTCTCCTGTGAAGCCAATCTAATAGCTGGAGTGAAATTCAGATAGTCTTTTCTATGGGCTACTTGGAACAAGTATTTTGAAATGGAAGCATAAAAATTTCGTCAGCTGTGAACTCTATGGACTAAAATACCACCTGCCAAGCAATTGCCCACTGGGGCAATAGTGACAATATTGTTATGGGTTAAATTTGATTTGCACTCTACAGGGGAAGTCATGCCTACTACTGTGAACCTGTTCAAAAATCCATGGTTGGGGCAGCCATAGGTCCTAGGGAGTAATGTACAACTGTCGTTTAGATGATACAGCAGGCAAGTAAATGGCCTCAGCTGGTAAGGTGTTTGCAGCTAGGCCTGCTAACCTGGATTCAGTCCCTGGGAACCACAACGTGGAAGTTGTCCTCCAACTTCCTCACGTGAGTTGAGGTATACATGTACTCACATCTCGGGACTGGAGACAAAAAGAATATTAGAGTGGGAAGATAAGGAGACAGGCTGGGAAATGTCAACTTCTGGACAAGACACAACCGTAGCAACCGTGAAGCCATGGAGGATGTGTTTGCCTGTACTTGAACCTGCACAAGATTGGGCTTGTTAATAGTCAGACATGGATGGAAGGGAGGCTCATGTGGCCTTACTCGCTTCCTGCTGAACTGTGAGAAGCGGGGGTCACTGTTTCAAGTTGGGTACCCATTGGTGAGCCCACAAGGCTCCACTGGATAATTCCAAGTCTATGAACACACAAATGATCCTTGTTAAAGTCAGAGGGTCACAGAGCAGGAAGACATGGATTTGGGAAGGGACTTGGAGGAAAGAGGGGACACTAACAGGCCTGGGAAGGAGATAAGAGAGCATGAGGCTTGAGGGTAATCAAAATGCACTATATACATGCATAAAATTGTCACAGAACAAATTCAACTAATTAAAAATGTTAAAAATTGTCTAATAGGATAGCCAACCAACAGATTGGCCAATGAAGAAAAATAAAAACCACAAAAGGATAGATTCATCTTTGTGAGCCTAAGTCCAGAAATCTACCAGGCTTTTAGATATATGACTTACTACGTAGTCCAGGCTGGTTTCAAACTCTGGATCATCCTGCCTCAGTTTTCCTAAGAAATGGGATGACAGCAGTTGGCATCCACAAATTTAAATATTCTTTTATATCTTGACGTGGTCAACAACCTTGGGAAGAAATTTCTCCTTCTTTCAGGACTGGACATTGTCCTGAGCTCAGCCACCCACAGAGTATAAGCCTTGGATGGTGACGTTCATAGGCCTGACTGCTACTATTGCAAGCATCCAAACTTAGAGGCAACCACAGACAGCAAGCACTTCCATCTGTACCAACCGTATTTTCAAAATTTTCAGTTCTGGGAGAAAATCTGAATAATTTTCACGAGAATATCTAATCACATTTCTGAAGTATATGCAAGCAAATGGTAAGTTCTTCAGGAAACCTCAGGAGCTTCAGGAAACTTGTGACAAGTGCTCAGAGCTCTTCATCTTCACCTCACTCATCGTAAAACAGTCACAGTCCCTAGCAATCACACCAAGGGTTTCCGCACCTTTTCTGTGCAGTGACAACTTTAAGTGACACCATAGCAACGATGTGATCACTTTAGGATGTCAGCCCCTGAACCTGTAGAATATGCTTTTCCCAAGGCCTCACCACCCAGGTCAATGTCCAGTGCATGAAAGCACAGACTGAAGGCTGAGCGGGGTGCATGTCAGTGGAAACTGAGACAGGAGGATTGATGCGATCCCAAGACCAGCCAGGGTATGTGATGAGATCCTATCTCAAAAAACACACCAGAGAAACAAGAACAACCAAGAGCATGCATTGTGTGTTGGTTAATACCGACAACTTGACAGGCTCAAAAATTATCAAGGACACAAGTGTCTGGGCAAGTGTAGGAGGAATTATCTCTATTAAGTTAAGCGAGATGGGAATACTCATGTTAATTGTGGACAGTGCCATTCAATAGGCTGTGAAAAAAAACTAATACACAATGACATCTGTGGACTGAATGAATGAGTCGTCATGTGACATGAACTCAACCAAAGCTATTGGGCATGTTGCTTGCCTGCAAAGTCTATTGTAGTTTTTTATAATATTGCCATTTATAAGAAAGCACAATGCAAGATTCCTCTTCCGTAAATTCTCAGCTTAACATCCTTTCCCCATTTGAGTATTTTTTCCCTCCCTCCCTACCTTCCTAGAACAAGAAAGCCTTTCTCTATCTTAGTGATTTTTAAAATGAGCCACCTGCTGTCATCCTGGCCTCTGCTCACCACAGGCAAAGATGTAACTCATAAACATGAAAAGAAAAATTACTTCAGGGAAATCCTACCTGGCTACCTTTCTCTACTTGACTCCAAATGAAAACACAGTTCTTTGGCACTAAGAAATTGAACTTGAAGGTTGAGTCCCACTGGGCACTTTCTGGGTGTCTACAGGTTCAGACCTGTACAGAACCTGCCCACATTGCTATTGCTGATTTCCAGACAAGTAAATAAAAAAATACCTGGCCTCAACAGTGGAATACAGCACAGCTACAAAACTACAAAGATGTGGTTAGATCCTCCATGCAGTTACAGGGTAAATACCATGGATGACTTTTGTGGAAATAAAGCCTGCACAGGGATCATTGAAAGAAGCCCTGTCCTGAATGATCCTTTGTCAATAAAAAGAGGCAATGCAAAGTCACATGCAGAACCACTGTTCTGCATAGAAATCACCATCTCCAGCATCGTTCAGAGAGCTTGGCTTTCTCCCAGGGAAGATGCTTGCTTTGTTATTGTTGCGAAATAAGCCTGTCCCTCCCATACCTGCACTGTATTACTTCCATGCTGTCACTCAGCATCTTCCAAAGGCTTTTACTGTTTATTTCATTGCATAACTAGAAGAATACATTACTGGGTATCTCAATAATTCTGGGTTAGGAAAGAGGAAAGAATATCACTTTAGCAAACTGTGACTTTGTTCACAATGCACTGATTTACCTAGGCCTTTGCAAAGTTGGGTGTATCAGTGCCATGCTAAACAACTCTTTCTTGAAGTTTACTAGTCAACCTCCTTCCTCTCTCCATTTCTTTCATCATTTTCTTTAAGTCTATTTCCGTTCTTATTTCTCATCTTACAATAAATTAATTCTGCTCATCAGATTCTATAGCCTACTACTTCCAGGTTCCGGCTGGTCCAAGGATATGCTCCTCAGGTCTCACTTTCGCTCCTTCCAGCATTATTCATGCTTGAGTTCTTGCTGACTCGAAATTGGCTGTGAGGTCAACAGCATCCCCAACTCTTCTAGACCACTTCTCTCCAAGGGACCCTTAGCCTTTATCTGGACCACAACTGCTGTCTTGTCTCACCATCTCAATTTCAGGCACTCTGTTTTCTGATCGTTCCTCGTGTGTGTGTATGTGTGCATATGTGTGTGGGGGGGCATGTCTGCATGTGTACATGCATGTGTGTGTGAGTGTGTGTGTGTGTTTATGTGTGTGTGTGAGCGCGCATGCGCTCATGGGTATACATGCACACATGTGGAGGCTAGAGGTTGAAGTTGGGTGCCCTCTTTGATGGTTCTTCACGTTGTGGGACGCTGTCTCTCAGACATCCTTGATTCAGCTACACAGTGGCTGGACACTGAACTCCAAGGATCTCTCGTGTCTGGCCCCGCACTGGGATTACAGATGCACACCTATCTGCATGATAAGCTCATAACTCAGTTCCAAGTGTCCTCCAATGACCATCTTTTAATAGCAACTCCAAGTCCATCCCTCCACTGTCAGCTGCCCTGCCCTGGTTCCTTTGATATTTTTACTCTTCCTTCTCAGGTTAATCTCTGGTCAGAATTTATGCACAGAGCCAGGAAACACCATCAGCTCTCTTCTTCTCCGCCATCTTGCTCTCTGTGGTTGGTACTCCTCCAGCTGCCTTGCTATTCTTACTTGCTTTTGCCTAACCAGAGTCAGTAAAACTCCCTGCCTAGTCTACTGGTAAACTGGTGTAGTGTATATCTGGAGAAAAAAAAATCACAAACTCACCCTGAACGCTATCAGAGCATTTCAGTGACATGAACCTTAATAACTCCTAACATTGCTGGGTAATTGTTCTTATTTCTCCGTTCCCTCAGTCATCTCCTTTGTACTAGCTTCTTCTCCCCAAATTGTTTCCTAACCTTCAACATAACCTTCTCTCACTTTACTGAGTGAACAGAAGAACTGCTGGAGATCCTTGTGCCCCACATCTGCTCATCTGCTACCCCCTAAGAAGCCACACTCTTCTTTCTCTGGGAGTTTGCGAACTGACAGCACTCTCTCAAATAGCCTCTCCTACCTGCGGCCTGACTGGACTCCACCTCTTTGATGCATTCAAACTCTCAGCTCCAGCAATATTCTCTTCCTTTGTAAAACATATTTCTCCCCCAAAACAACACCATCTCCACCCTTGCATAAACATGTTGCCATTGCTTTGTTTTCTTTAAAGATTTATTTGGCTTTTTAAAATTTAAAATAGAAACAAGCTTGCTTCACGTGTCAATCCCAGTACCCTCTCCTTCCCCTCCTCCCATGGCCCCATTAATCCCCCAGCCCCCCACCCAATTCCCACTCCGCTCCCCAGGGAGGGTAAGGCCTTCCATGGGGGATATCCAGAGTCTGTCATTTCATTCAGGGCAGGGCCTAGGCCCTCCCACAAGAGTCCAGGCTGAGAGAGCATCCTTCATTGTGGGATGGGCACCCAAAGTGCATTTATTTGTATGTCAGGGATAAATACTGATCTTTTATCCAAGGCCCCATAGATTGCTTAGGCCTCCTCACTGACACCCACATTCAGGGGGTCTGAATCATCCTATGCTGACCTCCCAGCCATCAGTCTGGGGTACAAGAGCTCCCCCTTGTTCAGGTCAGCTGTTTCTGTGAGTTAAACAAGCCCAGTCTTGACCTCTTCACTTATCAGTCCTCCCTCTCTGTCACTGGGTTCCAAGAGTTCAGTTCAGTGCTTAGCTTTGGGGGTCTGCCTTTGCTTCCATCAGTCATTAGTTGAAGGTTCTAGGATGGCATGTAAGGAAGTAGTCTAACTCATTATCAGGGAGGGGCATTTAAGTTATTCTCTCCACTATTGCTTAGTTTGCCAGTTGGTGTCATCCTTGCAGATCTCTGGAAATCTCACTAGTGCCAGATCTCTCCTCAAACCTATAACGACTCCCTCTATTATAGTATCTCTCGTCCTGCTCTCCTCTTTTCTTCCCCTGACTCAGCTTTAAGATTTATTTTTATAATGGGATCTTAACTAGGGTGTCCCGGAAGAGCAGCAAGGGTTCTGAACTGCTGAGCCAACTCTCTAGACTTGCCCTCTTTAAAAACACAGTTTTAGTTACAAAATACCAACTGTTCTGTTCTATTTCTCTTCAGCAAGATTCTTGTGAGGGCCGCCATGCTTTTGTCTTTGCTTTCATTCTAGGTTTCACCTTAGACTTTCACCAGGCTCTCCCCAATGTCGCTGGTGCTGTGCCCATATGTACCGCCCATGTTTTATGTGCCACCCATGAGCCACAGGTAGAACATTCGGTAGTGATTGCTCAGTCTTAATTATACAGAACCTGTCAGAATCTGTGCTGCCTTCTTAAGGTACTGTGTTCCTTTACCCAGGGAGCAGCTGGTTCGTCTTCCTCCTACGTCCCCAGAGCTCTTTTTAATATTTCCCTCCTAGCTTTTGTTTTTCATTTCTCATTGCATTTATTTAGTTTGCTTTGAGTCAAGGTCTCACTGAGCTCGGAGCATCTCTGAACTCATGATCTCCTGCCTCCGCCTCCTCAGGCCTAAGACTGCAGTTGTTTCTTTACCACACCTGGATTCTTCCGTCTTCTCTTCTACATATGAACGGCGTAGAGTACTGGAGAGAACCGGATACTCCGGGAGAAGACTGAAGCTCTTTTCTCTAAGCCCACACCACCATAGACATTATGCTAATGCTCCCCCAAATGCAACCATCCTTTCCGAATATAGACTCATAAATCTAAATGCCTAATGATATTTCCACTCAGAGGAATAACAGACATCTCCAATTCAATTACTGAAACCACTGAACTCCTGAGGTAAGTCCTTCCCTCCCTTCCTGCTTTCCTCCTCTAGTGTTTTTCACATATGCTATCCAATTGATTAGGTGATACTGTCGGCTCTTTCTTTATAAATAGCCCATGTCTATTTTTGATGCTTCTATTACTATAAGTTAAGTGTGATGTTCTCTCATCCATGTCAAGAGCCCCATAGCAAATCTCTTCTTATCACTGTTGCTCATCTACCCTCTGCTTCCAGCATGGCAGAGAAAACCTTTGGGAAAATAAGTCAGAATGCACTATCCCTTTGTATGAAATTCAGTAATGGTTTCCCCACATAGAAAAATAGCCTCAGTCAAATCCCATGGTCTATGGGTCATGTGCTGGCCCGTGGTGACTCTGCCATCATTTCCTGCCACTGCCCTGTGCACTGATTCTGTTTAGTCACCACAGTCTTTCTGTGGTTCCCATGGTGCACTGCTCCACTACTTCCAGTGAGGTTCCCACTTCAGTCCTTTTTTTCTTGGGAGTGTTTTCTTTTTTAAAGATTAATATTCATTATTCTTAATTACGTATGTGCATGAGGGGCGGTATGTGCACATGAATGCAGATTCCCTGTAGCTGGAGTCCTAAGTGGTTGTCAGTGTCAACAAGAGTGCTGGGAACCAAACTTGGTTCTTTGAGAGCAGTGTGAGCTCTTAACCACTGAGCCATCCCTCCAGCTCCCAGAAGGCTCTTCTTTAAGATACTTGGTTGCACCCTAGCATGGTGCCTTTAATCCTTTATCTACGTAATGAGTTCCAGGACAAGCAGAGCTACACAGAGAAACAGAGAAAGAGTCTTGGTTGTGAGACTTTCTTTAAGCTCAAATCTTTTCTCAACAAGTCCTCCCTACATTCCTGTTGAGTCCTTTTCAGAACTCTAATCTACCTTAATTGCTAATTTTGCTCTCTGTTATAATAGACTATATAGTATATTAGATATATTATCTTTCTTCTCTTGCTAGAATGTATATCCACAGAGGCCTGGATCAAAATACTTTGTTCATTGATACATTTCAAATTCTTAGAAAAAAACTTTTTTCAGGTTGCTCTCCTCCCTGTCTCTTCAGGCTGGGAGTGGGACCCAGTGACTTGCCAATATAAGCCTTTGTCCCCAGGGTTATCTGAGTCATATTCTATAGTTGGATTACATTTTGTTTTTGTTTGTTTGGTTTTTGTTTCTGTTTTTTAGACAGAGTCTTATTATGTAGCCCAGGCTGACCTTGAACTTGTGATCCTCCCATACTGGCTTCTTGAGAGCTGAAATTATGGGCATGCATCACCCTGACTGGTTCCATTATTTGATTCTTAGATGTCCCCCAAAGGCCTTATGTTGAAGGCTTTGTTGAGCATCTCTGGTGGTAGGACCTTCAGGTGGTCAAGCCTCATGGAAGGAAGTTAGGTTATTGGTGGCTTGTTTTTGAAGAGAATATTGTGACACTTGCCCCTACCATGAAGTGAGCAGCCTTTTCTGCCATATGCTTCTGCCTTGAAGTAGACCCCATTATGGAATCACTAGCTCAGACACGGCCTTTTCCTGAGTTTCTCAGGTGTTCTGTCACAGTGACAGGCATTTTAAAAACACACCTGGCATGTAGTATGCTCAATGAATATCGGTTCCATTGACAAATGCTTAAGTAAAGGAAGAAACTAAGCAAAAAAAAAAATGAATTAAATGGGTCTCTGTGCTATTTACTTGAAAATCCTTTTGTTGAGACATCAAAAGAAATTCTTTCCTCAAAATGCTTTGCCTGACACCAGAGCCTCTGTTCCCCAGCCTGTCTGGTTTCCCAATTAGAGTGAATGCCAAGTGGCTGAAAAATTCTCCCCCACATTACACTACAAAGTGTCATTACACCTCACCCTCAGGAATGATTATACACACTCTGGGGACATTACAATGGCAGCCTTTGAAAGGTGGAACTAGATGAGTGGCCTCATTTTAGGGTCTGATATAAAATCAAAACTTTGAGCAGGTTCATCTAAAGGCTTGGCCAAGTTTCATGTAAGCCTGGCCCACCCTGAAAGAGAACCCCAGCTGGTAGATCATTTCAAATGGAAACTATGCAAAATGCAGTGGCTTCATGTGGCTTCAACCTCAAACCAGGTGGAACCTGAGGCTTTGGCAAAGGCCTCCTTTTACATTCTTAACTGAGCAATGGAAACCAAGGGGAGAATGTTTGGGGGGGAAAAGCAACAAAAAAAAAAAACAAAGTGAAATTAAATCCTGAGTTTTAAACAGTTTTGCAACCACAGACTTAAATCTCATTCTTTTAGTGTCATTTCACCCTGACCTGAAACAGAACAAGCATTCCATTGAAATGTTTGCCACAATAATGCACTAGGTTTGTTCTACTGTTACAATTGTCGGGGTCCTTAGCATGCATGCAGAGGGAAAATTATTATCTCCACCTGGCAGGTTGTATAATCAAAAGACATAGTTAAAGGGTGACTTGCCAAAGACAACTAGAAGAAACCAAGAGAGCGGACATTGTACTCAGGGCAGACTTCTTTGACATAAAATACTATTAAATTGAAAGAGGCTAGAAACACAGCTGGGAAAAGGATAAATGATTTTTAAGATGCCTGTAGACCAGTGGTTCTCAACCTGTGGGTTGGGACCCCACAGGGGTTGCATATCAGATATTATGCATATCAGATATTTCCATTACGATTCATAATAGTAGCAAAATTACAGTTAGGAAGTAGCAATGAAATAATCTTATGGTTGGAGTCATTAAATAAAGGGCTGTAGCATTAAGAAGGGTAAGAATGATGGCTGTAGACAGAGAGGGTGATTAAATATCAGAAGACTACAAATACAAAATATTGATAATAACAATATTGTGAGAACCAGATTTTAACTACAAAGTAGGTGGTGTGTATGTTGTACAGTTGCAATTTTTCTGAATTTTAGGATCCCTTCAGTAATGAATTAAAGCCATGGTAAGGAAAGATGTACCTATATTTAGAGATTTTTCACATTACTGATTTTTAAGAGACTTTTATAAATCCTTTTATAAATGGAAGCTATTTTGTATGAAAGCTACTTTTATTGTATTAAGATTTTAGAGGGATGGAGAGATGCCTCGGAGCGTAAGAGCATTTGCTGCTCTTGTATAAGACCTGGCTTCAGTTCCCAGCATCCACATGGTGGCTCACGGTGACCATCTCTTCAGTCACAGGGCACATGGTGGCTCACAGTGACCATCTCTTCAGTCACAGGGCACATGGTGGCTCACAGTGACCATCTCTTCAGTTACTAGGTATCTGATGCTCTGTTCTGGCTTCCAAGGACAGAAGGCACACAAGGGGTGTCTATGTATATATGCAGGGAAACACATACACTCAAAATAAAAACAATCAAATCTTTTAAAAAAGATTTTAGAAAGAAAACAACCTTGAAAATGAAAATAGAGGACTGTCTCCTCACTCCCTGCCATTCACGGCAATCTGACTCACTCTTCTTCTGAGTTGACTTTTTGACTTAGGAAGGGAGCAAGGCATCAAAAGGCCCACTAGGTTTAACTAAATGAGCCACCAGAGTACTTTGGAAGACTCAAGAAGTTGCAATCCTGCTATTCATGCTTAGAGACAGAAACCTCTGAAGGCAGACACTGCGTTTGCTGGCTTCATGTCATCGTCACCCTATTGTCCCTGGAAACATGGCTTTCTTCTTCTGGGTGCAATCCTACAGTTATTAAGAAAGTTAAGTAAGCTTAGTACAGAACTAGTCCAGCCCTGGCACTGATTTCTAGCTTATATGGCTTTGGTTGCTCAGTTGACTTCTCTGTTATTGAAAACAAGCACATGTTACAAAAACACATAGGCATTTAGATCAGTTTCTTCTAATATACAGACCTTAACCATTATGGAGAGCTTTAACAACAGCCATTCATTCCTTCATTCAATATCATCTGTAACATGTGCAATGTGTTCAACATTCTGTTCCCCACTGGGAATGCAGAGCTCAGTGAGATCTCATCACTATCTGTAAGGATCTCAGTGCCTAATGGGGACAAAATGAAAATCATGGCTAGGGCTGTAGATCAGTTGGTGGAGTTGACAGAAATGTGGAAATAAAAAAGCTGGGTTGGACTCTAGTCCCAGCTACTCAGAAGGAGGGAGCAGGTGGGTCTGAGGTTCAAGGCTAGCCTGAGTCACATAGGGAGGCCTTGTCTTAAAGAGAAAGTAAAAGGGCCAGGAAAGCTAGGGACACACCTCAATGGTAAATGTGTGAGGCCCTGGTTTCGATTGCTGGCACCCCAGGGAAGAAAGAAGGAAAGAAAAGCAATGAAAGGTTTAGGATCTCACTTGGGGGTGAGGGTGCAGGGGTAGAGTGATTCCTGGCGGGAAGCCCTAGTTTGGGAGACATGGATAGAAAAGATGGAATTCGTCTACGAGAGGACTTTACCAGTTACACACACAAGCTGGACATCTGTTCAAGAATTTTAAGGAAGCTGGGCATGACCTTTAATCCTAGCACCTGGGAAGCAGAGGCAGGCAGATTTCTGCGAATCTGAGGCCAGCCTGGTTTGCACAGGGTACCAGGACAGCCAGGGATATGCATATTGAGATCTTATCTCAGACAACAACAAAGAATTTTAAGAAAAATTGGACTGTAACGAAGTAATGGTAAAACTGGTAAAAACAACCAAATAGAAATATTGAACAGAAGGAAATGCAACATTATAGCAGAATTCTTTGAAAATACGAATTCTGCCTCAGGGACTGGTAGGGTTATTTCAGTTTTGGCTACAGTGACACTCGTGTAGTTGCAGGCCAAGAGAAAGTGGTGGTTATAGAAAAATATTTCAAGAAATAATTATTGAAAACGTCAAAGGCTCAATTAGCTATAAACACAGTGAGGTCAGTGTAGTAAATGCTGTAAAGAAAACTGCAAGCTATAGGTTTTTGATAAATTCAAAACTCAGAATCTTCAATTCTTCAACTTTTAGCACCCACATTGCATGACAAGTCGAAATCCAACCTATTATTTCATGGACTAAGTTATCAAAAATATTGCAAGAAATTACCATCAGGCTGTGTGTTCTAGGTTTACATGAATTATAGATGAGATCTGAGATCTCACGATGTATGTAACTCCTCTAAAACTTGGGGAAAAAACCCCTGAAATCTAAAATATTCATAGACAGGCATTTTGGATAACTACTGTGTATAGAACCCTCTTTGATTAAATTTTATATTTATTGTCCTCTGTCCTGTGCACACTCCTGGAACACTTAGCAACGCTGCACCTTCCTCTTCTACCAGAACCAAGATGACAAGTAAAAAAGACAGAAGTTGGTAGGGAAAGCTCAGAGTAGAAGTAGAGACTCCTTTCTTCTTCACTGCCTCATTTAGTAGATTCATTTTCCTCTTCTACTAAAATTGCACAATTAACTGGGCAGTGGTGGCACATGCCTTTAATCCCAGCACTTGGGAGGCAAAGACAGGCAGATCTCTGTGAGTTCCAGGCTAGCCTGGTCTACAGAGGGAGTTTCAGGACAGTTAGGGATGTTACACAGAGGAACAACAACAAAACAACCCCAAAAAACAAAAACTGTAATTAACTTAATCAGAGCTCCAAGGCCTCCCATCCTCAGTCTCACTGAGTTTCCTTTATCAAAACTCCACCCATCTGTCCCCCATCCATCTGTCCATCTCTTCAGCCCTTCATGGTAACTTAGACCCTTTTCTTCTTTTCCCACCTTTAATCTTCCTTTAACCTCTGTATTGGTCATTGTTTTGTCCCTGAGACAAGTAACTTAGAGAGGAAGATTATCTTCCATCGTACAGGGTGTTTCAGTTAGTTTGCGGTTAACTGGTTCCATTGCTTTTAGGCCATGACAAGGCAGGAACAACCCAGGGCACCCAAGAAGCAGGTCAAGTGTGACAATGAGATATTGAGAGAGAGAGAGTGAGAAAGAGAGACATAGATCAGGGATGACGTCCACCCTCAAGGGCACACTCCTAGTGACCGTGTTCCTCCAGCCAAGCCCCTCTTAGTTTCCATCACCTTCCAATGTTGTCATCAGATTATGTCAATCGCTAATGGGCCAGTCTATTGATTAGGCCAGTTTCCTCATGATTCAATCACTTCCTGTACACACACCTCTGAGCCTCACGCTGAGGATGCAATCGAAACTTTCTGCAAGTATGTTTTCCCGTCTGACATGTAACAGAGAAATGGAGCCAGTTAGAAAATAGCAAACCCAGGCAGCAATCTGTATTCCTAAACTCTACTAATTTCTCTCACAGGCCAGTATAAATTGGAGATAAAATAGAAGGATTTGAATTTCTAGGAAAGACATTTTTGCAGGTAGTTAACTCCCGTACCTCTCCTCAAGTCTCCCTAAAGTAGAAACAGTTCTTTATAATCCACTTCAGTGGGTATCATTGTATACTTCCAGATAGCCACAGAACCAATATCATAGTCTAATTATAGACAGTTCAATTGCATGAATCTACTGCCTACGAGCTGCTGCTTAACAGAAGCCCAGTGTTTTGATAGTGAGAATTATTTATTGTCTGTCTCTTTGAAGGGTTAATTGTTACCAGAATGGATGCTCGTACATGTATACACAAGTCATGCCATATGGTCCCTGCCTTAATATTTTCACACCT
The DNA here is from genome assembly GCF_017639785.1 of Mesocricetus auratus. Lineage (NCBI taxonomy): Eukaryota > Metazoa > Chordata > Mammalia > Rodentia > Cricetidae > Mesocricetus > Mesocricetus auratus. Next base: position 63,526,153 of record NW_024429184.1, read on the forward strand.
GGGGAGAAAAATTCATTAAACTGGATGGACTTCCAGATGAGAAATGTAAACTACATTCCTCTCTTTTCACTTGGAAGGGACATTTCATCACTACTAAGCTGAGATTCCAGATGGAGTTCTTCTATGAACCAATGCTTGAGGGTGAAAAAGGCTAACATGGAAATAACATTTCCCTGGGAGAAAGCAGTCCATGGCAGACACGGAGAGTATGCTGTGGGATGTCATTGGCAGGGGGGTAAGGTGGGCGGCTGTGTGTGTTTGTATGTGGTGTCCCTGGCTTCTGTCTGGAGGATCCTGATAACAGCAGTCTTTCAACCATTCTAGGGCATGGCAGGGGCTGAGCAACGAGACATTAAAAGCAGCAGATCCCTCCCCTGGGAGCTGGTTTTACCATAGTCTTCTTCCTAATTGCCTGATATTTCAGAGCCAATCCTCAGCTGAAATTCCCCAACTATGACCACATTTGTGTCCTCACTAATTCTTTTTGCTTCTAATGCCAATGCTCATAAAAAGTCTTGATTCTATTTTGATTGACTTACAATTCTCTAGCAGCACTGAACATGGAGCTGGAACCCTGGGGATTCCACAGCTTCTCTTCTTTGCAGAATGGTTTTGAATATGTGCCAACCATCGAAAACACACATTGGGATTAGTTTACTGGCAGATAGACATAGAACTAAAAGAATAATGAGGGAGAAATGAGGTGCTGGGAACAACACATTATGATGGGAACTAATGATCACACACAATGGCTTAGTCTTTTCATACAACAATAGCAAGAGGTTATGTTTGAGTGGCTTCCTATGGCGCTTTCCCCCCTAAAGTGCTTTTGCATTCTTTATTTACAACATCCCAGTGAGGGGAAATGAGGAAAGTGCATTCTAATTCCCTACTAAGTTGAAGGCTGAAGGGTTAGCATCAGACCCAGCATAAGTTCTTGGTTCTCTCAGTTCCATGCTGTTATCTTCAGGAGACAAAATCCCCATAATCCACTTGGAACAGCCATGGCCACTCAGTATAGTAACTGGCCCGGTCTCATGCCGTCTCTGTCTCTCTCTCTCTCTGTCTGTCTCTCTCTCTCTGTCTCTGTCTCTCTCTCTGTCTGTCTGCCTGTCTCTCTCTCTCTCCCCAAAAATTTATCAACTCATTTAACTCCCATATTGCTGAAAATGTGAAAGCTAATAGCTCTTAAAATTAATTTTATTGTGAATCTCACTAAAAGACTCCAGGACTAAATTACTAGGTTTGTAAATATGTTTGCTTAAAGAACTGTGATCATTTTAAATGCTGGCGTATGCTAATGGTGGACAAAGGACTTAAATGTCATGCAAGAACAAATAGGAAGGAAATGGGAAGTGGAAATTTGGGAGCTTATGATAGTGCTGACAATTTGTTCAGAAATATTTATTTACTTTTAAATTTAAAATAATTATCCTGGGACTGAGGAAATGGTTCAGCAATTAAGAGTATTTATTGATCATGCAGAGGACCTGAGTTCAAGTTCCAGCACAGGTATCAGAAGGCTCACAGCTATGTGTAACTCTAGCTCCAGGGAATTCGGTTTCCCTTTCTGGCCTCCCTGGGCACCTGAACAGACATGCATACACACACACATTGATAAAAAACAAGATTAATCTTTTAAAAATTAATTATCCTTTACCAAACACCATGTAGCAAATCTACCTTTCACTTCCAAATGAGGGTGGGAGAAATCATTGCTTACTTTAGAATCTGCCCCTAGATACAGGACTCTAAGTGCTCTGCTTTGCACTCTGGTAGTAGTAGCCAAAAGGGCTTTCAAACATATTTGTCACATACCACCACAATGTCTCCAGTACCTTAGATAACAAGGTAAGACTCCCGAGTAATTCACGAACAAAATCACAAGATAAATATGAGTCCCCATGTCATGATTTTTTTTAATTTTCACATAATCTATGACAAAAAACAAGAGCCTGAATGATCCATGCCCTTGAAGACCACAGCCTTTACTAGGAATGAGCATTTTCTACAAGTCCTCAAGCTAGCCGTGTTTCTGTAAAACACCCTCACACAGTATTTCAATTTTGCTATTAAAACTATGCAGAAAAACGCCTTGGCCAATGGCTAATTTTCTCTATTAATGCAGTGACAACAGATTTGACCTTCCTGTCTAATTACTCTGGGCATGGCTTCTTCGAAAGTCTACCCTTCGCTTGTAATTAGCATGCACTCTTGTGAAATATAAGCAGATAAATGAGGTCAATTTAGGATATTCCTGAGAGAAGACATATAAAATTGAGTATATTTGTCACTGGATCTAGGAACTCAGGATCAACCAACACAGACTAAATGGTTCTTCTGCAAATAGAATTAATACACCCTAAAAAATGCTCTAACAGGGCACAGGGCAGTGCTTCCTTTCAGAAAATGACTTTCTGAAAATCTGTACAGAGGAATACATTCCTTCTTAACTGATGTGTGCCAATAAGAATTCTCCTACAAGAAGGAACACTGATTAAAAACATCGGACCTGCCATCAAACTGTGTGACTGTATTGTTTCTCCACAGAAAATGTGTTATAAGAACCAGAACTACTTATTTACAATGAATTGTGACATTGTCATCTTAAACAAGTGACAGACCCTGGTGTGGGTCATTTCCACACCAGATGGAAAGATTCTGCTTGCCTTGTGTGCCTTCAGGGTTTAGGTACAGACATGATCACATGAGTAGCGGTCCTGAGATCCTTTCTGAGAAATGTCACAGCACAGGAATCCGTTCTAACAACTTCTGGCTCCAAGCACAGAACAAGACTATTGTGTGTGACCTGATTTCATTTCAGTGATTGTCCTGGCGAAGAATGACATCATCCCATTCTTTTTCTCTAGATGGTCACTTGTGAATGTCTCGCAGCCCCAACCCTCAACATAATTGGACTACATTCTCTCAACAGGGAAATAGTGCTCTTCCTGTTAACTTCCTGTCGGAATGTATCATTATGGCAAGGCTTTCCTAGGCCAGGCAGTGTCCCTGTGGTTGCCTTCCTCCTTCTGTAAAACAAATCCCTGTTCTATCGGTAGCACGAGCACTGAGCACTGAGCACTGAGCACTGAGCACTGAGCAGTAGCCTTGTTGTATGCGGGGACAGGTCTTGACTAAATGAGCTGGTTGTGCCAGCTGAAATTGCAAAAGCAACTTATGTGTCCCAGCCCATGTAAGAGAGTTATGCCCAAGTCAGGGAAAACTAAGAAGGCAATGCACAGATTATGACCTGCTTGTTACCAAGAGAAGAACAGTCAGAATAAAATTCTCAATCTACCATGTTTGCAATTCTATGAGATACTAAAGACAACTATGTAGACTTGCTTCCTTTGGAGGAAGCTAAAGAGCTTGGGCAGGAATTAGTCCCCAGCATGGTAGCATCTAAAAACAAATAGGTAAAACTAGAAAGCAGCCACACAGAAGCAATTCTCTATTAATATACCAAATGTGTATCCACACAGGAAGACTGATGCATTTGAGTTGTGTGCAATGTTTTGTTTTCTTTTCATGTTTTTTGCAATTTCAGGGTAGGCAGCTATTATGCTGTCTTACAATTAATACATACTTTTAAATAATACTAGCATTTTGCTGCCTTCTTTAGTAAGAAATGCTCAGAGAAAGATCTTCCTAAAACAAGAGTCTACAGTATATATTGATATGAATTTGGAAAAGCACTAGATGCTTATTGGGTACTAAAATGAATGATTTTTAGCAGTATTTGAGGTCTGCATCAATTACAGGCCTTTGAAAAGGTGTGGTTTCATAGCATAGTTGATCAGCAATTTTAAAGTCATTTATTATATTAATATTCTATATTTGACTTTAAATATTGTATAGAATGTGGTGTCATAAGCACAGAGCTATGTAAGGCATGCTTATAAGGGTAAATATTGTCATCCTGGGGGGTTGGAGAAATGGCTCAGTGGTAAAGTGCTTACTGCTCTTTCAGCAGACCTCTAAGTTTGGCTCCCAGCACCCATATGGCAGCTCAAAACCGTCTGTAACTCCAGTTCTAAGGGAGCCTATATGCTCCAGGACCCACACACCCATGTGGTACCCAAAACAACCTCTGTTTCTCTCTGTCTCTCTGTCTCTGTCTCTGTCTCTGTCTCTCTCTCTCTCTCTCTCACACACACACACACAGAGAAAGAGGGGGGAGGGAGGAGGGAGGGAATATAACAAAATATCTTTTTAAAATTTCTGTTCCAGTTAGGTGTATTAAGGACTGGGGATACAGTGCTTACAGGCACAGAGCCCTGGGCCCAATCCTCAAAACTTCACAATGGGGCCTAGTGGTACCCTCCTAAAAATCTCAGCACTTGGGAGGTGTAAGTAGGAGGGTCAGAAATGCAAGGTTATCTTTGTTACACAGTGAGTTTGATGCCAGTCTGTACTATGAGAGATCCTATCTCTAAACAAAAACAAGCAGCCATCAACAGGACTACACAAGGTCTTAACTACAAACAACAAAGCCTTTATTATAAGTTAACCCACCCAGGTGCACCAAACCGTGTCCAACAGTGCCATATCAGAGCCCAGAAGGGACAAGAACAGCCATTTCTATTTGGACAGGAATATTTCTAGCTGGAAACTGCTCAATGAGCATTAATAATCTGTTCCCACATGTAAAATATTTTTATGTGACTACTGAAAAGTTCCCAAGTGTCCTGAGATAGTTTTCAGTGTTCTTTTGATGACTTTCATATGACAACATGTCTGTCCTTAGAGCAAGAGTCAGTTTTCCAGGGGCTGGAAAGATACACACACATGGTACCCATAAACACCTTCTGATTCTGTGTTTCTCTTACACTCACTCACACACACACACACACACACACACACACACACACACACACACACACTAAACAATTTGAAAAAATTTCTAATTTTTCCAAGATGGCTCAGCACTTAAGGGCACTTGCGGCTCTTGCAGAGGACCTGGATTTGATTCTCAGCTTACACATGGTAGTTAAAAATTGTCTGCCACTCCAGTTTCAGGGACTATAACACCCTCTTCTGGTCTCTGTGGGCACCAGCCATGCAGGCAAAATATTCATATACATAAAATAAAAATAATGAACTTTTAAAAAAAAGCTAATCTTCTGCCAATCCAACTGTAATGGTTTACATATGAAATGACCTGCACAGTGTTTGAACACTTGGTCCTTAGCTGCTGACATTGTCTGGGAGAAGATCCAGCAGTTGACATAGGCCCCTAGGGGCAGACCCTTAAACGTGACGTCTGCTTCTGTTTTCACACAAACTCTGTTCCTAAACTGACAAGATGTAAACACGTTATTCTGTGAGCTCTCACCCCACAGATGACGAAGCTCTGCAGACACTTTGCCCTGCCATGATAGTCCTGAAACTGTGAGTCAAGATGATCTGTCTTCCCTTAGGTTGTTCCTGTCAAGAATGTTACTGCATGACAAGCAAAACAGCTAATACACCAAGTCTGTGGGTGCTTGAGGTCTCCCACAATACCTCCTGGTTCAGTTGTCTGAGTTACATATTTTGGAGGAAATGCCAACTTCTAATATTAGTGAAGTGGACTTATTTAGTGATGCTGGAGAATGAACTGGTGCCATGTTCATGCTATGAATGTGTTCTAGTGCTAAGTGGTGTGTGTGTGTGTGTGTGTGTGTGTGTGTGTGTGTGTGTGTGTGTATGTATGTGTGTGTACATGCATTTAAGCATGTTAATATGAGGGGCAAGAACATGCTTCAGGTGTGGAACACCTTTGTGACTTGGCCTCTTTCCTTTCACATTTACATGGTTTGGGGTGGATCCAGGCACACACTTTTATAGGCTAAGACATCTCCCTATACTCAACAGGTAAGTCTTGATGCTGAGGAATATTAACCCCTGATGGCATGAATAGAGAAGCAAAGAAAATGGCACAGGCCACAATTCTGAGGCCACATTAGTCAATAAAATGGTCCCAACTGTCTGTATCCATTCTAAGAGGAACCATTTGTTTCTACTAAACTCCCTGGATGGGAGGATCAAGAGGATGAGAACGCAGACGTGGCTGAATAGGGACAAACAGTCAGACCTGAAATCTGAATTTTCCATTCTGAATATGGAAGAGATTGATTCCACGTGCAGATGACGAGTGGAGTAACCTGACTGCCACAGTGATATCCCGCCCAATCTGCAAAGCTCCCAGAAAGAGAAAAACTGCTGGGGAGTGTCTAGGATGTAATATTAGGACACTCAAGTCACCCTGGGTGCCCAGACACTTCCCATCATTTCCCCTTTTCACTTGTCACACATTGGGAGGCTGAATAAAACACCCCCAGAAGACAGACCTGAAATCCAGACAGAGCAGGAGATTTTGCTTTGTTCTATTTCCCTGTGTGAGAGTCATGAGGTTTCTAGTGATTAGGGGACTGTTTCCAAGACAACCTGGGCCAATGCACGTCTTTGAAGGAGAACCAAGCAAAGGCGGAAGGATGCTGAAGAGGAGAAAACAGAGACCAAAAGAACCCAACAGTTCTACTACATAAGCTTGAACTGGCGTTGAATTGGACACTTGGGGAACAACTCCTTGGAGTGAATTCAACTCCTGAGTGTGTCCTTGGGACTGATGTCTAATGACTGTGCCAGGTCTCCACAGTTCTTCCCCCTCCCATGATATATATTCTTGGATAAAAAAAAGTACAAAACCAAAGATGGGTGACATCTGTGCACTTCTGACATTGCAATTCACTGGCATGACTGAGGTGGCTGGTCTGCCATTCATTTCTTGACTCTTGGGAAGCAAAGGTCTACCTAGTTTTTGAACAGCACATCATGTCAAGTCATGTGACTCTTTGGAGTCTTATTTATTGTGAGCCATTTGTGGCATTCCTGAGGACTGATGTCATGACCTGACTGCCACACTCAACGCCTCTGTTAGCTCTCTCCACCAAGATAGAGAATGGTGTTAGGAAAGGGTAGGACCATGGACTCTGGTTCTGGTTAGCTCTTAAACCTTCCCATCTGCTAGACAAAGGGGCACATGGTGCTCAGGTGGTCCCGGTTCAATTAGTTAAGAGAGAAAACATTTATGAGTACCTTTGAAGCTTCCCTGCAATGATTCTGCCTTGAAGAGCCTTCATGTCATTTGGAAAATTCACCTTCTGCAGCTGACGGCAGCTGGCCCTCAGCACCTGGGATGGAGAACAAAGGGGTTATCAACTGCATTTCTGTCAGCAATTTCCTCTTCCCTCAGATGTCACCCTTTCACAGCCTCAAAAGGAGAGCATCATTAGGAACAATCTTCTGAAATCCACACATTAATTCTTAGATGCATACCAGGTAATTCAGCCCTTTTCTAGAAGCTTCCATTTTGCCTTTTCTTTAAGGGAACGGCTTCCTATTAGTACCATTTTATATTATTCTTTGCTTGGATTTCATAGCTCCAATAAAGGAAAGTTCCTTTTTAAAGATTTACAGTGTGTCTCACATTTAAAAGTTGAGGGACATCTAATTTCAGGTTGTGGGATCTATTTTTAAGGAAAACGCGCTGAATCATAGAATCTTTCCTAAGCTGTTATTTGATGAGTAGCACAGGACAACTTTACAAGAGGTGCAGTTTATTTCCCTTTTGCATTTGCAGTAGGTGAAAATGTGTCCACAATAAATGGACACTTCACATAAGAAGCAACACTTGTTTCAATACCTTATTTATGAAGCCTATCATACCACATTTTAAGATGTACATGTAACATGTACACACTCTGGGTAAATGTGTGTATAATGTGTTAGATGAGGAAATAATAGGATAGAATAGGAAAATGACACACCATTTAACTGTTCAATATTTCCTTTACCTTTAGATGCTTCCTCACGGAAACAACAACGTTTAAGAGAGATTTATGTAAAGCTTGAAGCTTTCTTACCTCTCCATGGGTGAATGCAATTGTGTTGATCTACACAGAGGGACCCCCAGAGATTGGGAGTGCACAGACCTGTAATCTTTTTTCTGGCCTGGCTTTGGAGTTCATGTCAATTGTGGGCAGTTCCAGGCACCACCCTTAGTGCTGTAAGCATCCCACCTATGTGGAGGGTCCTGCGGTAGGGCTTCTGGTGCTGGCATGATTCTATGCCACCTCTGCTTCCTACCCACCCTCATCATGCCTCTCACCTTTAGAGAGTGGCTGAGTTCCTCATGCTGCTCTTTGACCCCTTCTGCTTACCATTCAGGAAGTTGGTAAGTTCGAGAATTCTCACATAGATGATAATAAGCTATCTATAATATATATAATATGTATACATATATATCTATATGTGTAATAAGATGTATCCTCTTACATTTGGGGAGAACATAGAAATGCTTACACCTTTAATTCTGCAAGCTCTTTGAGAGTTTCTGGAGGAGAAACATAGAGGCGAGGGAGTGAGTGTGACATGGCTTTTTGGATGTGTGTGTGTGTGTGTGTGTGTGTGTGTAGCATGAGTAAGGCTCTAGGCTCAACCTCCAGCTTACCTAACAAAAGCATCCTGCCCTCGCCTGTTATGCAGGATGATCTGGCTGTGGTCATGGCCATAGTCTAACATCAAGGTAGCACTACATGTTTCTTGACACTGCTCTGGGCATGTTTCTGGGGGCAGATGGTGGAATTCCGGGTGACAATAATCACTGGCTATGTGATCTTGAGCGAGTTACTTAGCCTCTAACTCATAAACTCTTTTAATGAATAGGACTTAAAATTTGGGCACTCCCTGGGTCTAATAAGAGGATTATATCCTCTTGAAAAATTATGAAGAGTTTCTCTCATAAAATATCATTACTTGGACTACTTTGAACAATTAATTCTGGGTTGCATAGTGGATTTATTTCCATATATATAAATATAATATACACATACATACACATATGTCCATGGTTGAGAAAACAAGTGCAAGGGTTTTCTAAAACCATATCCATATAGACTTTGATTTCTTATGCCTAAAATGACAACTTAGCAATTGTTACAGGCAACTGAGAAAGAATAAGATAGCCTGAATCCATGCCTGCTACACGTACACCCAGAGTCAGTCAAGCACCACTGTAGGAAGACCACCCCAGTTTTTAGTTACATAATCTACACCAGGAAATGTTTGGCACACATCTTTTTCTAGGTATTCCATATTCATAATTGTTACTGTAACTAGGCAGAGCACTAAATATACTCAGAAATTCATTGAACTTTTTTTTTGGTACTGAAGGGATGACCTAAAGGTTAAGAAAACTGTCTATTTTTCTAGAGGACCCAGATTCAATTTCTAGCACCCACATGGTGGCTCACAACCATCTGTAATTCCAATTCCAGGGGGCTCTAATGACCCTCTTCTGACTTGCGTGGTCTCCAGAATGCATAGAATATAGATACACAGATGCAGGCGAAACACTCATACACATAAAATAATAAAATTAAGTTTTGAAAAATTGTTTCTGAATTCCTGACAAAAACAAATTTATTCCATAGAATCATTAAATCAGCACCACCAGGCAAGTAGAATTAATATTATTTGTTATTGTTGGTTTATGGCTGCTAATATTTAGTTAGAGATATACTCTTTTACATGAGGGACTTGAGGATTCAGACTGATACTCATAGTGTGTGTATGTGCACCAGAAACAAACTCCAGGGATGGATACTCAAGGAATAACTGTATAGTTAAATATGTTGAAACATCTACTTAGCGTTGCCAGTATATGTGACAGTAGCATTTTGCTATTATTTTGTTCTTGTTTCTGAGTTTTGCATTTTATTTCCATTTTTATTCATTCTTGGTTTTTTTGTTTGTTTGTTTTAATGATGGAGCCATAGTATGCAGCCCTGCTTGTCCTGGAACTTGATATGTAGACCACACAGACCTTGTAGTTGATGCAGTCCTCCTGCCTCTGCTACCAGAGTGCTGAGATTACAGGCATGAACCACCACGCAAAGTTTCTTATTGTTTTTGTGGATGGGCTTTGAGACAGGGTTTCATTCTGTAGCTCAAGCTGGCCAGAACGCACTATACAGACCAGGTTGACCCTGAACTATCATCAACCCTCTTGCTTTAGTTGCTCCAGTGCTGAGATTGTGGACATAAACCACCGCATCCCAATAACATGAGACCAGAAAACATGAGAAGTTTAGAAGCCAAACCCAAGAGAGAGCCAGGGAGACTTCAACTTTCCAGCATCCTTGGCACTCGGGTACCCGAGACCATCTACTCGTCATATACTGTGGAGACAAGCAGCCGGGATGGAGGAAGCCCTTGTCAGCATACCCAGAGAAGTCACGGAGGTGCAGCACAGCAGTAGCTTAGGAAGGCGCTGCTGCCGGGCTTGCATGGCCTCAGTGTGGAGCTGTGGACACCATACATGAAACTACATTTTCTCCCTCTCTTCTTGTGCTTCATCCCTTCCCCTCCCTCTTTACTTCATAGGAAGAGATAACACGGGGTTTTAATCCATAGCTCAGGACCCACCTGGAATTTACTATGCAGCCCAGAATCTTTTTTCTGCCTTTCTCCTTCCCTTCTTCCCTCCCACCTGTGCCCTCCCTGTCTCTCCCTACACATTCTCCTTTCTTCATTTTTTGAGACAAGACCTTGTTGTATAGTCCAGCCTGGTCCGATAATTTCTACTTAGCCCAGGCTGGCCTAGTGCCTACAATCCTATTTCTACCTCCCAAGTACTGGAATTACAGGTGTGTATCATGTCTGCCTCATGCTTGTTCATTACTTTTTGATTCTTAATTAAACTTTTGTCTTCTCTCTCTCTCTCTCTCTCTCTCTCTCTCTCTCTGTGTGTGTGTGTGTGTGTGTGTGCACATGCACATAACAGAGCTGTGTATAGAGGTCAAAAGGCTAACTTCACTCACACTAGGCAAATGTTCTTCCACAGTCACCATCCAATAACAAGTCATTTGGTAAAAACAGGAGTATTTTCATCATATCAAAAACCAGAAAGGCTTGAAATATAACTTCATGGCAGAGTACTTGCCAAGTATCTGTAAAGTTTGTGTTTAATCCCCCCTCCTGAAAAAAGTCAAAGTTAATTTCAGAAGTTTTAGTAATTGGAAGGTGGGAATGAACCATTAGAAGGCTAGTGGAGTTTAGATTATAATCAAATACTATCTAAGAAATGATTTTTAAAATTTTACATTAGAGGTGGAAATCACTTCCTGAATCTGTGTTTAAATACAGTTCACCTACTGAGGGGAAATACTATACAAGTTTACAAGCCGAGCCACAGTGTCTGGGGCTGAGTCTCTTTTATAATCAATGGCATTTACTCTGTGGTGTTCAGGTGGGGTAAGAGCTCAGAAATCCGGAAATCTGAGATGCTTTGCCATAGAAGATTAAGTGCTGAGCTTAGAAAGGGTGAAAGGGCTTGAGAAACCCAAGGCTATCAAGTAATCAGACCCTGAGATGGAAAATGTTGCAGCTTCCTGTCTGTTAAGTAGGTCTTTCTGTTTGCTTAAAATGTTAAAAATTTTTTCCCAATCACCAGAGTTGGAAGGATGACTTGGTGGTTAAGTCATATTGCTCTCACTGAGGACCCGAGTTCCGTTCTCAGCTCCCACATCAACAGCTCACAACTACCCCGTAACTCTACTCCAGGGGTCCGAGAACTCTGGCATTGTGTACACCCCCCATGTGCAAAAACACGCATAATTATACTTAAAATAATAAGACTAAGTCTTTAAAGAAATAAATTACAGGGCTCGAAAGATGGCTCAGTGGTTAAGAACACTGACTGTTGTTCCAGAGGACCTGGGTTCAATTACCAGCACCCACATGGCAGCTCACAAGGGGACCCAACACCCATGGCAAAATACCAATGTATATAAAATAAAAATGAATAGAAAAAAAGAAATAAACTATAAATGTCAACATCCCTTCCTCTGAATCCCCATGGTATACTAGAGAATGGTAGGAAGTTGTTGGTGGTATTTAGGAGAAATGGTTGCAGACCTCTTCTAGTCTAGGTAAGGAAATATAAGTGTTGTTTTGGTCTTGGTGAAGTGAACTGCCTAAGCTGAAGCCTTCTTTTCCGTGGGCTAAGAGGAATGCTTTTTGAGTCTATGATACCTGAGAACGCTTCCCACTCTGCTCACTGCCGATGGCTGGTGAATAAACTTTCCTCTCTGAATGGGCATACTAAGATCACAGCCTTCCTCTTTTCAAGTTAATGAGAACACAGCCCACCAGACAGGACCAAGCGTAAAGCATTAAGCCCAGTGAGCCCAGATAACAGATGTTTCTTAGGAACATTAAGATGTACGAAGGCTTAGTTTTCACATTTCCACTCAAAATTACAGAGAGGAAAAGCTGTCGATTTTATACTCTTAAAAACAAAGCAAAGCACGGTAAATGGCTGAGTGGAAAGAAGAACCATGGCAGTCCTCTGACTTGCACACACCAGTGTGCGCGTGCACGTGCACATACACACAGAGACACACATGCGCACGCACACGTGCGCATACACACAGAGACAGACACATGCTCACACACACCTCTTTAGTCAATGACACAATCCCTCACTAACAACGCTGCCAGTGGACTCTATTTCTTCTCTGCCTGTACCTTCTTTTGTTCTCGTGTCCCCCTAAATTAGCTGGCCACTCGGGTGCCTCAATCTGAAACTACTATAGAAGTCTCCCGTCCTTTCATTCCACGAATCCAGGTCCAAGTCAAGAAGGCTCTGCCTTCTAAACAGCAGGCCTAGGATCTTAGTCTGATGTCCACCTTCACAGTTCAGGTCTCAGCACTTTTCTCCTGGACACAGAAATCTCCTCGCTGTTCTCTAGTCTGTAAATTTCCACTCTCTGTCCATTCTTCACACGGCAGCTGTGAGACCTATAGAACGTCTTTCTAAGGCTTGGAGTGTAGCTCTGGGATAGGGACCTTGCCTTGTATTTAGAAGATCCTAGACTTCATCCCCTGTACTCCAAACATAAATAATCAAGGATATTTCTAAAATATGAGCCATATCACTTTCCATTTCTCAGATCTACACAATTTTTGTTGTCTCTCTTTTGGGTAAAAACAGACTCCAAAATGATGGCCTTGGAGGAGTAGCAGTGCTGGGCTACAGAGGCCTCCATCACTGACTTGGGTTTGATGTAAACACAGCAGCACAAAGAAGTTACACTGTCCACAGAACCAATATCTTAGCGATGTAATAAACTAGCACTGGTCCATGTTCCTCATCGTGATAGAACTAGAAACAACTGTGGATCAGAAGCTGGTCTGTGGGCGTGTGTGTCATTAGAATTAATGGGACACACCATCTTACTGAAGTAACTCTCTTGGATTTAATACTCAGTTCTTTTTCATAGACTTCCCTGCACCTCCTGTTCTGTCGGCTGTGCTCTTCCCTTCTAGAAGGTTCTTTTGCACCAGATGCTTATTCTTTGAAACCCAGTTTGTCACCATCACTGGTGACAAGTCCCTGACTTCCTGAGACAGAAGTACCACTCTGAGTCGGGTACAGTCCCTCAATGCTGAACATACTTCTTTTGCCGGTATGAAAGTTAAAGGTGAAGGGATTAAATGTTATTCTTGTCTGTTCCTTAGACCAACAACTCTTCAGAGTCAAGACATTTTACCCACTTGGACATTGCTACTGCTTAACACGGCATGCCATCCACCCATAGAAGATACTAGTGAGGTCAAAGACAAAGGCTCAGTGGTTAGGAAGGATCACTTACTGCTCTTCCAAAGAATCCAAAGGACCCAAGGTCAAATCCCAGCATCCACATGGAAGGCATATATATAAATAAAAATAAATCTTTTTTGTTTAATTTATTTTTTGAGGCAGTTTCTCTTTGTAGCTCTAGCTGTCCTGGAACTCATTTTGTAAACCAGGCTGGTCTCGAACTCACAGAGACCTGTCAGCCTCTTCCTTCCCAAGTGCTGGGATTAAAGGCATGTGCCACCACATGCTAATAAAAATAAATCTTAAAAAAAAAGAAGATGAAAACAAGAATAAATGGGAAAGCTCCAAAATGTACTGAAACAGTGCTATGTTCAAACTGTGTGCTAGACACTTTGCCTACATTACTTCCTGTGTTACATACTTTCCTATCTTACTTCCTGTACTAGATAGACTTCCTATATTACTTCCTGTGCTAGATACTTTTCCTATAGTATTTCCTGTGCTAGATACTTTTCCTGTATTACTTCCTTTCAGTCTTCTCAACATTCCCTCTTAGGGATGGCTTTGGTCTCATTTTACAGAGGTCTTGCTGCTGACATTCCCTCTTAGGGATGGCTTTGGTCTCATTTTACAGAGGTCTTGCTGCTGGTCCTCAGGCGACTGCAACACAAACACAGATCTGTATCTTATCTGTCTGTGTCCCTTCTGCTGTGATTGAGGAGAAAAGAGAGATAGTGGGGCTGATCTTCCTAGAGCCTAGCATTCAGTGTCGATGGACCAGTTCAAATTAAGAAGTGAAATAACTAGGGCTTAGCTTGAATTACATATTAGAATTTCTTGAGAGTCACAGAAAATTTGAAGTAGAACTAAATTTTAAATAAGAATTTTTTATTTTTGTTTTTGCTTCCCCCCCCCGTGACAGGATCTCCCTGGGCTGGCCTTGAACTCACAATCCTCCTGCCTCAGTTTTCTGAATGCTGGGATTACAACCATGAACCACCACATCTGACCTAAAGAAAAATCTTTAAAGCAGACTTACTCCATTATGTTTCCAATGTCTTTAAATAGAGAATAACTATCACAATATGAAACTTGACAAGAAATTTCTTCATTGGGTCCATTTTGCATACCATATAAAACAGAGAGCTAGGTAGATACAACAGACATGTATACACATACAGGGTATATATATATATATATATATATATATATATATATATATATATGGCTGTCTAAAGTAACAACAGCTCAGTGGATTAATCACAGCACTTAGAGCATTCAAAGACAGGCATTCTTATGCCTTTCTTAGTTTTCTTCCCCGAAGCAGTACTGAGCAATAATACCTTTCCATTTTCCACGATATGATGAGATACAGTCATGGTTTTATGAATGCAAATTGTACAGCTACCTCCAACAGAACTATTTCTTTGGCTTGTTCATCTAACAGTTATAGTTCTACCTGCTCAGAACTTGCATCTTTCTTCTATTGCTCCACGGGGTTGTAGAGAGGTCACATCTAAAAGCCACAAACATCACCCCTGAGTCAAATATTTCATGAATGCTGCATTTTTTATGGAAACCAAGTTTAATAATCTGGCTTTGGGCTTTGCCAGTGCTTAAGAAGCTCTTGTCCATGTTCCTTTAATATTAAAACCCTTTGGTCCCGCAGTGAAAAAAATTTAATAAAACTGAACACGCCCTCGGAAGTCACAGTGTTTGTTACAGTTTGTAGAGCCAGTGCAAGTTTTGGGCTTCCTATGAAAGTGTGAAAAGAAGCATCCAACAATTATATTTACCTGAAATTATGAGTAGTCAAGACAGAAACTGAAGATCAGAACAGTCACCGTGTCTGCACTTTCTAACAAGCCGAGTGAATAACCAGCTTCCTTTCTATGAGGGCTGGTCACCCAGTGCACGGATCCACACGAAGCTGGGCTAGAACGTCCCAGACTGGTCAGTCTAAGCACCCCTTCTGGATGTTATTTTGTCAAGTGAATTATCAGCTGAAACTCTTTTCCCTCTTATTACCCGTAGAAGAAACCAAACTGGGAGGGTGGAGGACTTTGGCTAGAGATATGTTTTCCATCCTCTAGTCATCCCAAGTAGGGGTAAGATCATAAAAACACCAACGGCACAAGAGGCAGGAAGGGAATCCTGTCTTCTCCCTGAGGAAAAGGAGATCACCATACTTACAGAAGCTGCCTTCAAAGTCTTCTGCAGAGAAAAGGTTCTGGGAGCAGGGAGGAGGCAGAGGAGCAGAGATTAGGTGGCAGCGGGACTTCCTTCCTCCTCCAGAATGGGAAACTCATTGTTCCTTATCGCCCTGACCTCTGAGGGGCTCCAGGAGCCAGGGAGGCCTGCCCTCTGATCCCCACCGCCCTCCCTCCTGGCCTCTGGGCCTCGGATTTCCAACTTGCAGATAAAGCTGCCCAGCCTGACACCAGCTCCAAGATTCATTAGGGACTGTCTGCGAAGTGCTTGCAAGATGCAGTTATATAAGGCCGGCGTATTATTATCATCACACACCCCCATAGACCCAGCTCTGCCAGACAAACAAAAGACAGTTCCAAGAAGAGGAGGAGCAGAGGCAGAAGTTCCACTGGGGGTGAATTTCGGGACACCACTGAACTGACTGGAAAAAAGAAAAAAGGCAACCCAATACGAGTATGCAAACCTCGACAAACAAACTGCCCTGCAGCTGGCCGGCTGGGAGGGGAGGGGGCGGGTAGGCCGTCAGGGTTTCCAGGCATGCGGTTCTGGCGCCTGGAGCACCCGGTACAGTAGCTGCCTGTGGCAAGACGGAATGGATGAGGAAGATGTGGGCTTTGGAAAGCCAGGCGTTCCAGAGGCCAAGCACTTAGTAAACACCGATCATTCTTAGACCCGGAACCGGTGCTCTGTTCTCATGACTCCTGGTTTCCTTTTCCTAATGGTGGTTGGCAGGGAATCTCCTAGGCTTGGTGGAGTCCTCTGAAGCCTGACTCAGTTGTTTTCTCTGTGAGAGTAACCACCCGGCCTGGATCATCGGAGAAAGTTCCCTGCCACAGTCCCCATCTCAGCTTGGTGCTATGTCTTCTTTATGTTATTATTATCCTTCCCCGTGACACCTCTTCTTGCGTGAAGACTCCTACCCTGGCAGTCAAAGCCCACAATCTTTGTCTGCACACTAATTTCTCACTTCCGGCACTGGCCTCCATTATCATCACCAGGCAGCATCTTAGAAGGAGAATCACTCTCAAAAGGTGGATTTAGTAGTCCTCGCATTTCCAGCCTCACTCACACCATCTGTCGGTTCAAATCTCTGGTCCCCTGCAAAAGTTCACCCAATTTTTCTAGTCCTACTGTTGACACTGCTTTTGGGTACCATAGCTCACCATCTATTTTGGTAACCCATGTTGTTGTTGCTGGTGGCCTGAGTCAGAGCCTCGAGAATAGCAGAAGCTTGGTGAGTTCATTGAATTCGTTTGAAATCAGGAGTCATTATATAGCCAGTGGCTGTCCCAGAACTCACAGAGATCCAGTTCCCTTTGCTTCTGCTTTCCCAGTGCTGGGATTAAAGGTGTGAACCACCAAGCCTGGCTAGCACTGAACGATCTTAATGCAAGAGTCTCCCGGTAGGTATGGAGATCTTGCTTACTGGTGATGTGTAATAGACCGATGAAGGTTGATGGTCCCCTCGCTTGTTTGAAAGGTTGCAAGTCTTCACACATTTAAAGGGGAGCAGCTGAGACATGGCTCCATGCTAGGCAGAATGCTTGCCTGGTACACTGGAGACCCCTGGTTTTATGCTAGCACTGGCAAAAACAGAGGCACAGCTTTTATTGAACATTTAGGGGAACACCAGTTTGAGCCACCTTTCTTCAGGACATAAGACTACAAAGACGCAGGCAGGGCAACTAGCATCTGTGAAGCTGCTGCTACCCACAGAGGATATCCCATCAAGTACAATTTATGGGCCAATGAGATGACAGTTGGTAAAAGCCCTTGCTCCTAAACCTTGCACCCTGCAAACTGAGTTCTGTCCCTGGAACCCATTGTGGAAGGAGAGAAAATCTTTCAGCAAGCTTCCCTCTGACCTCTGCAAGTCCTGCCCCTGACATATATAAATAAATCAGTGTAATTAAAAAGAAATAAAGTACAACACAGCTTCTTTCATACAATCCCCTGAAATTGCTCTTTTCAGTACTAGCACACTTGGGGGATGCACTTTAGGGAAATTGTGTGGGCCCTTAGAAATACCAGTGGCTCTCCGCTTCGTGACAAGGGGTGAATACAGCCTTCTTGGGGCTTTTTATTAACATGTTCTTGGTGACATTTCCTCTGTTATTCTTTGACCAAAGCAGCATGCTTTAAATTCCACGTCTGGTGGCTGGAACCTCCATCCTGTTATTTAGGAGATTTGAGCTGTTTCTATGCAGCAATGCTCTCTGGCACATACAGAATGCTCAGTGAGTTAGAAGAACTTCCCCGCCTCCTCTAATTTGGAACAATCAAAACCAATTCAGGTTCTAAAGAATTTCAGCGTCAACTTGGGTGTTTCGGTTTTAGAGCTAGATGTGCCCATGTATTCTTGTTTTGTATTTTAGAGAGGCCGGGCACCCAGGACCTCACTGGTGGTAACACAGCCATAACCCTAATGAGCACTCTTGGAAAACAAAACTTCTTTTATCATTTGATGATTTTGTATGTATGGGTGTTTTTCCTACATGTATGTTAGTACCCCATATGAGTGCAGCATTTCTGGGAGGCAGAAGAGGCCTTGGGTCCCAAGGACTGCAGTTCTTGATAGTTGTGAACCGCTGTGTGGGTACTGGGATTAGAATGCGGGTTCTTTGAAAGCGCACTCTTAACCATTGAGCTATTTTCCTGATGAGCATTCTTAACCTACCAATATTCCGCAATACAATCATTTTAATCTTTATTTTACCAATGGGAAAAACAGGTCTGGCCGTGGCAGCCTATTTTCCATCTCTATGACACAGTCCCAAGAGAAGCAATGATTCATTGTGGTGTCACAGATTCCAGTCCATGCTAGGTTGGTTATGTTGCTTGAAGGAAGCCTGTGATTGGGTTAGAATATCATCCTACCTAAAGACACCGAGGAGCAAAAGGAGCAAAGGAAAAAGTTGCTAGGGGCCAAGTACCACCTTCAAGAGTGTGAACAAGCCAGAATCCGAACCCTAATCAGTATGACTCCACAGACTCCAATCTACTCAAATCGATAAAGAACCTTACTTTGAAAGAACAACATCTTCTAATGGAAGTGGGTTTCAAGGAGCCCGAGACCTTCAGGCTATGTTCAGTTGCTTGACTGTGTATGACACGACAGCTGTGGGGTAAAGCCAGGCTAGCTCAGTAGCCACCAAAGAAGCACTCTTTAATCTGGATTGTGTGTGTGTGTGTGTGTGTGTGTGTGTGTGTGTGTGTGTGTGCGTGTGTGTGTGTGTGTGTGTGAGCATGCTCACATGTGTGTGTCTGTGTGTTGCTTTTAAACAAGTATGTGTTTTTGCCTGAATGTGGCCTGTGTACAACACATGTGTGGTGCCCACAGATCAGAAAAGAACAACAGAGGCCTTAGGACTGCAGGAAGAGATGGTGTAAGTTGTCGCATGTCCTCTGGAAGAGCAGCCAGCGCTTTTAACTCCCTCATCATCTCTCCAGCCCTTTTGTTGGTTTTAGGAATAAGGGTATCACTCTACAGACAACATGGACCTAGAATGTACTGTGTAGATCAAATTCATGTGACCTTTCTGCCTCACCTTCTGAATGCTGTGAGCCATGGCTAAACCTAGTAAGTCTATCTGTTTTACAGTGTTGAAAATAGTTTCACAACTCAAAAATCATTTCATTTTGTTTGGGCACATTGATATCCACTTGTAGTCCTAGCTGCAAGAGGAGGTGGAGGCAGAAGGATCACTTTAGTCTAGGTGTTCAATATTAGCCTGGACAATTAGGAGACCATCCTAATAAATATTTAAATTATGAAACTTGAATGGGCTGGAGATGTGACTCAATTGATAAAGTGCCTGCCTGGCATTCAGGAGACCCCACATAAACACAGCACATGGGAGGTGGAGGAGCAGTCTGGAAGTTCAAGGTCATCCTGAGCTACACAGTGAAGATTAGTCAAGGAAAGCCTGGAATGAGACCCTGTGTCAAAGTAAAACATACATTTGTGGAACTTGGCATTCAGAGAGGCATAAAGTGCCTTGTCTAAGATTTTATCAGTGACGGTATACTCACTTCAGATAGCTAGACTCTCCCTGTGACTACTCCACCTGGTCCTGTTATCTCACCACTTGCTAAATCACAGGGACCTCCAAGCTCTCCTCTGGTGTCACAGTGTCTTTACAGTATAATTCTTGAAAAATGAAGGTAGGAATACCTTCACAATGGCAAATTTTTATGATTTTTTTTAACCCATTGACTGTAAATCTAAGGGTGATCAACATGGACCGTGTGACTAATTACAATGAGAAAGGGTTTAACTGTAATTTGGATGGTTCAGGGTCCTTTGCATTCACATCAAAGCTTAGATAATGCGTGACTGGGGTCTGAGAGTTCCTGCAAGAAAGCTTGCTTAAGCTTTATTATCAATCAGTGAAAAGGGACTATTGCCGGCAGTGGTGTCACACATCTCTAATCCCAGCACTCTGGAGGCAGAGGCAGGCGGATCTCTGTGAGTTTGAGGCCAGCCTGGTCTACAGAGCGAGTGCCAGGACAGCCTCCAAAGCCACAGAGAAACCCTGTCTCAAACAAACAAACAAACAGTGACAATTTACAGGGGACACAGTAGGTACAGGCAAGGCATTATTCATAGACAGTAGGTATGGCCAGGGAAAGTGGACATCTTTCCAGCTGGTGCTGCTGGTATAGGCGACTAGACTTGTAAGTCTTGGGTTTCACATGCTTCCATGGCATCTCAGGGCCTCACTGGGCCTTTCTAAGCCCAAACCCATAAGTTATTCTGTTTTCCGTTTTTTGTTGTTGCTTTTCTTCTTCAACCCAGCCCAGCTTCCTGGGCTCACTCCAGGCCCATGACATTTGTCAAAGGAACTCATCCTGTCCTGTCCTCCCTTGCAAGCCCTCTCCTGCTAGACACAGATACCTCATCCTGGCTACAACAAAGCCAACCTCCCCCAGTGCTGAGGTTCACTGTGTTCCCAGCTCCAGAGTGTACTCTGCTTACAGTCTCTGTCTGTCCCTAATAACTACTGTAGATTCTCTCTGTTCAGTGTCGGCTGCTGTGAGCTCCAATGTCTCCAGAGCTCTAGGGTGGGACTCCCCCCTTCACCACCCTGGTGAAGAGAACAAAACAATGACCAGACATTAATACTAATACTAAAGGAATTTATTACACAGACCTATTGCCTAACAGACCATTTCTGGACTTGTGTTAAGCATCATGCTATCCTCAAACAGGATGAATTTTAGCTCAAATAATGTCAACTAGACCTGATCTTTATTAATTTAAACCCCCAAGCTTTACCATCTGCTGTTTTTAATTGTTACTTTACTCACCTAGAGGTCTTGGGGGTCAATAGCGTGTGCCCTTCCTTGAGAGAGATTTAGCTACAGTCCTGCCTGGAGGCAAAGGATAAGAAGATGACCCTTCCATGTCTGTCATTTAAATCTACTAACTACATTCTTTCAGGAAAATGCAGCAGAAAGAATATTTCTCATCTCCATAGGTGGCAGGTTATAATAAACAGTTTTTTCCAATCTGAGACATCCTATCATTAATATATTTCCGAATTCTCAGGCCTAGAAACAAAGCTCCCGATGTAATTTCTTTCCTGATCGTGAGATTTACAATAGAAAGGTCATGTTTGCACTAGACTTTGGTTTGAAATTAATCTTCTTCTCTCCTTGTATTTCTATAGAATCCAGGCACTTCATTATTTAGTCATTTCCAAATATGAAGTGCTTGTCATTCTTGAACAACGATCTAATCTTCTCTTTGTGGGTGGAGAAAGCAACCCATTACCAGGGCACAGATCTACTTGAAGGGCTGTGAGGGGTTCTAGAGAGCTTTCCTCCCTCTCTTAGCCAATCCACACGGTAAAGACGTAAATTGTTCCATCTGACTGTGAGATATCCTCCAGTCACGGGAAGGTGTTCACACAGAGCTCATCTGCGTCGGGCATGGGGCACTAAGGGTGCAGTTAGCACTATTGCAAATTTGGGTTAGGCAAAGCTAAGTAGTGAGCTCTTTTTTTGTTTTATTTTTTGTTTAAACTTAATTTAAAAGTTTTTTAGTGTCGGAAATACTGGTTTTCGTATGTCATTATGTTTCCTCATATTTATCCCATCACTGTTCCTCACCTTGTCCTCTACTCCCAACAGCATCTCTCTTCCCAAATAGTGCCTTTTCTGCTTTCAAATCATGTACACATGTGTTAAATCTAGGCCCCTCCACTGGGCGAGAACACGAAGTAGTATGTCTTTCTTTTTTCCCCTCCCAGTTTACATAGTTACTTTCAAGGCCAGCCTGGGCTACATGACTAGTCTCTGTTTCAAAAAACCCCACAAACTCCTGTACAAAATAAACAGACATCTTCAGATCTCCCAACTGACTTCAGTATTGAGGCTCTGCAATCACTATTCCCATTGTATTTCAGACAGTGTGTCCTGTATATCAGCACACACACTGTTAGAATAACGATTCATTTAAACCACATCTGACGTTCATCAGGCCTCAGTTTTAGGGGTAGGGACTGCTCCTGTTAAATTTCATAACATTTTATCAACATACATGCAGTATGGGTTTTCATGTGATCCTAGTAGCCAGACAAAACCCTGCCCACCCCTCACTTCAAAGGATTCCTCACTTGACTAATTTTAAAGGGTAAATTGATTTTCTCATCGTTTGCTGCCTTTGACAATAGGAAGGCTGACACAGCAACATTGCTAAAACGACAGCTCCCTTCCACCCAAGGGGAAAGAATGCGTGTTAATATCCTTAATGACTGGCATCTTTATGAGAAACGTGAAATCATTTATCCTCAGCAATAACCTGCCTAGGATTAAAAAGTACTTGGGGCTTAGAACGGAAGTAATCTGTCAGGAGAAATTATTTAGACTGATGTGAATTAACTGAATAAATTGGCTTCCGGTAGCTTCCTGCGGCCCTAAGGACATGTAGATTCACGTTGGTTAAAAGTCAGCCTGAGCTGCGAAGAATCTGAAAAAGAACTGCCATTCTATAGGAGGAAAACATAACACATTTATTGGATGCATTCCTTTTGCGAAAAGATAACACATCTACTTGATAAATTCTTTTTTATCTACTAGGAAAAAGAAGTGATTTCAGAAGGACAAGGATATCAAAGGGACAGATGACTTGTGTACCCAGAACAACAGCGGAATCTTACAAAACCACCTCCTTGTGAGGCCCTGATTCTGAACAGTAGCAGTGTTTTCCTTCCAGCACTGGTCTAGTCCTTTGAAGGCTGGCTCGGGCTTGAGCCTGAGGAACAAGGACAAGTGTTGCTTGACCCAGCCAATATGCAGCAATGTGTGGCAGGTTTGTGTCCTGCAGGAGCGCCTCTCTCTCTCTCTCTCTCTCTCTCTCTCTCCAGGTTCACAGTAAACTCCTTTTAACCTCTTTACCCAGAAAACCTGGCAAATTAAAGGAAGAAGCACTGTAGCAGTGTGAGAAGTTTAATTGGTCTGGAAAAGGGTGTAAATTGTTGAAAAATGTAAACTACATCTACGTAATTGATGCCTAAAAAGTACTACTTAAAGAAGAGAATATTAAAGTACGAGTATCCTGCAGGCACAAGTTCAATACTACATCTGCTAGGGAACGGAAACACATTCCGAGAGGGGTCCCAGCAGCAGTTTGGGTTTATATATTTAAACATGAAAAAGGAAAGACATGGGTCGGTGGTATAGCTCTATGACAGAGCACTGGCTCATCATGAGCCAAGCCAGTAACCCTGACCCCACCTCAAATGTGTTAATAATAAAAGAAAGCAGTGAGAACCTTGTTAGAAAGATGGTGATAGATAATAACATAAATGTTACTGTGACTTTAGACTAATGGATAAACAGTCCTTTGATGTTTAGAATTTGACGGTCTAAGAAAGAAAAAGTTTTGTGTGCATCTGTATGTGTGTGGTATGTGTGTGTGTAGATGCACATGTATGTGTGTGTGTGTGTGTGTGTGCACGCATGTAGATGCCAGAGGTGAGCTTCTTCTGACACACCTCAGATGCCTTCCACTTTGATTAGAAGACATAAGCATCTCTTACTGAGCTAGTCAGCCACCAGCATGCCATCCAATTTCCAGGACCTACCTTTGGCTGCCTCTCCAGCTCTGGGATTAAAAGCACCTAAATTTATATGGGTTCTGGGGCTAGGAGTCAAGGCCTTGAGTACTTTCCAATTGAACTCTCTCCTGAGATCTAACCCTTTAGAAATGGGCATTGGGGGAGGGTTGCCTTATTTGAGCAAAATATGTATGTGAATTATCAGCATGTGACATTTCACAGTGAAAAGATACCACAGAAGGTGACCACCGGAAGTGTCCTTTCAGACGGGTGGGGAGTGCAGCATTCAGGATGCAGAGGCAGGCAGATCTCTGATTTCAAAACAGCCTGGTCTACACAGCAAGTTCTGGCCTGGGCTGCATAGTGGGACCCAGTTTTTCTTTGTTTTGTTTTTTAAAGGAAGAAGGGGAAGAAGGGTGTGGAGTGGAGAAGAGTTTGTCAACACCACCTGTCCTTAACATACATCTTGCCTCTTCCTGAGTCCCTTCCCAAGTCACTCCTTGTTGGGTGGCCGTGAGGGGCCCCTGGGAAAGTGGCTGTGTCTCCCAGAGATGGCTATGCCCCTGCTCTGTCTGCTCTTTGCCGAAGTTCTGGATTCTCTATCTAACCGGTTATAGCAAAAGGAAGGGGAAAAAAATCACAAGATCTAACCAGCAGCATTTGGGATGTTGTCCCCCCCTCCACTTACTTTTGTCATACAGACAAGTGACTATAATCTAAACAAAGTTGTCCAGTCAAAGGCCACACCTTTCAGATTGTCAAGAGGGCAGTTCAAGCTTCCATGGGCTGACTCAATTGGTTAAAAGTGAAATTTGTTCTCTCTCTCTATTTCTGGCTTTGAAACTTCGCTTTGCTATAAAGTTGAGGTTTGGTGAATTGAGCCAACTTAATTTTTAGATCTTGTGTTTAAGTATTTAGACTATAATGTCTTAAAAGCTTTTTAATAGAGAACTCTAAACATCATCCATTCATTAAACAAGCAATTACTGAACGTTTAGAGAGTGCCAGGGACTGCTGTGGGTTCAGGTAAGATTTTTTAACCTACCTTTAGAAATATATATGTATATATATATCCTTACACACTATGTTTTTAAGAATTTTGCAGGGTTAAAAAATTAACAAATATAAGAAAAAGAAACTGATTAAACTCTCAACTAGACTTTAAAGGAAAAGGGGGGAGTAAAAATGGCAACAAGGTCAAAGGTCTTGTTCAGCAGTGGGTAAATCCTGGCTTCAGTCCTCAGCACAGCAAAAATGAACTTATACACACACATGCATACACACATGCACACACACTCACATACATACACACATTCACATACACACAACACTCACATGTACACATATGCCCACACATTCACATGCACACACACACACACGCACAAACACACACACACACACACACACACACACACACACACACACACATGATTCAGTGAGATGACTCAGTGGGTAAAGGAACTTGTTGCCAAGACTGATAACCTGAGCTTGACCCCTGGGGCCCACATGGTGGAAGGAGAAACCCAACTCCTGAAAGTTGTCCTTTGACCTTCATACACCTGCCATGGCATGCACAAATAAATGCAATAACAATCTTAATAAAGAAATGCATAAAGGGTCTATTCAGGCAAAGGTAGGGAGTGTAGCATCTAGTGTCTAGGGATCACTTCCTGCTTTGGTGTATATAAATCTGTAGCATTGCTGTAGGGGTTCAAACTCCTCATACAGAAGATGGGGAGAAACAAAAGGAAAAGAAGGTGAGAAAGAGAAAATATATCCCCTCTCCCAAATGTTCCAGAAGTCATATGTACATGTCATGGTACTGTATCACTAAATATTGATATTTCAGTGTGGTTTACCTAAGAATATAATATATTACATAATGCACAGCTTAGTTCCAATACTTTCCCTAAGAATACAAAATATTACAGAATGTGTGAGTTTGTCTTTCACAAATCTCAGCTTATTCTATATAAAATGTAGACATCATTCTTGGTTGTTTGGTTGTTTTTCAAGTAAACACTTTCTTCGTATCAGCAAATGAAGCACAAGTCTAGAAGTTTCAGATATGAGCATACGGTGAAAGGCATTCAGAACTGAACCAGGACCTCATACACACAAGAACTATATAAAGCCCCAGACATTGAGAAAGCACTGGGATCTTAGCAGGATATATTGGATGACTGGGTGTATAGCTCAGTGGTAGAATACCTATTTATAGGATACACAAGGCCCGGGATTCAATTCCTAATACCAAATTTTTCCATCATAGCTAATAAAAAATCTACCAGAGTTCTGATTATAGTTGTTAGGAACAGGTCTTTATCTAAACATTGCCAAGTAGCGGCTCTGGGTAAGAAAACTACATAGCCTACTTCTTATATTTCTTAATCCATAAAATGTATACAGTGACGCACATTTTATCTAGTCTTCATCTGATGGGGGCTAAGCCATTACAAAGATTGTAAAAGGATTGCCCCAAGACAATTTACAATGGTGGTATGGTGTGTTAGCAATGGTAACCTATAGTCCCAGTTTATGCAGAGGCAGGGTTCGTTGAGTCTGATTCAAGACTTACTCTGGGCATCATAATGAGATTCCCATCTCAAAAAAATCCAAAATTAAATTGTCCTTGACCAGTGCTACTGAGCATTGGTGACTGGTTGGTAGACAATGTGACCCTAAGCTTTTAAGTGCAGTTTTTAACTTTTCAGTTTATACAAATAAATTACAGAAAGTGTAGAGAAAAAGACCCTGATCCTCGTTCCTCCTCCTGTTGCTCAACAGCTCCATTGTGCATGCAATGACTTAACTTTCTTGTGCTTGCGTTTCTTTACTAAAGCCTGCAGATCTAAAAGGAGTTGTGAATTTAACAGAAAATCAGAAGACAAGTAGAGATCAGTTACAGATTAATCTGTAGTTGATAAACTGTCCTAATTGTCATGCTTTATAAAGACCATCCTCATGTACATGTTTCCCTTAGCCAATGGTGGGGTTACAGTCCTAGAAGGATGTTGAAACTAACAATACCATCAATTGAAGATCATCTAATCCATGTAACCTATCAAACATCATTGCCTAGATGTGTCTGACATGCTCAGAACACTTACATAGGTCTACAGTTAGGTTAGGCACAATCACCCCAGTGAGGTCAAATTTACTATAAATAGCTATCTTAGGTAATTCATTGAATACTGTACTTAAAAATCAAAACTAGAATGGTTGTGTGGGTATGCCTTCAGAGCATTGTGAAGTCAAGTATGAAGCGGAACCAGTTGTTAGGGCAGGGACTCTGTGTGTGTGTGTGTGTGTGTGTGTGTGTGTGTGTGTGGCACGCCCCTCCCCTGTGTGTGTGGGGCATTGAAAAGAATAGAAACATGAGAAAAAGAGAAACTATGATCCCTCTTTTAAAAAATACTGAGAATAATCTTCACAGATTATGGTCTCGTTGACTAGATATTAATATGTTGGTGTGTATTATCTACAAATGTGACTTAGTTTCCTATCCTCAAAAATGGGCACAGGTATGTAATTATTTGACATTCTCTATAAGGTTGTCAAAACCAAATACAATATTTAAAAGTACTTTTTAAAGTTTCAATTGCCAGCTGCTGTAAGAAATGTTAAAGTGTATATTTGGGGTCAGAGAGATGACTCAGTGAACTGAAACACAGGCCACCAAGCACAATAACTTGAGTTTGGTCCCCAAACTCTGGTGACAGGAGAGAACCCACTCCCAAAATTTGTCTTCTGACCTCCACATGTGTTCCGTGACATGATTCCTTCTAAATGAATACATAAATGTAATTTAAAAAATAAGAATGTGCATTTTATAAACTGTGGAGAAAAATCAAATCATGCTCTGAGAGTTCACAACTTGTAGAGCCTACTCTCTGTACAACAACAAGCTGATGACCAAGGTCAAATTTGTCTCTGTGGCTGGAGAACAAGAGAAAGATGCCTTCACCATGTTGATCATCATTTTGAGTTGTCCTATGAGGCCTTTTTAGGTTCAGCCTTTCACTTACAGTTTGCCATTTCATGTGTGTTTGGGGATGGTGGTAACTGAACATATTTGAGAAAAGACAGTAGAACTGAGTTGGCAGAGCAAGAGAGCTTCAAGGAACATAGCAACAGCGTGGTGTGGTTTCTTCTGTTGACCACTGTCAGAGGTGACAGCAGTGTCCCTCACTATGGATAAGTGAGCTGTGGCTGGAAGCACATGTAGAGAAGATGGAGCTTACTTGGAGATGGTGCAAGCACAGCTTTCGTGCAGACAGAGGCGCGGCTACGGAAAATCACGTTCTAGCACTCACTGTAGCGCACTTCCTCTACACAAAAGTGGGTTCTTATTCTGCTGTATCGACTTCACATTCCCAACAAAATGCACCCATCAGAAGCTGGAATCTAGGTTAGCCCAGACTTGGGCTGATTGTATAATTCTAGCCAGACTTGCCCTCACATTTTCCAGTGAATGAAAACATGACCAATAGCCCAAATATACCAACAAAACCACTCTTTTTCCTATGACATTTCCTTCACTTCTCTGAAAATCATAATGGTTTCCTTTAGAAATATTTAACACCAAAAAGGAAACATGGAACATTTTTTTAAAGACAGCTTTTAAAAGGTAAACAAAACAAAACAAAGCAAAACAAAACCTCACACACTTGCTCCTTATCAAGACACCTTTTTATTTCAGATTATTAGGGTGTTTTTCTATGGTGCAAAATGAATAAGGTAAATGTGACACAGCATTTGTAAACCAATTGTGACTAATTTTGTTTTCTTTGCAAGTAGACCAGTCTTAAACATAACCTATATGGGTGGATAATCATTTCTACACTCCTGTAGTTTATTGTAGCACAGAGAAATCAGCTCTTCCGTTTCTTTTAGGAAAGCTCTATTACCTAAGGGAATCTCTCAAATGTTCTTTACCCAAGGACATTTTATCGAGTGACAGTTCAGCTGCTGGCAATCAGTAAGTTTGTCCAATAATGACAAAGTATGTAATATTTTGAATTTTTTAAAAATACAAGACAAGTGAGGTAAGTAGGAGTGGGAAGTCACGAGTTCTATGGGTAGAGACAGAACTCAGCCACTTTCTTATTGGAGGTCCTTGTCATGTGTTCCCACCACTTCCACCAACAAGTCTTGAGTTCTCACATTAACTGCCCCTCCACCCAGCCAGCACTCAGAACCAGGGAAATGGCGCTTTCTGCATTTTGCCCTTCTGGGCACAGCAATCGGCTGTTCTTTGCTTCCCCCAATACAGTTAAGTTTCCGTGACTTAGCTCAATGAGGACATTTAGAAGGAGAGATGAGCAGCATGTTGTGGGTATTTATAAAAATAATGTCATCACAGAGTACAGTGGCATACTCCTGTAATCTGATTACTTTGGAAATTGGCAGGAGGATTCTGATAAGTCTGAGTCCAGCTTGTGATACATATCCAGACTGCCTCCCAAACAACCCCACAAAAACCAGAAACCAACACACACACACACACACACACACACACACACACGCACACACACACACACACACACACACACACACACACACACCAAATCAACAGAAAAGCAAAGTTCTTTAGCCTAAAGGTACACACATTCTCCATAACAATGGTGCTAGTTGTTTTGGAATGGATTTTTCAACAGAAATATACCAAAAAGCAGACACCTCCCACCCCCATAATTTTTTTTGCAGTGTTCAGTTTTTCACCTGGGAAAATAGTAAGAGAATCCATGGTTGAGGAAGAAATGAAGTTCGTACCTATGTGTCTTAATGTGAAATTGAATGTGAGCTCACATTAGTCCCAGTGGTAATCCAGAGATTAGGATTTTTTAATAGTTTTATTTATGTTGTTCTATGCGTATGAGTGTGCACTGCAGTTCCATTGCAGGCTAGAAGAGGATGTCCGACTCCCCCTGGAAGTGGAGTTGAAACTGGTTGTGAGCTGGTACTGGCTCCTCAATAGCCAGTTATCTGGGGCCCCTCTCCAGCTTCACTTTGAACTTTTAAATAAGACCTGGGCTGTATAATTCTCTCTGGTGGAAACTCTCTGTGAGCTAGGGACGCAGCACACAAAGCTCTGGGTTAGATCCCATCACAAGAAGGAAAGAAGGAAGGGACAGAGGAAGGGAGAGAGGAAGGGAGGGAGGGAGGAAGGAAGGAAGGAAGGGATGGAGGGAGGGAGAGAGGGAGGGAGGGAGGAAAGAAGGAAGGTGCACACCTTTAATCCCAGCAAGTTTAAGGACAGCCAGGACTACACAGAGAAATGCTTTCTTGAAAAACAAAACAAAACAAACAAACAAATGAAACCAAGAAACAAACAAAAAGGGAAAGAATAAGTATATGGTTTTTGTCAGGTCTCTCCAAAAATTCACCTTATCTTTCTTCAGATGTAAAAGGTCTTAGATGCTCTCCAAGATATATACACTTCCAACATCATATATTTCTGCAACTTCCTGGAACCCCCAGTTTTCAATTATTTGAGATACATCAGCACACAAGATTCACTATCTTTGACAGTACATGTCAATTGTATCTTCTCATGTGATTTGATAATTGTCCTACAAAGTTTTCCATTCCTAGGCAAATAAATTTTTATTATCAAACCTCGTTATCACAGAGAGACAGAGAGAGAATGATTTCCCATGGAGTCTGTGGGTATTTCCATTCAAGCTGAGCAGAAGATAGTAGATGTAGCACCTTCCTAAAAATCTGGTCTGGCTCTAATTTTACAGGTCTTCAAAATCATAATTGTCACAGTCTCCTCAGTTCAGCTCTCAAGAGAAATTAATGGGTAACATAGAGTTCCGAGTGGCTGGCATGTGAATGACACCCAGCTATACAATTTCACATCTAATCAAGAAAGATGGGGATCTGAGTTGGCCTATTGTCTCTCTGAATCTGCTTCTGGCTGGAAGCCAGCTGGCTCTAATGCAGCCCTGGAGAATGATGTGGGCAGAAGATGGAAAAAAAACTATTAGAGCCCGACAATCAGTTATCATGATGGTGTCTTCCACATTGTCAGAAGATGCCTGGGGTAGCAGTGGATTTGTGGCTGATTAGAGTCCTGAAATTCTCAATGACCAAAGTATAATTTCTAGCCCAGCTATCTTTGACTATTCTAACTGTGGCTATAATGAAGGTCTGTAGCATGTAAGGATATATGATATCCAAGTCATGCTTGACAGACACAGGACTAAAACCTCAACTTCTGCCTCAGTGGGTCTAATAATCCAAGGATAGGGAAGCAAAATCTATGAGGGATGGCGATAAATGCAAATTTGTGGAAAGATCACACAGAAAAGGAAATTAGTGATGACTGGAAGAGTTTGATAAAGGAAGTTCCAGTGAGGCAATGGGGCTGGAATCTTTCTCTTCAAACCAAGACAGGTGAGCTTTGGCATGCAGAACCATTATGGGAGCCAGGCCCAGCCCAGAGAGCAATGTGAGCAAGTTGTTTATAACAGAAGTAAGGTATAAATTCAGGGCACCTGAGACTAGTTTAGTCAAGAGCAAGAAAGACCATGGAGGGAGGGAGTGGTAGGGGGAGACGTGAAAAGTGTATGGAGGGAGAGACAGGAAGGCGATGTGAAAAGCTGTGGGGGGGTGGGGAGACCAGGAGGTCGATGTGTCGTGTGTGGGCGTCCACAAGTGGAAGCTGTAAAAAACGACTAAGATGCTGCTTTAGAGTAGATGGATGTCAAGAAGAACTAGTTCCAAGGGAGCATCCACTCAACAGAGGTCTGTAAGATCAGCGGAGGTCTGAGAAACGGCATTTAGAAGCATAAAGGGCTGCAGGCTACTACAGTCCTCCCTCCACGCTGTCTTAGTTCAAGGATGTCTTCATTCACACCACACAGTCTTATCTGACCTGCAACCTCCTAGTGAGATTGGTGAGATTGCTCAGAAGAGGAGAGTAATGCAATCTAGATGAAGGGAATGGTTAAATGAAGGTAAAGAAACAACACCATGTCCCTGAAAAAAACATCAGCTTGTTTCTAACCATGCTATTGGCAGCAGCCTAATGCTAGAATCTAGGTTCCCAGGATTTCTGCTGTTTCCCATTGCTCTGCCTGCTTCTTTTTCCTTGGAGTAATTGCTCCCACTGTTTAGCACCTTGTTTTCATTTCCATGTGAGTCTTCAACAGTTATCAAGGAAACAACAAAATATATATTTCATTTTATTATTTCTCAGTTTGAAACCAAAGAGGCAGCTGAGGGTTCAGAAATACCTGCAGTTCTATGCTTCTGCATCTGATTTAGTTGTAGTCTGAACTGGACTGGCAGATTACTGGACATTCTTAGAGCAAAATGGCTAATTAGAGTAACAGTTGCTAAATATGAAAGTTTTCTTGTTCTTCGTGTGTGTGTGTGTGTGTGTGTGTGTGTGTGTGTGTGTGTGTGTGTGCATTCAAAGGTTTGCAAGTGCATGTTATTTTAAAGTCACATTGCAGTCTTGGGTTCTATTCCTCATCACCTAGCTTGAATTTCAACACAGGGTCTCTCATTGGCCTGGATTTCACCAACTAGGAAAAGTAGTTGTTTTAGCCAATGAGCCCCAAGGATACAGTTATTTCTACTTCTCTGGTTTACAAGCACATGCTGCTACCCCACCTGACTCTTCCTTTCTTCCTTTCTTTCTTTCTTTCTTTCTTTCTTTCTTTCTTTCTTTCTTTCTTTCTTTCTTTCTTTCTTTCTGGTATAGCAAATGCTTACAGCTGACCAGGCCAACATGGAAGTTTTTATGTGTATTTTTTTCTGCTTTCTGTCCTCATTTTGTGTCAGTGAGTACACAACAAAATGTGTTTGGACTGTACATGTATTATTTTTCCCCTTCTTTATTAGTTATTTTTATTTTATTAAGAACTCTGAGCTTCTCCAATTCAGCAAACCTTTGTAACCCTAATAGACAGGTCTAGACACTCAACCTGCGGAGTACAATCTAGAATTGGAACTTGAAATTAAGCCTTTCGAGTATTGGATGAGGTTGTGCACACCTGTAATCCTAGCACTTCTGGGTTGGAAAGAAGAGGATCTAAAGTTCAAGATCATACTTGACTGTACGGCGAGGTTGAGGTCATCCATCCTGAGTAACATAAGACTCAGTTTTGAAGAAGTTCCCAAATAGGTAGATGTTGTTCCGTGATTTCACCGTGTAGCCTCCCCTCAAGGACGTCTGCCCATTGAGCTAAGGGGTGCTGGAGGAAGCATGAAGGTGGGCAGCCAGCCCTGTGTGCTTGCTGCATGGTTGTTGACCCGACTTCGGCACTTATGTATTAAGTCTTCTGCCCTTGTGCTGGATGCCACATCAGTTTGGTTGCCAGCCATTAATGGCTTTCAGATATAAACTGGCTCATGTCAATTATGCCCTCATGCCTGGCAACTCTGAGTGAGAAATAGATTGCAGGTGCTGAGACTCTGGCTGGCGTTTCTCCCAAGAGAACCAAAGTAGCTGGTTCAGTGCACTCAGTTGAATAATATAATCCAGGCCAAAGTCTTCATTAAAAACTTGACTGGAACCCAAGTCCCTTTTGAGGAACCAAAATGCTGTCAAGTCTCCAAGGTCATTGCTATTTCCACACGTTTTATGAACAGGAAACTGCATTTCAAGGGCTGGAGAGATGGTTCAGCAGTAAAGAGCACATACGGCTCTTGCAGATTACCTGAGTTTAATTCATAGCACAACATATGGCTCATAATCAATCACCTGAAAACAGCTCACAGTCACCTATAACTCTTCCTCCAGGGACTCTGGTGCCCTCTTCTGGCCTCTACAGGCACATGCAAGCATACACACATATACATATACACAAACTTAAAGTAATTTTTTAAAAGAAATATACTTCAATTGTAAATCATGCTGGCTCAAGCTCTATGTTCTTTTAGTCACAGTGCCCCGGGATACAATGCAAGAGTATGAAATCACTAACATGATCGTTCTCTTTAAAAAGAAAAAAGCTAAGCCTGGAGTCCCTACGCTGTGTTAGGCTGCTGCCTGATGAAGGAATGGTTCATCTGTTTTAAAAGGCAACTGCAGGGCTGAAAAAGAATGAATAAAAATAGGAAGAAAGAATCCTGAGGAGATAGAGATGTGAGACTAAGGAATTCCCAGCCAGTCTTGGCTATACACAGCAACTTCTAGCTCACTCTGGAAGCTTTTCCCAAATCTTAAAATTCAGAACAGTTCTGTATGCCAATTACCTTGATTTGATTATTGCATACTGTAACATGTGTCAAATGTCATACTTGACTCCATGAATTTGTACAATTACCATGCACCAATTAACATTTTTAAAAAGAATTATTTGCTTTGTAGGGAAGAAAGGAATCTGTAAGTCTGTATATCATTTGTAAAACATGTCATTTATGCGGTCTGTGAGAGGCTATCAATCAACCTCTTCTATGGTAAAATCGGAAGGTTTATGAGCAGAAGCAACTTAAATGTTTCATCTCTTTTTGCCTCTGGACTCTGTTTAAACTTTACATCCCTTCCACCAGCATTATCTTAGTTGAAAAAAAGAGAATTCTAAGTGTTTTGCAGAAGTAGCTTGGTGTTCTGACTTGAAAATCCATTACTTCCCAAAACTGAGGAATACCAGAATTTTACTTGGTCAATCAAGAATCACCTCCTCCTCCCCCCCATCACCCTCCCCTTTATCCTTCCCCAACCCTCCCTTTTTTCTCCTCCCTTCCCATCACCTCCCCCTCTTTCTCCTCCCCTGTCACCTTCCTCTCTGTCTCATTCCCATCACCATCCCTTCTTTCTCCTCCTCCATCATCTTCTCCTCCTTGCCTCTCTCCTTTCTAACCTGAGCAAAGAATCTTTTTAATCTAAGGAGACATGTCTTAGTTCTGTCAACATAGATTGTGTTCCTGTCTCATGTCAATCAGCCATCAGAATTGAAGTTTATCTGTTTGATCTCTAGTATTAAGTACTTACATTCACACATTTTAAATGTATTTTCTTATTTTTGTGTATATGAGTGTTTTGTCTGCACAAATACAAGTGCACCCCATGCATGCCGTGCCCAAGGAAGCTGGATGAGCACATTGGATCCTCTGGAACCTGGAGCTGCAGACAGTTTTTAAGCTGCTATGTAGGTGTTGGGAACTGAATCTGGGTCCTTTGCAAGAGAAGTAAGTATGGATGATGTGTGTGTGTGTGTGTGTGTGTGTGTGTGTGTGTGTGTGTGTAAGCATGCACACTTCCCCACATAGTCAACTTAGATATGCCTTCAGGGAAAACGGGGTACCCTATGGCATTTTGTACTTCTCTCCATACACAGGATACAGACACGCACACACAAGAGGTTCTCGGCCAAGGCGATATTCCTTTGGGGCTCCGGTTCTGTTTAGGATGCTCAGCACAGCTCTTTCTTAGAACATGGACACCACTGCTAGAACGTAGATTCTGCTCTATTGCATGCTGAGCACCCCCCCAGTCCCTTTACTAAATGCAGAGATACAGAGAAAAGAACTGGTATTTCATGGGAAGCCTGAGGTGTGCCAAGTAGAAAATATGACATGTCCTAGGATTTTGCTATCTGTCGTGCTCAAAACACCATCTTTACTTTTGCCAGCACGAATCTCAGGGGCGAAATGCCGAACAGGATTTGTGGGGGCCTCTCCTTCTGGGATGTGCTTCCTGTAGGATGAAAGCTAAAAGCTGAACTTCCCCAAATCCCTGGGTGCTGCTAAGCCCATCTGTCCAGCAGGACGGACGCTTTCTCCTCACTGCTTTCTTGGCAGGTGAAGGCTACAGAGAAGGCTTTATGTTGGCAGGAAGTCTGCATAGGGAGCTTGTCATGTTCCAGACAGGTAAATGTGTATTAAGCCATACTTGTGATATGAATTTTGAAGCTGCAAAAGTAAAAGTGTGTGTAAGTAGAGAAAAACATCCAGGCTGATTTCTCTCTTTTATTTATTTGTGATTCATTATCCTGAGTGTTGAGATTCCAGGGATGAACTCCCATACCTAGCTGCAACCAAATTTTTAGGAACAGTAACTTCAAACTACATACTTGTAAAAAGACATATATTTTTATTTATGTGTGCCACGGGTGTCTGTTAGTCCATACATGTAGTGCCTGTAGAGGCCAGAAGGAGGCATTAACTCCCCTGGAAATGGAATTGTAAAGAGCTGTGAATTGCTGTCTGGGTGTGGGAAACTGGACCCAGGCCCTCTGTAAGAGCAGGAAGTCACTTAACTACTGATTCATCTATCTATGCAGCCCTCAAATTATACTAAATGATGTGCTTAGGTGTTGAGTCTGCATCTTACAACACACACTCAGGTTGAAGTCAGGTTGCTAGGCTTGTGTGGCAAATGCTCTCACCCACTGAGCATCCCCAGGAGAGCGTTCCTTATTTAAATGAGAGCCACCTGGTTCTTGGCAGTTTCCAGATTCTTTTCAATTCTA
Source organism: Mesocricetus auratus (assembly GCF_017639785.1). Taxonomy (NCBI): domain Eukaryota; kingdom Metazoa; phylum Chordata; class Mammalia; order Rodentia; family Cricetidae; genus Mesocricetus; species Mesocricetus auratus. The sequence continues at coordinate 63,562,512 of NW_024429184.1, forward strand.
ACTCTTAACCTTGTGTTGGAATTTGTACAACACGAATTTCCAGATGGGCAATGAAGGCATCTCACCCAGAAACACAATGTCTGAACCAAACTGAGCCACTTAAATTGGTATTTTAGAAACACAGAAATCCTTTCCTACATTTGTACCTGAAAAAAAAAGGCAGAGCACAGGAAAAGGTATTAAGGCAGATATGATGGTGTAGGTCTGCATGTACATATAATCTCAGAGCTTGGAAGGCTGAGGCTGGACAATCGTGGGTTGAGGGCAGCCTGGGCTACCCAGTAAGATCTCTTCAAGACTAAACCAAACCAGACAAGGTTTTCACTTTGAAAATAGAGCACTGCCTTTCATAAATTAGTAAAATGTTAGTACATTATTAATTGGGAATACAGGAGCAACATATTTTAAGGCAAAGTAGACTAGCTTGTCTGCTGCATCAGAAGACAGAGTTAAGCAATTAAGTGTCAGTTCTTTTTCAAAGTTCTATAGATAAGTCTGCAACGGAAGGTTGTCCACAGAAGCACAGCCTCTTGTTTTTTGTGGGCCTGGGGTGGGGCTGATGTTTCTAGTTTATTCTCATTTCCTGGCTCACTGTAGTGGCAGCACAGGTGATCTGAGGGGAAGAAGGCCCTTTGACCTTTCCAGGCTCCATAAAGCCTGTTCAATCACCAGTGTCTATGAGTACATTTTGCTAAGTGTAATACAAAGTGTTTGTGAGTGAATTTCTTGGTCAGTCTCACTTCTGGGAGAAAGGTACCAACCACATTTCCTGATAGGTACAGGTTTTAGGAATTGGGCTGATTGTATTTTACTTTGTGTTAAATTTACCTTGGAGGTGGCTATCCCTTGCCTTGACTCTTTCTTAATGAATTATTTCTAAAAGTCTAACCGAAATTGTTTGTTTATTTGTTTGTTTGGTCTGGTTTGGGGTGTGTGTGTGTGTTGTGTGCCTTTATGTTTGTGAATCACTTGCTTGCCTGATGCCCAAAAAAAGCCAGAACAGAGCACTGGATTGTCTGAAACTGGAGCTATGGATGGTGTGAGCCACCACATAGGCACTAAGAATTGAACCTGGATCCTCTGAAAGAGCAGCCAAGTGCTACTAACTGCTCTTAAGCCTTGTTGTTTTCTTTCTAGATTGTGTGTCAGAAGTAAGAGGAAGTATCTTGGAGGATGCTCCACTTTAGGTAGGCCTCCTCTGTAATTCCCTTAGCTCTGAACTCGGGACCTTGCTCCTCAGACACCATGCATGCACTGGCTCATTGTGGACCTCACAGACCCATCAATACAGTTGCTTCAAATCCCTTATTGCCAAAATACTTGCTTCCTTCCTTCCTTCCTTCCTTCCATCCCTCCCTTCTCAATTTTCCCCTGCTTTTGGAAATGCTACATAGATTGACCACATGACTAGATAGAAGGAATGCTTGGCATGACAAAGATGAGCTCAGTCCTATGTTGTAGACCTAGAACCATGAACACACCTGTTAACTTCCTGTGGTTACTAATTTATTTAATATTAGACATGCCGTGATACACATACTTGGAATATGTTATTCACAACTCTCTAAGGTAAGTACCTCCATATCTATCTTACAGATACTCAACTCACCATTGCTCATTTCCATGTTCAAAGTCACATAGATAAGAAATATTGTGTTTGGGTTAGAACACAGCCTTGGGCTATCCAAATCAATGGCCATTGCTGGCATTTTAAGTGATGGAGGAGCAGCTCATAGGTGTAACTCCTATCAGAGTCATCAAATAATGTTTAAATAGATGGGAATTTTTCATCTACCACTCAATCTTGATTTGGGACAATAATTTCATGTTTTGGTTAAAAAAATGGTATTTCCCCAGTGGCAGACACCCACAGCTAAACACCGAACTGAACTCCTGGAACCCAGTGACAGAGAGGACTGATGAGCAAATGGGTCAAGACTGGACTGGTTTAAACCATAGAAACAGCTGACCTGAGCAAGGAGGAGCTCTTGGACCCCCATCTGATGGCTGGGAGGCCAGCATGGGATTGATCTAGACCCCCTGAATGTGGGTGTCAGTGAGGAGGCCTAGGCAATCTATGGGGCCTTGGGTAGTAGATCAGTATTTAACCCTGGCATACAAATGGACTTTGGGTGCCCATCCCACAATGAGGGATGCTCTCTCAGCCTGGACTCTTGGGGGAGGGCCTAGGCCCTCTCCTGAATGAAATGGCAGACTCTGGATATCCCCATGGGGGGGGGCTTCACCCTCCCTGGGGAATAGAGTGGGGATTGGGTGGGGGGTTTGGGGAGCTGGTGGAGGGGCAGGGAAGGAGGGGAGGGAGAGGAAGCTGGGATTGACACGTGAAGCAAGCTTGTTTCTAATTTGAATAAAAAAATAAAAAATAAATAAATGGTGCTTCCCCTAAGTGTTTGTAAAATTAAACCAATTGAATCCCATCATTGTTCCTCTTCGGTTATGGATGGAAGCACAAAGAGTTGATGAATTAGCTGGGTGATGGTGGAGCACGCCTTTAATCCCAGCACGTGGGAGGCAGAGGCATGAGAATCTCTCTGAGTTAGAAGCCAGCCTGTTCTACACAGCCAGTTCCAGGACAGCCATGGCTACACAAAGAAGCCCTATCTCAAAACAAAACAAAGAAAAAAAAAGTTAATTAATGGCTCTGAAGGGGATCACTAGAAAGTGCCTTCAATGTTTGAGTATCTCCATGAGTTAGTGAACACACATTTGTTTACGTCCTCTGTGGAGATGAGTGTAAAACAGGCTGGTCTCTATCACCTTACCTGTGGAATCAACATGTACAATAAGCAAATCACAAAGCAGGATATAAAATAAAGCAATTATGCTAGGCACAATCCATAACTAGCTAGCTGAGGCCCAGCATCTAGAGAAGACTACCATCAATGTGAGGGGTTGGAGAGCCTAAAGAAGAATGTAGAGATCAAGGAAAAACTCTGAAAGGTGAGTAAATAGATGAAGATGCGTGGAATGATCCTTTTCACACACAGGCTTATGAGCAGAGAGTCACAAAGAATCCCATGGACTTGGGGTATAGCTCAATGGAGAAGACTTGTGCTTAGCACGCGGAGGCTCTGAGTTCCATTCCTAGGTCCCCATGCTATGAACTCACTTCCCACTCACCAAGCTAGAAAATGAGTCATCAGGATGAAGAGACTTAGAAGGTGGGAACACTGACCTGGCCACTTAGTTAGAGGCAAGAAAGAGCTTTTGATCTTACACACTAGGATGGGAATATGGCTCGAAAACTTAGGCTGAATAGCAGTGGGCCAGCATTTAAAGTGTAAGTCAATGGAAGAATATGTATGTGACTTTATGTCCATGAGGCCTTAGCTTCAGTCTCCAGTATATTCACAAAAAGAGGGAAATGGAGACAAAGGGGACCAGTTAGGAGACTGTTGCAATAGTCCATGTGGAAGAGAATCATTGCAGTGGGGCAGTAGCTGCAGGCCAGATGTGGAAGATATTTTAAAGGATGGACTCATAGGATTTGATGACAGATTGACTGTAGGGGAGAGGGAAATATTGGGTTGGAGGGAAGAGGCTAAGCAGGGAGTTTGCAGGCTTTCTCCCTTCCTCCCCAGCATAGTCAGGCTGAATTGGAACTATTTTTAAACAGGAAACATATTTTCAGGGATTTTTTTTTCTGCAAAATACCTTCTTTCATTTTATTTTTTTTCCATGAACCTAACATAAGGTGAGTTCATCATATGGCCTCATACTTAATTTTACACACGAGCCTCTTTGTCCCAATGCCAATAATGATAAAAATATGAATATTTAGAGAGGCTTATGAAACTGAAATCCCCTTAAATTCACTCTGTGCTTTGCACAGTTTTGCATGCAGACAAAAAAAAAAAAAAAAAAAAAAAAAAAAGAGCCAGATGTCCTGACTGGACCCACAAGGTGGCCTGATTCACATGGGGAAGAAGGCTGGGGAGCTCTAATACTATACACAGCTCAGTACTAGAAATATTGCTTTGTGGACTAAAAGAGCAGGGAGGTTTGAAGTCCCAAACACTATTCTATGCACAGGGAGTTAGGCAAGGAAAAGTGTCACACTTGCCACTTGGCTGTATCATGACAATGGAAATGGCTACAACAATCTGTCTGATGGTCCATCAAGTTCCCCAGAAGGAAACCGAGTACAGATACCCCTTTTACTATCTCGATGAAGGTCCCCAATCAACATGCCATGCACCTTGTCAAGACCTGATTAATGCATTTTAGCAATCCCCCCTCATAAACATAAATTTTCTAACTTTCATGAATCAAGCTTTCCAGGCATCTCTCAGAAATGTCACCTTAATTCATATCTAGATAGAAGGACCCAGCTACAGGACACACAGAGCACCACCGGACTCAGGATATTTTTCACAGCCCTGAGAGGGACCCCTGTGAGTTCAAACACTTCTACAGATGTTAAAGTACTGATGGGAACTTCATGTGTTGGTAGCACAGCGTTGTCAGGAAGAAACCAAATGTCAAACTGAGGTATGTAGAAGTTACCACAAATAAGTCTTTCCATGTTTGCCATCTGGAAGGGGTAGAATCAGAATTTGACAAGAAACTGGGACTACCCTGTGGGCACTGTCTTTGAAGTAAGTGCTTTCAGTTCACTGAGTTACTTTGCATTGCTTTGCTAGGAAGACAAAAAGACAAGTTTGTGTCTTCAAGGTATGAGTCTACTATGCCTAATAGTCTTGTTGGCACCCCCATGCATCACATGGGTGCTTCTTTGGGTGGGAGAATGGGCATTTCCCATATTGTCTACCTCCTGACCAGGCAACTTTGTGACCAGTCTCCGGCACCGCACCAGGGACATATAGGCCCACGGGGCTCCTGTGGGCTTCCATTCACAAACAGACACTTGTCCTTGCCTTTCGTAGTAAATACCACTGTGGGACATCTCCTTGGGGGGAACCCAGACCATCAACACGACGTTATGCTGTCCTGAAATAATGCTACAATGGTACCAGATAGATAGCTGGTCTGTTAGCTCCGTCTGTACCTGCTCCATGCTGCCAGGGGCTCAGATCCTGATATGTTGAGAGACATTAGTCTCCCTCTCTCTCTTCACTTTTTGAAACCTCAGTTCCACAGCAAAACCAACAGGGAATGAATGGAATTCCAAGCGACTCCAGCTGATGAACTATTCCTATTTCACTTGGGTTATGTAACATTGGGACTCGATAATACCCCACAAGCACGGATGGGAGGATGTTTCTTTTACTGACGATGTCCAAGCCTTGGCCACAGGACATTCTGAACAACACCTCAGCACCATACTGGGATGCTGTTTTAGTCTTAACTTTTTAAAAAATAGATGATTTTTTAAAGTCCCTCTATGGCTACAAAAATATAAGAATGCAACTTGAAATGGAATATTGGAGACCTTAATGAAGCTGGATAATGAAATCTCGGAGTCCCAGGTGTTCAACCTGTTATTCTGCCTACTACACAGCTCCTATATTCAAACAGCCCATGTGCAGTGCTGTGTACAAACCTCTCACCTGCAAAGGGTAAGAACCAGGTTGGGGTTTCTTCCCCCGTAGGAGCAAGTTCTCCCATAGCACTAGTACATGGCTTCTCAGAGAGCAAGTCAGTCTCTCAGTGCGATAAAAGAAGTAACCCAGATTCACCCATCTTGTTCAAACATTGAAAAATAAAAATACCATTTTAATCCCTCAAAAAATAAGGCGCAAGTTTGGAGAGCTCTTTTTTTTTTTGCGCCATAAGAGTATCATCTAATGTCCCTTGTTATATTCCATTCAATTAAATCCTGGTGGGTGATTTTGGCAGAGCAGTTAGCTACACATCAGATGACAGCTCACTTACTGTTGCTCGGCACCCGGATGACCATTAATTTCCAATGACTAATTTGTAATTAAAACCTTTTTGTTTATTTGTTTATAACCAAGGCTGAACATCTATTTACATTTAATTAACACCGGTTAAAGCCTATAAATGCAGTGACTTTAACGATCCATCCCAGAAACGCTACTTTAGTTTTTCCTGACTTGGGAAACTCACACACAGATCTGCAAGTGAATTACCTCCATCTGCTCCCCCTGCAGCTGCAACTGGGCTATGTTAAAGAGCCATTTCCTTCTACCTCCCGCTTTTGCTTTTCTTCCAGCTCTAAGCATTTTTGTTTCAGAGCCGACCTAAAGGCTGCACCGAGGGTAGCCAGTTCTTTTATCCCAAGGACTTCCCAGACTTTAGTCAGTCTCCAAAAATGACTACGAACCACTCTTGCTCCATCACAAATCGACTCAATCTACATTGCACAAATCGGTTAACAAAGCGTTTCCGACTCTGCCAGCAAGCCAGTCATAGAGCCTGAAAAGAATCTTTACGTATTTGAGTAGGAGAACGCAACAGCTTCAAAGTGAACTCTTAACGCTGAAGGCTAAAACAAACGCTTTCTTGGCCTTGTCCATCCTTGGCGAGCAATTTGCACCTACTGTTCTGCGCCCATATCGGGGATCTCAAGGGCGCCGGGGTTCCCAAAGACAGTTGCTTCGCTACACCTTCAAAAGCCACGCTCGAGAAGCGATAGCGCTACAAAGACAGCTAAGCTGGAGCTATGTGCACTGTTATCTGTCAGCGGTACAATAGCAGCATTGATGGAACGGCGAGCACCGGCTTTGACAAGTGTGCTGGGCTAGCATTACATTCCAAACTACGGCGAGAGAGCTGGAGAGAGAGGGAGACGGTGAGAGGGAGGGAGAGAAGGAGAGACTGAGATAGAGAGATAGAGAGAGAGAGAGAGAGAGAGAGAGAGAGAGAGAGAGAGAGAGAGAGAGAGAGAGAGAGAGAGAGAGAGAGAGAGAGAGAATTTATTTGATTTGGTGTCTTTTACTTTACCTGAAAATACTGCTTTTTCTTGTGACCGCTGCAAATGAATTCCTCCTCTTCTTCCCCAAAGCCAAGTACTTGGATGTGCCTGCAACTCTCACTTGGAGAAGACCACACAGCTCCAGCAGGGCAGCCTTCCTTCTCTTAATCCCCACTCGAATGTGATGACACACACTAACCCCAACCATCTGTTGAAACACGTCCTCAAGCACTCAGCACAGTGCTGTGTCAAGACAGGCTGCCCAATCCAATTGCTGGGGCTGAGCGTCTCTTACGGATTGGAGGCTGAGAGCTGGGCAGGGACGGGAGGTCTGAGAACTCCCCAGTCAAGTAACCTGAGATTTTCGGAGAGAAAGGACTGCTACAAAAAGGAGGAGTGGGAGGTGCGGCAGGGAAGGTAGAGCGAATGAATTATTCTGGTGGCCAGTTGTGCGTTACTTTTCACAAGTCTCTGTGCTCCTGGGGGGATGGGGGTGGGGTGGAGGGGACTCTCGGTGGGATGCCCAGGAACACTAAAAATCTTTTACAGCCCGTCTATTGAGGGCAATCTCCTCAGCAAGCCGCTCCCCCCCCCATCACCCCACGGGAGATAAAAGATTCGTCTTGTCATGCTGATAAAGTGTTAAATGTGGGAGTAGTTTGCACTGAAACGTGACATCTACATTTTGAAATCTAAACTCCTACCTCCTTTTGATTCGGAGGCGGCGACAGCCTCCAACATTCCTGGAAGGGCTGGGGGGTGGGGATGGAGGTCGTAGCTTTGAGCCGAAACTTCTCCTTTCTCACTGGGCTCTTCACGTGTCTCCCTGGCTAAACCAGAGACGGTCAATGAAAGTCATTTCGTTTCTGCTTCTGTAAAACAGCACACGCTTTGCTAGATAAGGGTGGCTTTTAATCACTTCCTACATCCCACAGACATCTCTGGATTGCTGCTCTTGGTAATAGGAGGCTACACTCTGCCAGTGATTATTTTTATTGGTTTCTAGTTAATTGCGCTTATAACATTCACGTAGCTCAAGCATCTCATTAACAATTTTGCTTTGAAATGTTTTCAATTGGGAGTTGTTTAATACATCCTTCTTAGGTGTTTTTTTAAGCTTATCTGAACTGTTTTCATAAGAGTAATTACTTTGATAACCTAAGTCAGAAAAGAGTTACATTTGTTACATGTAAAAAGATATTGAGAAATAAATTCATTGCCTAAAAAAATCTTATCCTTTCAAAAATTCAATCAGACATCTAAGGAATCTGGTTAATCTTAAAGAGTAAAGAGAAATTTTAAATGCCATCTACTTCCTAACGGTGCCTGTTGGAAGCTAACATTTAAATATTACATTTTTTGAGGCTTTGAAGATGATCACTTATTGGAGTGAGAAAGGGTTTAAACTTTCCCAAACCCTTAAAATCCAGATTCCTAATAGCTAACTAATACTTGGCATGCCAATGTCATCAAAAGAATTGTTTCAATAAGCAACAATGATTTCATTGGCTTTTGTGTGTGTGTGTGTGTGTGAGTGTGTGTTTGTGGGATATAAAACCAAGTCACTTAAATTACTCCTGATACAAGTTTCTGAAGGATTGATAAGGGGACTGTTATTGTCACAGAGTGATGAGTGATGTCTTCCTCTACTGGGTTGCCAGGAAAAAGGAAAGGGTCCTGGTTTCATTTCCTTATTATCTTCCCAGAAGTGATTATAAGGTGTCTGCTTTACAATATATCACAAATTCACTAAACTACTGATTCCCACCACCCATATCCAGATACATAACCAACACAGACATTGTCAACAATGCAATTGGCAAGACAGGCCTCACACTTCCCTGGGGCACCATAAAATTTTAATAGTGCCAATTACTGTAGGGCAATTTTATTCCCTCTTGTTTTGGGGGAGGGGGGAATAGTTAATCCAGCCAGACCTCAGTCTGGAAATCTGGGTTGCCTCAACTGCCTATGTGTGGGAAGACCCCGGAGACATTATTAAGTCAGTTTGCAATCTCTTAAACTGTAAATTGAGTTACAAAAGTAAAACTTAAGAAACTGTAAAGGTGTTAAATCAATGTTTCGTGCACCCTGACCTTGTAACCTCCCTTCTATGAGACATTCCCCAAGTGGCTGTGTCCTTGGCTCACGTTATTGTTTGAAATGCTCTTTAATGTAAACATTTCATTCTGTTCCCCACTGTAGACCTTTTCATTAGACCCCAGTCATTACTTCTCTTTTATTGATCACTTCAGCTATGCATCCTGTTTAATACTTGCTTTAAAATAAAAAGTACAAGGGTGCCATCTAGCCTGGCCCTTGCTTGTTCTGCGTTCTGAGTGAGCAGTGGCTAGGCATGCCAGCTTTCAGGTGGATTGTAAAATGAGTCCACAAAGACACATTTTCCCTTGGTCTGAAATGCTTTTGTTAGGGAAAATCAACTCAAATGCAAACCTGAAGCTGCCGGCTAAGGTCCCTGCTCCCATTCTTGCTAAAGCCTGCTTCTCTGCATGGTGGAGTGACAGTTTTAGAAGTTAAGAATTTTCCATTACTTCCCTTGCTTTCTCCTTGCCATCTGCAAACAGTTTATTTTTTTAAGGAAAAAAAAGTGAAATTGATTCTGTCTTGAAAGATGTAAACTTAAAATACGTTGTATTTTAAAAAGTGATACCCAGCATTTTAAAGTCAGTAGGAACGGGATGAAGCTATGCACCGGATGAATTGTTTGATCCTAGAAACCGAGGCAGGACACTCCTAAAATGAGAGATTAATAGGTACCGGTGATATTGAAGAATGGCCCCTCCTATTCTGTTCCCACAGTTAAAATGTCCCTTCACTTATTAGCTCCAATTAGTTTCCATGGTAACCGACCAGCCCTTGTAAACCCCGGCACTCTGAGCCTCACTCATCTTTGTCTAGACTGGGCTCTCCACCCTTCTCCCTCCACAGATGGTAGTTTAGCAGAGTCTGTATCTATAGCCATATCCTTTGCACACACAGAACTGGCACAGAAGTGCCCACACTCACATTTTTTACTAGCACAACGGTGGCCAAGGGAGAAGGGAAGTGGCGTTTAATCCCCCGGCTCCACCAAGTGCATCTGCTGCTGCATTAACGTTTGCCTCTTTTGGTTATTGTTTCTTCCAGTCTTGTTCCATTATCAGCTGTTTGCTGCTCATAATTTCTTTTCAGGGAAACCAATACAGTATAATGAAAACCTCATTAAGCAGAAACACCTATCAGCCCCAGAGAAAGCCCTAAACTACCCTTTTTTGTTGAAAGAACTATTAAAGTGAAAAAGAAAAACCACTTGTTTGTCATGCTTGAGAAAAGGAGAACAAAGCCAACATCCAGGTTTACCAAGGGGGAGGCTGATATGAAGATTTAGTGCAGTCACAGCATCGTGTGTCTTTTCCCCTGTTGATGCCCGTCTGGCCAAGGAAATCAACCCAGTAATCAGGGAGGTTGAGCGAGCTGGCTTGGTTGCAGATGGAGGGGACCGAACTGCATAGCAGTTCAGCTCTGAGCCACAGTGTTGCAGGTGAGTCATGTAGCCAGAGTCTGAAAAACAGGGCTGTATGGCCAGGGAGGAATCAGATGGGGAGAAGGAAAAGACCTTTCAAAAATGTTTCTGACTGTAAGAACTTAGTGAGCCAGGGATGGTCCTAATTTATGCTTACTTGACTTCTTTGGATCCAACTCAGTCCAAAAAAAAAAAAAAGCCTAACTTTATTGTATGGGGGCTGGAGAGATGATTCAGCAGTTAAGAGCACTTGCTGGTCTTGCAGAGGACCTGAGTTCAATTCCCATCTTCAACTTACTGAAATCCAGTTTCAGGGGATCTGATGCCCCCTTCTGGCCTCAACCGGTACCAGGTACACACATGTGGTACACATACATACATACATACATACATACATACATACATACATACATGGAAATCATTCACAGACATAAGATAAAAATTAATGAGTCTTAAAAAATAAGAATTTTATTTATGATTTGTGTGTGTGCGTGCCTGAGAGCGTGAAGGTTAGAGGGCAACTTTATTTTGCAGTAGATGCTGCCCTTCTACTTCTGGGGTTCAGAATCAGGTCACCAGCATATACAGTAAGTGCCTTGCCTGTTCTTGCTAGCTTCCAACTCAATTTTAATCCATTGCTTTTCCAAGGTGAGTCGCCCCTTTGAAATTTAGGGAAACTGCTTCTCAGCTAGGCTTTTGTGTTGGCCATCTTTAATATTTGCAAAGATCAGAATAGAAACATTGTACCTCTCCTGATCCCCTCGGCTCGGCTACCGCCATTTTTCTGACACTGGTTTTGAGATGAAATGATTAGGCTTGTGGGTAGATGTCTTAGTGGGCAAGGTACTTGTTATGCAAGCATGAGAACCTGGTGTGGTGGTTTGAATGATAATGGGCCCCATAAACTCATATGTTTGAATACCTGGTCCCCATTTGGTGGAACTATTTGGGAAAGACTAGGAGATCTGGCCTTGTTGGAGGTGGTGTATCACTAGGGGGTCTTTGAGGTTTCAAAAGACTCATGTCATTCTTGGTGTCTCTTTCTGCCTCCTACTCACGGTCAAGATAAAAGCTCCTCACTGTTCCTGCCATGCCTTTGCTCTTCCATCATGGCTCTGACTCTCTGAACCACTAAACCACAAATTAAAGCCATATTTCTATAAGTTGCCTTGTTATCTTTCTATAACTCATCTTTTTTATTTTTAGTTGTCATTGTGTTTTATCACAGTAATAGAAAAGTAACTAAGACACTTGGGTTTGATCCTCTAGAACCCACATAAAAATAGCTGGACCCAGAATCTAACACTTGCAGTCTCAGCACTGGGGAGAGACTGCATGGGATCCCTGAGACTCACTCATCAATAAGTCTAGCAAAATTGGTGAGCTCTTGTTGCAGAGGGAGGCCTGTTAAAAAAGCAAGGAAGAAAGCATTGACACCCAGTGTCAATCTCTGGTGTCCATCTGCACATGCTCACTTGAATAATCAGGAATAAAAAGTCCCTAAATCTGATGCAATCACTCTCTTCTCTCCTCCTTCTCTTGTACCCCTCCTCCTACTTCTTATCTGGGCATCAAACCCAGGCCTCGGCATTCTGGGAAAGTGGTCTAACACTGAGATATGTGCCCAAATATTACACTTGGGTACTGCGACAAGATAAGCATGAGTTGGAGGCTAGCCTGGACTACATACAAATTCCAGGGCAGTCTGGGTGATATAGTGAGATCCTGTCTTAAAATAAAAATCAAACAGTGTCTGAGGTTGGCTTCTGAAATCAGAAATAGAAAACCAGTGCTGATGGCCAGTGCATGTGCTAAGACATGGATACCTGAGGTGGTCCTTATACTGCCGAATTCTTTCCTTCAGTGGAAACAGTTCTTAAAATTTATGTGTCCAGCAAATTCCCCCTTGTTACACATCTAAAGAAACATATGTAGCAAGGAGCCCATTGCCATTCATATCCTAATGTGTCCACAGATGCACTGTACGTCTTGTAATTGGAACAGTCTACAATTCTAAGCCAAGCAAGACTGCACAGTCTCTGGCATTTTATTACTCTCCTTCAACTAAACTTTACTGCCTTTTCTGAATTAAACCATGCCCTTCTCAAAAAGAGAAAGTGACTTCTTGCCTCCTGAAATCATATGCTATGAGCCAGCACCAAACTCCGATTCTCTGTGACTGTACAGTTTCCCTGGAGAAGATTATCCTCAAGCCAGTGGGTGCTGTCACACCAAACAGTGAGCTTTTTGTTTTTAAAGGTTTATTTGTTTTTATGTGTATTTATTTATTTATTATCTGTTTAAAGATTTATTTATTTTTTGCCTGTGTGTACGTCTCTATAGAAGTGGCAGACCATCTGACGTTAGAATTACAAGAGTTGTGAGCTGCCATGTGTGTGCTAGGAACTGGACCTGGATCCTCTGGAAGAGCAGCTCATGCCCTTAACCACTGAGCCATCTCGCCAGTCCCTTATTTTTGTTTTCTTTAAGATGGGGTCTTTCTATATAGCCTTTGCTGCCTTGGAACTTGCTATGTGGTTCATGCTGGCCTAGAACTCAAGGATCTCCCTGTCTCTGCTGGGATTCAAGGCATATGCCACCATACCTGGTGACAGAGAACAGTTATTATCAAGGAAGCAAACTTCTCAACAAGCACACCTTAAAACACACTGATGCATTTAAACAGAGAATTAAATGTGGAAAAGGTGATAAGGGGATCCAGCAATTGGATCGTGAGGTTTGGTTAGATTGACTTGCAGGTAAACTTGTGGGTAACTGAGATAGAATAGACCCTGCCTGGAAAGTCAAGTTGTAATCTTTGCTTTGTAATTTGTGTATTTTCCAGTCAGTGTTAGTAAAGTGAGTGAAAGCAGAAAGCTGGGGTCATGGCCTTGATTCAATGTGGAACACTGCCCAACACTTGAGCATTATCAGATTCCATCCCCACCAAGTGGGGTCAGTAGGAACCTGCATGCAGCCACAGCCATTACTCAATGTCTAGAATACAGTGGCAGGCTTTTGTTGTTGGTGTCACTGTTTTGTTTGTTTATTTAAGGAATGTTTGGCAAAACCACAACCCAGGAAGGCATAAGGGTAATCTGAGCCACGGGTAGAACACTAATAAGCTCCAAGAATTAATCTATGAACATCTATTTTTCTCTAAAAAACAATATTTACTTTTCTTTAGAGACAAAACTCAGAACTACAAATATTCTCCTAGAGTGATTGTGTTTTACTTTGGCTGCATTATATGATTGAAAAACCAGTGTGAATTCAGATGCATAAAATATTTTCTGTTATATGGTATTTATTCTTTCAGCTATCAGAGTGACTAAAATGTGTAAGGATTGTTTGGTCAGTAAGGACAAGAGAGCTTTGTTTCATTATTCCTGGACACAGTGTTATTTCTTATGGCCATGCTTTACTGTTAAAAAAATGGGACAGATCCCAAGAGCTCTCATCTTCTTGACTACTTTCTTGTACTTTTTTCATATATGGTATTAGAGATTTGGAGATATATCAGAGAGATAAAAGCTACATAGATGTTTTTTCAAGCAATGAGCATCAGACCCTGGACTGCAACTCTTCCTTCTCTGGGTCATATGGCAGCTTGAATGTAGGGCAAGAATATGCCCATGTCCCTTGCTTAGTGGCTAGGAAATTGACAAAGGTTGGCATCTTTTCATCCAGTATCACATTTCAAAAAGTAAAGAGTTCACAGCTCTTCAGACACTTGCCTGAAAATTTTGAAACATGAAGTGAGCTTCTTGTGAATAGAAGAGTACAAAGTAACAGGCCAACCGATAACTGTTCAAACCACACAGCTGAAGGAGACAGAGAACTGGACATACAAGGCAAAGGTAACAAAGCAGGACGTGCCTGTGACACCAGCACACAGGAAATAGAGGCAGGAGGATCTGTGACACCAGCACACAGGAGATAGAGGCAGGAGGATCTGTGACACCAGCACACAGGAAATAGAGGCAGGAGGATCTTGAATTTGAGACCAGAGTGGGGAAAGTCCTTTTCATAGGTCTCCAAATGAATTCGTTTCAAAATCATAACAGTTTGTACTTTGCACCTTTTCTTTTCAAACTCAGCACGTGTGTTGACATGGTAAGTCACTTTGTATGTGGTATGTGAGAGAGAGGGGAGGGGAGGGAGGGAGAGAGGGAGAGAGGAAGGGAGAGAGTTTTGAAACAGTTTTAGGCACATCTTCTGTCCCCCTCCAGTCTCTATGTGCCAGTCTCTATGTATCCTCCTGGCTCTACCTCTCAAGTACTGGGATGGCAGGAACGTGCTACCATTGGGCTGAAATAGTTAAGTCTTTAATAAAGAGTCCAGTACTTGCAGAGCACTTGCAGATGCCACTTCTAGAACAACAGCACAGTCCCATTTGCCTGAGATTTAGTAGTTTGGAGATCGCTCTCAAGTACACTGAACGGCTGAGAACACAGTCTGACAAAAGCAGATGTGGTTCTCTGGCATACCCTCCTTTCTCACTCCAAGGGTGGAAATCTGGGAGCTGGGATTTCAGGTTGAGTTGGTAGAGTGTTTGCCTACTACATATGAAGGCTATGGCAATGAAGACCTGCAGTCCTACCACTTGGGAGGTAGAGGCTGGATGATCAACATTCAAAGTTCTCTTCTGCTGCATAGCAAGTTTAAGAACAGCATTGGCTATGAAGACCCTTTTTAAAAATGAAAACTTAAAAAAATACATATAAAAGGAAAATAATATGTGTGTTGCACTCACCAATGTTGGGAAGTAAGCAGTCCAGAAGTCTGTGAGAAACAGATGGAAAACAGCTGCCTACACAGACTTACTGTTATGACAGTCTTCACCAAGAAGCCAAGCTTACAGATGGGAAAAATTGCCCTTGACTATGAATATTTAGTGGTTCTGAATTTTCTTTATTGTTGTTATGTTTTTAGTTGTTCTTTTAAACAAGTAACAATGCGGGGGCTGTTTTGTGGATCCTATGTGAACTCTACAGGCTAAATAAAAACTTAGATTTTCTTAGATTCTTTTGAAAAGATATTCAACAAATCACTGTTATTAACTTACTCATATGAAAGTCATCCTTAGTTATTCACAATAGACCATGCAGAAAAAAAGAAAGAGAAAACTGTAAAATAATAGAAAACTTATTCTTTTCCTCTTGATAGTTATACAATGTAGTTAACCTATTATTTTGACAACCACAATTTCTTTCCCAACAGCTAAGTACCCTGGTGAATCTGCAGAAAGGACAGTCACAATGTTTTTGCATTTAAAGGCATACTTGTCAATTATTTTCCAACAAATCTTTCTTTAAAAAATTGGGAACCCCCTATCCTGGTGTTAACTCTTTCTTACGCTAAGCAGTTCCCTCTGGTGTAACTTAACAAAAGCTTTGAATGTCAAGTAAGTATGTCAGCAGCTAACACTGAAGAAGCTTCTTCTCTATGCTATGAACCAATCCAGGTTTCTAATTAATGGTTTAATTACCTCTAATACCATCCATTACAATATTAAAGCCAGAGCTCCAAAGACAATACATTTTCAAGGCTCATTTCCTTGGCTCTTATTCATTTTGAAAACAAAATTAGTTATCACAACTTTCTCCCAAAAGACTTTTTGGGATTTTATTTTTCAATTTCTTTCTATTTTCTCCTGTTAAGGAAAGCTCTGCAATAGCTGACATTATTTGAAATAAATCATAAAGATAACTTCTTTTGTTTTAGCCACCCCCCATCAACCACCAAAAAAGACAGTTTGTTTTTCCAAGTTTTTAATATACAAAAACAACTAACCATTTTGGAACTCGAGACTTCTGGATGATATTTTAAGCCTCACAAAACAGCGACGAGGAAGGTTCTATTTTAGCTCTAGTTTACAGACGAGAGAATTGAGGTTTAGAAATACTAAGAGCTACATCCAGTAAGAAAGAGGGTCTAGACATGAATTCCTACTTCTACATTTCATATCACTATTGAGTTTGTCATTTGCTCAGCACTTTGCATCCCATTTGTGAGATACGAGGGCCTACCTGCCCTCGTATTATATGGAAAGTTTTCTGTAATTGTAGAAATAATTTTCTATTTTTGCACTGAAACAAGATTGGGATGAATCCTCAAGCTATGGCCTGTAGCAGGCAGAGAGCCCTGTGAGTTTGAGGTCAGCCTGGTGTACTCAGTAAGTTACAAGGCAGCCAAGGCTACACAGTGAGAGAGACCCTGTGTCAAAAAAAAAAAAAAGCCAACCAGATAAAACAACAATAGCAGCAGCAACAAAGCCTAAAACTAAACAAAAAGAAAGGAGAGAAAAACAGAAGGAAAGAAAGAAAGAAAAAAAGAAAGAAAGAAAGAAATGGTCTCTTGCATGAGCTGGGTCTTGCATTCAGGACAAGGGACTGCATTCCCTCATCAGACAACAGGTGCAATGAATGGCAGGGAAACCAGTATGTCTACCTTTTACACCTACAATTGCCTCCACAGCTTCTACATCTTCTGTGGGGCCTAATAACCATATGTATTTGATTTTTTTTAAGAAAAGGTAAATATCCCCATGGCAGTCATTAAATAGCATTCCTAATCAGTCATTTCCAATTCCTTTAATTGGCCCCAGGGCAATTTAAATTGGCATGCCATTTTTCCCCCCTCAGGACAACACCAAGCATGCTTTCCTGATGCTTCATTTGAACCAGAAGTGAGTTCTAATATCCAAAAGATGTCGGATAACAGTTTAAATCACTGAGAACTCAGTTATGGGATTAGGAACTAGATTTAAAGGAGGCCAAAGGGGGAATAGAAAGGGTTTCTACATTTAAAAAATGTTATGGGGTTTTTCACCCCAGAAGTATTTTTCAAATGGTTTTCTAAAATAAGTTCAAGAAAATTTGGTGTACACGGTACTAACATTTTTGTTAGCTGACTATCTAAATTTCTTAGAAAATGTGTAAGTTTATTTATTGGTAACAAAGCTCTCCTAAGGAAAATACTTAATTCATCATTTAAAAAAATTCCAAGGGAAAATATACATGGGAAATTATTTTCAAAGTATCTCACTGAGTCTAAGAAGTTCTGCACTTGACCACGAAGTCATCAAGATATCTTCTAGAGTCACTTAATTAAATCCAGGATTTGGGGGCTAGGAAGAAGAACTTAAAATCAGCTAAGGTAAGTATTTGAATCTGAGGGACTCTTTTTTTTTTTTTTGGTGATGGATCTCTAAAGGATGAGTTGGTAGAAAGTTCCTCAGATCATGTGCCTGGAAAGCCAGCAAATGACAAGCAAATGTTTGTACTTCCTTGCTCTGGAAAGCAAAGTAATCTAGAGGAACAACTTAAAGTATCACATGGTTCCTTGAAATTCTGCCTTTACCCGCTGTTGATTATATCATCAGACACTGAGCCCAGGGAAGGTGGGTATCTTCCCCATCACTATCATATTTGCAATCCAAACACAAACAAATACATAGGAAAACCCAACAGACTCTATTCAGTCTATTTGAAATTCACTAAAAAGGAATTAAATATAATATCAAAGTCAAGACAGAAGTTCAGGTTTGGAGGTGTAGCTTGGCCGAAGATCACTTACCCAGCACCATCAGGACCCTGGTTCTATCCCATCACTACCAAACACATGACAAAGTAAGTATAGCAGAGGAAGTCCAGGCTCCAGGGTCAGGAGAAGCCATCTTTTTAGGAACATTCAATCTAAAGCACACCCGACGCCTGCCTTTATTTGTGTTGTAAGACTCTTGATTTGATATGGACTTGAGAATAATGTGAAAACCTTGAAATTATATATAAACTGAATATATAAAACAGGAATTTCTGAAGCAGATCCTGAGAGAAAGCTCTGAGCCTCATCTAGAGATCTGGTCATTTGTACTTTCTCTTTGGAAATTTATCTGATTTAGGTTTTTGTTTATTTGTTTGCTTTGTTGTTGTTCAGTTTTTTTGAGACAAGGGGTTCCTATGTAGCTTTGTATGGCCTGGAAGGAACATATTAAATCCAAACTGGATTCAAACTCTCTTTGATTCCCTTCCCCAGCGTTTGGAATTAGAGATGTGCCACACCAGAGAATAGAATATTTTGTTATTGATTCAATCTTGATGGTGTTTATTTATTTGTTTTTGTCTTGAGACCAGGTCTCACATAATCCAGGCTATCTTCAAACTAGCTATGTAGAGGTTGACTTTACACGCTTGATTCTTGCCTGATCTCTGAAGTCCTAAAGTAGGAGGCATGAACCACAACTCCCAGCAAGAGTGATTTTATAAACAAACAACAACAAAATGCCTTCCCTTTTTCTCTCTGAGAACAAATGTATGAGCTAGTCCCAAGGACATGGAGTTTTCATGGAAGGGTTGTGAGAAGTGGAAGAATAGGCAATAACACCTGCTCTCCCTGTTCCTGACTAGAAGGGACTTACTCACGGAAACAACCTCCTGTTTTGTGACACACTCAGAGCTGCATGGTCTAGTGACACAATAGGTCAATTAGGCTTTTGACACGTGTCCAAAAGGTAAGCACATCATCTATAGCACTGTACCATCACAAACAGGCGTTTAGTTTCCGGATACCAGAAGGCCAAATAATTGAGTCAAACATGTTATTACTGATAGATGATTTTATAACATGAATTAACCTAAGGCTAAGTAAGCAGTGCACTTAATTCATAAAAATTTTGCAGTTCCTACATCCTACTATATAACCTTAGTATGCACTCCCATCTCAAAGTCCTTCTTTCACTTTCTTTTCTTTCATCTCTGAATTGGTACTTGGGTATCAAGTTCTGGGGCATCTCTACTAGTGATAATAGTCAAGGTAGAAGACAGTCATTCGGAGTTTCCGGCATATTAAAAGATGCAATGGCCATAGCTGTGTAAGGACTCAGGCATTATGCTGGCCTGCCCCTGTCACCTGGCAGAATGCACTCAGGCAGTACTCTGGTCAGCCCGGGGTTCCATGAGTACTAGTCAATAGCGCAGGTGCAAAGGACCCCTTTAAAAGACAGACCCCGCCCACTTATGCTCTTGGCTCTCTCTTCCCCACAGTTCCCTTGGAGCAGACAAAACTTTTGCTGTCTCCCCTTTCTCTGTCTTTGTGTCTTTTTACCTCTCCTCTCTTTCCTTCCTCCTTCCCTCCTTTCTAACAAAACTTCTCACTTAAACTCTGTCTGCCTGGCATGCTTGTCCCTCCGCCTCGCCTGCCATGGAATCCACCAAAGTCCCCCACGCAAAAGCCCCTCGAGCTTTATCCTAACAAGTTGGATCTATCCCTATCATATGCTGCGTTTACATTTGGAAATTCAAAGATGTATCCTATAAATACATAATGCGATATAGAGAATGAATGAAATAAGGACATGACCTCTCCAAGGTATGGTTGAGGAGAAAGATTTTATTGTAGATATGAAGGAGAGAACAGCCAGGTGCATCTGGAACAGTCCAGACTGAACCAAGCCGTGAGAAGAGAGGGAGGGGGAGAGAGTGAGAGAGGAAGAGAAGAGAGCCCAGGCAAAGAGGGCAAAGAGGCCAACGGAGAGCCAAGAGAATGTGTGGTCTAAATGGTTTATGTAGGAAAGAGACACTGGGGGAAGGGGAGCGAAGCCTGGGCTGAAGAGGTTTAGGTGCAGGAGTGGGGGGATGGGGGTGGGGGGTGGGGGTGGGGTGAGAAGTGCTGAGAAGAGCCACAGGTATTGAGTGAGCCTAGGCGCCAAGCAATCATTTGGTATGCTAATAGGCACCACAGTTAGCCATTTGTCCTGACTTTCTTTGGTACCTGACAGACATGTCACTCACTCTAAATTATAAGGTCTCTTGTTGCACAGCACAGCCATGGGCTACAAATAGAGCAAGTGTTTAAGATGAATGACAAATACCGGCTTTCAATTCTTTTGGAGGACTTTGGGTCAGTTAATGTAATCGAATTTGGAGATACACTCATCTTCAGTAGCCACTAGAATTGTTTTCCAGGGTACCCAGGAACACTAAACTCTGTGCATGTGCCAATCAAATGATGTTACTCTTGCATATGACCTGTACATATTGGACAATATCACTTTATTTCTAGATGTCCTGTATACCTAGTGTTGTTATTTTGTTTAAGTTAGAAAGGCAGGAGATGGAACACGAACCAAGAGATACATTAGCCATAGAGTTTATTAAAGGGCGGGGAGTGCGAGTGGGGGAAAAGAGAGAGCGAGATAAAGGGAGGGAGGCAAGAGAAGACTAAGAGGAGCATGAGAGAGTGAGAGAAGAGAGAAGAGAAGAGTAAGGTAAGAGTGAGATAAAAGAGCATAAGTGGGCTGGGGTCTGTCTTTTAAAGGGGTCCTTTGCACCTGCATGTAGACTGATTCTCATGGAACTCTGGGCTGGCCAGAGAGCTGCCTGAGTGCATTCTGCCAGGTAACAGGGGCAGGCCAGTGTGATGCCCGAACATTTCACCTAGTGTCTTAGTTACTTTTCTGTTGCTGTGATAAAATGCCATGATTAAGGTTACTTATAGAACAAAGGGTTTATTTGGAGCATATGGTTCCAGAGAGATGTGTCCATCACTGTCTCAGTGAAGAAACATGGCAAGAGGCAGGCATGGTGGCTTGAGCAACAAGCTGAGAGCCCAGACCTCAAACCACAAGCAGCAAGTACCGAAAGTACACTGGGAATGGCATGAGACTTTTGAAACCTCAAAGCCAGCCCCCAATGACATAATTTTTTGCATTAAGGCCACATTGAAAGGTTCAGGCATCACGCTGGTCTGCCCTGTTACCTGGCAGAATGCACTCAGGCAGCTCTCTGGCCAGTCCATAGTTCCATGAGAACCAGTCTGCGTGTAGGTGCAAAGGACCCCTTTAAAGGACAGACCCCCACCCACTTACGCTCTCTCATCTTCCTCTCTCTCTACCTCGTCCTCTCTCTCTCTCTCTCTCTCTCTCTCTCTCTCTCTCTCTCTCTCTCTCTGTCTCTGTCTCTCTCTCTGTCTCTGTCTCTCTCTCTGTCTCTGTCTCTGTCTCTCTGTCTCTCTCTCTCTCTCTCTCTCTCTCTCTCTCTCTCTCTCTCTCTCTCTCTCTCTCTCTGTCATGTCTATCTCCCTGCTTTTGGTTTCACTATAATAAACTATGGTTAACGTGCTCTCCATGGCTTGTGCTTCATCCATTATGCCGGTCCTTATTCCATAATTAACAACACACATCTCCTAAATCTACCCAAATAGCTCTACCAAACATCTGATCATATGAGGGACATTCTCATTCAAATCGTCACACCTATTACAACTTAAAGTGATGTGTATGCTACATTGTTTAGGAAATAACAATAAAGTCTACATGTTTTTCTACAGAATATGTTTTGCAGTTCATTGATTCTATCCATGAAGAGGGACCTTCGTACTACAAAAAGTCCAAATGTGTGTTTCTTTGTGGATGGAGAAGCCTGAGTCTGATGCAGAACAAGACCATATACAATCGTGGAAAAGGACCTATGGGATGAGGTCAGTGTGGGAAGATAGTCATAGTAAGTAGATTCATCAGGTCTCTAGAGGTAGGCAGGATAAAGGGTGGGGGCTGAGGTACCATTAACTGGAAGTGGTTTAGAAGTTCCATTGGACCAGGAGACACCAGATGGCATCGTGATCTAGAGCTTTTGCCTGATTGAGAAGAAGTTAGTACACAGGCTTAGGTTGATTTTATGGGACTGTGACACAGAATGCAACAGAGGTACAGATGGAACAGAGGTACAGGCCCTTTTCTAACCCATTTCTAGCTTGCATGTGACAATTGTCAAGAAAGGCTCTCTTCTCTGCTATGATTTAAAACACATTCTCAGAAATGGTAATAATGTGCAAAGGGTCAGGAATTTTTTGTCCAGACTGATGAGGCTCCTTACTGAGAGCTCCTGGTTGGAGCTCTCTCAACAGAGCAGGGAGAGCTGTTCTCTTGTATTGTTACTGGATTTGCTGTCATCACCTGTGCCCAAGAAGCCA
The DNA here is from genome assembly GCF_017639785.1 of Mesocricetus auratus. NCBI lineage: Eukaryota > Metazoa > Chordata > Mammalia > Rodentia > Cricetidae > Mesocricetus > Mesocricetus auratus. Next base: position 63,584,867 of record NW_024429184.1, read on the forward strand.
GGTTCAGCCACCCATCCTCAAATAGCTAATTAAATGAGACTACTAGTGAAAAAACAGACTAAGGAAGTTTTTTTTTCAGGGTGGCCATGCTGTAAAGAGAGATAAAGAGATCCTGTGTTCCCCTCCCCCAATCCATCTTTTTTTGTTCTGATTTGAGCGTAAGGCTTATGTGGAGGGCCAGAGATATGTCTGAATAAATATGCAACCTGCAAGAGTGTGGTCTCACAACTGTCTCACACAAGCTTCTCCCAGAAGACAATCTGACAAGCTGTAAGTTCCCCAGCTTCAGACTTCTCCAGCAGACTTCTTTTCTTTCCTTTCCTCTTCTTTCCTTTCCTTTCCTTTCCTTTCCTTTCCTTCCCTTCCCTTTCCTTTCCTCTTCTTTCCTTTCCTTTCCTTCCCTTTCCTTTCCTGACAGCAGCCTCCTCATTCCCTGCCCCCCACGTCAATCCACTCCTCCTCTGATACTCGCACAGAAAGGGGCAGACCTTCCATGAGCAACAGCAAAGCAAGGCATATCAAGCTGTCCTAAGACCAAGCACCCTCTCCCTGTATTCAGGCTGGATAAGGCAACCCAGATTGAGGAATAGGTTCCCAAGAACCAGCCAAAGCACCAAGGACAGCCCCTGCTCCCATTGTCAGGATCCCCACAAATAGACCAAGCTAACACGACTGTCATTTATGAGTGAGTACATACATGCTTGTCTTCCTGGGTCTGGGTTATCTCACTCAGAGTGATTTTTTTCCCCTAGTTCCATCCATTTGCCTAGCAGAAGATTCTTGTGGAAGATTTAACTTCTGGGGGTTGCTATTTTAACAGTCTGATAGCCAAAGAGAGGGGCACAAGTGTACTTTAGAATGCATCCTTTCCTCCCTGGGTGGCCAGTTACTGCATCCTAGATTCCAAAGTGCTGTGGGATGCCTAGTATTCAGATGACCATACTGTGGGATGCCTAGTATTCAGATGACCATACTATGGTGCTTACCTGCCTCACCACCTATCATCAGACCCTCCATCTGGTCCCCCAATTCTCCACTCAGATGTCACCTATAAGAATATTTTCTCTCCTTATGGAGAGACAATCATGTTTTCTTTAACTGCTGTTCTAATTCATCCAAACCTCCATTATTTCATGGGTGACAGCAAAATGGTCAAGATCTGGGACACCACCATTATCCCCTCTCCTGAGACAGTGCGCTTACTGAGGCCACTGGGTATTGCTGTTTTCGGTTCAGTAGTTTGTACGACAGGGGCTACCCATCACACCCACGTGTGAGGGAGTTCTGAGCATGATAAGGCCAGAGGTCCCAAGACAGTTATCTCATCCCCAAGAGTGGCAGGACTCTGAGAGCTGCTGGGGGTGACTGTGTTCTTTCAATAGGTTTCAAATGCTAGTGCCCTGAGAACTTTACACTAATTAGCTGAGGTGTCTGTGAGACCCGTGGGAGGAAAGAGAGCATTCCTCTGGGAATCTTCATCTTAGTTTTATTTCTGTTCTTAGTCATTAAGTGATCCTGAGTGAGTTACTTTGCTCATCTGAGTTTCATTTTCCCGACATCCAATGTTCACCATCAGCTTCACACTCTGGCTCTTCTTCCCAGCTCTCAAAGAAACCCACCCCCCCCACACACTAGATAGCCATTTATTGTCAAAGTCTATCTTCCAACCCCACCCAGAATCAGCCCGGGAGCCTCCAGTTGGAGGGCAATGCATTCCTTGTTTGATGTCTCACTAAGTACGGTACGGAGGGAAACATGGTTTGGCTGTTAAAACTTCAACTCCAGCTAGATGTAAAGGTATGTGCTTATACCCTCAGTGCCCAGGAGGCTGAGACAGGAGGACTGCAAGCTCAAGACCAGCTTAGGCTACACAGTAAGATTCACAGAGATAGAAATAGTGATGGACAGTGAGTCATATTCAGCTGTGAGTTATATTTGATTTCCCTGTAGTGTGATGCTGAGATTCAGTGAGTTATATTTATGTTTGGTCTTTTTGCCATGAGAATGGCCCTCCTCACGACCTGTGAGGGTGGCCATTGATTATATCCAAATTTACCCCTTTATCATATCTTTAATTCTTTAATGTAAATTTTATTTATGTATATGTATTTCTTCCTGCATGTGTGTACGTGCACCATATGCATGCCTTGTGCCTGCCCATGGCTGCCAGAGGACTATGGATTTTCTGGAACTGGAGTTATATTTATAAGCTACCATGGGGGTACTGGGAGTTAAACCCAGATCCTATGAAAGCGCAGCCAGTGCCCTTAACTGGTGAGGCGTCTCTGCAGCCCTGTTTACCATGCCTTGACATCAAGGGAGTTGCAGAGTCAGCAGGCAGAGGTTTCTGTTGGGTCTCACATCCTCTCTATGTAGGGCAACAGAGCTGATGACCTACCAAATAATTTCCGCATGGGTGTGCTGCGGCTTCAGTGAGTAAGGTGAGTACTCTGTACACGATGATGGATCTAGAGAGACGGCTGCACTGAGTGTTTCAGGTTATGGAAACCTGAATCTAGGTGTTGATACTAGGGATGGGAGGATATGAATGGGCATAGAGACCATTCGGGACTGGCCAAGGATGGGAAATGGGGGAATATGCTCAAAGTGTGCTACACAATCACAGGAAAATGCCTTTATGGAACCTAGTTCAATAGAATATATAACATTTAGTTTTTTAAGTTAAGAAGGCAAAGGGACACAAGAAATCCATTTGTGAGTTCAGGAGCAAAGTGTGGATTAAAGCTGTGTGTTGAATGATCACACAGTAAGCCAGTGATCTGGGTGGAAGGATAGGCAGTGGGACTTCGCTCAGGGACAATTCTGGGAAACACACTTCTTTTGGGCACGAGAAACTTAGAAAAGTTTTAGAAGGCACAATGTCACGTTCTGCCTATGACCTTGCTTACTGATTTTCCTTCTGTTGTTCTTCCTATTTTAACATTTAGTTTGGTTTTAATTATGTGTGTGTGAGCGTGTGTGTGTGTGTGTGTGTGTGTGTGAGTGTGTGAGTGTGTGTGTGAGAGTGTGTGTGTACAGGGGTATAAATTCCTTCAGAGGCCTCAGATTCTTATGGTGCTAGGATTATGGGTGCTGGGAAATGAACTGGAGTCTGTACAGCCCTTCTTTCTTCCTTCCTTCCTTCCTTCCTTCCTTCCTTTCTTTCTTTCTTTCTTTCTTTCTTTCTTTCTTTCTTTCTTTCTTTCTTTCTTTCTCTCTCTCTCTCTCATTTTGTTATAATAATGTGATAGAGTTTGTTGCTATAAAAACACTAGGGATAATCAAATTATAAACATTAAGGGTTTAAACTAGGCATGGTGACACATAACTCTAATATCAAGACTTGGGATGCAGAGTCAGGAAAACTGTTACAAATTCCAGGCCACCCAGGACTATACAGATGGAAAAAAAGACTGGGCCTGTGACTTCCTTGGTAGCATGCTTGCTCAGCATTCGTGAAGCCCTGGACTGGATCCCCAGTGCCTCATCTATTAGGCATGGTAGCACATGCTTATAGTCCTAGCACTTGGCAGGTGGAAGGAGAAGGATCAGAAATTCAAGGTCATCCTTGGATACATGAGAACACCTAAAAAATTTCAATATATGATAGAAAATACATCTGTGGTAGCTGTCTTTATTTTACTGAATATGAGTAGTTCCTCCATTTCCTGCAAATAGTATGCTTTCTTCTTTACTGCTGAATAATACTCCATTGAGTATGTATGCTACATTTTCCTTAAGGCATTCAAGCTTGCTATGCAGAGACTAAAATAAAGCTGAAATAGCCTTGGGGAAATAGGGACCCTAGTGTTTGCCAACTTTAGTTTCTTTGTTTATTTACCCGAAGTTGGTACACTCAGCTCAATGGTAGCTGCAGCTGTAATGAAACATTTAAACAATTATGTAATAAAAAACTTAGTTGTTCACACACATGGAAGGTCAGATGATGACTTGTAGGGCTTCGTTCTTTTCTTCTACCATTTGTGTTCCGGGGATCAGACTCAAATTGTCAGCTTTGACAGCAAGTGACTTCAATAGTTTGTTCCATCTTACCAACCCTTAGTTTTACTTTTTTTTCCTGGAGCTTCCATACTGATTTTCATTGTGAGTGGACTAATTTATGATCCTGGTTCTCTGTGCCATTAACAGCATTTGTATGTCATTTAATGATTGCTCTAATTTTTTAAAAAGTGGCCAGAGAGAAAGACATGGGGCAGAGCTTGGGTGGAGGTGTTTTTATTGGGGGAAAGTGAATGGGAAAATCAGGGAAGGGAAAGGGGAGACTGGCCTCTAAGGACAGGAGCAGCTGAAGAGAACAGGGGGTCAGAAACAAAGATAAAGCAGAGAAGCAGAGAGAGGAGAGGAAGGAGAGGGAGAGGGAGGTAGAACAAGGAAGAGAGACAGGGAGAGAGAGAGGAAGAGAGACAGGGAGAGAGAGAGAGATGGGAGGTGGGCAGGGCCCTTTTAAAATGAGGGAACTCAATGAATGTGCACAGGAGGTGCTTTTAGTGGCTGCAGTTGAGGGCATATCCTGTCAGAACCCCAAGGACAGGCCAGTACAGATGCCTGAATACTATCACTGATTTCTTGCTATTAATCTATTCTGCGTGGAGGGATTTCAGTGGAGTCTTCCTTGTTGCCCCAGTGGCTGAAGATATTGAACATTTTTTAAAAATGTATTTCTTGACCATTTGAACTTTATTTGAGACATGCTTGTTCTATTTATTTGCTGACTAACTGGTTAAAGTGTATGTTATTTCTGTTTTTAAGTTTTTGAATTTTTCATATATTCTGGATATTGTCCCCTGCCAGATGAATAGCTGGTGCTCCCCCTACCCCACCATTCTGCAGGCTGTTTATTCATTCTGCTGTTTCTTTTGTTGTGTGAAAGTCTCTAATTTGATGCAATCACATCTCTGAATTCTTACTATTACTTCCTAAGCAACCAGGGCCTATTCGGAAAATCATTGCCTGCACCTATATCCTGGAGTTTTCCTGGTTTGAAAGTTTTAGATTCTTTATTAAGGCCTTTGGTCCATTCCAAATTGATTATTTTTTCAGAGTGAAAGGTAGGGATCTAGTTGACTTCTATGAGAGGATATCCTGTTTTCCTAGACCTATTTGTAGAGAGATTTTTATCTAGTGTATGTTTCTGGCCCCCTTTGTCCAGAACAAGATGACTGTAGCTGTGTGAGTTTATTGACAGGTCCATATTGGTTCCATTTTTCTGTTATTCTTTGTGAAAGTATCACTACGGGTTTGTAGTAGAGCAGGTACTGTGGGTTTCTGATGTTCTTTTGACTCAGGATTGCTTTGGGGTTTCATATGAATTTAGGATTTTTTTTTCATTCCAGGGAAGAACGTTACTAGAACTTCTACAAGAATCACAATGAATCTGTAGATTATTTTTGCTAATATGGCCTTTTAACACTGTCAATTCTCTACATGTATGGGAGGCATGTCTTCTGTAATTTCTTCAGTGTTTTACAATTTTCATTGTAGAGTCTCCCCGATTCTTGGGTTAGGTTTGCTCCTATATTTTTATTCTCTTTGTGTTGTTGAAGCTTCTTTCCAGCCTGATCCCTTAGCCGATTCATCCCAAATAAACACACAGATGCTATATATTTATTATAAAACTGTTGACTAATGCCTAGGCTTCTTACTAACTAGTTCTCTCTTAATTATTAACCCATAACTACTAATCTATGTATTTCTACATGGACTATCTTACCAGAGAATGGCTGGCACATCCTATCTTCCCAGTCTTTACATGACATCTCTGCTCAGGTGGCTCTCTCTCTCCTCTCTCCCCAGCATTCTCCTCATCTCCTAGTCTCTGCCTTTCTTCCTGCCTCTACTGACGAGTCAGTGTTTCAACCATCAACCAATAAGAGGAACATATATACAGAAGAAAATCCCCCCATCATCTTTGAACCTACTGAGAAGAGAATTGCTTTTGGATTCTTTTCTTAGTCTTTTACTGAAGTATGCCTTAGTTTAGTGTTTTTTCTGTTGTGATAAGACAATGTGTGGGACGATGATTAATCTATGCTGCAGTCTCTCCCAGGTGCAGTGCTCACCATCTTTCTGTGTTGTCTTTCTCTGCTGTTGCAGCAAAGAGGGGTGACCAGGCTCTGGCTAACTTCACCTACTTGTACCCTGGTTGATGACTGGGATTTTATTTCATCTGGCAAAAGATTTACACTGTGTTAAGCAAAAATGCAAAAACAGAAATGACATATACAAATTGGCTTCCAGCTTGTAAAACAATGTGTGTGAGAAGACAGATGTACCTATTTCTAACAGTTCTTAAAATGTAGTTTATATTTCTTTATAGTTTTTCTGTATCACTAAAAAAAAGTCATTCTCATTGATACTTTGTTTAGAAGACTTTCCAAATGAAAACTGATGGCACCAATGCCACTAAGGGCCTGGGGATTTCTAGGTGTGAATCGTGAATAAATCTCGACAGAACAGCAGCTTTAACACAGTAAGTAGGAACCCGGTCGAGCTAATTTCCTGGCCTCTCTGATGGTGCCAGGCTGCCGCTGGTTGTCAATTTCACACATACGATTTCTCTCTATTCAGAGCTGACAGCTTGGATTTCCCCTTCCATTGTGAGGCCTGTTCTGGTTTCTGGCTTCCTCAGGCTTGCATTTGGTAACCTTTGCCCTCTTATTTGGTACAAGCCAAAATGCCATCTTTGGAAAACTAATGTACCAGAGAAAATGGTAGCATGAAGCCATGTAACCTACTGTTCTTTTCCTTTCTGCCCATGAAGGTTATTATTAGAACTCATTTTAGTGAATTTCAAATCCATTCAAAGTATCATGGCTTTAAATTTCTCTAATGGAAGCAAAGCTTTTGATGTTTGCGTTTTAGAAGCCTGTCTGGCTTCTTTAGAGCTCAAATTTTTATACATTGGCACAATTGATCAAAGACTGTTTTCAGACAGAGGAAAAAGGCAATTTACTTTACCTATGGTTGTTTTGTGATCTTCACATTATTATTATACTTTTTATTCCTGAACTCTCTTTCTGTTTGAAGATCTACTTTTCTACTCTCATACACTGGCCTCATCTTTTTGATCAGTCTGAGAAGCCATCTGGAAACAATCGAGAGTGACGTCACAAATCCAGCATTATGTTCTCGACGTAGTCTGAAAGAACAAGAGAAGGGACAAGTGAAAGAGCCTGGAAGGCTGATTTAACCTTTAAGCACAAATATCCAGTTGCTGACGGACATGGAAGCAAGTAAGGGTTTACCTTGGAGTCAGGCATAGGGAATATGCTGACCCTCGTTACTCTCAGTTATAGAAAAAAGAGCAAACATTCATCCAGGGAGAAGGCTCAGCATTGATGCTGAAGCTCAAAAGCTTTGTAGCCTTGGGTTTGGCAGTGTCCTGAAGCTAAACACAGGGGACTATGAAAAGTCTTAAACTGGGGCCAAAGGTCATAGATAAGGACAATAGACCTGGAATTTGGAAGACTTCGTACTCCACCAAAGAATTCCCAGACCACTCATGAAAATAACAGGTAGAGAACATTAAACCCAAACTAAGCCCTCCACTGGAGAGAAAGAAATGGCTAGAAGGGGGCATTTCAGCTGAGAGGGGGAGAGCCTGGAATTTCCATGTGAATGATCCTGAAATTAATGAAAGGAGTAATTTCTTTTTGTTTCTAGAAACACTTTGCTCCTATGACTAGCTCATTCTGGAGTGAAATGTACATTTCTTTTTGGCATGAACAGTCCGTCCCCTGCCTTGGATTTCACCCAGAAGCTACAGGAGGTACACAAATTTCAGGGCGTTCTATGGGTCTGGCAGAGCTGTAGGAACTTTCCTGTGCAGAAATCAGAGTAGCAGCGGCAGATTTCTTCTTCTGCTCTTTCAATCAGCAGTCTTCCATTTTCTGGGATCCTTCCCAACTGTATGCACTATAATCGTATATCTTTGTAGCAAAGGTGATTCATATTAAAATTCCTTGAATGCTCCTTAATTTTAATATCTTTGAAAAATACCTTTCTACCAATAAATTTAGTCATTCACTTAAAAGCTGTTATGGGATCATATGTTACGATTTCAACCTGGAAAATATGGTCAATACACTAGTTCATGAACTTCCTTTGCCCACCTAGCTGTGCCCAAAGAGTCCTCCCTCTGTTGCAGCTACTTACTCTCCTTATTGGTTAGCACTGAATTCAAGGGTGCTCTTGACATCACTCTTACCTGATACAAAGTAAACATTTCCAGCCCTTGACTTTATGTTGTCTCTCTTTATTTAACTGCAATATACACTAACTGAGACTAGAAAGTCTCCTTTTTTATGTTAAAAATAACCCAAGAGTTATCATGGGGCTGGGGCAATGTTTGGATGAGTTAAGGGCTTGCTGCACAAGCATGAAGACTTGGGTTAGGATTTTCTGCACTCAGTAAAAACAAAGGAGTGGAGAGGGAAGAGGGAGAGGGAGAGAGGGAGAGGGAGAAGAGGGGGAGAGGGAAGGGGGGAGAGGGAGAGAGGGGGAGAGGGAGAGGGGGGAAGAGAGAGAGGGATAGGGAGAGGGAGAGGCACAGATAGTAGCATGTAATCTTAAAACTAGGAAGATAGTCCCTGGATCACCTGGCCAGCCAGGCTAGCCAGATTGCTATGTTTCAGGCTCAGTGAGAGACTCTGTCTCAAAATATAAGGTGGAGAGCAATTGACAAAGACATGTAATGTTGACCTTTGTCCTACACACACACACACACACACACACACACACACACACACACACACTCATACCACAGGCTCACAAAAGTGGTCATATCTATTTTTAAAAAACCCTCAAAGGACTTATATACATAAGCAAATTCTACTGCCTTTGATGAGGAAAAAAATTAGGGAAGAGAGACATATGACCTAGGCTCCTATTCCATAAACTGGAAGGTGCATTTTATGAGCCTGGCTCAACCTTCCATAATCTTCTCAACATAGTACACCTTAACTGTTAACTGTTTCAAGTGATTGACTTCAGAAGACATTTCCCTATCTGGGTTTAGAGGAAAAACGTCACTGGGTTTGATAAATTTGGAGAAATATATATTATATTTTATTTAGAAATGGATCTATTTCATATTTTTATTTAGTGTCATAAATCTACATGTAAGATATTTCTAGTTTGCAAATATTACCTTTAGAAACTTATGGTCTTGCTTGTTGCTGAAGGCTGCATTGGGTGAACTAGCCCAGGCAGTGCTGGAGAACTTGACTGGGTAGTGACCATGAGAGAAAGCTGGCAGACTGACCAACCCAGCTACTACCCAGGCCCAGAACCAAGGTCATGAGTTAACCCACCCCAACACTGAATAAATCTATGAACTGTTGGAGAATGTGAAGGGAACAAACCTACAGATCCAAAACAGCAGGATCTCCATGACACAGTTCAATATCAGGATATCCAAGAGGAGTCCCAGAGAGCCTGTTATTAGTGGTGCAGCAGAATCCAGAGTTCTCGAGCCATACCAATGACTCGTAGCAATGAATGCTTGAAGTAAAGATGAATGGACTAGAAGGTAAACTATATGACTCAATGGGCCACACTACAGCTTCCATGACAAGATACTTTTCTTTGCCTTGTCTCTGTGTGTATGTATGTATGTATATATGTATGTATGTATGTGTCTGTCTGTCTATCTATCTTTGTTTTTTTTTTAAAGACTTATTTATTTATTATGCACAGAGTGTTCTGCCTCCAAGTATCCCTGCAGGTCAGAAGAGAGCACCAGATCTCATTACAATGGTTGTGAGCCAACATATGGTTGCTGGGAATTGAACTCAGGACCTCTGGAAGAGCAGCCAGTGGTCTTAGCCTCTGAATATCTTTGGTTTTATTCTGTTCTGTTTCTTCATTGTTTTTTTTTTAATTTGGTTTTGATTTGGTGAGAGGCTGCAAGAGCAGAGGGGAGATAAGTGGGATCAGAATGCATGGTGTGAAATCCACAAAGAATCAATAAATATTTTTTTAAAAACCCAAAACTTGTAATCTACAGAATCAACAGTTTAGAGTAAGAGGAAAGAGCCAGTGGGAAAAATAGTTTCTTTTATATGTAGAGCAAAACACATAAGAAGCACTGGGTAGAATGCAATATTTCAGGCTTCAAGTTTCTTCTTCATTATGTATAAAATGATGTCATTCTTAAAAAAAACTTGTTTCCTCATTTGTAAAGTAAAACTATTTTCAAAATTAAATATGGTACTTAGGTAATGCATTCCACTTAGCACATGTGAAGGAGAGGAAGGTTGAATAAACAGGAAGTGGTATTTGTGCTCCTGGGGGAATAAAATCTTAGCTCATCCTAAATATAAACAAATAGAAAAGGAGGGAAGCAGGTAGGTGATCTTTAGACCTCCTCTCCCCCACCTCTGTTCCAAATCCCATCCCTCAGTCTCATCCTCAGCACTGTAGCAGACCACCTGATGTCATCTCCACTCCTTTTCTGCTCCCACTGCCAGGGGACTAAGCAGCTCATGGTGGCACACCATCCTTTCCTCCCTCCTCTAAACCCCTTCTAGCTCATTTCCATCACTAGGTGTCAGTTCCCAATACCAAAAATATCGTTCTTTCCAGACCACCCAGAGGCCACTGCTTGCAGGATCTAAGAAGCATTTCCTACCAGATGCCCTAGAGCTGCCACATCCTCCCTTACCAGAGAGGGCAATAGAAAAAAAAAAAGAAACAAAACACTCACTCAACAAAGACAAGACTAGATTTTAGCACCTACAATTACAATCATCCCAAACCCATATGCCTAGACACTAGTTTATAAGCACAACCAAAAACAGCCAGGACAATATGACTCCACTATAGTGCTGCAATCCCACTATAGTAGTAGGACCCAGGAATGCCAAATATAGCTGAAGCACAAGAAAAGGATTTCAGAATAGACATTGTAAATATGTTAGCGGTCCTTACAAAGGAAACGAATGAATCTGTGAATGAAATCTATGAAAACACAGAGGAAGGAAATGAAGAAAGCAGTTTAAGACATGGAAGTAGAAATAGAGAAAACCCAAACGGAGGGAAATCTGGAATTAAAAGCTTAGGAACTTGAACAGGAACCTCAGAGGCAAAGCTCACCATCAGAACACAAGAAATACAAGAGAGAATATCAGTCATTGAGAACATGACAGATACAATGGGTACTTCAGCCAAAGAAAATGTTAAATCCGTTTGTGCATTAACATTTGATCTTGGTCCCTGCCTTTGGCCTCATATATTGCCCCAGTTGCACAATTGTCACCTATACTGAGGGAGCCTAACAGACTTAATAAACAAAATGGATCTAACAGGAATTTACAGCACATTTCACCCAAACACAAAAGAATATGCCTTCTTCTCAGCACCTCATGGAATTTTCTCCTAATTGACCACATACTGGGCCAGGTGGTGAAGATCAGATAAAAGGAAATTGAAGTAACCTCCTGCATCCTATCTGACAACCATGGATTAAAGATGGATATCAACAACAACAGAAAGCTTTCAAAGTCATAGAAACTGAACAACTCTCTGCTGAATGAAAAAATGGGTCAAGATAGAAATTAGATTTTCTAGAATTTAATAAATATGACTACATATCATACCCAAAACTTATGGGACACAATGAATGCAAAAGGGGAAATTCATAGCATTAGTTGCCTATATAAAAATAAAATAAGGCCAGGCACAGGTAGTCCACAGCCTTAAATCCCAGTACTGGGGAGGCAGAGGCAGGAGGATCTCAGTGAGTTCAAGGCCAGCCTGGTCTATAGAGTACTCACTCCAGGACATGCAGGGTTACCCAAAGAAACTGTCTCAAAATCAAACAAATGAAAAAAAACCACAGAAAGAAGAGATCTCCTATTAGTAACTATTCTAGATTTAGTAACTTATTTCAGCACACCTGAAAGCTCTAGAACAAAAAGAAAAGTCATACCCTAAAGGAATAGACAGCAAGAAAGAATCAAAGTCTGAGCAGAAATGAATAAAATAGAAACAAGCAAACAAAAATAATACAAAGAATCAATGAAACAAAGGGTTGAATTTTGAGAAAAATCAGCAAGATTGTCAATCCTTTATCCAAATTAACTAAAAGATTGAGGGAATACCCAAATTGACAAAATTAGAGCTAAAAATGTGGACATAACAACAGATACTAAGGAAATCCAGAGAATCATAAAGAAATACTTTAAAAATTGAACTCTACCACTAAATTGGACAACTTAGAAGAAATGAGTAATTTTCAAAGTTAAGACTGGACAAGCGGTTTAAACAGACCTGTAACTCCTAGTGAAATGGGAGCTATAATTAAAAGTCTCTCAACAGCAAAGCAAAGCAAAGTAAAACAAAGCAAAGCAAAACAAAACAAAACAAAACAAGCGTAAGGCAGATGGTCTTAGCCCAGAATTCTGCCAAACTTTCAGAGAGGAGTTAATGCCAATACTCCTCAAATTATTCCACAAAATAGAAACAGATCAAACATTGCCCAATTCTTTCAATGAGGCTAAAGTTACTACTCTGATACCCAAACCACATGAAGACCCAACAAAGAAAAAGTTCTGCTGGAGATATTACCATCCCTAATGTCAATTTGTACTACAGAGCTATAGTTATAAGACAGTAGGGTATTGGCACAAAAACTGACCTGTTGATCAATGGAATCTAATTGAAGACCCAGTCATAAATTCACATATTTATGGGCACATTATTTTTAAATAAAGAATCCAGAAATATACACTGGCAGTAAAAAAGAATCTTCAACAAATGGTGCTCATCAAACTGTATGGTTGCATGTAGAAGAATCCAAACAGACCCATACTTGTTACCTTTCACAAAACTCAACTCCAAATGGATCAAAGACCTCAACATAAAACCTGATACCCTGAACCTGACAAAAGAGAAAGTGGAGGATAGTTTTGAACTTATCATCACCGTAGACAACTTCCTGAACAAAACAGTGATAGCACAGACATTAAGATCAACAATTAATAAAAGAGACCTCATGAAACTGGAAAACTTCTGCAAACAAAGGACACCATCATTTCAACAACGAGGCTGCCTACAGAATGGGAAAAGATTTTTACCAAGTATGCATCTGATAGAGGTCTAATACACAAAATAATAAAGAACTCAAAAATATTAAGAAATCAAATAACCCAATTTAAAAAGAGGTTTTAGATCCAAGTAGATCAATCTAAAAAGAGGAAACTCAAATGGCTGAGAATTAAATGTTCATTATCCTTAGACTTCAGGGGCATGCAAATCAAAACTACTTTGAGATTTCACCTTATACCTGTCAGAATGGCTAAGATCAAGAAAACAAGTGACAGCTCATGCTGGCAAGGGTGTTGAATGAGGGTAACACTCCTCCATTGCTGAGGTCCAGAAGTCTGTGATGGGCCCAGAGGTGACTTAGGAAGATGCAGATGACAGGATTGGGCATGCCTTGTCCTTGACTCAACCCATTTGGGACCTAATACTAACCAAGTTAGGAAACTAGAAGCCAATCTCCATGCCCTACTGACCAGAATGGGAGCACCTGCTAGAGACCAGCTAATTTCTCTAAGTTATGTTGCTGGTGGTTTTTTTCCAGCCTGGTCCCACTTCTGTGTTAGCCCCAAATAAACAAACAAATGTGCATATTAATTATAAATGTTGACCGATGACTAGGGCTTCTTATTGGCTAGCTCTGTCTTAACTATTAACCTGTTTCTATTAATCTATGTATTTCCATGTTGTCTTATCTTACTGGAGAATGCTTGGTGTGCTATTTCTTCCTGGTCCTTACCTGGAGACTGTTCTGGCAGGCTCCTTTTACCTATCTTTCCCAGAATTCTCCTCGTCTCCTATGAGGCTCCCTGTGCTTACTGAGAATATAGCTCAATTGATCCAGATGCCCCAGCAACCCAGAAGTCTATCAATATTGTGATTCTGTCAGCTCCAGGTATTCACAGAAGGAACTAAAATTGAAGGGGTTTAAAGCAATGACTATGTTACAGTTACTAGAAAAAACAAGAGCCTCTAACAATAGAGACACCAAAAGAAGGAGATGCAGGGGACAAGAGACTTGCAAAAATAGTGTTGGCTTCTTTCAGGGACCTGGATCTTTGAGGCTGAAGGACAGTCCAAACAGCCTAAAAATCATGAAAAAAATTGCATGATATGGAGGAGGGCAGGACCACATTGAATAGATGAGAGCATGGTAAATGACCTTTCTTCCAGACAGGTCCTCAGAATTAGAAGCATTCAGACAAATATGCTACTGGATAAAGCATCCTGTCCTTAACTTAGGAAATGGTTGTTGACTTTGTCCAGATCCAAGGTTCTGGTCTGGTGGTCTTTCTTGGTAGTCTTGAACTCTGTAACACCAGCAGCCATTGACCAACACATAACCAACTCTGTGGCATCTTTGGAGCTTCTTTGTCTCATAGCATTAAGTCAGTTTTTTTTGTTGTTATTTTTTGTTTTTGTTTTTTAACATTACAGGTTCATTGCACATGTGTTCTAGCTTCTGGCTTCATGTTTTTATGGGACTCCTGTGTGTGTGTGTGCATGAGGTGTGTGTTTCTCTGCATCTACTTACATTTCTTGTGTTTGGTTATCAGATGTCAGAATAGTGCTGTGAGCCTTTCTGCTTATGGCTAGTTACTGTACTGAATGGGTAGTTTTCTATTTGTGGACTAGTTACTGCACTGAATGGATGGTATTTCCACTTGTGGACCAGTTACTGTACTGAATGGGTGGTATTTGCTTGGATGTATTAAAGGTTGGCATTGTTATTCTCTGAAAAAAAAAAAACACTGGTTGTACTTCCAGAGGTCCTGAGTTTGATTCCCAGCAACCACATCATGACTCACACCATCTATAATGAGATCTGTGCAGGCATACATGCCAACAGGACACTGTATACACATAATAAATAAAATAAATCTTTAAAAAATCTATGTTCAATAAAAGAAAAAATAAAAAGGATTATTAACATTTAAATTTTTTCCAAATAGATGCATCTGAACATTAGCGTATATTAATTCAATAATGATTATCTAAAAGGATATATACTAAGAATTGGAAGTGTTGATTTTAAGGCATTCTTAATTTTCAACAATTTGTTAAGCAATTTTCTTTCTTTGGGTTCTCAGTTGCTCATATGCAAAATGATGATGTGAATGTAGTCTTATATTAGACAGTGGTCTATTTTTCATTCTATTGCTGTGACAAACATCATGGCCAAAAGCAAATTAAAGGAGGACAGGATTTATTTTTGCTTATAGATTACAGCCCACCATTAAGGAAAGTCAGACCAGGAACTCAAGCAGAAACTTGAAGGCAGAAATCAAGGCTGTTTGCTCACCCCAAACTTATGCTAAACAAGCTTTTGAATATGGTCCAAGACACCTGCCCAGAGAATAGCATCACTCACACCCACAGTGGATGGGGCATTCCTACATCAGTTAACAACAGAGAATCCCCAACAGATATATCCACAGGCCTGTCTTATCTGTACAAGCCCTTGATTGTGACTTCCTTCTCAGATGACCCTAGCCTGTGTCAAGTCAGCAATGGAAGCTGACTAGAATAGATCACTTTATATGAGGAGGGCTAAGAGAGGAGAAAATGAGAGGACGGAGCTCGCCCACTTACACTTCTATCTTTGCTTGAATTCCTTCCCAGCCCCCTTTCCCAGCATTAGCAGCTGCCCTCTCACTTATACATGTAGAGTATCCAGAATATTCAGATCCAAACCTAATCTGTGTTAATGTGAAGTTTACATGGGAATCCAAGACAAATGAAGACTCACAAGTAAGTGTTCATTCAAATGTTAAGGCTGCTATAGTTTGAATATCACTGTTCCCATAAGGTTCATGTCATAGAACTTGGTCCTCAGTTTGGCACCATTGGGAGTTAGTAGAATGCTTTGAGGTGGAGCATCCTAGACTGAAGTAAGGTTATTGAGACTCTGTCCTTGATGCGACATTGGGATCCCAAGCCTTTCCAGTTTTTCTCTTTACCGCCCAGCTGCCTTGATGTGAGATGCTTCCTTTACAATGTTACACTTCTACCCCAATTCACTGATTCAGAGGTCCAAATCTTGGGGCCATGGAATCACAGAGTGAAACCACTGAAAATGTGAACTTTGTTCCTCTAGACAAACATCTCAGTATGTATGCCTGGAACTCAGTATGTAGACCAGACTGACGTTAAATGACCTCAAACACACAGAGACTCCCCACCTACCTGTCTCCCCTTAGAGTTAGGATTAAAAGCATGGGCACCACACCTTTCCCACCTACACTTTGCTTATCCATAGTATTTTTTCACAGTAATGGAAGTCTGGATGATACAAAAACCAAAAGATGAAAATAACCCAAATGCCCATTAACTGTTAAATGGTTTAAAAAATAGCATATCCACCCACTGAAATATTAATTAGCCATAAAGGGAACTGATACATGCTATAACATAACTGAACCTTGAAAACACTCTGCTGAGACAGAAGACAGATGCAGAAGGGTGAATATTGCATGATTCCATTTATACAAAATATCCAGAATAAGTAACTCCGTGGAGACAGAAAGTAGATTAGACATCGGAATGAGCTGCCTGAGAGTGGGGCAGGAGTGAGGGCTAATGGACATGGGTTTCTCTTGGGGTTGATGAAGGTGGTCTAGAATTGATTGAAATGATGTTTACACAACTCTGGGAACAGACTAGATACTTTTATGTGCAAATTTTAAATGGGAAATTATGTGGTTTGTGGATTGCATCTCAATACAGCAGCTATTAAAAAATCTATTTTGAAAGATGAAGGGGACAGAATTGTGACTCATTCAGTTTCTAGGTGAGTCTCAGAAGAACTTCTCATATAAAACAAACAATCTAAAAATGTCTGTAAGTCAACAATGAGTCAGGGAATATATTTCTGGAAATTCTATTAAGGACAAAAGAAATTAAGAGGGAATGGAATAAAAAGAGTATGGTGCTAAAATTTGGTAATAGGGGGGCAAATTAAATCTTTCCTGTAAAAGCTAAGGGGTATAGCCAAATGGCTATGCATCAAGCATTACTTGGGTGGCAAGGAAATTAATCTGTTTCAAGAGTTCTACATATTTTTGCTCCTTACAAAATTTAAAACTTTAAAATATTTGTTTGTAAATCTTATAAAAATTTTCTCTTAATTAAACAATATTTATTTTATTGTTTTCATTTCTCTCTCTCTGTCTCTCTGTCTCTCTGTCTCTGTCTCTGTCTCTGTCTCTGTCTCTGTCTCTCTGTCTCTCTCTCTCTCTCTCTCTGTATACATAAAAGTACTTGTGCTTCCAGAAGTCAGGAGAAGGTAATGGATCCCCTAGAGCTGGAGTTACAGGGGGTTGTGAGCCACCAAATGGTGCTGGAAACTGAACTCTGGTCCTCTGTAAGATCAGCAAGTGCCTTTAAGCACTAGATCATCTCTCCAGTCCATCTTAAACTTTTTCTTCTTCAAAGAAAGTGTTTTCATGAAAACTTGACAAACCTAGTTCTATCCCTGGGACCCTTGTAAAGGTAGAAAGGGAGAACTGATTCTGCAAAATTGTCCTTTGCCACACACACAGCAATAATAATGATGATAATAATAGTTTTAAAATTCTCTATTATCAAGACCACCCCAAGCAATCTGTGAATTTGGAAGGCAATGGTTAGTAAATTCCCTCCTCCCTGCTCACAGACAAACTATCATCAGATGTTGGCACCATTAGAGACTCATTATAATGTCATTTTATTTATGTGGATGTAACTAGCAATTGAGAATCACCTATCCATTAATTTCCTAAAGATCTACCAACTCTTTTCTAATTATTAGGTACCCTCACTGGATGAAAAACAAACTCTTATGAAACCTGAGACATAAATTCCATCCATATACCATATAAGGACAAACACTGAGATATAGGGAGCTCTACTATCTCATATCAAAAAAGCTAGGGAAAGGTAGAGCTGTGTGAAGTCTGATGCCTGGGTGGCAGCTTCAAATGACCAAGCTAAACTGGACCACTTTCTTTCTCTTCCTTAGCAATATGGAAGGAACCACTTACTCTTAGGATTCTTGACGATCTTAAACCTTGTGGCAGAGTCCTGTGGGTGACTTCATCCTTCTGAAACTAGAGTTTCAAGCTGTACACATATACACACATGCATACATACACCCCACACATCACAGAGACTGACACTAGGTCAGGGATCTTTATATCTGGGATCCATTTTAATAGAAACTGTGGAAGTATTCAGGAGAAAAAACTAAGGAGAAATCCAGCAGGCTTGGATGGATGCTGGAATTTTGTGCAGAGGGTTCAGACACAGTGAGCTTTGCTGCTGGTTCAGCTGTTCTAGGCATGCTCTTCCTATGGTTTCTAATAAAGCGTTACTGCTGCCCAGAGCTGAAGGTCAACAGAGACACTAACAGGCCTGAAGGGAAAGGTAGGTGTAACTAGAAATTTCTTGTCCTGCCTGTTCCTGCAATCGCTTTTAAAATAACCACTCTTGAGACTAAATATTAATTACAAACTGTTTGGCCTATTAGCTCAGGCTTATTATTAACTAGCTCTTACAGTTTAAATTAACCCATTTCTATTAGTCTATATTACTTTACATGTTGCTTCTTCAGGAGGCTACTGACTTCTCCCTGACTCTGCCTTCATTCTCCCTATATCTCTGTTTGAATTTCCTGCCTGACTATATTCTGCCTGGCTATTGGCCAAATCAGCTTCTTTATTAACCAATGGTAATAAAGCATATTCATAACACACAGAGGGGTATCCCACATTAGGTAGGTGCCTTGGCAGTAGAGAGATAGTGGGCACAAAGAAAATTGGACTTTGACAAAGATACAAAAGCAAGTGAGTAAGCTGCTTTCTTTTGTCTTTTAAAATATGCAACACTTTTTTGGAAAACTTTTTATTTTATGTGTATGGATGTTTTGCTTGCATGCATGTACAAGCACCAAATGTTTACAGTGTTCAAAGAGACCAGAAGAGGGCACGCAATAACCTAGAATTGGAATTATCAGCTGTTGTGAGTTACCATGTGGGTGCTGGGAACTGAACCCAGGTCTTCTGGAGGAGCACTCAATGCTCTTAACCCACAGCCATCTCTCTAGTCCCCAAACCTATTTTAATTAAAATATAATTGCAACACTTTCCCCTTCCTTTTCATCCCTCTTTCAACAATCATTCTTTGTATGGGGGTGAGATCCTATGAGAATTCCCCCTTCTGTATTAGTATGTCTATTGATATTGTCACTGTTCAGGTCTTGTTTGGTGTTCTTCCTCTTACAGTCTTCCTGCCCACCCCCACCACGCCCTTCTACAATAGTGCCCAAGTCATAGATCCAGGCGCTATGAAGTTGATGTATCCATTGGGACTGGAGTCCCCATGATTCTGCACTGTATCCAGCTGTGTTTTTTTTGTGATTTTTTTCATTTTGTTGTGACAAGAAGCTTCTTTGCTTATCTGTGGGTATAAGGAAAATATTTGGAATATAATTAGAAATTATGCTGGTCTAGCAAAGATAAGATAGTAGTTGTCTTTTAAGATTTGACCTCACTAACACTGGATCCCCTAGTTGTCTACATTTCCAGTACCAGGAAATATTTCCCTTCTAAGTAGTGGGCCTCAAGTCCAATTAGACAGCTCTTATGACTCCTAACTTGGGAGCATCACTTACTGTATCTTTAGAGATAGCTTAATTTGCTGGTCATCGTGATTTGCCAGCATCACAACTGGGTAGGACTATCAGCTGCTTGCCTCCCTTGGCAGCTTGGGCAGAAACCTCTGTCTATCCTGAGTACTTTCTGATACTATGGAAGCTAGGTCAAGCTCAACTTATCCTAAGACAATTTTAACCATTTTAAAGTACCTAATTCAATGGTACTAAGCCATTCCCAATTTTGTACAATTCATCTAGTTTCAGAAAATTTCCCATCATCCCAAAAGGCTACCTTGCACTAAACAAGTACTCAGTTCCTTCTACTCCTCTACCTCAGCTCTGGCAGCCTATTGTCTGCTTTCTGTCTCCAGGAGCTTCAGACACAGATGGCCATAACAGCATTGTTCACATATTCTTCCAAAAGGTGGTATCAACCTATATGCCATTAAGATGTGATATGTCCATGAAGGGAGTATTACTCGACTGCAAAGACAATGAGGTCCTATACATGCCACAGCACAATGAAAGCCCTGAGCTTGAGCTACTGTGTCTCTGATGTTAGAAACAGATGTGGGATGTCACACAAGGGCCCTCTGGCTGGACACTGGGAAGTTTCTTTTCTACTCCTGGGCACACATGAGGTCTTCCATTTCACAGCATTGAAAGTGTCAGACTCTTCAACTCTAAAGCTGAGGCAACCGACTCCCGCTGCCTATGTTATTTTAAAATTTTGCATTTTAGTGGTTTTCCAAAGTGTTTAAAACATTCTAAAGCAGACAGCAATTTAGCAATTTACAGAGTCACTGTAAATTGAGAGAGTCTTGTGTATCCCAGCTAGCCTCAAGTTTGCTATTTTATTGAGAAAGACTTTTTTTTTTGAGACAGGTTTCTCTGTATTGTTTTGGAGCCTGTCCTGGAACTTGCTGGGTAGACCAGGATTGGTCTCAAACTCACAGAGATCCACCTGCCTCTGCCTCCCGAGTGCTGGGATTAAAGGCGTTCGCCACCACCGCCCGGCCGAGAAAGACTTTGTACTTCTGATTCTTCTGCCTCTCCCTCCAAAGTGCTGGGATACAGCAGTGCACCACCATTCCCAGTTTGTATGGATCTAGTGCATACCACCAACTAAGCAACATCCCCAGTTCTTTATGCTACTCATTCAGTCTTACTTCCTGGACCTCTTAGACTAATACATATATTCCTGTAACTATACACAGTCCATACATACCTGTAACTATACATAGTCCATATATACTTGTAACTGTACATAATCCATATATGCCTATAACTATACAAGGTCCACATGCACCTATAACTATGTAGTCCATATATCCACGTAACTGTGTATACTCCATAGAGACATGTTAATGCACATAATCTATATATGCCTATAACTATGTAGTCCATATATCCATGTAACTATGTATAGTCCATAGATACCTGCCTTTACCCACACCTGTATATGGTTCCCATCTCCTTTAACTCCTCTGTCTTTGAGACCTGCCTTCCTTTTCTTCTGTGAATGTTTTTATATTTGCAGACATATTTTAATTTATAAGAGATTGAGAACATTAGTTTGTATTTTCCTTTGAAAAGCACCCTATTTGTATTACATAGTTATGAAATTTTACATGATTTCACTGAAAATATCAAGTGCATCGCTGGTGGGGTGGCACATATCTTTAATCCAAATGCAGAGGCAGAGGCAGGAAGATTTCCGATGGGGGGTGTCCTTCTGTATATGTGTTTATCTTATTGGTTGACGAATAAAACACTGTTTGGTCAATAGCGACAGGAAGATAGGCAGGATTAGGAGATGAGAATTCTGGAAAAGTAGGCAGAGAGAGGACTGCAAAGAAGACACCATTTAACCAGCAAAGAAGTAACAGTTTCGGGCATTCTCTGGTAAGCCAAGACCATGTGAAAATACATAGATTAATAGTTATGGATTAATAATTAAGAGAGAGCTAGCTAGTAAGAAGCCTTAGCCATTGGTCAACAGTTTTATAATTATTATAGTGTCTGTGTGCTTATTAAGGGTTGGAGTGCAGTGGGACCAGGCAAGAAAGAAAACTCCAGCAACAGATCTCTGAGTTTAAGGCCAGCCTGATGTATACAATAAGTTTGAGGTCAGCTAAGGCTACATAGTGAGTCTTTCTTTCTATCTTTCAAGACAGGGTTTTTATAGCATTGACTGTCCTGGAACTCACTCTGTAGACCAGGCTGGCCTCAAACTCACAGAGATCCATCTACCTCTGCCTCCTGAGGCTAGAATTAAAGGAGTACTCCACCACAGCCTGGCAAATAAATAAATAAATAAATATTTAAGGAAAGTATCAAGTATAAGTTTTAAAATCCTTTTCCCTTACATGTTTGTTTGGTCTTGTGACATCACTGGTCTTCAAATGTCACATGTTCCATGTTGCCTATTACATATTGGTTGGTGGGTGGTACATGCTTGGAGTCTGAAGAGATTTGGCAACTGTAGTCATGCTGGATGGCTTGGCTATGCTCATTTTATGTTTGAGTAGTTGTAATATAAAATCTTCATCTCTTTGTCATATGCAGAATCTAGGAGATCACTTCCAGATCCCTGCTGTGGTCTGGGGTCCTAAAGTGGATAGAAGATAGGGAGTGTGGTCTTGTAGCTTCTCCTCCAACCAGCTGGGCCTGCTGATATTGTCCTGTGGACCTTCTGAAGAACCTGGCTCCAGTCACAAAGGTGTGGGGGTCATTGGTTATGGGATATGGGAGAACACATGTGGGTGAGCATCTTTCCAGGCTTTTAATTGTCTGTGCTTATGCTGTGTTGATTTCCATCAATAACAGCCAGGACAATATGTCTCCCCTAGAGCCCAGAAATCCTACCACAGCAGGCATTGAGTATCATAGCATAACTGAAGTGCAAGTTAAAGTCCTTAACATAGTCTTTATGAATATGTTAGAGGTCCTTAAAAAGGAAATGAATAAACACCTTAAAGAAATCTATGAAAACACAAACAGTGGAAGGAAATGAATAAAAATATCTAAGAACTGAAAGTGGAAACTGAATTGTGGTGATATATTATTTATGATTTATTAAAGCTTACCTGAGGATTCAAAAAGCAAAATCAGCCTCAAGCTATGGAGATCAGGTAGTGGTGGCGCACATCTTTAATCCCAGGATTTAGGAGAAAGGCAGATGGATCTCTGAGTCCAAGACTACCCTGGGCTACCAGAGAGTGAATCAGTGCTCTGGCATTTAATCCCAGGATTTGAGAGGTATAAAAGGTAGAGGCATTTCAGTCTGAGAATTAGTCTCTAGTCACACTGAGGAGAATTTAGCAGTCTGAGTGAATCTGAGGGGCAAAGACGTTGCGAGCAGTCTGAGAATCGTCACTTTGGTCTGAGCTGAGGTAGAAGTAAAGTAGTGACTGCCTGCTTTGCTTCTCTGATCTTCAGCTTATAGTTTGAACCCCAATATCAGACTCTGCATCTTTTATTTTTCATGCTACACAGAATCAATAAGGAATAGCAAATGGAGGGGAATCTGGATATGAAAAATTTTGGAACTTGAATGGGACCCTAAGAGGCAAGCTCCACTAAGATAATACAAGAAATGTATGAGAGATTGTCAGTCATTGAAAAACCAGTAGAAAAAATGGGTACCTCAGTCAAAGAAAATGTCAAAAAAATTCAGACACAAAAGTTCAGGAAATCTGGGACATTACAAAATAACCAAATTTAACAATAGTAGGAATAGAGTAAGAAGAACCCTACCTCAAAGGCACAGAAAATATTTTCAATAGAATCATAGAAGAAAATTTCCCTAACCTCAAGAAAGAAATATCAAGGATCAAGAAGCATATAGAACACCAAGTAGACTGGACAAGAAAGTCCCCTCAGCACATAATAATCAAAACATTGAAACATAAAGAACAAAGACAGATATCGAAAATTGCAAGGTGAAAAGTCAGACCTATTATAATAACCAGACTTCTCAGTAGAGATTCTAAAAGCCAAAAGGGCCTGGAAAGGTGTGGTGCTGATTCTAAGAGACCATAGATGTCATCCCAGACTACTATACCCAGCAAAAATCTTAACACAGTAAATGGAGAACAAAAGACATTCCACGATGAAACCAAATTTAAATAATAACTCTCTACAAATCCACCCCTACAGCTAGGAGGAAAACTCCAACCTAAAGAGGAAATGAGGGAATGAATAATCCTAGACCAGCAAATCAGAAAAGGGAGGTGTGTGTGCAGTCACGCAAACCAACCAAAACAAAATAACAGGAAGCAAACAACACTGCTCATTCATGTCTTTCAATATCAGTGCTCTTAATTCCCCAATAAAATGATGCAGAATGGATGTGAAAACAGGATCCATTCTTGCTACATCCAAGAAGCCCACCTTAACATTAAGGATAAACATCACCTCATAGTCAAAGGATGGAAAAAGATATTATAGTAAATAGACCTAAGAAAGCAGTTGTAGCCATTTTAAAATCTGAAAAAAATAGACTTAAAATCAAAACTAACTGGAAGAAATAGAGAAGAACACTGCATAGTCAACTATAAAAAAATCACTAAAAGGACATTGCATCTATGCCTCAAAAAGAAAGGCACTGGAATTTATAAAAGAACTCATTGGTCCTCACACAGGGGTAGTGGGTGACTATAGTAACCCATTCACACTAATAAAGAAATCATCAAGACAAAAATTACACAGAAATTCTGGAACTAAGAGATGTTATAAATATACAATCAAAAAAAAAAAGAAAGGAAGGAAGGAAGAAAGGAAGGAAGGATCTTTAACCTGTGGGGCTGGTCAACCTCTATGGTTGCATGTAGAAGAATGAAAATAGATCCATACTTACCACTCTGCACAAAACTCTACTCCAAATGGATCAAAGACCTCAGCATAAAACCAGATACAATAAATATGATTGAAGATAAAGTGGGGAATAGCCTTGAGCTCCTTGGAGAAGACTTCCTGGACAGAACATTATTAGCATAGGCACTAAGAACAACAGATAATGAAAAGCACATCTTGAAACTGAAAAACTGAAAAGGACACCATTATTTGGACAAAGTAGTTGCCTACAGAATGAGAAAAGTTTTTTTTTTTACCAAGTATGCCTTTAATAGAGGACTAATATCAAAAATACATAAAGAACTTGAAAAACTGGAATATAAAGAAAACAAATAACTGAATTAAAAATGGAATACCAGGGCAGAGGGCAAAGGTGAGCACCGGGTCCCCATCTTAGATCCGAATTCCTCCCGCTCACCCTCTCTCGGATCCCCTGGCTTGGGGACAGCAGCCAGGTCGACTCCCCCCGACAGATGACCAAGTGACCAGGGGCCTGCAGAGAGAGCTGGTCCACTTCCATCCACACTTAGGGCAGAGGACAGAGACAACCAAGTGACCAGGAGCTAGCAGAGAGCTGGTCCACTTCTGCCCACACCCAGGGCACAGGGCAAAACCAGGTCGACTCCTCCCCGGACAGAGGACCAAGCTACAAGGAGCCTGAGAGAGAGCTGGTCCACTTCTGCCCAAACTCAGGGCAGAGGGCAGAAGACAGAGAGTATTGGATTTGCTTGCACCCACCGAAAGGGAATCCTGGTCGCCTACCCACCAGGAGAGGAAGAGACTCTTTTTAAACCCACTGGAGAAGTGATGGGGGAGAGGCAATATAAGAACAAACTCAGCAACAGAAAAACAAATATGACACCACCAGAGTCTAGGGATTCTACACCAGTAAGATCTGAACACCCCAATGTAGATGAAGCAGAAGGGAATGACCTCAAAAACACCTTCATGAAAATAATAGAGGCCCTCAAAGAGGATGTGAGAAAATCCCTTAAAGAAATGGAAGAAAAAAGAACCAACAAATGCAAGAAATAGAAGAGAAAACAAACCAAAAAATCCAATAGATGCAAGAAAGGGAGAAAAACATGAAACAAAAATTACAAGGAATAATTCAAACAGTGCAAGGATTGAAAGCTGACATGGAGACAATTAAAATCACAGTCTGAAGGAATGCTGGAAATAGAAAAACTGGGGAAACGGTCAGGTATTATAGATGCAAGCATAATCAACAGAATACAAGAGATGGAAGAGATAATCTCAGATGTTGAAGGCATACTATGAGAAATAGATTCATCAATCAAAGAAAATCTGAAGTCCAACGAATCCCTAATACAAAATGTCCAGGAAATATGGGACACCGTGAAAACACCAAACTTAAGAATAATAGGCATAGAAGAAGGTAAAGAAATGCAACCCAAAGGGACAGAAAACATATTCAACAAAATCATAGAAGAAAACTTTCCCAATCTAAAGAAAGACATGCCAATGAAGGTACAAGAAGCTTACAGAACACCAAATAGAGTGGATGACATAAAAAAGTCCCCTTGCCACATAATAATCAAGACCCAAAGCATACAGAATAAAGAAAGAATACTTAGAGCAGCTAAGGGAAAAGGTCAAATAACATATAAAGGCAAACCTATACGAATTATATCTGATTTCTCCATGGAAACTCTAAACGCCAGAAGGTCCTGGATAGATATTCTATCAACACTAGGATACCACGGATGCCAGCCCAGACTACTATACCCAGCAAAGCTTTCAATCACTATAGATGGAGAAAACAAGATATTCCATAAAAACCAGATTTAAACAATACGTATCCACTAACCCAGCCCTACAGAAAGTTCTGGAAGGAAAACTCCAGTCCAAGAAAGTTAACTACAACCAGAAAAACATAGGCAATAGAGAATCCCACTTTACCAACACCCAAAAGAGAAAAGGGGCGGATATCCACATACAATTCCACCAAGAACAACCATTCTAAAACAAAAGAGAACGAGCAATCAAAGGTCATTAATATCCCTCAATATTAATGGTCTTAACTCACCCATAAAAAGGCACAGGCTAACAGAATGTATTTGAAGACAGAACCCATCCTTCTGCTGCATACAAGAAACACACCTCAGCCACAAAGACAGACATTCCCTCAGAGTTAAGGGTTGGGAAAAGATTTTCCAATCAAATGGTCCCAAGAAACAAGCAGGGTCAGCAATCCTACTATCTAAAAAAACTAGATATTAAACTGAAATCAATCAAAAGAGATGGAGAGGTCATTTCATATTCATCACAGGAAAAATCCACCAAGATGAAGTCTTGATTCTGAACATCTATGCCCCAAATCCAAAGGCATCCACATCCGCAAAACAAACATTACTAAAACTCAAACCACACATAAAACCTCACACACTTATAGTGGGAGACTTCAACACCCAATGCTCACCACTAGACAGGAACACCAGACAGAAACTTAACAAAGAAACAAAGGAACTAGTAGAAGTTATGACCCAATTGGGTTTGACAGACATCTATAGAACATTCCATCCAAACACAAAAGAATATACCTTATTCAGTGCCACATGAAACCTTCTCAAAAACTGACCACATACTTGGAAACATAGCAAACCTCAACAGGTACAAAACAAATTGGAATATCTCCATGTATTTTATCAGACCACCATGCTTTAAAATTAGAGTTCAACAACAATACTAATTGCAGAAACCCTACAAACTCATGGAAATTGAATAATGAGCTATTGCACCACTCCTGGGTCAAAGAAGAAATAAAAAAAGAAATTAAAGACTTCCAAGAATTCAATGAGAATGAAGATACAACATATCCAAACTTATGGGACACTTTGAAAGAAGTGCTAAGAGGAAAGTTCATAGCACTAAGTGCCCACATGAAGAAACTACAGAATAGTTACACTAGAGAATTAACAGCACAGCTGAAAGCTCTAGAACACAAAGAAGCAAACTCACCCAGGAGGAGTAGATGACAGGAAATAATCAAACTGAGGGTTGAAATCAATAAAGCAGAAACTAGGAAAACAATAGAAAGAATCAATGCAACGAAGAGTTGGTTCTTTGAGAAAATCAACAAGATAGACAAACCTTTGTCCAAACTGACCAAAAGGCAGAATGTGAACATACAAATTAACAAAATCAGAAGTGAAAAGGAGTCGTAACAACAGACACTGAGGAAATCCAGAGAATCATTAGGTCATACTTTGAAAACCTGTACTCCACAAAATTCAAAAATTTAAAGAAAATGGACAACTTCCTGGATAGGTATCACATGCCAAAATTAAATCAAGAACAGATAAGCAATTTAAAAGTCTTATAACACCTAAGGAAATAGAAGCAGTCATTAAAAGTCTCCCAACCAAAAAAAAGCCCAGGGCCACATGGCTTCAGTGCAGAATTTTACCAGAAATTCAAAGAACAGCTTATACCAATTCTTCTCAAAGTATTCCATGCAACAGAAACGGAAGGGTATTTACCAAACTCTTTTTACAAGCTTCAATAACATTGATACCCAAGCCACACAAAGACACAACTAAAAAAGAGAACTTCAGACCAATTTCCCTCATGAACATTGATGCAAACATACTCAATAAAATACTGGCAAATTGGATCCACACATCAAAAAACTCATCCACCATGATCAAGTAGGCTTCATTCCAGGGATGCAGGGATGGTTCAACATACGAAAATCTATCAATGTAACCCACCATATAAACAAGCAGAGAAACAATAATCACATGATCATCTCACTAGCCTTTGACAAAATCCAACACCCCTTCATGATAAAGGTCTTGGAGAGATCTGGGATAACAGGAACATACCTAAACATAATAAAAGCTATAAAAAACAAACCAACAGCCAACATCAAACTAAATGGAGTGAAACTCAAGGCCATTCCTCTAAAATCAGGAACAAGACAAGGCTGTCCCCTCTCCCCTTACCTCTTCAATATTGTACTCAAAGTTCTAGTTAGAGCAATAAGACAACAAAAGGAGATCAAGGGGATACAAATTGGAAAGGAAGAGGTCAAACTTTCACTATTTTCAGATGATATGATAGTTTACATAAGTGATCCAAAAAACTCTACCAGGGAACTCCTGCAGCTGATAAATACTTTCAGCAAAGTGGCAGGCTACAAGATCAACTCATGAAAATCAGTAGCCCTACTATATACAGACGATAAGAGGGCCTAGAAAGAAATCAGAGAAACATCATCCTTTACAATTGCCGCACACAACATAAAGTACCTTGGCGTAATGCTAACCAAACAAGTGAAAGACCTGTATTGTGAGAACTTTTAGTCTTTAAAGAAAGAAATTAAAGAAGCCCTCAGAAAATGGAAAGATCTCCCATGCTCTTGGATAGGTAGCATCAATGTAGTAAAAACAGTAATCCTGCCAAAAGCAATCTACAGACTCAATGCAAACCCCATCAAAATTCAAGCACAATTTTTCATAGACCTTGAAAGAACAATTCTCAACTTTATATGGAAAAACAAAAAGCCCAGGATAGCCAAGACAACCCTGCTCAACAAAGCAACATCTGGAGGCATCAGCATTCCTGACTTCAAGCTCTATTATAGAGCTATTGTCCTGAAAACAGCTTGGTATTGGAACAAAAATAGACAGGTAGACCAATGGAATCAAATTGAACACTCTGAGATTAATCCACAAACCTATGAACAGCTGATTTTCAACAAAGGAGCTAAAATTATACAATGGAAAAAAAGATAGCATCTTCAACAAATAGGGCTGGCATAACTGGATATTGTCATGTAGAAGACTACAGATAGATCCATGTCTATCGCCATGCACAAAACTTAAGTCCAAATGGATCAAAGAACTCAACATAAATCCAGCTACACTGAACCTGTTAGTAGAGAAAGTGGGAGGTACCCTTGAAATGAATTGGTGCAGGAGACTGCTTCTTGAACATAATACCAGTAGCACAAACACTGAGATCGACAATCAATAAATGGGACCTCCTCTAAGGCAAAGGACACAGGCATGGGGCTGGTGGAAGAACAAGTTGGGGGAGCTGGGATTGACATTTAAATCATGCGTGTTTCTAATTTAAATAAAAAAATAGTTGAAAAAATGGGATACATATTGTGGAATGTTTAACTATGTAAAGATGTGTTACATTTCTTTATACAGCATTTGTTTAAAGATGAAAAGATGGGTTGCTGTTTCTCCTTGCCTGCCCAAGGCACCTAATTGGTGTAATAAAGAGCTGAACAGCCAGTAGTTAGGCAGAAGAGGAATAGGTGGGGCTTCCAGACAGAGAATAAAGAGGAGGAGGGCTGTAGGCCCAGAAGGAACTCAAGTAAAAGAGAAGGAGGAAAAGACAAGGGAGGAAAAGAGGGACACACTTGGGGCCAGGAGCCAAGCAGGTGCCAGCTAGACACGGAGAAGCAATGAATTAAGATATACAGAAGGAAAGAAAGGTAAAACGTCCCAAGGCAAAACATGATAAAGTTAAACAGATTAAAATAAAAAGTAGGCTATTCAAAACTAATATCAAGTCTCTACGTCATGGTTTGGGAGCAGGTTAGTGGCTCAAAAGAGAAAGCCTGGTACAGTACACATCTACACAACTCATTATCAAAAGTAGAAACTCCAATGGCTGAGAAACACTTAAAGAAATGTTCTCCATCCTTAGACATCAGGGGACTGCAATTCAAAATTACTTTGAGATTCCATCTTACCTTTGTCAGAATGGGTAAGGTGAATAAAATAAGTGACAGCTATTGTTGCTGAGCCTATGGCATAAGGAGAGCATCCACACATTGCTGTTGGAAGTGTGAACTTGTATAGCCACTGTGGCCATCAGTGTGATAGTTCCCCAGGAAGATGAGAATTGATCTACCTCAAGATCCAGCTGTACCACTCCTGGGCATAGACGTAAGGGACACTTCATCCTATCACAGAGACATTTGCTAAAGGATGTTCAATGCTGCTCAAGTCCTAGTAACCACAATTTGGAAATAACCTATAAGTTGGCCAATGAGTGAATGAATAAAGAAAATGTGTTACATTTACACAATGAAATATTACTTAGTCATTAAAAAATGAAATCATGAAATTCACAGATAAATGGATGGAACTAGGAAAAAAGTCCTGTGGATATGTGGATATTAGTTGTTAAGTCAATAATAACCAAGCTACAATCTATAGAACCACAGAAGTAGGTATAGAGTAAGAGAATATGGATATATATATATATATATATTTCATTAGGATAGGACAATCAAATAGATAGACATGAATGGACAGGGGAGGGCCTATAACAGGAAGACCAACCGGGAGCAAAGGGAAGAGGAGGGCCAGGGAATACAGGGAGACATGGCAAAAATTAAGGGCCACTTGAGGGGTAATATGGAAACCTAACACAGTTAAAGATTCCTAAAAAATGTATATATATGAAGTTTATCTAAATGATGTTTCCAAATAATAGAGGAGAAATAGGCCTAACTTGCTATCCCTTGCCATGAAGTACAAGGACTGGGTTACAGCTAATTAAGTTGTTGTCCCAAGGGGTTCCATGGGAATCTCCAACAGACAAGGCTGTTGCCAAGACTGTAAGTTGTTCTTCACAAATTGACAGCAATACCCCATGACTGAAGATGCCTACAGAACTCACTGGACATGGAGACGTTTAACTGGAGCCCACATAGAGCCTTTACCCCTAGTTTCTAGAGCCTTTGATTCAAGCAAGTACTTTGCAGGCTACCAAAAAAGAAACGTGAACAGCCACAAAGCCTTTGATCTACAATGTTGTCCTGTCTTCAAGATATGGTAGGGCAATAATGGCACAAAGCTGGTAGGAGTAATTAATCTATCTCTGATTTTACTTGAGGCCTACTCCACAAAATGAAACCCAAACCTGACATTGCTTGGGTGACCAAAAATCTGAGACTAGCTATCCCAGAGACCCAGGGTAAAGCCAAATACTATTGTTCTAAGAAAAAAATGTAGCAATAAAATAACATTTTGCTATACCCACAGATCAGTGCCTTGCTCAGCCATGTTTCCTCTTGTAGCAGATGGGAACAAATACAGAGATCCACAGATAATGTACTAGGGGTGAGCCTGCAAAACTATCCGCCCAAAGGGGTGGAGATAGGGAGATTAGCACAGGTAAGGATGAAAGGAAGCGGAAGAAAAAGTAAGCCCTCTTTGGAAGCCTGCTATGCTTCAGACCTTTCAGCTTGTATGTAATTTCTTTCTCTGGTAAATAAATATATTATATTCCATATTGCATTGACCTCCCTTGTCAGCTGGTGTCAGCCTTCAAAGAGTTAGGAGCCCCCACCTGCCCAGCCCATATAGAATGAGAGACCTTAGAACACTCAACCCTAAGGGATGTCTCCATCAAATCCCTCCCTTGAGGACTCAGGGATCCCTGTGGAAGAGGAGAGAGAAAGAGTGTAGGTATTAAAAGGTATGGAGGAAACCAAGAAAACAAAATCCACATGATCAAAGCGTGTATGAATCCACAGAGACTGAAGCAGCAAGCACAGGGCCTTCATGGGTCTGCACCAGGTCCTCCCTGTATACATTATGGTTTCTAGATTGTGTTTGTGTGGGATTCCTGACTGCAAGTGAGCCAGTCTTCGATTCTTGCCCCTTCTTGCGAGTTCTTTTCCTTCTGTTTCATTGTTTTGTCCAATTCCAATTTTTATTTTTCTCTTATTATTTATTTTATTATGATGTCTTAGAAGTCTGTTTTTTTTCTAAACACAGACAGAAAGGGAGTGGATCTAGATGAGAAGGGAGGTGCATAGGAGCTGGGAGGAGTAGACGGAGGGGAAACTGTAATCAGGATGTAGTATGTGAGGAAAAAAATCTGTTTCCTTTTTTTTAAAAACAATTACATATATTTATTTACTTATTTATTTACTATTCCTACTGCAATTTCCATCCCTCTTCTCCTCCCATTCCTTTCCCCATCCTTCCCTCTGCCCCACTCCTAATCCACTCCTCCTTCATTTCTGTTCGGATAGGGAAAGGCCTTCCATGGATGTCAACGAAACATGGCATATCAACTTGCAGTAGAACTAAGCACTTCCCCTTGTATTTAGGCTGGACAAGATGACCTAGTATGAGGAATACGCTTCCAAAAACAAGCCGAAGCTTTAGGGATAGCCCTGCTCCCATTGTTAGGAGTCCCACAAGCAGACCAAGATATAAGACCATCACATACATGTAGAGGGGCTTGGTCAGTCCCATGCAAGTTTCTTGAATGTCTGTTCAGACCCGTGACCTCATATGAGCCCAGGCTAATTGATACTTTGGGTTATCTTGTGTTGTTCTTGACCCCTCTGGCTCTTAAAATTCTTCCTCTCTCTCTTCAGAAGGATTCCCCCAAGCTCAGGCTAATGTTTGGCTGTAAGTCTCTGCAACTGTTTCCACCGATTGATGGGTGAAGCCTCTCTGATGATGGGGCTAGGCACCAATCTATGACTATAGCAGAATATTGTTAGGCATCATTATACTGACTTTTTTTTCTACAATTGTGTTTGGAGAGCCTAGGTATCTGGATAATCTAGCCACTGGGCCTTGGCACTCCAGGAAGTGTCAGGGGTGGACTCACTCTCATGGCATGAGTCTCAGGCTGGGACCAACCTTTGGTTGGATACTCCCACAATCTCTGCACCAACCTTCCCCAAGCATATCCCATAGCCAGGACAGACTGTAGGTAAAGATTATGTGGTTGGATTGTTGTCCCAATCTCTCCACTACAAGTCTTTCCTGGTCAAAGGATATGGTCAGTTCAGACTATGTATCCATTATTGTCTTAAGTATTGTCATCTTTATAGATTCCTGGGAGTATTCCTTGCACAAGGTTTCTACCTGACTCTGAAATGTCCCCCTTTTAAGTCATATCTTTCAGTACCCTCCTCCTCCATCCATTCCTGGCCTGATCCCTCATGTTCCCATCCCCACCTGCCCCCACTCTACCTATGAGATCTCTTCTATTTCCCCTTCCCAGGGAGATTCATGCATCCCCCTGAGTCCTCCTTGTTACTTAGCTTCTCTAGGTCTATGGTTTGTTGCATGAGTGTCTTTTATTTTGCAGCCAATATCCACTTATAAGTGAGTACATACCATGTTTGTCTTTCTTGGTCTGGACTACCTCACTCAGGATGATTTTTTTCTAGTTCCATCCATTTATCTTCAAATTTCCAGATGTCATTGTTTTTAACAGCAGAGTAATGCTCCATGGTATAAATTTTTTTATTCATTCTTCAGTTGGGGGACATTTAGGTTGTTTCCAGATTCTGACTATTATGAATAAAGTTTCTCTGAACACAGTTGAGCAACTGTCTTTGTGGTATGATTGAACATTCTTTGGATATATGCCAAGGCATGGTATAGCTGGATCTTGAAGTATATCAATTATCAATTTTCTGAGAAACAGCCATATTGATTTCCAAAGTAACTGTACAAGTTTGCATTCCCAGCATCAGTGGAGGAGTGTTCTCCTTGCTCTACATCCTCTCCAGCATAAGCCATCATTTGTGGTTTGATCATAGTCATTCTGCCAGGTATAAGATGGAATCTCAGAGTCATTTTGATTTGCATTACCATTTCCCTGATGGCAAAGGGTGGTGAACATCTCTTTAAGTGTTTATCAGCCATTTGAGATTCTTCTGCTGAGAAATCTCTACTTAGGTCTGTACCCCATTTTTAAATTGGATTATTTGGGGTTTTGATGTCTAGTTTATTGAATTATTTTTATATTTTGGAAATCAGCCCTCTGTCAGGTGTGGGGTTGATGAAGATCTTTTCCCATTCTGTAGACTGTCATTTTGTTTTGTTGACTGTGTCCTTGGCCTTATAGAAGCTTTTCAGTTTCATGAGGTTCCATTGATTAGTTGTTAATCTTAGTGTCCGTGCTACTGGTGTAAAAAATCTATTTTCAATGAAAGGATAGAAGAATTTTTTCTTATTTTTGTTAAAATAAATTATGTCTTAGAAACATGCATGCATGCTTCTCATGTCAATCCCAGCTCCCTCTCTCACCCCTCCTCCCTTGTCCTTCCCCTAGCCCTCCCCAGGCCCCCACCCAATTCTCATATCATTCCCCAGGGAGGGTGAGTCCCTCCTTGGGGGGAATCTCCAGAGTCTGTCATTTCATCCAGGGCAGGACCTAGGCACTTCTCCATGTGTCAAGGCTGAGAGAGTATTCCTCCATGTGAAATGGGCTCCCAAAGTTCATTTGTATGCCATGGTAAACACTGATTTACTACACAAGGCCCCAGAGATTTCTGAGGCCTCTTCACTGGTACTACATTCACGGAGTCTGGATCAGTCCCCTGTTGGCCTCTTAGCCATCAGTCTGAGGTTCAAGAGCTCCCCCTTGTCCGGTCAGCTGTCTTTGTGGGTTTCACCAGCATGGTCTTGATGCCTTTGCTCATCACTCCTCCATCTCTGACTCTGGGTTCCAGGAGTTCAGCTCAGTGTTTAGCTGGGGGTTTCTGCCTCTGCTTCCATCAGTCACTAGATGAAGGTTCTAGGATAGGAGGAAAAGCACAAGGTAAGAACACAGGAAGAGCATATTACATTTAATAGTACTACTAAACACTCAATGGTTCTTACATGCCAGGTACATATATTCTCAAAGCTCTCTGCAGTACTTGCTAACTGATTCCCATTTCATAGATGAGAAAACGGAGACATTGGTTAGTATAGTGATTTTCCTCAGGTCATACAGGTAGGGCAAGTGGCAGAATGGCACTTATCCCATGTCCAAGAAGATAACAAAGGAAGGTGTGGGTAAAGCCCTTACATTTACACTGCAAATCTCAAGATTAAGTAGTTAATTCAACTTTTAATTTTGATTCAGAATCCTGTTTTGCAGCTCAGACTAGCCTCTAACTTGCAGTCTTTGCTGGGACTACAGGTCTGTGCTGTACTACCACACCAAATGCCCTACTTCGTCTTCGGCATATACTTTATAAATGGTGTTCAGCATTTAACCAGCTTCATTTTACATATGCTATGCTAAGGCTTTATCTCTGAGCTGCATTTCTAGTTCTTATATCTCTTTGTTTCTTGTGACTGTTTGTGGAAAAATTACAGTATCATTTACAGAAGGAAGAACTAACATTTAGGAAACTTAGGGGGTCAGGCTTTCCAGGTGAAATCCGGTTTTCATTCACTGCTCAGGTTTGGTTGGACAGCACTGGATTTCGCTCTTGTCCCTACATCAATTATGCTCAAGGGAAATGAGAGATCAATGGCTGAAACACAACTGTGGATCTGTTGGGGAAGATTTTTGGAATCAACCAGAAAGTAGCTGGCACAGAAGAAAGGGAGGTTGGTTGCTGAGCAGGGAAACAATGTCTGTCCTTACAACAAATGAGGATTCCTCAAAGAATGTAGACTTGCATTTAGAGCTATTCTTTTAATGGTTTAATAGAATGAAAACTACAGTATTTCAGAAAAGTCTGGGATGAAATTCGCTGAAGATCTCCTGTTACATTTTAGAGTCATTTCAACATTTTATATAACATTTTATATATATTTGTTTATAAAACAAAATTCCTTATTAAGGAATTCCTAAAGATCAGAACTCAAGAGGAATAAATGATCGATTGCTGAAATGATGGAAAATTTTTAGAAATAATCATTTTTTGTTGTTTTTTTTTGTTTTGCTTGCTTATTTTGGATAGGACCTCATCTCATTTAGTTTGGGATGATCTCACACTCACTATGTAGCCAAGGCTGGCTTTGAACTCCTGACTCTCCTGCCTCTTCCTCCAACATACTTGATACATGTTGTTATCCTAAACCTACAAGATGATTTTGAAAACACAGAAACTTGGGCCAGTGAGATCTCTTAGTGTAAAAGCTTTTATCAACAGCCTGACAATCTGAGTGTAATCTCCAGGACCTACAATGAAAGAAGAGAATTGACCCCTGAAAGTTATTCTCTGACTTTCACATGAGCATTGCAGCACACGTACACTATATATATATACATATATATATGTATACACTATATACATATATATACATATATATATAAGTTAGATGAATTTAACAAACACAGAAACTACTACTCTTATAAACAATGAGATTCACTTGAAAGACAGAGAACAAGGGTTTGAGGTGCAGCTCACTCTAGCGTGCTATATTGGTGTCTGCAGGATCCTGGTTCCATCTCCTGTACTGCTCATACAAACACAGAACAGGTGTAACCCTAGTGTTATTCTCCAGCAGTCCTCATTGCTGACTGTCTTTGTCATCTATCCAACCATGGAGCATACATTTTAGAATGCGATATGGAAATTACGTTGGTATTAACGGCAGAGCCTCTTACTGGGGAGGGGTGGCACATGCCTCAGCACTCAGGAGGCAGAGACAGGCAGGTTTTTGAGAGTTTAAGGTCAGCCTGGCCTACAGAGTGAGTTTCAGAATGTTCAGGGCTGTCACACAGAGAAATCCTGTCTCAAACAAACAAATAAACACCCTCCACCAACCCCCCCCCAAAAAACCGCAGAGCCTCTCAGTGTAGAATAATGTTACAGAAGATTGACGAGGTTAAACTTTTTTTGTCTTAAGTTTAAGTTGTACTTTCCATATTGTATTAGTTATCTTCATGTCATTGATCACAATCTCTGAAAAAATATCTGCTTAATGGAGAAAGATCTGTTTTTGCTTATGAGTTCAGAGTGTTTCAACCCACTGTGGCACAGGCAGTATAAATGGGCAGTCCTATTCACTCCATGAGCACCATGTGGAAGATTATTGAGATCAAGGTAGCCTGGAAGCAGAGAGCTAGGATGAAATCTGTGTTGGCCTACATCTTTTGATATACACTAGTGCACTCTTTCTGCCAGCATCACTTACTAAAAGGTTCCACACTTTCACAAAATACCAACCAGCTAAGGAACAAATATATGCCTGTGCATCCCACTAGAACTTGATGTTAAGACCCCATTGCTGACGTTATCACACTCTTTGGTCATAGGACATGGAGGAATCATTGGCATTAACTAAAAAACTTTCTTCCTGCTGGGTAGTTTAAATTGTACCAGAAGGTACTATGTAGGCTGCTGGGGAAGAAGACATCACCAACACCCTCACCAGTTATAAATCCTGTGAACTATAATAACCACTGGCATGGCAATTTATGGCAATGGGTACAATAGTTGTGTGATTGTGAGGTAACTGGTTCCTTGTTGGAGTTAAGACATATTCTGCAGGTATTAGTTCTGTAAACCTGTCTATGACTTTATAATTGGGGTGCTCATAGGACCAGAGCAAAACAATGTCTTCTGGGCATGACAGGACTGACACACACATGAACTCACAGCAGCTGTGTGACCTGCATAAGACCCTGCCGCAAATCAAGCCACTCAACATTGCAGCATGGAGGGCTCGTGAGCCCCACCCATAAATGAAGCTCCGTTGACAGTTGGTAAGTACTGGGAAAGAGAGAGCCAGTTTCCTTTAAGGGAATGACTCATGGTAGGTCAACTAGTGGATGGTTCCATATCCATAAATACAAGGGTGGCATACAATTCAAAATGCATTGTATGTATGTATTGAATTCTCAAAGAATTAATACAAATGTTATGTTAAAATGGACCTATGGGTCATAAGACATTTGAAAAACTATTCCCTAGCCTTGATAGCCTGGGAATAATGGAAAAGATGGTAACAATGTGAATTATCACTATTTGTAATGTTTTTACTCCCCTCCCACTTTTCTTCCCTCTTTGCCCCCTCCCTCATGGAGATTTTCAGTATTGATTGTCTATGTGAATGGATCAGAAAGCAGCTAAAAGGTAAAAACCTGGGGGCGTCTGTGGGGGAATTTCCTGATTAGAATAGCTGAAGTAGTAAGACCTAGCCTAAATGGGGGCAGCGCCTTCTGGCGACAGCTGAGATAAAACATGGAGGAAAGAGGATTTGCTTTTGCCTGCTTGCCTTCACTCTCACTGGCAAGTTCATCTACCCTGTTGCCGCTACCAATGCATTCCTTTGCTGACTTTAAGACCCAGGTTTGGGTTCCCAACAGGGCCTGAAGACCAGCAGCTCCCCCAGGAAGCCGCTTGGTCTTCAGTTCCACGTTGAGACAGCTGAAACATCAAGCCTCATGTACCGAGCAACTACTGAGTTCTCAGCCTCTCTAGCGTAGGATAGCCATTGTTGATGTCTCCCCATGCTCCATTGTGTAAGTCAATCTAATAAATCTCCTTTTAGTAGATATTCATTCCATTGTTTCTGGTTCTCCAGAGAACCCTGGCTAATACAGAATTGAGCTCAGGGCCTCCCTCACATTACACAACTGCTTAGCCACTGAGATACGTACCCAGCCCCAGTTTCCTAAAAAAACCCATACCCATACGTGCCATTTATCTAGCAATCCCACAATTGGTAATATTTGAGAGAAACCTACCATTCCTAAATGCCATTTCCCACGAAAGATCTTTAGCCAAATGAATGGTTTCCTGATCTGTTGTAGGTAACATATAACTCAGAGGTGGATTAAGACTGGGTTGAAAACACTACATTATTGAAATATGATTGACATGTAAAAGGGACTGCATAATTAACGCCTGCTACTTGATGATTATGGAGATCAGTAAACAGTCATAAACCATCATTAAGGCCAGAACAATCTTTTACCGACTTTCTTCTTGACACCTGTATTATTGCTGTCACCATTTCTTTTGCATGTGGTGACATGAGTTCATTCTCATAAGAAACCTTAAGAATTCTACGGGTGCTATGTCTTATAAGTAAACTCCCAGAAGCACCAAGTTTGTCTGTTTTCTTTGTCCATCACCTCTTCATCTCTTCAGTTCATAGTAATTGCTATTCTACTCCTTGTATCTATACATTTGATGATTTAAAAACCTTTTAGGTTAACTCTTGAATCCCAGGCATCAGCCTGGGAATCCAGCATGGGACTGATCAAGACCCCCTGAATCTGGGTGTCAGTGAGGAGGCCTAGGTAATCTATTGAGCCTTGGGCAGTAGATCAGTACCCATCCCAAGTATACACACGGACTTTGGACTCCCACCCAACAATGTGAGATGCACTCTCACCCTGAACTCTTGGGGGAGGGTCTAGGCCCTGCCCCTGGATGAAATGACAGACTATGGACAGCCCCATGGAGGGCCTCACCCTCCCAGGGGAAATGAGGGGATAATGGGGAGGTCTGGGGGGAGGGCACAGGAGGAGGGGAGGGAAAGGGAGAGGGACCTGGAACTGACTTGTGAAGCAACCTTGTTTCTAATCCAAATTTAAACTTAAAAATAAATAAAAAATATCATAGAATGTAAAAACAAAAACAAAAACAAAAAAACCCTTTTGTGGGAAATGCCATTTAGAATGACAGTTTTCCACTAAACATTGCCAGCTACAGGATCTCTAGGTAGATGGTATGTATGTTCATGTTTTTATGGAAAATCAGGCCTGGGAATGTAGCCCAGGGGTAAAGCAGTTGCCTAGTGTGAGCGAGGCCCTGAGTTCCAATTCTGTATTAGTCAGTGTTCTCAAAAGAAAGAGAACCAATAGAATGAATGTATAT
The DNA here is from genome assembly GCF_017639785.1 of Mesocricetus auratus. Taxonomy (NCBI): domain Eukaryota; kingdom Metazoa; phylum Chordata; class Mammalia; order Rodentia; family Cricetidae; genus Mesocricetus; species Mesocricetus auratus. The sequence continues at coordinate 63,624,997 of NW_024429184.1, forward strand.
TAAGTGAGACTGTGTGGCATGTCTTTATTACTTCATTTAGCACAGTGTCTTCTAGGTCTACTAAGCTTTATCACAGGCATCAAGATATTCTTTTCTAATGCTAAAAATATTTCATTGGATACTCACACATTTTCTTTTCCTTTCTTCCTTTTCCCTCCTTTCTTTTCTTCTTTTAATGAGCCTGAGAATTGAGCTTTGGGCCTCATCCATGCTGGACAAATGCTCTACCACTTTGCCGTGTTTCCAGCCCACAGCATGCATCTTTTTGTCCATTTGTCTATTGATGGAAAAGTAAGCTATTCTGTGTCTTGGCTATGCTGCCTGAATTTAGGAATGCATTACCTGTCAAGACGCTGACACATTCCTATGGATGAATTTCCAGGAGATACAAAAATACTCTCTGTGTGTGTCTCTGTGTGTGTGTGTGTGTGTGTGTGTGTGTGTGTGTGTATGTGTGTGTGTGTGTGTGTGTGTGTGTGAACAGTTTCACATACAAGGCCAAAGGTCAGTGACAGGTATTTCCTCCCTCCTGTCCCAGAACTTGCTCAGTAGACCAGGATTGCCTTGAACTTGATCTCTACTTTAATCTTTGACACAGGGACTTTCAGTGAACTTAGAGCTTACCAATTTGGCTCTACTGGCTGGCCAGCAAGCTCCTGGGATTCCCCTGCCTCTGCCTCCCAAGGCCTGGATGTTCAGGTGAAGGCTTTACTCCAGCCCTTGGCATCCATATACCCAAAGAATCTGGAATGTTCTGGTGGAAGTTGCACTCCAAGCACTCTCTCCTATCTCTCTCCAATTCCTGCTGCATCTCAGAAACCCTGCCAAATGATGACCCCCTCCCCCAGAGATGCTTAAGACCACTCGCACAGGGTTTTTAAACCGTCCCCCAGAAAAGAGACAGTGTGGTTTTCTAGGCTCTCTTTTCCATCTTCTCTCTGGGGGGCTTGAAATCCATCAGGGAGCGTTGTATCCACTAAATGTGGGCTCTTTCAAATTCATTTTAATTTGGTCTAAATTGGACTGCTTCCTTAGCGGAGAGACTTATCAGGGTGAAGAAACTTTTCACTCGGATTACAGGCCTGTGGGTTCTGAGAACTGAATTCAGGTCCTAAGACATGCATGGCAATCTCTATGCCATCTGTGCTGCCTCTTCCACCCCCCAATATTTGTTCTTTAGCTGATTATTTCTAAGACCATTCATGGGTATATTTCGGACTTACTGGGCAAGTTTCTATACTTATTTACATGTTTGAAAGTTCTGGTATTGGAAAGTTAAAAAATCCATGATTGAAATCTTCTGTGAATTTCCATGCATTTTTCAAGATAAAAAGAATAGTTGGCAAAAACAAAAGAACAACCTGATGATTCCCGCCTCCCAAAAAAGCTGTTGTCTCATATCTCCTTATAGATGCCCATGTAGCCTTTTGTTTTGTTTTGTTTTAGATAGGTTCTCATGGCAAAGGTCTGGGTTGGCTGGAAATCATTACATAAACAGGGCTGACCTCGGACTCACAGATCAGCCTGCCTCTGCTTCTTCCTGGAGTGTGTGGATTAATGGCATGCACCCCCATGCCAGGTTTGTTCCAAGTTTTTAACCTTTAATGTGTTTATTGACATGTTATATACATGAATTAAAAACCTATAATTTATTTCAAATGCAATGTTTCAGAACAAATACATATCTGAAAACTGCATTTAAAATTTTTGCTTATTTTTATGTTCAAATGCTTGAGACAAGGTTTCCTTTGTGTGTAGCTTTGACTGGCTTGGACCTCACTGTATAGACCAAGATGGCCCGGGACTCCTACCTCTGGGATTAAGGGTGTGAGTCACTTGGCAGCAAACTAAATTATAAGAGTGAGTTAAAAAGAATAATGAAGCCATATTTGTCATGAAGTTCTAGGACAGAAGACAGACAAAAATAAAACCAAAGTTTCATGGAACAGTAATGAATTTAGCAATGAACAGAACAGGCCAGAGTCTGATAGCTCTTCTCTTTGAGAAGTTACTTTAATGAGTAAAAGCGTTCCTATTTTCTCTAGTTTACCCACTCGGCTGATGGAACTCCGATGAGGACATTTGCCTTTCCTCCGACCTCGCTCATCACCAAACAGCCTGAAAACAGCCAGCGACCGTCCAAGCAGAAAGCCCATGACAATCCCAGCAGCTGCAAAGACTTCTGTTTCCCTTTGCTTTAAACACACCTTCTGTCACAAAGGCACTAGTAGGGCTTTGGTCTAAGCACTAAGCAGTGTTGCAGAAAGATTTCGCTTCCTGTTGATTTCAGGGTCTGAAAGATTTCGCTTCCTGTTGATTTCAGGGTCTGTTACTCTCCTGCCGTGAGAAGTCTTCATTTAAAAGAAGGGAGGAGGCAGAAGAAAGAAGAAACCCTGTCAGACGAGGACTGAAACTTCATGGGGGTTCTATTGAATTCGGAAGCTTTTTTTTTTCTTTCAGGGTATTTATGTCAATGTCTTAATAACAGAGACAAAACAGTTTGTAGGCCTGGTGCATGAGCGCTCAGACCAGAAAGCCCAAGAGAAGTGGAGAAGGCCAGCCCTACCTCTGACCAGTGTTGGCCACATAGTGTGTGTGTGTGTGTGTGTGTGTGGTGTCTTCTAGTGAAGACTAGTTTACAAAAGACAGGTTGAATGTTGTCTCTGCTAAGACTGGAAGAAAAACATCTTTGAAGAAACCTTTGTTTACTGCTTACTCCCACCATGAATCCTGAATTCATTGTATACGCATATTCGGAATAATTCCACCCAAAGTCAATTAAATCCTGTTTTTGTAATGTTTGAATGACCTTGCACTGTAATTGCAAATACATTTCTGTAACCTAGAGTAGTTTCCTGCTGGGAACACTGCTGTTATGTTTCAGTTGTGACAGTCATTAATTATTTCTATAGATAAATGAATAAATCAACAACTCAGTCCCATTTGTGTTTTGATAAACATGGAAGCAAATGAAGAGTTGAGAGCCATTTGTCTGATTTTGTAAATGCTCTATAGGGAGCAGAATACCGTGCAACACAGGTTGTGCTATAGAGACAGCTCAGGGGATAAAAGCCAAAAGGACCCAAGTTTGAGCCCCAGAACACAAGTTAAAAAGTGGGGTATATGGTGTGGGCTTAGAGTCACAGCCCTGAATAGACAGGTGGAAACAGGTGAGCCTGGGGATCACTAGCCAGACAGCCTAATCTAGTTGGCGAATTCCAGGCCATTGAGAGACCATGCTTCAAGCCCCAAGGCAGACAAATCTGAGGAATAACATTGGAAGTTGATCTCTGATCAAATGCATCTGCACACACAGGAACAACAGGTTTCATGGTTACAAATATCCAGTACCATTCATGTCTTACACCTTGGCCAGAATCATTCTCCTGGGGAAGCATTCTATTTCTTGGTCTGCTTACATTGTGGCCAGGCTGCATTTAGAGCCTACTTTGTATTTTACCTTCTGGGTGAAGAATTACCCTGGTCATTTGTTTTAGTCACTCCAAAAATATGTTGCATATTTTCAAATTGCTATGCTACTACACTTGTAATAACATCATTATTAATGTCTGTCCCTTGACTTGATTATGGGTCAGTTGAAGGTTTGGAGTGTACCTTCTCTACCACTGTGATACAGAATTTATTGCAGAAACTGAAATACAAAGGTCTCTTATAAAATAAAACATATTTAGTAGACATGACATCACACATGAAAAAAGCAGCAGGTTGAGAAGCCCTTTGGAAAGTCAGGTAGCTTTTTATTTTTTAGATTTTGAAATAAATGCATAGACTTTAGCATTTGAAATTCCCTAGTCTAACAATCTGAACTCTCAAATGTTCTGAAGAACCTGTCCATGTTCTGGGTTTCAGAGTTTGGGACTAGGAATGAACAATCTATGTTTGTGTAACACATATGTGATAAACAACTTATACCCAAATTAGATGAAAATTTAACAGTAAAATATGAATAAGAAATGAGCATATAGTATGAACAGACACCACACTAATATGCAAATATTCAACATGCATATAAAAGATGCTCTGTTATCTGTTATCAGAGAAATTCAAATTAAGGCAATAGTATGATACCAGTGTATGGCATGTTGACACTAATTTTTAGCTATTCAAGGACCTACAAGGCACTTTCAGAATGTGTATTCCTGTGGTTTTGTTTGCTTGGTTTGGCTTTTTTTCCATTGTGCTTTGCACATCCCGTTCAGTTTGGATTTACAATAACCCTTGAAGTGCAATGGGCTTATTTTCTTATGGTTTGGTAGACAGACACACATCCATATCCACATACATGCATACTTATTTCCCTTTCTATTTCTTTTTGTGTTTATAAGCGGAGCACATGAGGTGACTTACTTGTAATTATAGCAAAGAGAGTACTGAGATGGTATAGTACAATGACAATGCAGTGGAAATGAGCAGAGATTTGAAGGATTTTCTCCATGTTTACTTCTTGTATTTTTCCTTATGGAACAAATTATTGACAACCAGAGGAGCCCAGATTCTTGACTGAACTCACCCATTGATCAACTGGGGATTTGGAGAAGAAGAATAATCAATTTCTTTAAATTCACATTTTTGTTGACTAAATGCATCTGAGCTCAGAGAATCTCTAAGGGTTAGAACTTGCCTGTTTTCTGGGAGTATCTGGTAGTAGTAAGTAGCCAATATACTATTGAAATTGATACTGGTTTTCTTCCACATGGAAAGGATACTGTGGGGACCCCAGATTGTGGGGACACCAGACATTGAGCAGAGACCCACTTCCCCATCAGCCTAGGAGTAGGCAGCTGTAAGACAATGTTTACTACCTTAGATTCAGAGGCATCTGCTAGGGATCTGGGGATTGGGTTGACTTGACTTTATTTACTAGGTAGGGAAATGGAAAGAATCAGTGGAAATAAGAGTAGTTAGACAGCATCTAGGATGGGAAACTAGTAGTGTAATTGGGTAGCAGGCAAAAAATAGGAAGTCAACAAATAACAGTTGTTCTCAACTGTTCACCAAGTCCTGGTAGGAGCCACATTCAAACCACCACAATATAATCAAAAGAAAAAAAAAGACAGTGATACAGAAAAAAATAAATGAAAAACATTTTAGTAATATGCTGCTAATGGAAGTCAATGATAATGTCTTTCTGATCTCATTTTTTTCTTTCTTTAGGATTTCAGGAAACCAAATTGATTTGACAATCCTTGGCATCATCACATATATATATCTTAAATATTAGTACTTTTGATGATTTATTCATTGGGTAACCTATAAAAGATTATTTGATGATAGAAATGACATTTATGTAATAAATGTTATTCAATACATGAAGTATATTTTTTACAGCATGACTGACTGATCTCTATTATTGAAATAACTTTGATGGAAGTTAAAAAGTCAACTAGTAACAATACTAATTTATCAACTTAGCAATGAATAAATGGATGCATGCACTATGATTATGTAGGTTGAAATACACAAACACACACACACACACACACACTGTAACCTCCAGAAATACAATTAGGGCCAGTGAGATGCTCAGTGGGCAAAGATGTTTGCCAAGAGGCATGAGAACATGAGTGTGATCCCTGGGACTCACATGATAGAAGGAGAGAACCAAGTTGTCCTCTAATCTCCTTGATTTCCGCATTCATGTATGAACGCATGAGTAGACTCAAGTGTTGTGGAATAACCCTTTTGCTCTACTGTGAAGATGTGCTGTTTGCACTGGTTTAATAAAGAGATAACTGCCCAATAGCTATGCAGGAAGAGATTAGGCAGGAGAGCCAGACTCAGAGAATGTGGGGAAGAAGGGGGAGTCACAAAGAGATGCTGGGAGAAGCAAGATGAACATGCAGTACTGAAAAAAGGTACCAAGCTATGTGGCAGAACTTAGATAAGAAATATGGGTTAATTTAAGTTGTAAAAGTGAGTTAGTAACAAGCCTAAGCTATCAGCCGAGCATTTGTAATTAATAATACAACTCTGCATGGTTATTTGGGAGTTGGCTGTCAGGGCAGAGTGAAAGTGGTTTGAAAGAAAATTGCTCCCAAAGGGAGTGGCACAATTAGGGGGTGTGGCCTTGTTGAAGTAGGTGTGACCTTGTTGGAGGAAGTGTGTCACTATTGGGGTGAGCTCTGAGGTCTCATATATGCTCACTTGAAATTCCCTGACCAACAATGCTAAAGGAGGTTTCTCATGCCTGGTAATGGGGTTTTCATTATTCTCTGGTCTTGAAAAGTTAGTTTTCATTAGTGGAGTTACACTGGGTCTATTGACCACATTTTTTCAGGCAGATCTCATGCCCAAGACTAGTCGACCAACACAAACTGGAGTCCATGGCTCATTTCCCCCCTTTTACATTTTTGAAATTATAACAAAATCATTTCTTCCTTCCTTTCCTCCCTCCAAATCCTCTCATATAATCATCCTTGATTTTTTTCAAAGTCATGGACCCGTTTTTTGTGTTTTTTTTTCATTAATTGTTTTTACATATATGTACATTGCTAAATATAAACTGCTCAGTCTATATAATATTACTAATATGTATCTTTTCAGGGCTGACTACTTGGTATTGGATAATCAATTGGTGTGTTCTTCCCCAGAAAAGACCATTTCTCCATCTCTCAGCATCTCTTAGTTGCCTGTAGTTCTTTGTGTAGGGTTGAGCCCATGTGGGTTTTTCCCTAACCTCTTGGGCATGTTCACTGGTGTCATCTTGTTTAGGTCATGTTGGTTAGTCGGGTTAATGAGACTTTATAGGGATAATTTCTGATATTACTAGAAGACACAATTTCACAACAAACTCCCCAATTCTCTGGTTCTTGCAATCTTCCCACGCCCTCTTCTACAGCCTTCCCTGAGCCTTAGGTGCAGGTGTGTTTTTGTAAATGTTTCCATTGGGCCTGAACTTCACAATTCGCATGTGTTTGTTTGTGGTTTTCTGTAATGGTCTTTGTCTGTTGCCAGTGAAATTTCCTTGATGAAGGGTGAGGACTACACTTATCTGTGGATTTAAGGACAAATGCTTAGATTGTAATTATGAATTATGTTGGTTTAGTAAAGTGGTGGTTGCAGTTTCTCTTCCAGGAGCCATGACTTCACTAGCAATGAGTAGTTGTCTAGGTTTCCAGTACCAGGCCTTGTTTTCCTCTTGAGTGGGTTTAAAGTCTAAGGAGAGAACTTTTTGCTACCACCAAAGTATGGGTGCCACTACACTACTGCACCCTTACAGTTATTGTCCCCTGATGCCATTGTTTCACATTCCTCATAGCTGGATAGCACTCTTGGTTGTCTCCTTTGGAAGATTTCACGGCAATCCTATGCTTTTGTTTTTATTTTTAGAGAGCATAAAGACACTCAATTTCAGAGAAGTAAAAGCATAATTCTTTATGACTTCTTTAAGCTCCAATGTATTTCCAAATCATGACAGTATATATTGAAATAAATGTCTCAGACTTGGAATGGAAAAAATGTTCTCATGTGACTTTCATTACCAAATATGTGGGAAACTTAACAGTAGGAATAAAATAAAGAATGAAGTTAAAGGACTACACTAGCAGGGAAAAAAGAAAGATAAAAGCAAAAGATAAAAATGAAAATAGAATAGAAATGGTTAGTGAGCAGCCCCGATTTCGCCAGTTGTGCTCATCCAGCTGTCTCCACCCACACGGTCTTTACAGTGCTGCTTTGATCCCCAGGGATTCTGCCCAGGTTCTTCTTGCTCCTGTACTCTACGTTCTTGGTGGTTCTATCTTTAATGCTAAGCGCATATCCTTAGGGAAACTTGACAACCAAGAACAGTGATCATAACCTCAACAGATTGGCCTCTAGGCAAACCTGTCATTCATATTCTTGATTGATGATCAATGGGGAGGGGCATAGTACACTGTGGTCAGTGCAACCCATGGGGTGGTGGTCCTGGGTGCTACAAGAAAGCAGGGTGAGCAAGAGACGTGGTGCAAGCCATTAAATAGCACTCCCCTGTAGATTTTTCAGCTCCTGACTCTAGGTTACATGCTGCTTTTGCTTATACTACAACAATAGAAGCATTACCTAAGATAGCCTGCTTTTCTGTATGTTCACAGTGTGCCCACAGAGATGAGAAGAGCATGTCAGATCCTATAGTTACATATGGTTGTAATCTATCTCCTGGGTCCTGGGAGCCAGACCTGAATCTTCCACAAGAGTAGCAAGTGCTTGTAACTTCTGAGATCTCTTTCTAGACCCCCTTTCCTTCTTCTGCCATCTCAGGAACTACCACCACTCCATCAAAGTGCAGTTAACTCTTTTTGATAGATTCACAGTGCAAAGGTGATGAGTGATGTGGGTAGCATACTACTGCAGTTGGGGGACCCACAGTGATTTCAGACTCTGAGAGACATTATTATTGTGTTGAAATGGTGATGTATTTCTTATAACCTTGGCTAAGATTAGTGATAGAACCAAAAATAGTGAAGGAGTTTTCACTTTTGGAATGTATGGCCACTGTTCATAGGAATTGAGTTAGGCAGAGAATTGATACTCTCTGTCATGAAACAATTTCACGAGCCAAATTAAAGTAGCCAAATCATATGTTTCACTAAACTATTTAAAAGCAGATTGTAACAATGCCAGGGATGAGATCTGAGAGAGACTGACTCACCTGGGATGGGCTGCAAGCAGGACAGAAGGACCATGGGGTCTGATTTCTGGATTTTTCTCTCTGAATCATAATTCCTTTCAGATGATGTTCTGACTACTAAAAAATCCCATTAAATGAAATTTATCCATTGTCAACACACCCACTTGCTGAACCCAAGAGATGCATTTAATATTCCTGTTGCATGTTGGGACTTGCCAACTAGCTTGGAGAATGGCATCGGTCTTTCTTGGAATTTCTTGAGCCAAGCATAAGCTGGGCTAGAATAAGAACAAGGCAGATGCTGCTAAAATGGTAAAGGGTGGCCAAGACTGTAGCTTTTGGAACTTGGGGAACACAATCTAGTATTTGATCCTCTCTCTTTCCATCCTTTCCCATTTAGGCACTATTCTTATTTGTTCCAGCATAAAATCCATTTACTTTACTATATTCTACATGACTTACAGGTTACTAAATGATCTATAGTTAAGAATTCCTGTGTTATTATGCCTGGATTTCTGGAGCTGCTTGCCTACTCATTATGTACAATTAGTATATCTTGCAAGTTTTCTCAGTGTTTAGAAGTTGTTTGCTTAATTACTATGTGTGCTTAATCAACCTTGTGAGTTTCACCCATCCCACTTATTTTGCTGGCTTTCTACAACAGAATTAAATATTCCTATATGATATGCCAAATATGAATTTATTGTATTTGTATATTATATGGAGGTTGAATGATCTTAAATATAAATACATATATATATACATGTACATGTATATTTCAGAATATTTTTATGTGCATAATTTACAAATGTCCACAATATATGTGTATAGAAATTGAGCTCAGGGTTTCCTACTAAATGTACCCTACCACTGAGGATCTAGCTTCAAATCTACATTTTTGAAATAGAAAAACTCAAGAATATGTCCCAGTATTTGAAAGCAGCAGCTCACTTTCAGCTTGCTGTTCTTAGATCTACTAGTATTAGTCTTGGGCTCATTAGAAAACATAGCACTTGCTACTTAATAATTAAGTTCAGTTCATTTTACTTGGCTTTTATTTTGATTTTTTTTTCTTTTCTAGAATTTGCACTTGATTTTGTTTCTACAAAGGCCAACTTGGTGATTCAATGTGAAGGGACTCTGGCTGGCTCCAGTATGGTGAGCATGACTCTGGTAGGCCATGCCCTTCTCTCTCATACTCTCTGCCTTGCTAAAAATGGTTAGATTACATTCCTAAAGCCAGCCAGCCAACTCTATTCCCTTATTTGACTGCTTCCTCATCCTAAGGCTGATGTCCAGGTGTGTATTGAAATCCAGCAATCAAAAGACCCCTTTAGCTGGCCTAATTAACATGCCCAATTAAAATTAAACACCTCATCCTAACATGGTGTTTCCCTTTGTACCTTTACAAATTGCCATTTTCTTATGTGCCACTATGTTCTCTTTATCCAGAGGCAGTCCTCTGTCCTCCAGGACAAAGACACCTGCCCCCTCTCCCTTGATCCCATCCCCTTCTACCTCGTTCTAGCTCCTGTTTTAGTCTCCTATTTCCTGCCCTCTGCCCCTCTGGGACAAATAAATCTACTTTGTGCTGAGAACTTGGCCTTGGGGGTCCTGGGTTGATACTTTTTCCTCTCATATGGGAGTAGAAATGACTCAAAAACAGCTGTATCATCAAAAAACCACCTCGACACGGGTAACAGCTCACAAAAGCTGGGAACCTGGATCACACTGCACAGCCTGCACATAGATCAACAGGTTGGAGAGTGTCCTTTCCAAGTGGTTCAGTGGGTCTAAACCTCTTGCAGGTACCTTGGCTGGTTTCCATTTCAAGAGTCTTCTTTGCACCTTGTCTTTTCTGAGAGGGTCTCAGACTTCCTCTGGACAGGCCTAGTGGATCTGGTTAGTTTCAGGGACTTCCTGAAACTATTTTGAGTTGTTTGCCTTCCTGCTTAAAGACCTTCCCTGAAGAGTGGAATATTTCCATCTCTGAGAAAACTTACACAACAGAAGTAAACTAGGACAAAACAATTTACAAATGTGCAATGGAATGAAGAACAATCCTGACAGGATTTATAGGTTGAATAACTTGTTCTGTTGAAAGGGCCTAAATCAAGAATGGTCAAGAAGAGACTGAAGGGGTTAAAATCTTCTACTCTCACAACTGAATTTAGGTCATTTCTCTGAGAAGGGAAAAGCAGGTATCTTTCCCAACAAAGGACTGTTTATCCACAATACCCTGACATTCAGGGGTGAGGGAGAGTACAAGCACAAGGCTTAATTAAGTCAGTCCCACAATATTTCAAGGACAGTTCCTGCAAGCCCCTTAAAACTTACCCCAGCCTGTCCAAAGATAAACCTCAGCCAATTAAAAATGTATTAATGTAACTGCTGTTTGTTTAACCAGTTGGATTTGAGATGACCTACCTGTTCCTAAAATCCTTTAGCTGTGCTTAAAGAAGTCTGCGCGCACATTCCTCTCAGGGTTGTTGCTGTTGTGTACAGGTGCTCATCCCCGCATGCATGCCGGATTATTAATAAACACTCTTTCTTCTTACATACTAACTGAGGCTGGGTCTTCCTTTAGTGTTTACTCAGACCCTTACAAGATGAGCACTTTCAGCAAAGACATCCTAGTCTCTGACACCCTTCCTGCTGAAGGCCACCTCCTCCAAGGCTTTGAGGACAAAGCAGAAGCTGATTCTGCATCCCAGACAGATGTTAAGGTGAGCCTAGCACATCTTGTACTCTTAAGAAGGAGCCAAAAGGAAAATGAGGGATGTTGAAGGGACACAGAATAAGCTTTCAGGAGCAAAGCTGTACCAATTCAACATCAGAATGAATACTTATAGTCAGCCAGTTAAGGTGAATCTTTCCATCAATGATACTCCCACAACAAAAGATGATGGAAAAGAAAAGGATAAAAACTCATTTGAAAACTCCCAGCTAATTAAGTATGAACTACAATGAGAAAATTGCTGTTTACAGCCACAAGTGTATCAGTTGGTTCAAACAATGATAACAACTGTGGCTAAAAAGCTTATTAATTGCAAAGAAGTAAGTGTGCCTTCAAGTGTGAGAGATGATAGAAGCTTAAAATTGTTGAGTTAATGTGAAGGTCAGGTGTTTTATTGCCTGATTTTTATAATTTTTCTTGAGGTCAGAAATCTAGCAATATAAATTGCTAGAAATAGAAACTTTTTTTTGGCACAACAGCTACCTCCTATGGGCTGGGGCTGAATCCATGGCAGCTGAGCTGGTACCCTTCCCAGGTGGTCTCAGGCCTCTCTGATTCCATGTGAGTGCCCCTGATGTGGTTCCTGATGACGGTGTGAGCAGCAGTGAGGAAACGGTGCTAGGCTGAAATGACGCGGGGTACTCTGGGCAAGGGTGGGTGCCCTAGGGGCTGGGGCCCACGCTTCTGCTTCTAGCACCTTGGCTAGGCTTCTTCCCATGCCAGCCTCTAGCAGGCCTGAGTTTTAATTTAGTTTCAGTTTTGGTTTTGGTACCTTGTCATGTCTCAGTTTCAGTTTTGGTGTCTATACCCTGTTAAAGCAGGAAGAGAAGCCCCAGCCAATCAATTTCAGGATGACCTAATCCCCTTCCAGCTGCCTATAAGAAGAGCCTGCGCACTCCACTTGGTGTAACAGCCATTTTGTTGCCTGGCTGGCAGACCCCAGCACGCTGGAATAAACAACTCTCTTGCTGGTTGCATATGTTTTGTGGGGTGATCTGCAGACCCTAACATTTGGTGCATTGAGCAGGAACCCCACCAGAGACCCTCACTACACTGACCGTTTGGAATGCTGAATGGTAAGTAAGCACTCTGTGTCTTCGTCTGTCTCTGTCTTGTTTTTCTAACTTGGAGTGGCAAGACCATGTGGACACACTATGGACACCCGCTCCAGGGTGTGTCCAGAGATGTCTTGGACCCACCACAGGGGGAAATATTGGAAATTCAGGTGGGATAAGCAGGTCGCTCCAGCCAAACAGGACTTGTGTACAGTGAGAGAGGCCGCATGCTAGATGGGGCTCACTCACCGGGAGAAAGGCCATCATTTTGATTAAGGTTTCTTCTTGGTGGACCCTACTGGTACATTGTCTGGTGTGTTGTCTTTCTGTGTTTCTGTCTTGTAACCATTTTTACTCTTCCAGAAGAGATGGGGCAGACAATCTTGAACCCTTCCCCCCCAAGCCTTTTGCTGAGACATTTTAAGGACTTCCAGACCCAGGACACTGGCCTGGGACTTGTCTGGAAGGGAGAATTAACCAGCTTTTGTAGGAACAAATGGCTTACCTGAGAGAGGGATGTTCAATATCCCCACTATCTACTGGGTAAAGGATATAGAATTTGGGTCACCAGGGCACCTGGATCAGATTCCTCATATCACTACCCAGCAAATGTTGGTAGCAAAGCCCGTTAAATGGCTACATTTTTTTCTTCACTACCTTGTGTGATAGTTGCAGTAGGAGCAAAACAGAAACAGAAACCGGACAGGAAATCCCTGCCCTGGGCCCCACTTTACCCTGTTTTATCTCCGTCAGGAGGAGACTTGGAGGAGGAAGTTTTCTCAATACCTTCCCCCTGTCAACTTAGACAGAGTGAGGAGGAGGCTTGGGGAGCCTTGGGGAGAGGTCAGGAGTCCTCCTCATGTGCATGCCCATTTGGGAAGGGAAGAACCACTGGCAGAGTCTGATTCAACAGCACCTCCTTTGTGAGAGGTGGCAGACAGTGGCTGGTCCACTGGGCCTTTGCCACTAGTAACCTCTATAATTGGAAATTGCAGAACCCTAGATTCTCTGAGAAGCCTGGAAAACTAATTGACTTGTTAGATTCTGCCATCTTTACCCATCAGCCAACCTGGGATGATTGTTACCAGTTACTCCAAGTCTTCTTCACCACACAGGAAAGGGAATACATCCTGGCAGAGGCCCAGAAATTGGTTCCAGGCACCAACAGGAAGCCAGCCACAAATCTGGAAATAATCAATGCCAGCTTTCCCCTGACCTGACACAACTGGGACTTCAACATGGAGGAAGGTAAGGAGAAGCTGAAGGTTTACTGCCAGACTCTAATGGAGGGTCTTTGATCAGTCGCAAGGCAGCCCACAGATTTGTCTAAGGTAAGTCAGATATGTCAGGGACTGGAGGAGACACCAGGGACCTTCCTAGAAAGACTTATGAAAGCTATAGAACATATCCACCTTTGAATCCGGGAGTACCAGAGAATGGATCTGCAGTTAGCCTGGCTTTTGTCCATCAGTCAGCTCCAGACTCAGCTGCAAGTTACAGAGACTGGGTGGATAGAAGAATGGTGTCATGAGTGAGAAAGGTTTAACAGGGAGGTTAGAGATGGTATGCAGGGCAGGAAGTTGAAGGAAGCTTTGAAAGCTGTGGGAGAAGGAAAGTCTAAGGAGGAAGGCCAGAGTGGTTAGTATAGGCTAGGGGGCTGATGGAAGGCAGTAGGCTGAGAGGGAACACAGAGGCAGGGAATCTGGAAAGGCAAATTAATATGAATTTGACTGAAAGCCTCAACGGAGGGCAAATCTATTGTGGGAACTAGGTATAACTGGAGGCTGTGGCAGCAAGCAGGTCTATTGTTCGCTAGACAGGTCTTCAGGAGGTTCAGGGATTCATGAGATTAATGGGAGGACATAAACCTAGGTCGGACAGCTAGAGGCTGAGGATGACAGAATTTTGGGAAAGGCAAAAAGCTCTGAGGTGGTGCTCACGAGATTCGAAGGGTATGTTAGGAGGCTAATGAATGACAGAAGTCTGTAGAGGACCACGGGATCTATCTAGAGCAGAAAGTTAGAAGGCTGGGAACGAAGTGAGGGCTTGGGGAAGAGGGCAGGAGGATTATGAGCCTAGAGAGCCATAGGTGCACAGGAAGTGAAAGAGGACAGTAGGATGAGAAGGTGGGCAGAAAGACCAGGGTGAATGTAATAGTTCAGAGGATGCAGAATGCTTGGGTTTGGGAGCCTGGGAAGGATAGGAGCTGGGAGCCTGGTGATGGACAGAACTGACAGAGACAGAGGGAAGTTTCCTGTCGAAAGCCAGTGTCTGGCAGAGGGCAGAGGACTCTGGTACTATAGTCTGTGGAGGGAGCCGGAAATTGACTGAGGAGAGCAGGGCCTCAGGGTATGGTGTGAGCTGAGAAAATGTATAGTAACAGGGAGACCCCGGAGGTAGGTAGACCAGCTAAGATCCTGCTGACACCATCAGCTGATCCTGAAGCAGAAAGATAGGATCTAAGGAAACTGGTTTTTGGGTATTCCACACTTAGGGATGGGGGGGGGAATGGGGGGAAGCAGAGACTGGGCAATAGGCCTCATCTACAGAAAGACCAATGCGTTTACTGCAAGAAGCTGGGACACTGGGAGAAGAAATGCCCCAGATGACAGGGCTTGGGGACAAAGGTATTAGAGCTGGGAGAGTGAAGGGGATGGGGCTAGGCATTCCTCCCCAAGCCTTGGATAACCCTGAAAGTGGAGGGGAGGCCCGCTGATTTCCTGGTGGACACAGGAGCACAGCACTCCATTCTAAAACAACCTCTGGGCCAGATGTCCAAAAAGCAATAATGGGTATAAGGGGCCACAGGAATGAACCGATATTCATGGATTTCCCAAAGATTGGTGGGCATAGCAAAAGGATGAATAGCCCACTTCTACAAGGTCATTCCTGGATGCTCATACCCCTTGCTGGGAAGGGACCTGCTGACCAAAATGGGGGCACACATCTACTTCATTCACTTTGACCAGGCTGGTTGCTGATTGCATATTGAGTGGTGGTCTTTGCTTTGTGGGCTGATTCGTGGAACCTAACAATAGCTGGTGGTTTAAACTAATCTAAAAGCCTGAATTATGAACTGATAGCTTCTGCATTTAAATAGTGTTAAAATTTAACACCAAACTGACCTTAACCAAATTACTAAAGGTGTGAGTTCTAAGTTTCTACTACTATGAGGAGATACATTTGGACCTGATTTATTCTCCCCTTATATGCCTAGGAGTTTTAGAAAAACAGAATGTGCAGCTAATTGCTGAATTGTTGATCATTATTGTAAGAGAAGGAATTTTGGAGATAGGGGTAAAAAGAACTAGAGTCCTGGGAAATTCTGGCATCTGTTCAGAGCAATTTCTTTCATTAATGTGTGGATAAAAATGTATATCAGAGTAGAGAATTTAGATCAGCTTTCAGATTTTAATAAGGTACATTTAGTAATTAGCCCAAACATATTACTGTGTATGTACAGTTGTGAGTGACAAGACATTTTGAAGTAGCTATATTGGAATGGGCATTTACCAGAGGGTAAAATCACAAGGTGGATGAAGATACATTCTCTTTAGAAGCAACAGGAACTAGAGAGCTGGATACCGATGAAGTCTTCCATTCTCTTTCTTGCCTCTTTGTTTCTTTACAAGTGAGTTTTATGTTTTGATGTTGCTCTATGGAGGGATCAAGTTCACCACAAGCCAAGGAGTGGTGGGATTTATTACTGTGGCATCTACTACTAGAGAAAAACCAGTCCTCAATGTTGGATTCAAGTCAAAATGCCCATGCAAGAAATCGGATTGGCTGCTTTGGGGTCGGGAGTCTCCTTTGGGTCAGTCAACTGGGAGTATGTATTGGTGATGCTGGCTTGTGTCTTTAGTTAGCACAGTTCTTGTGGACCCAGAGATTGGAGTTGTTGACCAATTGGAGAGTGGGGTGCTGATGAGGCACTGCTGTTATGTCATGTCAGAACTCTAGTTTTAAGTTTACTCTACTGTATACAACAGGATAAAGTTCTGTAGGAATTTATAAACAAGTCCATTATTTATGCATGCTTTTGTGGGGAAAAAACCTTGGGACTCAAAAGAGCTCATTGCATTTTCTGAGAAAAATGTAAAAACAGGACATTTTGAGTTAGTATAAAACCTGAGCAAACTAATCTGCTTCTTACAAGTGAGCTTCCACATGAATTCTTCCAGGGTGGAATGTGAAGCACTATGCTTTAATTTTTGCATGTGGGTTTGAGAATTCAGAGTGAAAATACGTGGTGAGATCATTATGACTAAGAAAATTGCAAGTCATACTGAAAGAAGAGGTTTGGAGAGGCTCCACAGAATTGTCAGTTAACACTGTCCCTTTAAAGGCCAGCAAACTCAAATCTACAGCCACAGTGTTACTTTTTGAACTGTATTTGACACCTATAACTGAATATCTTTGACTCCCATATGCCTGGAATTTCATCGAAGACTCTGAGAATATATTCCACATTCTAGACATTCTTAACCAGTGAAGTAATCCACAACACAAATGGAAAAATGTATTTTCCCTCTAACACTTTCCATAAACTGTTGAGCACACTCCAAATCTCTCATCCTTTGGATGACAAGAAGCAGCAAGAACCATGTCTTGCAATGTGATGAATGGCATACATGACTTTAGAGAACAAACTTGGGTGATTTTCCAGTTACTGGGGTGTGACATTATGGGTATCAAAGGGAGCCAAAATTGCTCAGTCTGAGCGGAGGATGTTAAGAACATAAGTTACTGTGTGCTGAGCGATAGTTTTTCCAGTTGTAGAACTGAGTACCAGGAACATGGGTGTCCTACGGTAATGCTAGAATAACTATTAGTGCTGGATACTTTTTTTTGTGGGGAAGGGTGTTCTCTGTGGTCTGGAGAATGGTCTGTAATAGTTGTTTTTTAAAATTGTGAATGAGTGAGTTTATTAAGCATATAGAAAGAAAAAGAACAAGTAACATATAGATATGTGGATAGATGATAGGTAGGTAGATAGATAGATAGATAGATTGATTGATTGAAGTAGCAGGCAGAGAATAAATTATCATCAAATCAGGAGTGGACAACATCCTACAGAGGCAATTGTAGTAGCTTGATTGAGAGGTCAAGCAATGGGCATATCATCAAATCGTCTTACATCATCAAGCAGCAATGGACTGGGCAAGTTAAAAAAGTTGGAGTTACCCATCAGAGCTTGCTTTCTGTGCATGAGCTTCTCCCTTCCTGTTCCCATCAGAGTCAACTTCTCATGTATTGTGTGTGTGTGTGTGTGTGTGTGTGTGTGTGCTGGAAATGATAGAACTTAGGGACCTATGCATGTTAAGTACTTGCTGTGTATTAAGCTATATCCCAGAACCCTAATTGTGTTGTTTTAAACAACATTTGGTAAGGTGAAAAAATTTGCTGTTATTCTCTTAGAAGTGGTTTCCAATAATTAGAAAATAAAGATGAATAGAAGAATATGTGTCAATGAAAGACAACACTCTAGAAGAATGTTTTGTTTTTCCCATAAACTGACCAAAATGGGGTGGAAACAGAATATTAAAAACAATGATGTTTCCCATCTAATTACTCATCTATGGGGCCTTGGGTAGTATTTATCCCTGGCACACAGATGGACTTTGGCTGCCCATCCTACAATGAGGGATGCTTTCTCAGCTTGAACTCTTGTGGGAGGGCCTAGGCCCTGCCCTGGATGAAATGACAGACTCTGGAGATCAACCATGGAGGGCCTCATCCTCCCTGGGGATGGGAGTGGAGATTGGGTGGGGGACTGGGGGACCTGGTGGGGAGGGCCGGGGAAGAGGAGAGGGAGAGGGAGCTGGGATTGACATGTGAAACAATCTTTTTTTATCTTAAATAAAAAAAGAAGAAAACATACTAAAATATAAAATGAAAAACGAAACAAAACAATGGTGTCTGAAAGCCTTTTATGTTCGGCTTTGGACAGGGTTGAATGTGTACTTTCAAGTTCCTATGTTAAAAGCTTGATCCCTAGCATAGCAGTGTTGAGGTAATGAAACCTTTAATCTGAAATGCTCTGTGGAGAATAATTCTGTCATGGGGGCATCCCTCAGTTGTTGCCTCAGGAACTGAACTGGTTTTCTTGAGAGCAGGTATTGCAATTTTAATGAGAACTGTCCACCATAGGCTCTTATGTTCAAACACATGATCCTCTGGTTACTGGTACTGTTTGGGGAGGTTTTGGAATCTTTGGGAGGTGTAGCTTTCTTGCAGGAAGCATGCCACTGGGGGTGGGATTATGAGTGTATAGCCTCTCCCACTTCCTGTTTGCACTCTCTGCTTTCTGTGAGCAGATAGCAATATCTGCAGCCAGTTTTTTACTTTGACCTCTGGCTGTCATGCCTTTGCCACTGCTATGGACCATCCCTCTGGAGCATAAGCCAAAATAGACTCTTCTATAGTTGTCCTTGATCAAAATGTCATATCACAGCAACTAAAGGCAACTGATAAAGCAGACTACTGAAGAGTGAGGGCACATTATGTGCTGGGTCACTCCTACCGTGTTCTTTCTGCTCTGTTGTGACCTGGTCAGGGGCACCCTCACCCTGTTTATGAACCTGCAGAAAAGATGGATAAACACATATCTTTATGTCTTACTGACAAAGGTATTTTGTTACAACACTTCAAGCAGACTAGTACAATGTGCCCAGGAAACTGCTTTCATTACATAATTTATGGCTTGCAACAATTAAATATGGGTAGTCTATGACTGTGACTAGAAGAGCAGAGGGTTAGATGTCCATTAGCTAATGTGTATTTACTTACGTGCGATTCTCACGTTATGGGCAAAGGATGCCAGGATTTAGGGCACAGAAATACAGCAAGCATATGTTCTCATGGAAACTAAAACTTAAAAACATAACCTCTCTTGTCCAAAGTGGTCAGGATGGAAGACTAATACCCTTGTGGAGTCAGGTGTGGTTCTGCACACATTTAAGCCCAGCACTCTGGAGGCCGAGAGCGGGTGGTCTCTGTGGGTTCGAAGTCAGCCAGGGTTACAAAATGAGACCTGTTCACAAACAAACAACAGGGATAGAGTTTGAGGGACTGGAAAGGTGGTTCAATGGTTAAGAGCATGTACTGTTCTTGGAGTAGACCAAATTTTGGTTCCTGGTACTCAAGGTCAAGCTCCAGGGGATCTGTGCTCACTTCCGGCCTTGGGTGCCTGTGCTCCCCTGCGCATGGTCACTGCCCCTCAACCTCTACTTAAAGTTTTCAAGTAAAATAAAATAAAACAAAAAGATTGAATGTTGAAAGTAATTGGAAATTGCTAATTTCTGTTCTGGCACCAAATATTGTGTTTGAAAATGTGCTTTAATCTTGGAAAAAAGAAAATTGCCTTAGGCAAAATTTTAAGTCATCCTTGACCTCAGGTTTTTAGGTGTGTGAAAACTAGAGATACTCTAACCATACATGTGAATTAGATAGTCACAGCATAGATATTTGTTTCAATATTAGATATCTCATGACTTATACATACATCCTACAATGGTCCCTAACCAACGGGTATTATGTAGTAAAATCCCCAAAGCCAGTTTTAGCTGATAAACGGCCTAAAATTTAGAGATTGGGGATGGTTGCCCCCTCTCTAGGAATGGGAGCTATAGATCTTGATCTGTATCAGATGTTGGTGTTTATGTTCAAAATTCTGATTTAGTTTCCCTTCAGAAAGGTGGTGAAACTGGCTTCCAACAAAGAAGAATAGTTTCACAATGCAAAAGAGAAAGGAATTTCAAAATAACATTTTTATGGAAATATAGTCCAAAGCTAGGTGATATCTCATAAGCATGGATGGTAGTCAGTGAGTTTTGTGTCTTTCTCCATTGCTTTCCTCAACATTGTTTCTAAGTAAAAAGTACTCTCTGAATCCATGACACAGCAGGAGACTTTTAAAAACATTGATTCTTCTTCTAAGTCTTGGTTGGCTTCTCCTAGCTTAGAATAATTTCAAAAACATGAAATCCAGAAAATTCTGTAACATCAGTTTCTTATTTATTATTTTAAAAAAGAGACTTTACAAGTAACCTATAAAGTTTGTTTAAACAGGGTTATTTTAAAATGCAATATACATATGATAATTTTATCAGCAAACCCATCTTTACATAGAATAATTAATATTTATAAAGGAACAAAGTTATCTTAGGTTTAGAAAATGTGTGGCTTGGTTTTAATATTCCCACTAGATTTGCTTTTTCTTTCTTTCTTTTTTTCCCCCTTCCCTTGGAGAAGGAGAATAAAGAGATGGAAATATTTTTCCCCTATGGCTTCAGAATTTCCAGAAATGTTCAATCTCTTTATAAGATGTTGCTGGTGTGGGATGCAATCATCTATAAGACCTGGCATTTTCCTATGCTAATGAAAACTTGGCAACGTAGTGAATTCTGGAATGCTAAGAGAAAGGATTTGTACTCAGTTACAGTAGAATGGCATGCTGATTTGCAATTGGTTCGCTTATTCAGGCTCAAGTATCTATTTTTAACTCCCATTTTCCTTTACAGCATTGAGTTTTGGAAGACGGTTGCTCAGGCCAGTGTCCCAGGGCCACCTCCGTGCCTTGCACAGTCTCTGTCTGTGAATCTAGTGTCCAGACAGCCTTTGGAAACTTGCATTGCAATGAAAACTATTGTGATGAAGCACTTTGGTCTTCATATCTAATAGAGGAATCAAAGCCCTGTCCTGCTTTTCATTAGTTTCTTGTCCTATCAAGAACTCCTGTAAAAATAGTTATTTCATTGTCTCACATACAGTGTGTGCCACATTTGTTATTGCAAGCGTAGTGGTGCACTCTGGGAGGTAAGTAGAAGGAAAATATGACTTCATAAGTCTGTGTCAGTGAACACAAGGAGAGCTGCATTAAAGAAACTAAGAACTCACTAACACAGCACACAGTCCAGAAGGCAAGTGTCAAGCAGACACGTAAGTTGCTAGGGAGTCGTTACAACACTTTGTATTAACTCCATCTTCCAACAGCAAAATATTCAAAAGGTTGATATTTTTTCATAGCTGTGGCCAAGAAGTACAATCAAACAAACTACATTCTACATAATTTTGAAATAAAGGTTTGCTAGGGAGAAAGATATGAGTCATTAGCCTCCGGTCCCAGGCTAGCACTTCCAGCAATAATGAGAAAGCAATGGGGAAGCACCCATTGGCTGCATTGTGGAAACAGGGAGGTATAATTACAAGTTCAGCATCGTCGTGACCCTGACCCTTTTCAGCGGCCTCCTCTTGAGGCAGCTTCTGCACCTGGCACTTCAGCGCAGCAGCAGCTGAGAGAGGAGTTGAGGACAATAGTCTGTGCCTGGGCCCTTGGAGCAGGCCACTGTTTCAATGGCTGCAGATGTTCGGGAAGAATGCAAACTGCCAGGTCCCCTCCTTTAGTTCTAATCCCAGTGCCCTTGTAACCAGCAGCCTGAGCTCTTGAACAGAAAGGCCAGGCTTGAATGAAGGCCCTTCAGAAAAACTTGATAGGCTTGGGTGTTCTAAACAGACTGTGAGCATAATTCACAATAAAGGACCAAGTTAATTTAAATATTTTGGTCACATTATAAAACTGTTTCTGGTTTTTCTATAAGCCGATTAGTTTGTCTGATGGCATTTTCTAAGTGTTGACCATACACACACAAAAGTTGCGTAGGTTATAGCTGGCTGTTATTAAATTATTAAAAGGGAATAGTAAAAAGGGCTTTAAATTCAGGTGTATCAAATAAAACTCTGTTTGAGTTGGCACAGAGGCAGTGGTGTGTGTTTTCTTCCTGAGCTGATGCTGGAAGTTAATCACCTGTGTGAATGTAATGTTGCTTCAGTCAAAGCCCACTTTACAATTTCTACTAGCGATTGTCAGGATGCGTTCTTGGCTGATGAATTAACCTGGTGTTAAGAGGCAAGCGATGTACCCGTTAGAGTTATCCTACTCAATAGGGATATATGCTTTTTGATTAGCCACGACTTTGAGATGACGGGTGAGGAGTTCAAAGAGGACTCCTCAGGGCAGCATGCGCCCCATTTAAGTTTATAGGCTCAGCGTGTGCATTATCTTACAATGTTCAACTGAGGGAAGAAACAATCCTTAGTAAAGACGGCTATGAACATACTATATTAGGGCTGGATTATTGTTTTCACTGTCTATTCTAAAGGAAAGGAAATGTTCCCTCCATTTCTTATGGAATATTTTTTTGAAAAATTGGTTAAGCTAGAATCACAACTCTCCTTTTTATTTGTCTTCCTATGTCCTTAGCTTTCCTTTTGAAACACTTGCACCCTCCTTCCTGGAATTTGTTATCACTATTTAGATTGGCCCAAGGAAATGCCCAAAAGGCAAACTGGGCTGTGCCACAGGTCAGAATCCAAAGAGTGGGATCACGGTTCTCTCAACACACACGCTCAGCTCCCTGGGTCCACCCAGAAGTAAATGCTCCGAACTGTTTTTTAGGTATACCACAGGTACATTTCAAAAATACTTAGTGTGTAGTATGTGGTATATATCTCTGTGCGTTCATGAATGTATGGGTTACATGCACATGTGTATGCATTCATGGGGAGGTCAGGGGCCTTCCTGAGTGGCTCTCCACCTGGTTTTTAGAGACAGTTCACAAACTGAATGCTTAACTTGCTGGTTTGAGTCGGTAGGTTAGCTAGCGAATGCCAAAGAGCTGCATGTCTTTCTGTTTCTTCACAGTGCTGGGCTGCCACCACGTTTGGCTTTTTACACAGGTGTTGGGTTCAGAATAATGCCAGGCAGGCACTAGGCCATCTCCTGAGTGCCTCAGGTACATTAAAATATTAGTGTTATTTGGATCCTAGCTAGGGTATACATAATCATTTTCTAGACAGACTAGTTATCCAAATCTATTGTCTTCATAACTAATGGTGATATCTAGGTGTACTGAAAATTCTATTTAAGAAATCACTCTCTGCTGTGTGTATGTGTGCGTGTGTGCGTGCATGCGTGTGTGTATGTGTGTGTGTGTGTGTGTGTGTGTGTTGCTGGGGATCAAACTCAGGTCCTTTCACATGCCAGGCAAACACTCTACCATTGAACTACATCTCCAGATTAGGAAACACCATTTTAAAAAGCCAGCCATTATCATGTATCTGCATTTTGCAAAGAGGGTTTAGCTGTCATGGAATTATAATGCTGTCGCAAGGTACCACCTGGCACACATGCCTCAATTTCATCTCTGAAATAAGGAAATTAAACTAGATCTTGGAGTTATGTCTAGTATTTGGGAAAGCTTGTTATGAGGCTTTAATTAGAAGCTATGGCCTCTGGGAGTTTAACAGCTATAAATTTCCCCATGCACATGGTTTTTATTATAATGTCAGTGAACCACTAACTTTTACGTGATTCCCATCACCCAACTCTCCCTCCACCTCCTGTGAACTGAAATTATGATATGGTCTAAAGAGGTTCTTGAAAAAGATGTTCACGTTTATAGATTTTCTTGTAGCAAGAGTCCTTCTGTTTAAGAAGTAAGCTACAAGTATTAAATACATGGCTAGCCCTTAGGAGCACTGCACAGGACTCATGCCAGGCTCCCAATCACCTGTAACTCCAACTCCAGGGGATTAGACATCCTATTCTGGCTGTTGTAGGCACCTACACACATTCGACATACATTCAGATTCATGTACACATAGAAGTAAAAGTAAAAATAAATTTTTTTTTTGGTTTTTCGAGACAGCGTTTCTCTGTGTAGCTTTGGAGCCTGTCCTAGTATTTGCTCTATAGACCAGGCTGACCTCAAACTCACAGAGATCCCCCGATCTCTGCCTCCCAAGTGCTGGAACTAAAGGTGTGCAACACCATCGCCCAGTTAAAAATAAATCTTAAAAGCAAGAAGCCAGAACTATCACGGGAAAAAAAAGATTAATTCTCTGAATCCTTGTCATGTCTAGGAAAGCACAAGCTATCTGAGAGCAAGGCTGCAGAATGGTGTTTACTTTTGTGTTTTGCTCTTGACTGAGTCCTGCGCTGTAGCCAAGGCTGGTCCAGAACTTGAGGTCCTCGGGCCTTTGCTTCCTGAGTGTTGGCACCACAGGTGTATGCCACCATGACATGGCTATTTTTCAAATGACTATTTTATGGGAAGAATATCTTAAAATAGTGCTTTGAGATTAGAGTTAATAAGTAAATTGATTTAACAAATAAAATTTGGGGGCCGTAGAGATAACTTGATTGTTAAGAGCACTTGTTTGTGCAAAGGATCTCCATTCAGTTTCTACCACCCAGATGGTGTTTCCTCACCATGCATAACTCCATCTCCAGGGGTCCTCTTTTGACCTCCATTGGAATCAGGCACACACATGGCATGCAGGCCTACATGGAGGTAAAAAAAAAAAAACCTACACGTAAAAGAAAATAAATAAATTGAAAAAACTAAAATAAATAAATCTTGTTAAAAATACCGTGTATGAATTCAGTAGTGCTTTTAAATACATATTTGTGGTTTTTAAACTAATTTATTTGATTTATTTTATGTGCATTGGTGTGAAGGTGTCAGATCTCCTGGAACTCAAGTTACAGACAGTTGTGAGTTGTCATGTTGGTGCCAGGAATTGAACCCAGGTCCTCTGGAAGAGCAGCCAGTGCTCTTAACCACTGAGCTGTCTCTCCAGCCCTGATGGTTTATTTTTTATTTTAAAACTATATTTCACTTGTGTGTCTGTGCACGATTGTCCAGGCCTACCCATGTGTGAATGCATGTGTGTGCCTCCGTGTGTGTTTGGGAGTCAAAGCACACCTTGTGGGAATCAGTCCTCCCCTTCCACCATTTGTGTTCCTGAGATCGAACTGGGATCCTTCAGTCAGGCTTGGTGATGAACACCTTTGCTTTCTCAGACACATTGCCATCCCAGGGATAGTTCCTACATGCATTAGTGAAACAGTAGAAACAAAGCTTGCAATACATCATTCAGCTTAAACAAACAACAAGCAAACAAAACACCTGATTAACCTATGTATTCACAGAACTGAATACATGGTACAGCCCTAACAATGACAGACAGACAGCAGCAGCGAGCACAAAACCATTAATTCCTTCCAGACCTAATGTGTCTTGACCCTCACAGGAGAAATAACATCTGAAGAAGTCAGAATCAGACTTTTGAAAATGTTCCAGAATTTTTCATTCACACGGCCAAACAACACCATTTGTAGGATCCTCATAGTGATGACGGTGAAGTAATGGTAACATTGTTGATGGTGTAGTCTCCTGCAAACATGTCTGAAGATCCTCCTGGCTAACACGTCACCCAGTTGGAACACTAGCCACAGAAGGAGATAATCATTTTGGCTCTGGAAATGGATTTTCAACTTAGGACATTTCTCAGACTAGAAACAAGGATGGAGCCCATCCGGTGGGAACCCAAGACTTGTTGAAGAGGAAGGGTCAAGGAAAATATTATCCACTGAGTACCCGTGATGCTCTAGGCTGATCTTTCAGAATAACCACACGATAAAACTGTAACTATTTCTGTCTATAGCTGAAGAAGGGCTGTCCAGTGGAACTGCCAAGGAGAGTGAAAGCTGCACAAATAACGCCTGGGTGGAGAGCTTCACCATCTGGACCAAATGGCAATGGGAGTCTTGGCTTAGGCACTAACTTAGAATAATAAGAAGAGAATCTCAGCTGCCCTGAAGGGTGGACTCGGCCTTAGCAACCACACAGCTATTGTGTTGCAGACAAACAACACATAATATGGGGAGGACTGGGCCAAGGGAAAGGCTTTCTGAGGAGAGCCAAAAAGGGAGTTAGAAGGGAGAGGGGCGGCTGCAAGTCCTGTGGAGGCCAGGAGGAGACGACTGCATTTCAATAGGAAAAATGCATAGAGGCTGAAAATCCCTGTCTTTCACATGTTTGGAACTCAACATGTCTTTTAAAACATTAAAGAGTGGTTATTTTAATAACTATTGCTGTTAAAGACTTCCCTAAAACTTAGTGCCATATAGTAATTATTTTATTGCATTCATGGATTGTGAGAACTGGGAATTTGTACAGGCTGTAGTGGGATGGCCTTACAAAGGCTACCTGACTCAAAGTGCAGTGAATCATTAGCCTTCACATGTAGTCCTGCAAATGATTGTTGGCTGGGACCTCAGCGGCATCCTGTCCACTGGAAACACATCCTGGCTTCTCCACATGGTCTCTCTGCCTGAGCTACCGTGTGCTGCACCACAGCCTGAGTTTGAAGAGCCAGCAACCCAAGGGACTCCTGCCGGAAGCAGTGTCACCTTTTGGGACCTACATGCTGAAGGTAGATGGCACACTTCCACCGTTCTCACGGACTGAAGGTAAGGATACTCAGGCTATACTGGGCAAAATGTTAGGATGATTACATAAGAGAATGTAGAATAAGATATAGTATCTCTTGCCATTGTTGAAAAGTGGCATTCTCTCCCAGTGATTGTTACTGCTGGGGCTAGTGAGGTGTGAGACAAATGTGACAAGACCTGAAACTCAGGGTCTTCAGAGGGAGGGGTGAATTCACCACCTTTAACCTGCTTCTCACTGCCAGTCTTTATGCCAGTGATGGTTCGGCCGTGTGTCTTCTGGTTCGGCCGTGTGGCCACTGGTTCTGAAGTGTGCCCGCTGGTTCTGCGGGGTGCTCTCTGGTTCTGCTGTGTGCTCGTTGGTTCTCCCATGTGTCCTCTGGTTCTACCGGGTGGCCTCTGGTTCTGCTGTGTGCTGTCTGGAGATGGATCTGTGCAGCTGAGTCCCATTGAGACTCCTTGTGGCCCAGCTGGTGAATGAAGTTTCAGAAATCAGGAGTGGAGATGTAGTTGAGTGACAAAGCCTTTACCTACTAACATGTGAGATGCCTGCGTTTGATCTCCAGCACCACAGAAAATGATAAGAAACAAGCACAGATTCAGAACTTAGCAAGTAGGACAGCTGCGATGCCAGCTTACTGAAGAAATTTTACTTCTCCTTGATGATAAGGCACGATATTTTTCAAATCAATTTTCTGTTATTTTGTGATTTTATTTTTGCAATAATTTATTGCCATGTACAAGAGGCTCCAGAGCAGCACCTCATTCTAGCTACAGGTGGCAAAGGTGTGACGGTTGGAAATCCAGATGTTTCAAAGGAATGGAAAAGTGTCACTGTCATGTTGGACACAAGGAGCAGCTTGTGGCCAGGTTTCTTAACTGCACCTGTGGAGCGGGGACCTCCCGGTGACATTGCTCTCACTCTGAACTTCTTCTGCTCTTCTGTTTCTGCTTGACGTCTCGTCTTCTTCACTCATCTGCTCAGCCTGCTGCTTGGGCTGTTTCAAGAGCTTCTTGTCACCTCCATGGCCAGACATGGCTCCTACAGTCTTAAAGATAGATGATGCTCACTTTTGAGAACAGCAAAATAGCAAAATAGAAAACAAAACAGCAAACAAACAAACAAAAACCAAATAAAATGAAACAAAACCCAATGAAGCTTCAGTGTTCTGTCTGACCACCTTCTTTGTTGTTGTTGTTGCTTTGCAATCTTATGCAGGTTCCTCATTTGTCAGACCAGAGTTAGTGATCCCCCACTAGCTTGGGCCAGCTGATTCTGTGGGTTTCCCCATCATGGTCTTGACTCCTTTGTTCGTATAATCACTCCTCCCTGAGTTTGGTTGTACTCCAGGAGCTTGGCCCATTGGTTAGTTGTGGATTTCTGCATCTGCTTCCATATGTTTCTGGAAGAGGGTTCTAGTTTCTCTAGGGTCATGGATTGTAGGCTGGGTATCTTTTGCTCTGTGTGTGGTATCCACTTATGAGTAAATAGTACTATATTACCACCTTCTAATTAGTCAGTTCAGCAACTATCTCGCTGCCCACAGGAACAGTCATTGCTGAGCCCTGGAGGTCTGCAGGAGTCATGAGCAGTTGGGCTTTGCAGAGGAAGGGTCCTAGAGGCTGGAGCCCCACAACTACTTCTTCACAATCTCATCAAACTACCAGCCAGGGTTCAGAGCATAGCCAAGTCAGACAGATCCCTTATTTGGTGAAGGTGATTTTGGCTAGTAATTACATTAGCTGTGGTGCAGACAGTTAAAATCCAGTACCAAGAGTCAGAGTGAAAATGCTCCCTCATGGTCCTTTGTTCTCACACATTTGTCTTTTCCTCCTTTATCCCATTTCCTCCAGTGGTTTTGAGGCAGGGTCTTTCTGTGTAGTCCTGGTTGGCCTTGAACTTGGGTTCCCTCTGCCTCTGAATGCTGTGCTTATAAATGTGCACTGCAGGGCTGGACCCCCTCTGTGTTCTTAACTATTGTATTGTGGGTGTAAAGGATGTAGTATGGAAATACTCAGTCAGTGTTCTGCTTTTATTTTCTTGGCTGGTAACGAATAAACTAAGTGATTTGTTTTCTTTCCTGACAACTGTCTTCCTTGAAGCTTTTACTGTGTGTTGGTGCACTGTGGGAAGAAACACGCAGGAGCAAAACTCCCAGCGCGTTGCCACTGATTTCATTTCCACAAAGCAACGAGACAAAGGACAGCACAATTAGTGACCGAACGGTTCCTCCCTTATCTAAGGCTTCCAGATCTCCATGCACATTAACAAGATTGTTTTGTCCAAGGCATAGATTTGCAAATTGTATCTTTTACACTGGATTTCCCACTTGAGATGCTTCAACCTCCTCCCAGCCTGTCTGAAGCTGGGATTTCTTGCTGTCATGTTAACTTGTCAGTAGAGGATCAAATAACTTGTGTGTGTGTGTGTGTGTGCGTGTGTGTGTGTGCGTATCTCTGAAGAGCCTAGAGTTCTGTTAGTTGTCTTCCTCAGTAACTCTCCACTTTATTTCTTTTAGTTTTTTATGTAGATTAGAAACAAGCTTGCTCCACATGTCAATCCCAGCTCCCTCTCCCTCCCTTCCTCCCCCACCACTCACCAACCTCCCCCATTTCCCCACCCAATTCCCACTCCTCTCCCCAGAGAGGGTGAGGCCCTGCATGGTGGGATCTCCAAGTCTGTCATATCATCTTGGGCAGGGCCTAAGCCCTTCCCTATGTGTCCAGTTTGAGAGAGCATCCCTCCATGTAGATGGGCTCCCAAAGTCCATTCATATGCTAGGGATAAATTCTGATCTACTACCCGAGGTCCCTTAGATTGCCAAGGCCTCCTCGCTGACACCAAAATTTAGGGGATCGAGATAAGTTCCATGATAGCCTCTCAGCCATCAGTCTGGGGTCCATGAGCTCCCCCTTGTTCAGGTCAGCTGTTTCTGTGGGTTCCACCAGCCTGATCTTGACCCCTTTGCTCATCACTCCTCCCTCTCTACAACTGGATTACAGGAGTTTAGTTCAGTGTTTAGTTGTGGGTGTCTGCCTCTGCTTCTATCAGCCACTGGATGAAGGCTTATGTATGTCTTTTTGTTACAGGGTTACCTTACTCAGGATGGTTTCTTTGAGTGTCATCCATTTGCCTGCAATTTTCCCCTGAGTAGTAGTACTCTACTGTGTAAATGTACCACATTGTCTCTATCCACTCTTCAGGTGAGGGGCATCTAGGTTGCTTCCAGGTTCTGGCTATTACAAATAATGCTGCTATGAACATAGTGAAACAGATGTCCTTGTTTCATGAATGTGCATCTTTTGGGTATATATGCCTAAGGGTGGAATTGCTGGATATTGTGGTAGACTGATTCCCATTTTCTTGAGAAACCGCCATACTGATTTCCAAAGTGGCTGTACGAGTTGGCACTCCCACCAGCAGTGGAGGAGTGTTCCCCTTTCCAGCATAAACTGTCATTGATGATTTTGATTTTAGCCATTTTGATAGGAGTAAGATGGTATCTCAGAGTTGTTTTGATTTTCATTTCCCTGATGGCTAAGGATGTTGAGCACTTTCTTAATTGTTTATCAGCAATTTTAGACTCCTCTATTGAGAATTCTCTATTTAGTTCTGTAGCCCATTTTTAAATTGGATCCTTTGGTGTTTTGGAGACTTGCTTCTTGAGTTCTTTGTAAATTTTGGAGATCAGCCCTCTGTCAGATGTAGGGTTATTGAATATCTTTTCCCATTCTGTAGGCTGCCTTTTTGTCTGGTTGACTGTGTCCTTTGCCCTAGAGAAGCTTCTCAGTTTCAGGAGGTCCCATTTATTAATTGTCGATCTCAGTGTCTGTGCTACTGGTATTATATTCAGGAAGCGGTCTTCTGTACCAATTCATTCAAGGGTACCTCTCACTTTCTCTTCTAAGAAGTTCAGTGTGACTAGATTTATGCTGAGGTCTTTGATCCATTTGGACTTAAGTTTTGTGCATGGCAATAGACATGAATCTATCTGCAGTCTTCTACATGCCACATCCAGTTATGCTAGCACCATTTGTTGAAGATGCTATCTTTTTTCCATTTTAGATTCTTTGTCAAAAATCAAGTGTTCGTAGGTATGTGAGTTAATATCAGGGTCTTCAATTTGATTCCATTCGTCTCCCTGACTATTTTTGTGCCAATACCAAGCTGTTTTCAGAGCTATAGCTCTATAATAGAGCTTGAAGTCAGGCATGGTGATGCCTCCAGAAGTTCTTTTATTGTTCAGGGTTGTTTTGGCTATCCTGGGTCTTTTGTTTTTCCATATAAAGATTATTGTTCTTTCAAGGTCTGTGAAGAATTGTGCCATTATTTTGATAGGGATTGCAGTGAATCTGTAGTTTGCTTTTGGTAAGATTGCTATTTTTACTATGTTTATAGTTAATAAATAGCATGGGAGATCTTTCCATTTTTTGGTATCTTCTTTAATTTCTTTCTATAAAGACTCAAAGTTCTTGCAATAGTGCTACCCCAAGATATTTTATGCTGTTTGCCACTATTGTAAAGTGTGATGTTTCTCTGATTTCTTTGTCAGTCCATTTATTGTCTGTATATAGTAGGGCTATTGATTTTTTTGAGTTAATCTTGTATCCTGCCACTTTGTTGAAGGTGTTTATCAGGTGTAGGAGTTCCCATGTAGAATTTTTTGGGTCATTTATGCAAACTATCATATGATCTGCAGACAGTGAAAGTTTGACTTCTCTTCCCTTCCCATTTGTATCCCCTTGATCTCCTTTTGTTATCTTATTGCTCTAGCTAGAACTTCTGGTACAATGCTGAAGAAATATGGAGAGAATGGACAGCCTTATCTTGTTCCTGCTTTTAGAGGAATTGCGTTGAGGTTCTCTCTATTTAGTTTAATGTTGACTGTTGGTTTGTTGTATATTTCTTTTATTATGTTCAGATAATGTTCCTGTTATCCCTGATTTCTCCAGAATCTTTATCATGAAGGGATTTTGGGTTTTGTCAAAAGGTTTTCTGCATCTAGTGAGATGATCATGTGGTTATTCTTTTGCAGTTTGCAGTTTGTTTATATGGTGGATTACATTGATGGATTTTCATATGAAAATCCTACTTGATCATGGTGTATGATTTTTCTGATGTGTTCTTGGATTAGATTTGCCAGTATTTCATTGAGTATTTTTGCATCAATGTTCATGAGAGATATTTGTCTGTAGTTTTCTTGCTTAGTTGTGTCTTTGTGTCGCTTGGGTTCCAAGGTAACTGTAGCCTCGAAAAAGAGTTTAGCAAAGACCCATCTGTTCCTTTCGTGTGAAAAATTTGAGGAATATTGGTATTAGCTTTTCTTTGAATTTCTGGTAGAAATCTGCACTATCTGGGCCTGGGCTTTTTTGGCTGGTAGACTTTTGTTGACTACTTCTATTTCATTAGGGGTTATAGGTCTGTTTAAATTGTTTATCTGTTCTTGATTTAATTTTGGTAAATGATATATATCCAGAAAATTGTCCATTTCCTTTAAATATTTGTATTTTGTAGAGTACAGGTTTTCAAATATGACCTGATGATTTTCTGGATTTCCTCAGTGTCTGTTGTTAAGTCCCACTTTTCATTCATGATTTTGTTAATTTTCATGTTCTCTCTCTGCCTTTTGGTCAGTTTGGATAAAGGTTTGTCTGTCATGTTGATTTTCTGGAAGAACCAACTCTTTGTTACATTGATTCTTTGTGTCGTTTCCTTTGTTTAGACTTTTATTAATTTCTACCCTCAATTTGAGTATTTCCTGGTGTCTACTCCTCCAGGTTGAGTTTGCTTCTTTTTGTTCTAGAGCTTTCAGTTTTGCTGTTAATTTTCTAGTGTGACTATTCTCCAGTTTCTTCATGTGGGCACTTAGTGCTTTGAACTTTCCTCTTAGTACTGCTTTCAAAGTGTCCCATAAGTTTGACTATGTTGTGTCTTCATTTTCATTGAATTTTAGGAAGTTTAATTGTTTCCTTTGTTTCTTCCTTAACCCAGGAATGGTGCAATTGCACATTGTTCAATTCCCATGAGTTTGTAGGGTTTCTGCAATTTGTGTTGCTGTTGAATTCTAGCTTTAAACCATGGTGATCCAACAGGATATAGGAGGTTATTCCAATTTTTTTTTTGTATCTGTTGAGGTTTGCTATGTTGCCTAATATGTGGTCGATTTTAGAGAATGTTCCATGTGGTGCTGAGAAGATATATTTTTCTGTGTTTGGATGGAATGTTCTATAGATGTCTGTTAATACCAATTGGGCCATAACTTCTGTTAATTCCTGTTTCTTTGTTAAGTTTCTTTCTGGTGTCCCTGTCTAGTGGTGAGCGTGGCATGTTGAAGTCTCCCACTATAACTGTGTGAAGTCTTATGTGTGCTTTGAGTTTTAGTAATCTTTCTTTTACAAACTTGGGTGCCTTGTATTTGAGGCATAGATGTTCAGAATTGAGACTTCTTCCGGATGGATTTCTCCTGTGATGAATATGAAATAACCTTCTTCATCTCTTTTGATCGATTTTAGTTTGAAGTCTAATTGGTTAGATATTAGTATTGCTACACCAGCTTGTTTCTTGTGTGCATTTGATTGGAAAATCTCATCCCAACCCTTTACTCTAAGGTAACGTCTGTCTTTGAAGTTGAGGTGTGTTTCTTGTATGCAGCAGAAGGATGGATTCTGTCTTTGTATCCATTCTGTTATCCTGTGTCTTTTTATAGATAAATTAATACCATTAGTATTGAGGGAAATTAAGGACCATTGAGAGTTAATTCTTGTTTGTTTTTGATTTGTTGTTGTTGTTGGTATTGTTTGTGGATTTACCCCGCTTTTTCTTTTGACTTTTGGTATAGTGGGACTATCTATTGCTTATGTTTTTGTGAGTGTAGTTAACTTCCTTAGGTTGAGTTTTCCTTCCAGAACTTTCTGTAGGGCTGGATTAGTGGATATGTATTGTGTAAATCTGGCTTTGTCATGGAATATCTTGTTTTCACCATCTCTAGTGATTGAAAGCTTTTCTGGATATAGTAGTCTGGACTGATCTGTGTTTGTAGAATATCTATCCAGGACCTTCTGGCTTTCAGAGTTTCCATGGAGAAGTCAGGTGTAATTCTGAAAAGTTTGCCTTTATATATTACTTGGCCATTTTCTTTTGCTGCTCTCAATATTCCTTCTTTATTCTGTATGTTTAGTGTTTAATTATTATGTGCCAAGGGGACTTTTTTGTGGTCCACTCTATTTGGTGTTCTGTAGGCTTCTTGTACTTTCATTGGCATATCTTTCTTTTAGTTGGGTAAGTTTTTTTCTATGATTTTGTTGAATATGTTTTCTGCACCTTTGAGTTTCTTCACCTTCTTGTATACCTGCTATTCTTAGGTTTGGCCTAATATTTCCTGGATATTTTGTGTTAGGGATTTGTTGGACTTAAGATTTTCTTTGATGGATGAGTCTATTTCACCTAGTATATCTCCTGAGATCATCTCTTCGGTCTGTTGTATTCTCCTGGTTATGCTTGCATATATAGTTCCTGATCATTTACCCACTTTTTCTAATTCCAGCATTCATTCAGACTGTGTTTTTTTAATTTTCTCTATTTCAGCTTTCAAACCTTGTACTGTCTGAATTCTTTCTTTTTTATTTTTATTTTTAAGTTTAAATTTAAATTAGAAACAAGGTTGCTTCACATGTCAATCCCAGGTCCCTCTCCCTTTCCCTCCCCTCCTCCCCTGCCCTCCTACCAACCCCCCCCAATACCCTCTCATTTCTCCAGGGAGGTTGAGGCCCTCCATAGGGCTGTCCATAGTCCATTTCATCCAGGGCAGGGCCTAAACCCTCCCCCGAGAGTCCAGGGTTAGAGTGCATCTCTCATTGATGGGTGGGCACCCAAAATCCATTTGTATGCCAAGGATAAATACTGATCTACTACCCAATGTCCAATAGATTGCCTAGGCCTCCTCACTGACACCCACATTCAAGAGGTCTTGATCAGTCCCAAATTGTTTCTTGCAGTTTTTGGTTTGTCTTTTCTTCCAGTTCTATAAAGGATTTTCTCATTTCCTCTCTTAGGGCCTCTATCATCTTCATAAAGTTGTTTTTAAGGTCATTCTCTTCTGCTTCATCTCTGTTGGGATATTCAGGTCTTGCTGGTGTAGAGTTCATAGACTCTGGTGGTGTCATATTGGCTTTTTGTTTGTTGAATGTATTTTTATATTGTCATTTTCCCACCCCTTCTTCCAGTAGGTAGAGGTGGGGTCTTTTACTCTCCTGGTGGGAACATGTGCAAGCTTCTCTTCCAGTGGATGCATGCAGGCCCAATACTCTGATGGTCTCAAGGTGGGTGCAGGCAGGTTTGAAGTACACCCTCTCGTGGTGGGTGGGAGCTGGACTAGGACAGTGCAGACTCGAGGTTGTTTGGTGAGCTGGGGCAAGTGGACCTGCCTGCAGTCTTCAGGCCAGAATATCACAGAGTGGGCAAGAGGAAGGACTTTGGGCCTGAGGCTGGGGCTGGGGCTCACCTCTGCCCAGAGTGGTGGTGGGAGTAGACCTGTGCCCTCAGCAGACTTGTGGTTGCTTGGTTCACCAGGGGCCAGTCAACCTGCCTGCAGTCCCCAGGCCAGGAGATCCCAGAGTCCACTTTACTTCTTGAGACAGGCTCCTCACTGATTTGACTGGGCTGGGTGGTAAGAGCACACTCCAGATCCTCCTGTCTCAGCCTCCTCAGCCCTGGGATTCCAGACCTCTGTATGCTACTACATTTGGCTTAAAATGGGGCTGAGGATCCAAACTCAGCTCCTCAGACTTGCACCATAAACACTTCATCAACTGAGCCTTATTCCCAGTCCCTTGGATAATTCTGTTGATGTTCGGAACCAGGCAGGGCATCCATCTCCACTATTTCTGCTTTTGTGTGGTGATCAACACTGGGGTAGCAATGACCAGTGACCTCTTAGCTGTGGCAGTCTTGGTGTTGCTTCATAGTTTCCCAGTCTTTCAAGTAGATTCCAGCCATCAAAGATATCTTTGATTTGGGTGGTATAATTTTGAGGAATGCATGTCTAACTTCTTTCCTTCTTTCCTCATTTTTTCTTTACCAAATATTCTGTATACCATTTGATAACACTTATTCAATCTTTCAAACAAGGTTTCAATAAACTAGGTACAGTAAATATTGCTTGCTGCAACTGTCCCCTGACTAAAACTGGTAGGGAGGTTGGCTGGCTTAGCAAGAAAGTAAGTCTTCTGGTTTGTCTTGGATACACAAGAATCTTAATTTAGGATTACACCTGACTTCCAAAAAAAAAATCAAAAAACCAAAACACCAAAACCAAAACAAAAAAAAATCCCCAAAAAACAAATAGAAAAAATAAGAAATGGGTCCTAACACTAGTGTTCTAGAAAAAAAAAAGTCCTATATATCAATCTATAGGGCTTGTGGCCCCTTTGAATCTATCATGGGTTGAAGTCAGTATCTGACCTCTTCCAAAGTGAAAAGAAGTTGACTTGTGTGTCTCATAGTCTCAGTCTTTCTCTAAACTTTGGTCTTTCTTTAGTCATTCATTGTCTTTGGGTGCATGTGTGCACACACGCTATGGTGCATGGAAAAGTCCAATGCTAACCTGTGGGAGTCTGTTGGTTCTCTCCCTCTACTTCATGGTTCCCAGGGATCCAACTCAAGTCATCAGGGCTGGCAACCTGTACATTTACCTACTGAGCTATCTGACTGATTCCCGTCCTTCAGTCTTTTATGAACCTGGGTATAAATATATGATTAAGTCCCATACAATAAGTTCAAGGGTGAATTTGTTTTGTCTGTTGGGAAAGCATTTAAAAAAAGAAAGAAAAGAAAGGATAAATTTTTGTAGAGTTGACAGAGCCAACAGCATTTACTAACAGATTGGTATAGAGCATGAAAAAAAGAGAATCTAGAACTCATGAATTTTGGACAGAAATACTAGAGGGATAAATATGTTACAACCTGAAATGGGAAATGCTATGTGTGAATATCTAGGGAATACATCAGGTGTTTAGTCTTGACTATAGTGAGAGCTATGGTGGTTTGGATGAAAATGACTCCCATTGGCACATAGGAAGTGGCACTATTAGGAGGTGTGGCCTTGTTGGTGGAAGTGTGGTCTTGTTGGAAAAAGTATGTTATTGGAGAAGACTTTGAGATTTCAAATGTTCAAGCCAGGCCCAGTTTTGTCTTTCTCTTCCTGCTGATCCAGATATAGGACTCTTGGCTCCTTCTCTAGCACTATGTCTGCCTGTGTGCTTCCGTGCTTCCTGCCATGATGTCAATGGACTAAACCTCTGAACTGTAAGTCAGCCCCAATTAAATGCTTTCCTTATAAGAGTTGCCATGGTCATGGTGTATTTTCACAGCAGTAGAAATTCCAACTGAGACAAGAGTCATGTTGAAGATTGCAAGTAGGAAATCTGTTAAACAATCCTGAAGTTTAGAAGAAAGGGGGAGGTAAACTCAATTAGTAACTGTGAAATCTTTGACAAGCAAATCTATATAACGATAAGAATTCACATAAGGTCTTGAGCAAATGAATATGAAGGCAACAGAAGAGATTGAAGAATAAGCCCTGCAGACGAAAACATTCAGAGACCGGGAAGAAGCGGAGAGAACTGCCAAGTAGACACAAAAAGAGAAAACAGTAACACAAGAAGAAAGTGAAGATACCATAGTGTTTTCAAAAGTATGTAGAGAACGAAAAAGAAAGTGACCATGGCTGGAGAGCTGGTTCAGTGATTAACAGCAATTCCTGCTCTTGCAGAAGACTCCAGTTCAGTTGCCAGTACCCAAATCAGGTGGCTTACAACTGCCTACGTCTCCAACTCCAGGAGATCCAGTGCCCCCTTCTGGACTCCTAGGGCATCTGCCATCGCATGTACATGAACTTTCCTCCCCACTAGAGTTTCTATTGATGTGATAAAATATCATGACCTGGGGAGGACAGAGTTGTCTCACTTCTACTTGTCCATCAGAGTCCATCACCTGAGGATGTTCCTCCCAGGAATTCAGGGTAGGAACCTAGAGAAAAGAACTGAAGCAAAGGTCATAGAGGAATGCTGCTCACTGGCTTGCTCCCTACGACTTGCTCAACCTGCTTTCTTATAGCACTCAGGACCATCAGCCTAAGAGTAGCACCATCCACAGTAAACTGGGCTCACCCACAGTAATCATCAATCAAGAAAATAGGCCAATATGGTGGGGTCATTGTCTCAATTTTCTCATTCCAAAATGACTCTTGCTTGTGTTAAACTGACATAAAACTAGTCACCCCCCATGCACATACATAAATGTAAAGATAAAATAAGTCTTAAGAAAAGAAAAAGAGTGTTCCTCATGGGTCAAGTAAGGTGAATATTGAGCACGGATAATTTATTAAGTCTGAGAGCGGCAAAGCAGCATGCCTGGAATGGTGGAATGAAGCCTGCTTAGAGTTGGCTTGGTGTTATTAAGCCCCCTTGCCCTTGCCTGATGGACTTTTCCACTTGTGGAAATGAGGGTGGCGAGAATGCTCAATAGGCATGAACTCCTTTTACCTTTCTAATTTTCCCCTCCATATGTCCTTCTCTTTTGGTTCTTTATGTTTGAGACTGTCATTGCTCAGGACATTCTAATTTTGAGAATTTGCTATCTTTTTGTTCAAATCTATTAGGCAACTACTTTCACTACCTGTAATTAAAATCTCAACCAATACAAGGCAGCTTGCACAAGCATTGAGAACTGCTGAGAGATCTCTCAGATAAGCCAAACTGCCCAGAAAAGATGCTAATCTGCCAAGTGAACTTCTGGGAAGAGGCTCCAAGTGAGCATCTGGTGGGGACACTCTCCAGCCTGTTGAGCTGCCTGCAGGTTGCACAGTGTGCTTTAGGCTCCCAGCTTTCAGGATCCATCACCCATACTGGGGTGGGCTTTTGGTGACAAAGCTGCCTTTGAGACATTTCTGCTCCTGTAAGTGACCTCTTACCTGTGTTTTGTAAGTAATGACTATCAATTTAATCGGTTCGCCATGTTTGACTTTGGTCTGTCATAGTTCTCTGTCTGGGATGAGTACACCATTGTTCTTGTCTCCCCAGGAATAGTGCCACTGAACAATGGAAGTACAGAGATTCCCGATGTATACCTTAATATTGTGTGTACAGATTTCTCATTACCTGAAGCACTCACCAGAGGGTGGATTATGTGCAGTTGATGACCCTGTATTGAAATCTCACTGCTACTCCAAAGCCCATAGCTTACATCCAACTTCATTCTGGCTGTTATCCATTCTATGGCTTTAGACAGAGATTTAAGGATCCTTTATCTCTTTGGATAATCACCTTTCATTGCCCTTGCAACATTTTCTCTTGGCTTTTCAGTGTTGGTCACATAACAGACATTTTTAATTTTCTTGAACTCAAGATTATCAACCTTTCTTCATGTATCATGTCATTAGTATTGTATTTTGGAAATCATTATAAACCAGGGCTGCTGGAAGGTCTCTTGTCTTGGCTACTAAAAAAGCTGAGATTCCAAGTTCAAGGCCAGACTGGGTACAAGATGAATTCAAGGTCAATCTGGGGCAACTTAGTGAGACTCTGTCTCAGAATGATAAGCAAAGAGAGAATGGAGGATATAACTTAGTCCTTGTTAGCATGTCACAACCCTAGCTCCCATACCTGTTATTATAAATTTATATTAAAAAATAACAACAGAGAGAGGAGGCTGGGAGTCCAGGGAAGCAGCTGTTCCTCGGGCAGCATCAGGTAAACAGGCCGGCTTCCCGGCCTGTGCTCCAGTGCCTGCAGATCGCCTGGGAACTGCACAGAGCTCCCAATCCCGGCGGGAGCCAAGGACCCAGACCCCAAGTCTTCTCTCCCACCAACGAGACCAGGAAACCAGAGGACCCAGGGAGACCAGGACCAGCATTCGGACAAGGAATAGAAGAACCACCAGATTATTGGACTTGCTAGCACCCACCAAAAGGGAACTCTGGTCCCCAGACCAGTAAGGGGCTCTTTCTGCACCCACTAGAAGAAGAGATGGGAAAGAGACAATACAAAAACACAGTCAGCAACCGAAAAACAAATATGACATCGCCAGATTCTAGAGACTCCACACCAGCAAGACCCCAACATTCCAATGCGGATGAAGCAGAAGAGAACGACCTTAAAGGCACTTTCATGAAAATGATAGAGGCCCTAAAAGAGGATATTGGAAAATCCCTCAAAGAAATGGAAGAAAAAACAAACCAAAAAATGCAAGAAATGGAAGAAAAAACAAACCAAAAAAGGCAGGAAATGGAAGAAGAAATGAAGCAAAAAATGCAAGAAATGGAAGAAAAAACAAAGCAAAAAATGCAAGAATTGGAAGAAGAATCATACCAAAAAAGGCAGGAAATGGAAGAAGAAACAAAGCAAAAAATGCAAGAAATGATAGAAAAAACAAAGCAAAAAATGAAAAAAATGGAAGAAGAAACAAACCAAAAAAGGCAGGAAATGGAAGAAGAAACAAAGCACAAAATGTGAGAAATGGAACAAAAAGCAAACCAAAAAATGCAAGAAATGGAAGAAAGAACAAACCAAAAAATTCATGAAAGGCAACAAACGGACGAACAGATAAACAGAAAATTGCAAGAAGCAATGCAAACACTGCAAGGGTTGAAAACTGAAATAAAGTCATTAAAAAAAACACAATCTGAAGAAAGGCAGAAAATAGAAAAGCTGAACAAACAGTCAGGCACTACCAATACAAGCATTACCAACAGAATAGAAGAGATGGAAGAGAGAATCTCAAGTGTTGAAGATACGCTAGGAGAAATGGATTTATCCACCAAAGAAAACCTTAAATCCAACAAATCCTTAACACAAAACATCCAGGAAATATGGGACAACATGAAAAGACCAAACCTAAGAATAATAGGTATAGAAGAAGGAGAAGAAATCCACCTCAAAGGGGCAGAAGGCATATTCAACAAAATCATAGAAGAAAACTTCCCCAACCTTAAGAAAGACATGCCAATGAAGGTACAAGAAGCCTACAGAACACCAAATAGAGTGGACCACAAAAAAAATCTCCTCACCACATAATAATCAAGACCCCAAACATACAGAATAAAGAAAGAATATTAAGAGCAGCTAAGGAAAAAGGTCAAGTAACATATAAAGGCAGACCTATCAGAATTACACCTGATTTCTCCATGGAAACTCTGAAAGCCAGAAGGTCCTGGATAGATATTCTACCTGCACTAAGAGACCATGGATGCCAGCCCAGACTACTATACCCGGCAAAGCTCTCAATCACTATAGACGGAGAAAACAAGATATTCCATGACAAAACTAGATTCAAGCAATATGTGTCCACTAACCCAGCCCTACAGAAAATTTTGGAAGGAAAACTCCAACCCAAGGAAGCTAACTACAACCAGAAAAACATAAGCATTAGAGAATCCCTCTCTACCAACAGCCAAAAGAACAAAGAGGTGAAATTCCACACATAATTCCACCAACAACAACCATCGCAAATCGAAGAAGGATGAGCAATCATTGGTCATTAATATCTCTCAATGTTAATGGCCTTAACTCACCCATAAAAAGACATAGACTGGCAGATTGGATTCGAAGACAGAACCCTTCCTTCTGCTGCATATAAGAAACACACCTCACCCTTAAAGACAGACATTACCTGAGAGTTAAAGGTTGGGAAAAAAATTTTCAATCAAATGGACCCAAGAAACAAGCAGGGGTAGCAATCCTAATATCTAACAAACTAGACTTTAAAATAAAATCAATCAAAAGAGATAAAGGAGGTCATTACATACTCATCACAGGTGAAACCCACCAAGATGAAGTGTCTATCCTGAACATCTATGCCCCAAATACAAAGGCATCCACATTCGTTAAAGAAACATTATTAGAACTTAAATCTCATCTAAAACCCCACACAGTTATAGTGGGAGATTTCAACACACCCCTCTCACCACTAGACAGGAATACCAAACAGAAACTCAACAAAGAAGCAAAAGGTCTAATAGAAGTAATGACCCAACTGGGATTAACAGATATCTATAGAACATTTCATCCACATAAAAAAGAATATACCTTCTTCTCACCACCACATGGAACCTTCTCAAAAATCGACCACATACTTGGCAACATATCAAACCTCAGCAGCTACAAAAAAATTGGAATAACTCCATGCATCTTATCAGACCACCATGCTTTAAAATTAGAATTCAACAACAACACAAATTGCAGAAAACCTACAAACTCATGGAAATTGAATAATGCTCAACTGCACCATCCCTGGGTCAAAGAGTAAATAAAAAAAGAAATTAAGACTTCCTCGAATTCAATGAGAATGACGACACAACATACCCAAACCTATGGGACACTTTAAAAGCAGTGCTACGGGGGAAGTTCATAGCGCTAAGTGCTCACATGAAGAAACAGGAGAACAGTTATACCAGAGAATTAACATCACAGCTGAAAGCTCTAGAACACAAAGAAGCACACTCCCCCAGGAGGAGTAGACGCCAGGAAATAATAAAATTGAGGGCTGAAATCAATAAAGTAGAAACCAGGAAAACAATACAAAGAATCAATGCAACGAAGAGTTGGTTCTTTGAGAAAATCAACAAGATAGACAAACCTTTGTCCAAACTTACCAAACAGCAGAGAGTGAACATGCAAAT
This sequence comes from Mesocricetus auratus, assembly GCF_017639785.1. NCBI lineage: Eukaryota > Metazoa > Chordata > Mammalia > Rodentia > Cricetidae > Mesocricetus > Mesocricetus auratus. The sequence continues at coordinate 63,667,388 of NW_024429184.1, forward strand.
TAACAAAATTAGAAATGAAAAGGGGGACATAACAACAGACTCTGAGGAAATCCAGAGAATCATTAGGTCATACTTTGAAAACCTGTACTCCACAAAATTCGAAAATTTAAAGGAAATGGATGACTTCCTGGACAGCTATCAATTGCCAAAATTAAATCAAGAACAGATAAACAATTTAAATAGACCTATAACCCCTATGGAAATAGAAACTGTCATCAAAAGTCTCCCAACCAAAAAAAGCCCAGGTCCAGATGGCCTCACTGCAGAATTCTACCAGAAATTCAAAGAACAGGTTATACCAATTCTTCTCAAAGTGTTCCACACAATAGAAGCAGAAGGGTCTTTGCCAAACTCTTTCTATGAGGCTTCAATAACCTTGATCCCCAAGCCACACAAAGATACAACTAAGAAAGAGAACTTCAGACCAATATCCCTCATGAACATTGATGCAAAAATACTCAATAAAATACTAGCAAATCGGATCCAAGAACACATCAAAACAATCATTCACCACGATCAAGTAGGTTTCATCCCAGGGATGCAGGGATGGTTCAACATACGAAAATCCATCAACGTAATCCACCACATAAACAAGCTGAAAAACAAAAATCACATGATCATCTCACTTGATGCTGAAAAAGCCTTTGACAAAATCCAACACCCCTTCATGATAAAGGTCTTGGAGAGATCTGGGATAACAGGGACATACTTAAACATAATAAAAGCTATATACAGTAAACCAACAGCCAACATCAAACTAAATGGACAGAAACTCAACGCAATTCCTCTAAAATCAGGAACAAAACAAGGCTGTCCACTCTCTCCATACCTTTTCAACATGGTACTTGAAGTTCTAGCTATTGCCATACGACAACAAAGGGGGATCAAGGGGATACAAATTGGGAAGGAAGAGGTCAAACTTTCACTGTTTGCAGACGATATGGTAGTTTACATCAATGACCCAAAGAACTCTACCAGGGAACTCTTACAGCTGATTAACACCTTCAGCAAAGTGGCAGGCTACAAGATCAACTCAAGAAAATCAGTAGCCCTACTATATACAGATGATAAAAGGGCTGAAAGAGAAATCAGAGAAACATCACCCTTTACAATTGCCACAAACAACATAAAATACCTTGGGGTAACGCTAACCAAACAAGTGAAAGACCTGTATCGTAAGAACTTTGAATCTTTAAAGAAAGAAATTAAAGAAGCCCTCAGAAAATGGAAAGATCTCCCATGCTCTTGGATAGGTAGGATCAATGTAGTAAAAATGGCAATCCTGCCAAAAGCAATCTACAGATTCAATGCAATCCCCATTAAAATCCCAGCACAATTCTTCACAGACCTTGAAAGAACAATAATCAATTTTGTATGGAAAAACAAAAGACCCAGGATAGCCAAAACAACCCTGTTCAACAAGGCAACGTCCGGAGGCATCACCATCCCTGACCTCAAGCTCTATTATAGAGCTATAGTCCTGAAAACAGCTTGGTCTTGGCACAAAAATAGACAGGTAGACCAATGGAATCGAATTGAAAATCCGGGTATTAACCCACACACGTACGAACATCTGATCTTTGACAAAGAAGCTAAAAATATACAATGGAATAAAGAAAGCATCTTCAACAAATGGTGCTGGCATAATTGGAGACTGGCATGTAGAAAAATGCAGATCGATCCATGTTTATCGCCATGCACAAAACTTAAGTCCAAATGGATCAAAGACCTCAACATAAATCCAGCCACACTGAACCTCTTAGAAGAGAAAGTGGGTGGTACCCTTGAACGAATTGGTACAGGAGACAGCTTCCTGAATATAACACCAGTAGCACAGACAGTGAGATCAACAATTAATAAATGGGACCTACTGAAACTGAGAAGCTTCTGTAAAGCAAAGGACACAGTCAGCAAGACAAAAAGGCAGCCCACAGAATGGGAAAAAATATTCACTAATCCCACATCTGACAGAGGGTTGATCTCCAAAATTTACAAAGAACTCAAGAAGCAAGTCTCCAAAACACCAAAGGACCCTATTAAAAAGTGGGCTGCAGAACTAAATAGAGAGTTTTCAATAGAGGAGTCTAAAATGGCTGAGAGGCACTTGAGAAAGTGCTCAACATCCTTAGCCATCCGGGAAATGCAAATAAAAACAACTCTCAGATACCATCTCACTCCTGTCAGAATGGCTAAAATCAAAAACACCAATGACAATTTATGCTGGAGAGGATGTGGTGAAAGGGGGACACTCCTCCATTGCTGGTGGGAGTGCCAACTGGTTCAGCCACTTTGGAAATCAGTATGGAGATTGCTCAGAAAAATGGGAATAAACCTACCACAAGACCCAGCAACTCCACTCTTAGGCATATATCCAAAAGATGCCCATTCATACAACAAAGATGTCTGTTCCACTATGTTCATAGCAGCTTTATTTGTAATTGCCAGAACTTGGAAGCAACCTAGATGTCCCTCACCCGAAGAGTGGATAGAGAAAATGTGGTACATCTACACAATGGAGTACTATTCAGCAGAAAAAAATAATGGAATCATGAGATTCGCAGGCAAATGGACGACACTAGAAGAAACCATCCTGAGTGAAGTAACCCAGTCACAAAAAGAGAAACATGGCATGTACTCTCTCATATACGGATTTTAGACATAGATCTGGGGAGTGCCAGCCTTCAATCCTATGGCCAGAGAGTCTGGGAAACAGAAACTTTATTTAGTGGCTGATCGAAGAAGAGGCAGACTCCCTTGGTTAAGTACTGAGCTGAACTCAAGAAAGCCAGTAACAGAGAGGGAGGACTGATGATCAAAGGGATTAAGACTGGGCTGGTTTAACCCCCAGAAACAGCTGACCAGACAAAGGTTAACTCTTGAATCCCAGGCATCAGCCTGGGAAGCCAGCATGGGACTGATCAAGACCCCCTGAATCTGGGTGTCAGTGAGGAGGCCTAGGGAATCTATTGAGCCTTGGGCAGCAGATCAGTACCCATCCCAAGTATACACATGGACTTTGGACTCCCATAGAACAATGTGAGGTGCACTCTCACCCGAACTCTTGGGGAAGGGTCTAGGCCCTGCCCTATATGAAATGACAGACTATGCATACCCCCATGGAGGGCCTCACCCTCCCTGGGGAAATGAGGGTATGACAGGGGGGAGGGAGGGCTCGGGAGGAAGGGAGGGAATGGAAGAGGGACCTGGAACTGACTTGTGAAGCAACCTTGTTTCTTATCCAAATTTAAACTGGAAAATAAAATTAAAAAAAAACAACATTCTCATCATGCACAATATTATTTAGATTTTCCTTTATATGAGTTTTAGAGTTTTACATTGAACACTTTATAAAACATTTAACCTGATTTTTGAGAAGGGTTTAAGAATTTTGTATTGATAATTTTTATTTGTTCATTAATTTTGGCACATGGGGGATAACCAACTGTCCCAGCACTATTTGTTGAATAGATATGTTTTTGCTTCATTGTTTAGTCTTAGCTCTTTTGTCAAAACTCAGTTGACTGTATGTTGGTGGCTCTATTTTTGGTGTTCTCTTTAGGTCCAAGATCACTTTTTAAAAAAATCCTATGCTATCCTTAGCTTCTCAGTAAGTCTGGGAATCAGGTGCTGTTAGTTCTCCACCTTATTCTTCTTCAACATTGAATCGACAAATTTTTTTCTTGTGTTTCCACACATTGTTTAGTTAAGGTGTCAGTACAGACAATTTAACTTAATTAACTGAGACGCTATCTAATATGTAGCTAAAGTTGGAAGGAATTTTTATAATATTGAGCCTATCTATCCATGAAAATGAAGCATCTGCCAATCTATTTAGTTTGATTCTTTCAGCAGAATTTGCATTTTATCATATAGCTATATGCATGAGCATCTATGAGTATATGTATGGATGGTCTATCATCTATCACCCGTCTGTCTGTCCATCTGTCCGTCCATCCATCCCTCCATCTATTTATCATCTACCTATCTAATCTATCTATCTATCTATCTATCATTTATCTAATAACCTACATTTCATTTATCTAATTTTGGGCTCAAGGAACAGTTCAGTATTTAAGAGCACTTACTGCTCTTGCAGAGGACCTGGGATCAGTTCCCAGCACCTACAAAGTGTCTCTCAAATGTCTGTTACTCCTGGTCCAAGGGATCTGACATTCTGTTGGTCTGTCTAGGCACCAGGCAAGCAAATAATGCATATACATGCATGCAAGTAAAATGTTCATCCACATAAAGTAAGTTGAGAAATTATTTCACTTGGGTGTTATTGTGTTTTAAATGACAAAATCTACTTCTGCATTTTAGTGAGTTGGAAGGCAGTTGATTCTCATATTTCAACTTTATGTGTTGCCACATTCTCATAATTATTTACTAGTTTCTGAAAGATTGTGATGATTTTTTTTCAGATTTTCTCCATAGACAATCATATCACCCATAGAAAAGAAGTGTTTTTCTTTTTTTCTCTTCCCAATCTGTATTTATTTCATTTTTGTTAATTACAGCTTGTAATACAATGCTGAAAAAATAGTCATAGGGGATTTTTTCCTTGTCTTTAAGTAGCTAGGAAATTTGTAGTTTCTGAGTAAATATTTTAAATGAAAGAAATTTGATCATTGACACTTCATGTGACGTAGTAAAGGATAGTTTCTAACTGACCTTCAAGAATGTTTTCGTCTTCCTAGAAATTACTGTGCATACAAAATGATCAGTTCTATGCACTTCATCCATTTTAGTCTTAATAACTGAAATGGAAACCAGAAAACAAAGCCATTTTGGCTTCTTAAAGGAAAAGAGTTTCACTTCCTTCCTATATGACTGTGAATGGTATAAAAATCAAACTGATGAACCAAACTGATGGGTCCTTGGGGTTTAGGAAGCAGCCACTTACATTTTAACAATGGCCATGTCAAATGTGAGCACAGCATTCATCAGACACAGATAGTGCTCAACACAGGCTGTGTCAGGAGTTTTTCTTGCTGCAATTGGTAGATAGTGATCATGGAAGAGGACGATGAAAATGGTCCCACTTGGTGTACATTACCAATTAAAGGGCTTCTTTTTATTGTTTCTGATCATTCATAACATTTTCCCCCTGAGTAGACAACAGCTGTAGGTAGGAAGGTTTAATAGAAAGACCTGGTTGCTTTGTGAGAGTCCCATTTATAAAGGGAAAAGAGATCAAGTCTGAATGGCATCAAGTCACTAAAGAGCCATACATTAACTACAATGGCAAGAAAACAATCTTCTGGCTGGGTTAGGCTTACCTTCTTTTGTAGCCAGATCTTTTTGGTCTTCTACCCAGTCCCAAAACTGCTTTTAAAATAATCACTCAGAGGCTTAATGTTAATTATAATTGGGGAAGGTTAGGCCTATTACTAGCTAGCTCTTACATTTAAATTAACCCATTTCTATTCATCTATGTGTTACCACGTGGCCACGGTGGTACTTCGTTTTCTGTATGTCTTGGGTGGCTGGCTGGCATCTCTACAACCCTACCTTCTTTCTCTCTGTGTCTCTGCTTGGATTTCCTGCCTAGCTATATTCTGCCCTGCCATAGGCCAAAACAGCTTTATTCATCAACCAATAGAAGCAACAGATATTCACAGCATCCAGAAGGACATCCCACATCATTTCCCCTTTCCTGTCTATTGAAAATGAAAGGTTTTAACTTTAACATTTAAAATTGCATGTAACAAAATAGGCATCAAGCAAAAGTTACAGTTATAATATTTAGTCTATTTGTGTTTGGAAAAATTAAAGAAAATACTCTTTGTGAGTCTAAAGTTTTATATCTAATTTATCTTTTATCATAACTAAGGAAAACTATAACTACAACTATCTAGCCTTCCATCAAAGACCCCAGAAAGATATAATATTACCTAAGTAAACAGGAAGTACATTGTAAGCAACTTCCAAAACTCTAGAACTAACAGAGAAATCTGGCCTCCTGGACAGTCACCCAAAGTTCTTTTTGTAATGTTGGAGCATCCATCTTCATCCTACAGGCCTAGAGTGTCTGGCAGGTTTCTCAGTGAAGCAGGGAATTTGATGGACTATCACACCTGCTTTGGAAAAATTTGTCAGTCGTTTTCCTTTGTGTCCTATAGAATGTCCAGTAGACTTTCATGAATCAGGAACCCACCTTGGCAAGTTTAGCAGCCATTTTCTTGTGGGTCCTGCATGTCTAGTTATACAACATATTTTCAAGCAATCTAGGCAAGAGCAGCTTTTTTGCCTGAATTGCTGGCCTTGCCCCATTGAAAGCAAACTCCATAAAAAGCTTCTTCAATGCCTATCTTCTTCTCTGAAGTAAATTGGTGATGCCTGTCAAGTTTCAGTGGGTCTCCCTTTATCAAAACTGGTCCATCCTAACCTAGAATGAATCCATAACTTCCCATTTTCCTGTGGGAAAAAAAAAGCAAAACTGCTTCTCTAAAGGAATGAATCTTTTAAGTTCCATTTTCAAAAAATATTTTTGATTTCTGTTTTAAAGTTAATGCATTTAAAAATATTTGGTTGTTATATTTTATCAGTCTCTCTTTTAATTCCAGGTTTCTTAACAGCTGTCCTTTGCTTTTCAGCAATTAAAAAATTTAAAATGAACACAGTACTATATAGGATCTAGAGTCCCTGTGTATTTCCCATTTTTATGTGGCTTTTTTTTCTTATATTATTTTTACTGTCTCTTTCAAGACTTTATTTTATTATTTTAAGTATTTCTTTCTATAACTATCTATTACCCATTTTCTGCTTTTCCTTAAGCCTATGAACATTGTAAAACACATGGGAACCTGTTTAAAGGTTTTTACTGTGTATCTAGTCTTTTTTGTCTGCATGAGTAAAAGCTAAATCCACCACCCAGTGCCCTGCTGATTAGCCTGTCTGTACCGAGGCCTGTGTGAGACTCCTGAAATGTGCCACACAGCTTAGCTCATGGGTGCTGGCAGCCAGTTCCATGTTGCAGACAGTTTTGGGGAGATACGTCTCTGTGCTGCTGCTGGCATGAGACTATGAGACTAGAAAGTCCCCTGTGGTTCCATTTCTGTGCATTTAGAAACGTTTTAAACCTACATGTTTGACATCCCTTAATGCTTACCATTAGGGTAAGTGTAAAGTCAGAGCCAATACAATTTGTGACCGTCGTTATGAATGGTGGTCAAAATAAAGACCATTTCTATTTGGATTCACTTCAGATTTACTAACTTAGAATTCAAAGGAGCTGGGTGCTGGTTAGGTAACAAAGACTCCTCAACTAACTGTAACTTGTTCACCAACTTTCTACGATGGCTAAATTCAATGGAACTCCAAAATATATAGCTTTGTAAAAGAAACTGGCATAAAGGCATTTCTAGTCTAATGGGGGTAATGGATAGACAAGAAAACACACCATCTGCTTTTAACTAAATTCCAAACAATCTCCTCCAAGGAATTTATTCAAATCAGTCTGTCACCACCTTGAGCGCACTCCTGTATTTGGGCAAAGAGCAAGCAAATAGCATTTGTCTTTATTGGGTCAGGATCTCTTTCTGGGACCCTGGGGCTCTCTGATAAGGCAAGAGTGGCTCACCAGCAACTCCAGGACTCAGTTTGTCTTTATATCACCAGCACTGGGATTGCAATGTTGTACCACTAAGCCCTGCTCCTTGCATGGGTGCTGGGGATCTAACTCAGGTCTTCATTCTTCTACCACTAACACTTTACTGAGTCACCTCCCCAGTTCCCTGTTTTTCACTTTTAAACCAGAAGATTTTGTTATGAAACTGTTTCCTCTAGATTAGGACATTCTTTTGTGGCTCAAGAGGCGTGGGAAACTCACCCATGTGATGGGGAGCTCCCAAGAGGTTGTATAAGCTGTAAACAGTAACTGAGGAAGGTGACACTTTTCACTGGTGTAGCAACCCATAGATAGCATGGGGGACTCCAGGAACACAGCTTTGGTGAATTGTCTCTCATGCTGGGATTCATGTTGGTGATACAACTTCCCAAGTTGTTACCCCTCATCCATCTTCTTGAAAGTAATCCCAACAAGTTCACTAGTTCAATGAGCTGGAGTTGAAAATAATCTTTCATCTGTCATTGCCCTCTTTATCCAAGAAGACTACAGATAGTAGTAGATAGTCTCTCTAGGAAAAGTCATTTCTCTCTCTCTCTCTCTCTCTCTCTCTCTCTCACTCACAGGAAAAACATTACTATATAGCAAAGGCTGGCCTCAAGTGTGAGCCCACATACCTAGTTCATAATCACTTATAATATATAAAGAGCACTTGGCAGTCTGATTACCACATGATCTGATTGACCAACTTGCAATTGGATTGCTGGTAACACTGCAATTGCTTCATAATATTGAGAAGAATTGCAAATAATTATTGAAAATCACAGTGACGTGGAGGCAGTCTTGTTAGAAACACAAGTAGTGATAATTCTGTCTTGTCATGGAAACTGAATGTGACCCCATTAAAACTGTGTGCATGCTACATGTATCATAACCCTGTGTCTAAGTAACGATGGAAGTGTAGGGGTTTGAACGGGGAGATTGCTTTGAGGGTGTATAAGCCACATAAGCCTGACAGCCTGAGTTTGATTTCCAGAACCCACATGAAAAGTCAGATGTGGTGGTGCACATCTGTAGGAGGTGGAGACAGGAGCATTGCCCAGAAACTTGTAGGCCAGCTGGCTGGGAGTACACAGTATGGCAGAAACAGTCAGAGATCCACAAGATAAAATGACAAAACTAATTTTGAACTTTTTCCTCTGACCTCTTGTGCTCTGCAGTATGTATGTATGTATGTGCAAACACACACACACACAATAGTATAGTAGTAGTAGTAGTAGTAGTAGTGATAATAATAATAATAATAATAATAATAATGTGTAACATTTGCATCCAAAGATTTGGAGAGTGATCCAATGCCCTCTGGTTAGTACTGACATGGTTTTGGAATTTGGGAACTGTAGCCATGCTCCATGGGAAGTGATGCCTTCAGCCATTCACATGATTGTGGTGGGTGGGGGACAGCATAGGGCTATTGTTAGCCTACCACCAATCAGTGAACTAGGCCAAGGGACAAGTCTCCCAGAAGGCTTTTGTGATTTCTGTAACTCTGCAGCTGAGTTGGCTTAGGTTAAGCTAATCTCAACCCTTTTATCTTCCTTTGGGATACCAGATCCCTCATTTTAAAGTAAGGTATAATTTCTATATGGTATAATTTACTTCTTTTAGGAATGTGGATTGATGGGTCTCACAGCTTGGCACCCAACAGCACATACAGACTATTCTATGGCTCTAAGGATTCCCTACATGTCTCTTTGTGGTCAACCCCTCTGTCCACCTCTATTGCTCACAACTACTCATCTGATTTATGTCAAGTATTTCCCTTCCAGAATGTCACATGTCAATGAAACTGTATAGTATGAAGTCTGTGTGACTGTCTTCTCCCATTTAGTATCATGCTTTGAGTATTGTCCATGATGCAAGTATCAGAATTTCATGGTGGGCAGCATCCCTTGTGCTGACAGTTTATTTATTCTTTCCCTAGTTGGAAGAACTTTTGGGGGAGTTCTGAATAAAGCTGTACTTATTTGTTTGTTTATTTTTGGTAGTACTGTGGTTTAATCTAGAGTCTCCCACATGCAAAGGAAACCTGCTTTAAATATTTGTGCAGTCTATATTTGGACATATGCCCTCATTTTTTTTTGGATGAGTGCCTACAGAAGATATTACTGGATCATATAGTAAGGGTGTACTTAATTTCCTGAGGGAAGTCAAACTTAAGTTGGAAAGATGGCTCAATGGTTAAGTATTTTCTGTTCTTACAGAGGACCTGGGTTTTGTCCACAGCACCTGCATGATGGCTTACAACCTCTGTAACTACAGTTCCAAGGGACCTGGTACCTTCTTCTGGGCCCCAGGGCCACCAGACATGTATGTGGTGGTATACATACATACACGCAGGCAAAACACTCATATACATAAAATAAAATAAGTTGAAAACTGAAAATTTTCCAAAGTGATTGTAAAATTTCTCATTTCTCCCTGATATTATTCCCCTTCCATCCAAGGTTGAGGGTTTTTAAAAGTTGTAACCATACCCATAGGTGTTTGTGGCATCACAAAGTTACTTTAATTTCTAGTGTCCTAATGATTTGTGCACAGTTTCCATTATGTGTTTTCTTCCAGTCCATTGCTTTTATTGCATATTTAGTTTTATTGATGGGTTCTCCATTTTTCCTTTAAGAGTTCTTTTTAACTTGGCATTGGTGGTGCATGCCTTTAACTCTAGCACTCGGGAGACAGAGGCTGTGAATTTGAAGCCAGCCTGGTCTACAGAGTGAGTTCCAGGACAGTCAAAGCTGCATGGAGAAACCCTGTCTCAAAAAAACAAAAAAAACAAAAACAAAAAACAAAAACAAAAAAGAAAAAGAGTTCTTTGTAGTGTATGGATACAAGTCCTTCCTTATGTTTGTGTTATGTGAGATTCTTTGTCTTGGCTGGTCTTGCCACCCTTCTCTGCCCCAAAGAAGCACACGGACACTATATTAGTTACAAAACTATTGGCTGATGACTAGGGCTTCTTATTCATTATTTCTGTCTTAATTATTTACCCATAAGAATTAATCTATGAATTTCCATGTGGTTTTGGCTTACCTGAGAATGACAAACCTGCAACTCCTTTGTCAGCTACATGATGACTGCTAAGCATCTCTGCAGAGCAGAGAGTGATTTCCTGTTTGTCCCTGCTTATATCCTGATTCTGCCCAACTACGTTACTTCCTGTCTACCTGTACAGACCTCCAGACCTCTATGGTTAGCTAGTGGCAAGCTCCATTCTCTGACCCCCCAGACAGACTTTATTTGTGCAAGAAAGATACCACTACATGTTTTGTGCATTGAAAATGTTGCAATCTGTACATTTTCTTTTGCTCAATTTGTTAACAACATTTTTGTTGTCTATTTACTTAGTGAGAAAGATTTATTTACTTATTATTTATTTATGCCTCCATTTACTTAGTGAGACAAGCTCTTACCAGGTAGTTCAGGCTAGACTAGAACTTACTATATAGCCCAAACTGACATGAACTCATGGTCTTCCTGCCTTCAAAGCCTGAATGCTGGGATTCTAGGCCTGCAACACCACCTCTGGAGAGCAGTGTTTTATGATAAGCAGAGGTCTTAAAATTTTCTCACATTCTTTGTCATTATTTTTCCTTTGTGGTTTTGAATCCCTGCCCCCTTTCCTAAAAACGATCTTTTTGTAGATCATAGACGGTTGTGGATTCTTTTGTCTCAGCTTCCTGAGTGTTGGGGTTACAGGTATGTATACCATGCCCAGGCAAATTGTATTCTCTAGACAATCTTTGCCTGACCCTATACATACTATTTTTCAATTTTCTTCTAGAGGTTTTTAATTTTCTCTTCCAGTAAGCCATTTTAAATTTATTTTGTGTGACATTGTGCTGCTTTTAAATTGTGTATATCTAATTAGTCTTGCACATTTATTGAAATAATGACTTTTCCCATTTACTTTACTTGACCAAATAGTGGTGATTTCCCTTGTCATGTTTGTCAGAAACTTTACTTGACTTGTATCTATGGGTCTACATCTGTACTGTGCTCTGATCCACTATTATTTGCTTCTTTGTTTCGTGTATACCTCATTATCTTTATAACATGGTTTCTGTTTTATTTTGTTTTTGAGACAGGGTCTCTTTATGTAGCCCTACCTTCCCTGGAGTTTGATACGTAGACCAAGTTGTTCTTGAACTCACAGAAATCCACCTGCCTCTGTCTCATGAGTACTGGGATTAAAGGTATGTCGCCCCCTCCCTCTCTCATGCCCAGCTTTTTGTTTGTTATTGCTGTTTAAATATAACACATTTTTAAACTGAGTACTGTAAGCTTACTTTTGTACTTTTTCAAAAATTATTTTGACTACTTGCTACTTGTTTAGAAAATGAAACTTGTGCAGGAAAGATAGCTCAGCAGTAAGAAGCACTTGTTACTCTTACAGAGCACCCAGGTTCAGTTCCCAGTGCCTACTGCAGGCACTCAAAAACACCTGTAGATGCATTCCCAGGCCGCCTGACTCCCACGTAATACACTCAAGCATACACATGAAATAAAATCTTTGCAAAATACTGACAAAATATTCTCAAGCCAGGCATGTTGACTTATGCCTTTAATCCCAGTATTCAGGAGGCTGAGACCTTATATTTGATGGTTTGGATTATTGTATAGAAGACAATGGTTATTTTAAATATTTTTAAATGTAGCTATCTTCATAATTAACAACCTTTTTTGTTCTCAGTTGAGATATATATATATAGGGATAGTGCGTATATTGCTGGACTTTTTACTGTGTAGGCTTTAATCAAGACCACAGAGACTGACAATATGAGCAATCTATTACTTAGAGTTAGTGGTGCTCTGTGTTGTTCATGAGGGCCTGGGTTGAATTCCCTGAACATGCATGCAAATAACAGTGGATCAGAGCACAGTACAGATATAGACCAGTAGATACAAGGTCAAATGAAGTTTCTGACAAATGCCAAGGGAAATCTTTTTTTCATTTAATTACTATCTTTTCTGCCTCCTCACCACTCTTCTCTCTCTCTCTCTCTCTCTCTCTCTCTCTCTCTCTCTCTCTCTCTCTCTCTCACACACACACACACAGGATCTTTTTGGAACATTCTTCAAGGTAGTGTTTTATATGAAACACAAAATGTGTTAGAAAATTTGTTGTGTACTTGGTATGATAAATCACTAATATGAACAAGCACATGATTTTAAAATGCCATTCAATGACAAAAGGTTCTGTAAAAGTGACAATATTAGTCCTCAGTTAAATTGATAATGAAAATTTTGCTAGGACAGAGGTGATCATCAGATTTTCATGGAGGAAGTAGAAGTAGATCGTGTGTTTGGTGACACAAGGGCAGGTGACATCTGTATAGATGAAAAACAAGCGACTATAAAGTGAATAGTCCATATGACTTTGGCTTTGGAAACTCAGACGTCGGGAAACACTGAGTTTCTTTTCCTTTGCCAGTGATCAAGGTTCAACTACTGTCATTTCTTTTTGTTGAAACAAGTCCTTGCTGGGTAGCCCTGAGTGGATTTGAACTAGTTATCTTCCAGATGCCAAGTGCTGAGATTCAGGTAAAGCTGCCATACCTGGTACAGTGTGTGAAGTCCTTGTTAGCACCCCACCTCCCCTTTCTTCTTCACTAGCCAACATAGGCTCCTCCTTCCTGGGTTGTTTGGGCATTTAAGTAGAGTGATGCTCACAGAGTAATTTGCATGCATGAGGTACCCAGATGAGGACTAGGCGAGTGTTTCCATGCCCTTAACATGGGAAAAAGCATGGAGCAGGGAAGGCAGAACGTAGAAGAAAGGAGTGAAGCCCATAGACACATCTCTGCAGCCAGGCAGGCTCTCCCTGGCAGCTGCTGCCCTTCATTCTGAGGGCAAGGGAGGCACATCTCTAGCTGCTGAAATTGGTACCTTCCCCTCTTCTTTAGTTCAACGGATATCAATAAAAATCACAACATCCCACTGATACTTTGAGTCTAAAGTCAGACTTAAAATGCTTCTGTTTAACTATTTAAGTAAGTTTAAAGATTCTAAGTAAAAAGAAAAAGATGAAGTTCTTGCTTGATTTTTTTAGGTTAATAGTTCCCACAGATAACTCTACAACCGACTTGAGTTTAAAAGAATCAGACACAGACTTTCTGAGCAAAACCTTTGCAGTTTGGAAGTGTAGTTGAAACAAGAAAGTTGCAACGGTTTAAAAATTCTGAAAAAAAATGCCAAGGAACAAAATGACAGTGTTCAGAAGACTGTTCCGGAATGAAGCCATTTAAATTGAGCTCATTACTAATTCTACTCACCTGGTTTTAAATCATTTAAATGTACCATTCAAGTTTTCAAACTGTAGTGAAAATACCGTGTCTAGCTGGAGATGCTCATGAGTGAAAAATACCAACATTTATAGATATGAAAACCACAGGCTAGCATAAGGAGTTCTCTGAGCGGGCTGGTAGGGGATATGCAGGAGCAACTGCAACTTCAACTGCCTGGAACCTAGAGACATCCTGTAGTCAGAAAACTGTCAGTTTAATTTCTCTTTGGAAACTAGTGTGTGCTTGCAATTTCAACCATGATTTTTATAAGGAGGAAGAGAAGGAGGAGTAGGGAAGGGAGGGGGAGAGGGAACGGGAAAAGGAGAGAAGAGGGAATGCCCATGCTGGTTTTTTGAGCTCTGCGGCTCACACTCTCTGTCTGCAGAATCAGTGGGTGCTACCTCTTGAGAAGAGCTTGTAGATTATCAACCCAAGACGGCCTGGAGCAAGGTGGTTAGATTCCCTGTCCCCAAGACTTCCTTTGTAAGGGGAAATCAACCTTCTCAAAGAAGAAACTTTGGGGACGATCTATGGTGTGGCCCAGATCTCATCGGGGAAACAGATTCAGTGACTGTTCCCATGTCTCTTGCCCTGTCACCTGGCCAAAGACAGTGCTTGTGTTCACAGCTAGAGACACAGTATTATGAGTGTTTGGTGGCCTTGCTGCAGGTGTTATGTAATTCTTAGTTCCCTCTGTTGAGAACCCTGTGAAACACTAAGGAAGTGACTGACCACTGGGGAACATCTCTGAGTCTCTCTGCTCTTGGAAACCTGTTGCTATCTCACAAAAGGCCGCTCCTGGGGCTGCAGGTGGTTAAGAACATTTGCTGCTCTTCTAGAAGACTTGGTTCGCAGTATTTACACAGGGTGGCTTACAGCCTTCTGTACCTCTACTTCCAGGGTCTCTTATGACTCTGACCTCTGCAGGCATCAGCATACATGTGGTAGAAGAAGACATTGCCACATGCAGACACACACATTCACACATAATTGAAAATAATGAAAAAGACTATTCTGAGAAAAGTTCCCCAAGAAACTTTACTTACTGCCACACCCTTCTTACAATTGAAAACTTTGTCAGAAAACAAGCAAGTGGACCATTGTTAAGTGCTAAGCAATAAACCATGGGTAAGCAATGGGTTTCAGGAAAATGATCGACATAATATACTGACTCTCCTCCTGAAAGTACCGGTAACATTGTAAAGGACCAAGCACACCAAATTGCCCTTTTAAACATAAACATAGAGAATAGAAAAAAAATCCAAGTGGGCTCTGAAGGGACATCCTTCCCTTATCTCTTTATTGTTTCAGTAAGCATCTAAATGCCAGTAAAACAAACAGATCACAAAATAACACTTTCCTGAAACCATCCTCTTCCCAGTGCAGCATTTGGGAGAGATTTATCTGAAGTCATAGCTTTATGAAAAGGTCATTCTTCTCAGCTCAGCACCTTCACTGAGAAAAGCCTTTGGACAGCAGGCTCTCCTAGTCTCAAGCTCTAGGTGGGCTACTGTGAAACGGCCAAGGCAGTTTTAGGTACCAGAACATTCCATCCAACTATGGACTAATGCTTCCCCTACATGAAAATGCCAGATGACTCGAAACCAGCTTGAAGGCTAAAACACAGTTCTTTTGTTGGAAATAATGATGAAATTAATACAGAAAACACCAGCAAGAAAAAAGCCAGGGTCTAGCTCATTCCCCCAAGGTAGCAGAGGGGAAATTTCTAGGGAGGTTGGGTTTCGTTTTTTTGTGTAATTACACACCCCATTGAATTTAATTATCTTGTAGTTAAATTCCTACAAGACAAATGTCTCCTCGTTATATACCTTCACTCTCCTTGTGTAATCACATTTTTCGAGGCTTTTTTTTTTCTTCAGGAGAAACCGTGCTTAGGTAATGTTCAAAGTGAGGCATGAAAAGAGAGCTTCACTGGCCAAATGTCTTCATGGCCTGTTTTCCTGAGCTCATCTTACGTGAAAAACTTGACACTGACAGTGCCTTTTTGTTTTCACGTCACAGGTCACTATTCTCACGTCATTTGGCTTCCAGTGGCTACTGTTGGGCTTGTTTCAGTCTGATTACCAGGTCGTTCAAAGGGTCAGCTGCTGCCCAAGCCACCCCACTGTGCTGCCGTGTACGGGAAAGGACGTGCACTTTGGAAAGAGTCAATCCAGGAGCAAGAGATTGCAACATATCTCGAGACATTCTGGAACTTTTCTCTACGGGAGTCTGACAACTTCATCTGTCTAAGTCAGGTCCCAAGCAGATTGTTGCCAAGTGTGGTCATGGGAAGAATGCTGCTGGGGGACCTGTTTTCTTTCTAGGTGCAACTGCGCCACTAGTTTGCTATGTGACACGAACATCCACTCAGATTTTAGCAGCATGTAGGAGCCCCTCTCCTGTGGCAGGCCAATGGCAAGCTGCCATTTTTAATGTTGGAAAGAATTTCGGCCTAGTAAGCTAAAAATGGGTCTTCAGAATCACACAGAGCTGACTTCACGGCCTCAGCTTTGTGAATAAAGAATTTGTTCACACCCAGTTGCTTAACCTTTGTAGGCCTCGGTTGCCTTATTTGTAAAACTTAGACTTTCCAGACTTGATTGACATCTGTAGGGTAAGTGAATGCAAAGTGCCCGGTGCAGTGCCAAGCCAGCTGCTGAGCACACCTGTGTAGTATGGCTGCCTTTGAGGAGAGTCCAGGGACCAGTCCACACAGATCGGAGGGTCTGCCTTGATTCTTCAGCCTATTACTTGACACTTATCTTGAGGTAAGCAATTGGCCTTTTCCCACCTGGGCTTGTGTGTCTACTGAGAAGGCAAGTCTCACCTTCCTCAGAGTTCTGTAGTGGATTAAAACACATGACTGCCACAGATCACCTACAGCCCTTCACGCTCTGTCACGCTCCAGCACTAGAAAGAATGTTCTAGAGTACATTTTGGTGTTACTATTTGCCTAAGACTACCAATTTTCCTTAGCAATTGCATATCCATTAGCACAAATGTCATGAGCTGTGAACTCGGTCTTAGGGTCGGACCACAATCTCAACTCACCTTTCTCCATTGCCCGTAGATTTATAGTATAGACCCACGAGCGTCCCCCACCCACCTGCTCACACCATTTGGTTCTAGATAGATCCTAGTGACCTGCTCCTGGCAAGCTAGCACTCTGGTACCGAGCTTACACTCCAGCCCTCCTTTGTCATTTAGCATGTGATTTGCCCTGAGTTCACATGAGTTCTCTGCAGTCTTACCTGGATATCCAGTGGTGAGTGACTATGTCACTATCTACTTGCCTTTGATAGAACAATGGCGCACGCCTTTAATCCCAGCACTTGGGAGGCAGAGGCAGGCAGATCTCTGTGAGTTCGAGACCAGCCTGGTCTACAGAGCGAGTTCCAGGACAGCCTCTAAAGCCACAGAGAAACCCTGTCTCGAAAAACCAAAAACCAAAAACAAAAAACCAAAAAACCAAATTGTTGATACAGTCATTCCAGAATGAACTAAAAACCTTCATATATTTATCATCATATAAGTTCTTTTAGAGAAAAACGTGGTTTCATCTGTCTCTGCATCCCAAGATGCTAGTGAAACACAGTACTCGGCATGTCTTTGGTATTTAATACATTACTTTTATTTATTTCATTATTCTGGTGTTGGTGATTGAGTCCCTTGTACATGCAAACTATCTTCTCTATGAACCATACTGTCAACCCAATGATGAATTCTTTTTAAAGGAAAGAGGGAAACCATGCAAATTATTATTTTCAAATGTCTTTGTATGTGTGTGTGTGTTTGCACACGTGTGCGCATGTATACGAGTGCTCATATATGCACATGTGAGCGTGTGTGGAAACCAGAGGTAAATGCTGGTGTCTTCCCCTATTGCTCTCTATCTTAGCTTTAGGACAGGGTCTCTAAGTGAGCTTGATGCTTACAGATTCAACAAGCCTATCAGGCCAGCAAGCTTCAAGGGCCCCCCTGTCTTTGCCTCTTGGCCCTAGGACAGTGGGTGTGTGCCATCAGGTCTGGCTTTTTACTGTTCATGTGGGTGCTGAGGACCTGAACTCTGGTGTTCAGATTTGCACATCAAGCCTTCCCAGGAACAGACAAGTCCATAGTTATCTTAGCAAAAATACAATAAACCTACAGAGTGACATGTTCTTGTTTCTTTTCTGTAGGTTTATTGTAGGATGAGCTGACACACAGGACAAGAATGGACCCTCTGAAATAAAGTATCAAACCACCTCTTATGAATTGTACCTTCCACATTTGTGGGTATTAAAATAACAACTGGGGAACTTTTTCTTTCTCCTGGTGTGTATCAGTAATACGGAGATGTTCCTGAGGAAAAAAATCATTAACTAATTAAAAAACGAATTAAGTATGCTTGGGAAATCAATTTAAGGATTTTTCTTGGTTTGAATCTTAATGGAAAAACCATAACTGATATTTTTAATGATTTGAAAACCAACTTCTGTTAGCTGTCATGGAATTTCAACCTAAATGACTAAAAACTGTGATTACCATTCTTGATGACTAGGTCATTGGTGGGAAGGGAGGGGAGTGGTAGATGAAAAGCCAAGCTTTAGGACTTGGAAACTTCTCTGACATGATAGACAATGATGTTTGGTTCTGACTTTGGTTCTTTTACAAGATAGACCCACAAGTCCTGGGACCATTGTCACACCAGCTCCCTTTCTTATCTTGTCTGTCACAAGCAGCATTTCTGCTGTTTGGTTCTTCAACTTTCTAATTCTTAACTAGCTGGTGACCCAAGATGACCCAACTCCCTGAGATGTTTTTCCTCTGCATTCTTTTCTGGAGTTTTCATCAGCTCTCCAATAAAGCCAACTGCTAAACAAATCCACCCTAGGGCTCTGTCCTCTCTGCAAGTGAACCAGGATGCATTTCTAAGGGGTAGAATTTCAAGGAATGCGAGGAAGTGAAGTGTGGAATTTCATGCCTGGTGGAAATAATGTGATCCTGGCTGCCTTTTCAGGGACCTCTCACCTGCACTTTGTTGCCTTGGGGCTTCTTGTCACTCAGGAAGCAGAGAAAGATGAGGGAAATGTTGCCTGGAGACATGCTGGGAGACCCAGTAGCAAATGGCCACTTACAAGATGTGGGAAGTGTTTCCTGCCAGTGAGACCATAGCTGGTGCTATAGATGTTAAAGCCACTCAGGGAACACACCTAAGCCTTCCCCCCTTCCCCCCCCCACGACATCTGTAACATTCCCAGAAGCCCACTATCAACATTGCTGATGTACACTTAAAAACTCACTGTTTTTACCTTTCCGTATGGCAGGCATAATGAACACGCACACTTTGGCTTGTTTTGGTGATCAGTTGTAAGGAGGATCCTGTGTGGTCACTAAGCATTAGTGTTTCTCTTACTGGGGCACTTTAATTGCCAAGGGTTTTATGAAAGAAGCATGCAAAGTCACCGTGAAGAAGAGCTCCAGGCTAGTGTAAAACCACAGGTTGCTGGTGATTGAAACAATGGGAAGCCAAGATAGAAGCAGTCATTATGTCTAGAGACTCAAGTAATCTTAATTATCCTCTAATGCTGGATCTCACTGTTTGTATGGCCCTAGAGGAATCCACTTCTGCAGGGATGAAAACTGGCAGCCAGGAACAAGTGTCATCAGAGGTGTACTTAATTTTTTTTAGTACTATTTGGAATATTGGATGATTGGACAGATACACACTTCTAATTGCTTTTGAAAGGAGAGACGGGGGGGGGGGGGGGGAGGAGAAATGGAACCATCTTGCTGAAAAAACATGTGCTGTCATGGTGACTTCTGTCCCAACCATGCTCATTTGTTTTGTTTACCCAGCCCTCTTGCTTGTCTCTCTTCTGTGAAGGTACCATGTCTGTCCACATTTTCTGATTTAGACATCCACGCATCAGTCTCACTATCTGTACAGCAGAAAGTGGGAAGCATCAAAACACTTGTTCCCACATACAACTCATTAAAATTAATTTGGAAATTCAATAAATATGATTTTAAATTTCATTCATGTGAATTCAAACCCCCTCACCTTCACCCCAACTAGGATTCCCTTTATATCATCTTTTAATCCAGGCATTAATGTCATGTCAATTCAACAAACCCTAGATTTTTAGCTTGATAATTCCTTTTCAGGTCAGTGGCTCTCAATGCGTTTTTAATGTGTGGTGTAATTATTAAATCCAATTAGCTTCTGAGTTAAATTAATTTCAGGCAGACTTGGACTATTTACCATAGCATCGCCCCCAGCCTCCAATCTGAATAAGAACAAAGGGAGAGCGGAATGAGTAATTCACCGCCATCACATTAACTTGTTGACTCAGCAGGTAAATAAATATCCACACCACCATGAACTCAGTACTCTTCTAAAGACGGGCATATGTTTAAAAAGCAGGAAGGAGAAGAAATTCTTATCAATGTGTTATTTGAGTGTCAGTACCGAAAGGGACAGGAAGGGTACCCAGGATCAAGGGCCCTCTGGTAACAGCTGCATCTCACATGGGCCTTTGAGACTCATGTTAAATACAGTGTCTTAGAAACATGAGACAGAAAATACAGGAAGGATTTAAGTTGGATGCAGTGGGGTCTTTAAGATTTTGGCACAAGTCTTTTTGTTCTTTCAGCTCCCCCTTCCAGGTATCACATGTGAGAGAAGGCAGGCTCCTGGCTCCAACTGCCTAACATCACAAAATGCTGTTGACTGATGCTGGGGACAAGAGACTTGGGGAGTTGAGTAGTTTCTATGGAGATGGGAATTAGTGGGGAAGTGCTTTCCTTTTTATTATTCTCCATCCTAACAGGGGCAATTGCCACCATTTATCTTTTTCTGAAAGAATAAGGACATCTTTGGGAACAATAGCGAGACCTTGATTGAGATTGTTCCTTGTTAAAGACTCTGGAACAGGCGCTTCCTGCTTTTTGCAAAGTAAATCATAAGTTCTCCGACCACCCCTTTGCCATAGTGCTCTGGCTTTGAGCTTTGCCAGAGAACTGAATCACCAAATCCACATTAATTTGTTTTATATTCTATGACATTTCACATAACCTAATAATGATCTGGAGTTGAGACACACCCTAAATACCTGTAACGATACCAACCAGAATTCATATTTAATATGGGAGCAATGCATGATACTTTTGCTTATGTCCAAAAATAATATACAACCTCCATTTCCAGTTTTCTGGGGGAGAAAGACAAGTGTACACATTTGTGGTGAGCAAATGTGTGAATTCAAGTAATCTTTAAAACTA
This sequence comes from Mesocricetus auratus, assembly GCF_017639785.1. Taxonomy (NCBI): domain Eukaryota; kingdom Metazoa; phylum Chordata; class Mammalia; order Rodentia; family Cricetidae; genus Mesocricetus; species Mesocricetus auratus. The sequence goes on from NW_024429184.1 coordinate 63,688,568, forward strand.
CAAGTCTGTTAACTTACTCTGCTGTATCCCTAGCCATGTTTTTGGCTAATATAGTTAAATAGAAATGAAAAACAAAAAAGTAAGAGTTATAATAAATTTCTAATCCTGGAGTCAACCACAGTTGTCATTTTGTTGATATTTATTCAGACTTTTCTTAGCCTGTATGCATGAAGATGAGTGGATGGTTGATCTACTTAAATTTCATAAGAATAAAGCAAACTATATAATCATGGCCTTTTGTTGTTGGTTTGGGCAGTGGCTGTTTGGTAAATCATTAATTACATCACTATCCAATACTTGATTTAATATTTTTTCTTTTTAATTCTGCATGTCTGACTTCCCTTCCAATCTCTTAAAACACTTCTGTAATTAGAAATTTGGTAAGTAACTTAACAAGGACCAGTTTTCATTATAATGAAAGTTATTTGAAGGCTCATTGAAAACACGGTATTTCTAATCAGAAAAGTAAGCATTCTTCTAAGAATAATACAGGAAAAAGTAGTAACTTTTGTTCCTAGTATCTCTTCCTTTGGCCATTGCCGAGTTCTTCCATTCAGTCTATAACGATAATTTTCTGAGTTTGCACATAGAAATTTTTGAAGGTTTCTAAGTGCTGCCCCAATGAAATCACACACCCTGGAGGTGACTCTCAGTCATCAATGTCGTTACAACCACCTCAGTGTGTCCAGCAAACACAGACTTTGTGACCCACTGTTCAGAAGAACCCAAGCTTACAAAACTTCACTGCCGTGCTAGTGAGATTCATTGTCACTTTATCTTCAGAAATGCGGCATTTTATAGTGAGAAGTCAAAAGTGCTGTGCGGAGATGGACTGACATCTTCATCCCCTCTTCCCGGTCTCACCGTTGTCGTTGTCATCTGGCCTTTATGGAGTCTTTTGCACTTGCAGAGCCATAACCCCTAGGAGTCCTGTGAGGCTCACACTGGCCATGCTCCATCATGACTGAGAAGATAGGGCAGCACTTTCTACTCAGAACAGAACTTGCTCCAGGGAAAGAAAGATGGCAATGGTGTCTTAGCAACTAAGGATGACCAGGGACCCCTATCAGACTTTATCTTCTTCATGTCTCCTTTATAAGGGGGGGGGCAAGGCTAGTCTCCTCTCTTTCACATCATTAGATACCCACAAACTGAAGAGAGAGCTCATAATTGAAATCAAAATATAAAGACAAATAATTTATTTTCAAAAAAATTAGAAACATCTTTATTATTCTTGTATGCGTGTATGGAGTACTTCTCTCCTTCCACTCCTTCAAAGGCTTGAACTCAGATCTCCTTGGCAAGTGCTTCTATTCTGAGCCATAGTCCTGGCCCCACGACATAAAATTTAGGTTTGGGCAGTATTTCTCTGAACAAGTTCCAAATGCAAATAGGGTCATTTTTTAGACTGTTCATGAATTAAATGCTTTAGTTGTTTTTTTTCCTTCATCTCACAATGTAAACATGATAACCATGATAAATTATTCGAGAGTTTAAGACTTCTTTTAATGATGTCCTGGAGTTAGAACATTATTTGAGAGTAAGTAAACATCTCAGTGCTAACCTGTTGTGATGATGCATGCTTTTAATCGAAGCATGTGGGAAGCAGAGGCAGACAGATCTTTGTGGGTTCGCCAGCTTCGTCTACCTAGTGAGTTCTAGGCCAGCCAGGGGTGCATAGTGAGACTTTGTCTCAAAACAACAACAACTACTACTACAGCAACCACAACACAGCACTGCTTGTCAAATAGAGAATGTGGAAGAAAGGAGAAAGAATCATGCATTAGAGTCCTTCAGTGTTTGAACAAGGTGTTCCATATTGCATTTTGTTGTGTTTCCACTAATTATGTAACCTGCTCTGCCAGCAGTCACATTTAAGAGACCCTTCATAGATCCCTCGACTACTAACTGGTCACTAATGCTATTATGAACTAGTCCCGCTATCTCCCCCCAAGTAGAGGCTTGAAATCTAGGACTGTGACGTGCATAGACATATATACACTTTTTGTTGTTGTTATAAGTATGTGGTTGACTCCAAAATAATTTAAATTTATTTATTTAGTTAATTATGGGTAAGGATCAAATCCTGAATCTTGTGCAAGGTACCCTACTTCTGAGCTACATTTCTAGTCCCAGACTGTATTTTAAAATGATTGTGGAATATCCTGTGCCATTTTAACCAATTGTGAACTCATCAGAGACAGAATGGGACTGACACTATTTATAGAGCCTATCCTCCATAAAACCTGCAGAGCATCTCAATCTGACAGTTGGAAAGGATACATATTTTTTAAATTATTAGCAAATGAACACGGCGTATAGGTCTGTGTGTGGTGCACACATATGTCAGTGAGTCAGGGCACATGTGTGGGTCATTTAACAACTCTCTGGAGTCAATTCTCTGCTTCCATAATTGTGGGTTCTGGGGATGGAACTCAGGTTGCCAGTCTTGTTCTGTGTTCCAGTTTGCTTCTCTGTGGCTGGGATAAAACTCTAACCAAAACCAACCTGGAAAGGGAAGGGCCTTTCTTATCACACATTTCACAGTCCATCAAGGAGGGAAGCCAAAGCCAGAGCTCAAGGCAAGGACTGGAAGCAGATACCAAGGAGGAACACTGCTTCCTGGCTCGTTTTCCCTGGCGTGCTCAGCTACCGTTCTCACACAAGCCAGGTCCACCTGCCCAGGCTTGCCACCACCCACAGTGGTCTGGGCTCATTAAGTCAGTCAGTAGTAACTGTTTAAGTGCTCTGCAGATATGCCCATAGGTCAGTCAGATGGAGGCAAATCCTGGATTTACAGAGATGCCCATAGGCTAGTCAGAGGCAAGTTCACAATTTAGAGACATGTTCCTAAGCCAGTCAGATGGAAGTAAGTCCTGGATTTAGAGTTTATGTTTGGGTCAAATTGACCAAAAGTAGCCAGCACTGGCAGGAGGAGCATGTACTAGCTGCAGCCTCTCACCTACCCAGATGTGAGATTTAAATATCTATACCTATGTCTCTGTGCATTCATGTTAAATATGAACCACTACGTCTTTTTTTTCTAAAGGTTTCTTCTCTAGAAAACAGTTTTTTAAAGATTTATTTATTTATTGAATATACACCAGATTGAATTATAGATGGTTGCCAGCCACCATGTGGTTGCTGGGAATTGTACTCAAGACCTCTGGAAGAGCAGTCAATGCTCTTAACCTCTGAGCCATCTCTCCAGCCCCTGAACCACTATGTCTTTTAAAACTCACTTTTTTTTTCTTCTGGGACAGGGTTTTTCTGTGTTGCCCTGGCTGTCTTGGAACTTACTCTGTAGACCAGGCTGGCCTTGAACTCACAGAGATCCACCTGCTTCTGCCTCCAGAGTGCTGGGATTAAAGGTGTGTGCCACCACCTCCTGGTCTACAACTCACTTTTGAATAATACTTTTTTTCCTTCTTTTTTTATTTTCTGCGTGTTCTTAGTGCTCACTCTGTGTCTTAGAAGTATAACTTTTTTCCTTGGCGGCCGCTCCAAAGCTCCATGGCTCCCACGGTGTGTCCTTATAATCAGGCTTGGAGGAATGTTTCTAGACAGAAAAGCTTGTTGCTAAGGTGGGAATTTGTGGTGAGTCTGAGAATTCATGGGAGGAGTACAGTGAGAATAATTCATGGAGCCCTAGGAAGGTGATCTGAGGAAGGAGCCTGGGGTCTGGCACCTTCTTTCACTCCTAGACCTGGAGATGTGGTCTCTGGGAACTCCCCTTGGGTAGATCTGTGCCTGTTACCCCATCTAGGAGACTTGTACCCAGTGAAAACAAGGGTGGCCATGAAAACGCTTGCCTGGAATTGACAATCCTGGTCTTAAGTGAAGGAGCTTGCTGGGAAGTGTGAGATCCTGCGAAATGAACTGGGAGGGTGATTTGTAAGAAAACAAGCCGACCTAAGTGACATTCAAACGTCTCAGGTAATAAAACTGATTCATTTCTACAAAATTGCCTGGTCTACTTGACCTCAACTATAGTTTCAGAACCTCCTTCAAGAGATAGAAGCTTGGGTGGGCGAGACGGTAGAGATGGTACAGTGATAGAGAGAAATCCTTGTTGCTAAACTGACAACCTGAATTGGACCCTGGGACCTCTGAAAATTGTCCTTTGACCTCCATATCTACAGCTCCCTACACACAAACACAAATAAACAAATGTTTATAAAACAGCAAGTGATAAAGGTGCCTTATTAATTCCCATGTCCCTGTAGCTCGAGGACAGTGCCCGGCTGTGTTCTCAGCTGGTAAAGCTTGCGATTTTGATGTTGCATAATCAGATCAAGTGGTGCCATTCTCCTGGAAACTAAAGAGACTAGGATTAGATCTAGCTTATTTTCCAAACAGTCTTAGCAAGCATCACAGACATGGATATTAATTTTTAAAATGAAAACTAGACTGTTTACCGCGCACAAAGGGGCATTTGTGTGGCCCAGATCCACGCTAATCTCCATTCCGAATCGCTTAGCAACTGTTACTTGGTTAGAGGAGGCTCACATTTCAGGGCAGAAGGGACACTTTCTGAAGCTGCTGCCCAAGATTTGTGTTGGGGAAATTAAGTCACCCAAAAGACCAAATAGAGAGTTGTGAAATGACTGTGGCAGCGAGGTGAATTATTCTTAAAATGCTTCTTAAATCAGATGATTTCAGTTCTCAATTGAAATAAAAGGTAGTAAATGATAGACCTTGAAGCATGTACTCAAATAGCTTACACATTGGAGAGCTAGGAAAGCGTCCTGGAGTTTGCTTTCGTTCACTTTCATTCGTTTGCTTGCTCAACAAATCGTGTGAGTGTCTGTCTGTCTTAGGGAAGAGGCAGAAAGTGAAGAACATGAACTAGTTTATGTGTAAGGAGAATTCAAATACGTGTGCTTAGAAGTAGGGGATTGTTGTATTTTTTATAGGATGGAAAATTCTGTTTCACACATTTGAAAACTTACCTAGGGTTATCTGTCTGCCTGTCTGCCAGTCTATATATTTGTTAACGGAGACATTTTTATCAAAGCGTCATATTTACTTTCTATACCATCATTGTATATGATTTACTTTTTTGCTTTTCTTTTGTAGACAGGATCTCATCTACAACCCTGGCTGGATTGCTATTTACCACATATCTGAGGCTGGCCTTGAATTCATGGCCTTAACCTCTAGCTCATATTTATTATTTAAAAATTATATTAAAATGAATAAATTATAATTTTATTACAATGACATAAAAGATATCAGATATGCAAAAATTAAAAGACCTAAATGCATTGGGAAATTTCTGGGAAAGATAGAGTTTGCTAACATTGAACTTAGAAAAAGAAAACCAGTAAATGAATGATACTGTGTTTTGAACAGTAAGATAGAGAGTTATTGAGGAGGACATTTGAAGTGAACTCAAGCCTCCACACAAGAATGCACATATACACAGGAGCACCCACATATACAGCTGCACATGTGCACATACACACACAATACACACACACACATATCGTAGATACATCCTGTATGTCATAGCATGTTCCAAGTAAATATTCTTTAAATGAACAAATCATTGAATCAGATGAATAAGCAATAAGGAAAGTCTTCTCATCTAACCTCACCTCATTTTCGACACAGGAAAGGCTGGAGAGATGGCTCAGCAGTTCAGACAGCACTGGAGAGATGGCTCAGCAGTTCAGACAGCACTGGCCTTCCAGGGGACCTAAGTTTGACTCCTAGAGACCACTCAGACACCCACAAGTATTTGTAACTCTGGTTCCAGGGGATCTGATGCCTGCTTCTGGCCTCTGAAGGCATTGTATACTCCTGGTGCATAGATATACACGAGGGCAAAATGCCCATAGATGTAAAGTTATACAATAAAACAAAAACCAGGTTGGAATATCACAGGGAAAGAATATTGTGATCTAAATATGCTTAAAGAAGAGTTATTGGTATTGAATTCATATATATGTGTATTTCTTATATGTGAGTATGTATGTGATTATGCATATATACCATAATGTATTATAATCATGATGGGTTCAGCACAAAAAAATGAAGATGCTTAATATTTACAACAAAGCATGGCTTATCAACTTGAGGCAGGACCAAGCTCCTCCCCCTGCATCAAGGCTCGGCAAGGTAATCCAGCATCGGGAATAGCAGGTTCTAATCCCACTGCTAGGAGCCCCAGAAACAGACCAAACAACATAACTGTCATCCACATGCAGAGGGCCTAGGTTTGTCCCATGCAGGCGTCCTAGCTGTTGGTCCAGTAAAGAGGTGAAAATATTGGCCCCAGTAAAGAAAAGATATTGTTAAAAGTAATAAGATGCGAAACTTTTTCATTCTTTTCTATAGGTTCTTTCTTCACCTGCCATACTATTCTATACTCTATGTAAGGTCTTCAGAAAAGAAAAGTTAAGTATTGAATTATTAGCATGAACTCCATCCGTTTCTTCTCTGTGTGCAATACTAGTTTGTTTGATTTTGCTTGATTCGTTGTTTGGGTTTTGCAACTGGAGACCTCTTTACTGAGCAATTATGTAGCCAGCCAGCCTTGTCACCTCAGTTTATTGCTTGTCCTCTAGCCCTTCCTCGATAACAGTTATTCTGAGATTGCAAGATAGGTCTCTGAACTTGAGGCATCAAGTCTTATAGCTGAGGCAAGAAAAGAGTGGGAGGAGCAGGGGAATTGGTGACCATGAGCTCCCCCCCCGCAGCCTTGGCCTTTATGAAGAATTTCACAGCGTTTCCACAAGTAGTTCGCCAACCGTGGGCCCCATGGACAGTTTCAGCTGAGAAAAAGAATAGAACAGGAAGCATCTGGCAAAAAGGAAATACAATCAATGAACCAGTCCAACATCTGGCAGAAAATACTGTCTGAGCCAGTGGTTGGCCAACTTTTTCCTTGGCACGACTAGGTAGGCTTTGGTGGCTATCTATAGCCAGTGTCCATTACAACCGATTTGCTTTGCTGCAGCTATTTAAAGTGGATACAGACCTGTAAACAAATGAGTAGGGCTGTCCTCCAGTGTATACTTGTCTTATAAAAATAAGAAGTGGGCCAGACACGGCCCATGGTCGACAGCTAGCTAATTCCTGGATTAGCTTTTATTTTGCTTTGATTAACAAATATCAGATGAAGGGGGAATGGTGCCTAAGTAGCAGCTATTCACTAAATGCCTACAGTGAAGCTAGGCAAGTTGGTTCTCATGGAAGAAAGCAATTTGTTGGAACATCTGATAGCAAATATGCCACATCAATGAAATCTTGATTAGAAGGAAAAAGGCTACAAATGCATAGATGGAAAGCCTTAATGTAAAGCTAAAATTTCCCCCAAATCTATAAACCCTATGCAATTTAAGTCACAGTTCCTGTGGATTTTTCTTCAGAGTTGAGTGAGCAAGTGACCTTGAAACGAACATGGAACAATACCAACAGGAAGGGTTAAAAGTAGTTTAGACAGTTTGGAGATGTCCAATGGATACACTGGAGATCCTGACCTGTCACATGCTGCTACTTGTTACACTGCTAAAACTAAGAGAGCAATGTGGGTTCTGGTCTAGAAAAGGAACTGGTGAAACAGAAAAGAAACTTCAGGACTAGATCTGGCTATATGTGTTAGAAGAACTGGGGGAAAGGACAAATGACACATTCCATTATCTCAAACATAAACAGCAAATGCCAGGAGATTTAAAAACAAGCATACAAAGAAGAAAAGAACTAGTGCTCTTCACAGAAACTCAAACTGGAATGTTGGTGTCATGTGGGTTGTTTGGAGGTCTCAGAGAACCCAAATTAATATAGATTATTCCCATTTCTCTTGGCTGCCCACCAGAATAGAAGGATAAGATCCTATTTCTGAAGTCAACCCACACTTTGGTCACAGGATATGGAGAACTCAATCTATTACTGACCAAGAAGCTTCATCCCTTTTGGCTGGTACTGACCAAGAAGCTTCATCCCTATTGACTAGCTTTCATAGTCTTACCCATTTGTGGATTCTGTGAGGTACAATAGCAATGATCTGGTAAGAAACGCTCATTGGTGCACTGTTTTGAGGTAACTAGTTGCTTTGCAATTGGACTTAAGACCAGCTTCACAGTAGAGAACTCAACCTTTGTGCTGTAAACTGGTCAAGAACCTGTGAGGGTGAGTGTGATAGGCCCTAGGAGAGAGCCTACTCTAATCTCTTTGCTAAATAACATATTGTCAAGCTTTATTAGACAAAAGGGCATCAGAATTAAAGTGGGAAGACACTCCAGGGAGTGGAGTATATTAGTAAAGGATTTAATGAAAACACAGTTCAATCTGGAATATATCAAAATCATTGGATAAAAGTGGGTGAATGTGAACCAGAGATTTTCAGAACCCAGGAGTCCCATAGCGTGCAAAATTGATTTCAGTCTCTTTACTGTTGGGAACCAGAGACAGAACAACCAACAGCATCCTGCTTTTATTCATCTCTGGTTTCCTGAGACAGGGGTCTCACTTACTCATTCATATATATATATGAAAATTCAGGAGTTGACAAGCATGTAGAACAATTGAAATTCTCACTCATTGCTGATATAATTTATAATAGCAAATCATTGGAAGCAATTCAAATACTCAGCCAAATAAAATCTTTTAATCTATATATGTCTTCAATTAGCCAATCATAAACCAATGAATCTATCTGCTATCTACCTCTACTGACTATATATCTGTGTATATACACATACTATAACATATATGTAATGGTAATATTCATATGATGAAATTTCAGCTATTGAAAAAATGTCTGACTTACAAGTGACAAAAAGCATGTCTAAAATAGAAATACAACGTGGCAGGACAAAATAGTTGCAGTGTATTATGGCATTATTTATGTAGGATTTTAAAGCATAATATATTTGAATGTATATATCAGCATTGTGCAGGAGTTTCCTCCAAGGTCAAAACCTTCCATCTTGTAGGGAAACTTTTTTGTTCTGTTTTTGTTTTTGAAGATAGGGTAGCTCTGACTGCCCTGGAACTAGATCTCTGTAGACCAGGCTGGCCTAGAACTCATAAGAGATCCACCTGCCTCTGCTTCCTGAGCACTGGGATTAATTTTAGGTGTGTGCCACTACTGCCAGGCATAGAAAAACTTCTTGAGATCATAAGATATAATGGAAGTAAAACAACTGGATATTTTAGGACAGTGTTTACAAGGAGGTGGAAACAATAGGATGTTTTGGGGGGCAGGTGAAACACTCCATCCTTCAAGGAAGTTCTATTAAGATAGGAAATAAACAACTCAAAAATAGCTTAAGGAAGTTCCTGAAGCTGACAAGATTCTCTAGGCTCCTCCCTCTCCCAAGAGTACATGAGCAGTAAAGACTGATGAGAGTCACTCTCAGATAGACTGAGCTGCCTGGAAGAGGGTTAGATCAACTGCACTACTTGGACAGGGTACTCTCTAGCCTGTTGATCTGCCTGCAGGTTGTGTAGTATGCTCCAGGTTTCCAGCTTTTGTGATCTGTCACCCATGCTGGGGTGGGCCCTTAGTGATTCTCTCTTAAATTATTTCTGCTCTTATAAGTAACCCCTCACCTATATTCCTGTAAGTAAACCAATAAACTCACTGGTTTGTGGCCAGTTCCCTATCCTGGGCCAGTATATCTTTGTTCATGGCTCCTACAGGGATAGTGACACATAGCAATCTGTATTTAGACAATGCAGAAAAAAAATCTACACTGAAACAAGAAACCCACAATTTTGAATAGGGAGGAAAGAAAGGTTATGAAGATAGGCTGAGAGTAGAAATTAGCTTCATTCTATAATACTTTATTTCTGAAATACAATGATTTGAAGCTAATATTACAGAATATTAGGATTTGATTAAGCTAATTGGCAAGTGCACAGGTGTTTACCTGTGTGTGTGTGTGTGTGTGTGTGTGTGTGTGTGTGTATCTTTGAAAATACTCCATAGTACAAATTTTTACTAATGGCAGCCTTTGATGCATTTTATTATTTTACAAATATCATGTTTTGTCTCCTTTCATGCAAAAATTAGGCAGATGTGAGTGTTTTCCTCAGGCATTAATCTTTGTTGGGGCTTCAATATTCTCAAAGCTCATATTGGCAAAAACGTATTAATTGCTTTTCTTGTCTTAGTGACCTGAGAAGAGGCTACCCTGGGAAGGAAGGGTTTATGCCTCCATCATTGTGGGAGGCCCAGTGCAGGAGGGGAGGCAGCTGCATACACTGCACCTACATTCAGGAAGCAGAGCAGACAGGAAGCAGCACTGGGCTGAGAATGCTCTTTGTTTCCGTTAATGCTTCCTTCCTCCAGTGACGCTCTACCTCCTAAAGGTTTCAGTGTTCTTAATCAGTGCCATCAGCTTGTTAAGACCAAAATCTGGAACCTGAATCACTGAGACCAACTCTGATGCAAAAACCAAGTCTTTATTTGCAAGTTATCTGGGGTCCCTCTGTCTGAAGCAGCGGCAGCAGCAATAGCAGCGGGGAGAGCAGCAGCAGAGACATAAGGAACAGAGCTGGAGAGATTCAGAGCAGCAAGGCAAGGGGGTTTATATAGAAGCCAGGTAGGAGGGAGGGACTTTGGGGAACTCCAAACGTCTAGCTACAGGCTTGTGATTAGCTTAAATCCTCCAAAACTAGTACTTACTACCTTAGGATTGGCTCAAGCCTATACTGAGCTGATTGGCTGCTCTGGGTCTAGGGGAATTCCAAGCCCTCTAGATGGTGATTGGCTGACCCCACCTCCCACCCCCAAGGAGTGGCAGAAATCCCATCCTGAGGAAATTCCAAACCCAGGGGGAATTCCTGGGATTGGTCAGTTTTTCTAGCTCAGAGATTGGCTAGCTTTGAGTCAGACGCTCAAAACGGCTCCCTTGGCCAAACTGTGTGTGTGTGTGTGTGTGTGTGTGTGTTTCCTATGATCCTTTTTGGCTTTGTGGCACCGGTTCTAGGGCCTGGGAAATTTCTTTTACATGTCCTGAATCTAAGGGCCAAGGGTTTTTGTTTTTTGTTTTGTACTAGTTTCGGATCTAGGGTGTTTTCCCCTGGCTATAAGCTCAGGGATAAAGTCTCTTTGGGTTGGGGCTTAGAGCTGAACCATTCAGGGTCTGTATAGGGACTTCGGATCAGGGCTTTTCTGGGGCCTGGGTCTCTCATGCTGGGGACGGGTTGTTCAAATGCTCCAGCCTTTGGGGGGTATTATATGTAGGAACTGTAATACTAAATGGCTAGTGTACTAAAAATCTTGTCACTGCCAATGGACAAGTCAGCTGTCTTCAACCACAAAAGGGATCTCTGGTGGGACAGAGGAACAATCACAGGGACTCTGATTCTCTGAGTACTGCTTCAAGACAACCATATCCCAAATCTTTGCCCTCTTGGCCAGACAGATCCTGATTCTGTAATTTCTATTCTCCATAGTCCACGTGGTACTGCACTAACCCTGATGTTTTCCTAGAACCATAAGGGTTTTACAGCCTCTGCCCACAAGTTTCTGTTGTTGTGCCCCACCGTTAAGTGAGAGCGCTTGTACTACAGACCCAGTTTGGGTCGGCTCTGGTTTTGTCATGTCCTTCAAACTTCTTCAGCAGGCTATAGCTTTGGAATTGATTTGCATTTGTTCCCAGAATGCTCAGAAGCTACAGTGTTGGGTCCATTTCTCTGCATGTCTTTTGTGCTGTCATTATTTACCTGTTTATTACTACCACAGGGTGAATGATGACTGATGTACTCACTTTTACTCACAGCTCTAAAGTCCGCACTTGAGTAAACACTACCAGAAACAGGTATAGAAAAGGGCCAAGGCATGATGACAAGAGGGAGAATCAGGAAGCCAATTATTTAACAAGGAAAAAGAAAACTGCCTGATACTTGATCTTTTCAAAAGGAACTTGAGGCTGGCGATGTAGCTTAGTTGATAGAGAACTGGCAAGTTCTCCAATGTGCATGAATTCCTTAGTTCAGTCCTCACCGTGACTCAAAAGCAGGCCTAACAGTACATGTCTGTAATTCTGGAACTGGGGAGGTAGAGACAGGAAGGTCAGGAGGTCAAGGACAATGTGGGCTACACAAGACTGTGTGTCAAAAAACAAAATACAAAACTCAAAGAAGGTAGTAGTCAGGATTCTCCAGTATAATTTCCTGTTAGAACAATAGTCTCGAGATGAGCTTACATTTGAGGAACTGTGAAAGCTCAATTGTCCTTGAGGACTTCAAAAGCTTGTGCAGAGATTTGAATGTTTATTTTCTAGGGCCAGAACTATTAGTTGTGAGGCAATTTATTACCTGATAGTTAAGACAACCATTGTGTTCAATATAACTTAGTTTCATAAGCTAGAACATATTGCAGTTCTTTGTGACTTCAAATGCTTACTTGTATTATACCGTACTTTCTGAATTAAATGAAATTACAGTTAGTAACTTTATTTATTTTTTTACTGCTAGGAAATGAACCCAGGGCCTTATGCATGTCAGACAAGTAATTTACTGCTGAGCTGCATGCTTAGTACTTTTGATTTTGTATTCCAACTCATGGTCTTACTACATTGTCTAGTCTAGACTTAACATGTTACATTACTCAGTCTCCCTCACTACATTGTCTAGTGTAGACTTGTTAACTTACCTGGGTCTCCTGAGTAGCCAGGATTATAAGCAAGCACCTCAATGCCCATGCCCAGCTACGGCTGGCAACTCTGTTTTCCTATCACTGTGGACAGCATTGTTTCAGTCACACCCTAAAACTGATTTTACTAGAAAATCCATCAGATTACATCCCATCCATGACTGTAACTCACCATTTCCCTCCCTGGTGTGAACCACCACTACCTGTCCCCAGGATAGCTACAGTGCCCACTTCCTAAGCACCCCATTGCCTCTGCTTACAATCTTCTAGAACTATTAGCTGTAGGAGAAACTCCTGGCCAGCCTACCCAAGCCGCAGTCACTTAGGTGCTTACGTCAGCCCGCATGAGCATGCATGGGGTATAAGGCAGGTCTAACTTCCTTAATAAATGAGTCTGCAGCTTGCTCTGCTGTTCACTTACTCCCAGTGCCTGAGTTGTTGGTACTTCTCAACCCTCCTCCAAAGGATGTCTGAGAGACCTCCATCTCTTGCTAAGTTATGTGTTTAAGTGTTCATTATCTCTCTTACCATATGAGACAGAGCAGAACCTGGTATGATTGGAGTGTGAGGTCAGTGAATTGTGCAAAATCCTACTGGTATTATTAAGTCATTCCCCTCATTCCCCACTAAAAGCATTGTGTGTTGGTGTGTGTGTCTGTGCATGCACAAGCACGCTTATGCATATGCAGTCCAATGGTAGAAGTTGTTCGGGGCATGTATATTTTTGGCCTTGGAAAACCCATGGGTCTTTATTTCATTAGCTGGCAGCAAAGCAGGTGGATTTATTGGCTCTGAAGGCAGCGAACTGATTGTCCTTCCTGCCACTACCTCTGAAATTTCTGGGAAGCATAAAAATTGGTGTAGAGATCCAACAATACTGAAAAACAGGGCCATCGAATAGTAGACTGCTAGACACACAGAACTTCGCTAACTACAACACAGATGGGCCTGGGTCAACAAGCCATTAGTGACTGACACATACTTTCATATTGTTGAAATAGAACAGCAGGACCAGACAGGAAAAGGTTAGGGTGCCCAGGTGTCCTGCTTGGAAGCTGACTATAAGCTTTTTGCCAATGAAATAATGAAATAAAGATGAGATATAAAAACGAACAGTTCCAAAGATTAAGACCATCTTACTGTGTTATAACGTGACTTAACACTTAGTGCCAGAAAACACACTCTTTTATTTTATCAAATATCTTTGTCTTTAATTTGGAATGGAGTATTTTGTGTAGTAGATATAATAGGAATGGCTCTTCACATGACTTTTATGATAGGTATTTTGGTCTATACATTCTGTGAATGTATTATGGCTTACATCCTTGTATCAGGTGTGTCTGGTACTTTTGCTAAAGTTGTGTGGGAATCTTAAGATGAGAAGAGATTTCCCATAATGCCATGAATTTGGGCAAATTCAGAGAAGCTTGCTAGTGAAGGCTTCCTATCCATGTGGCCAACATTTCTTGTGTGTGGTCTTGTCTGTCTCCAGAACAGCTCCCTGAAGGGGGTACCCCTGTGTGGATACATGAGCTTTCATCCTTGCAATTCTTAATAATTTTACTTTTGAGCTTATATTTTCTCCACGCAGCATGAGAGGCCAATGGTGCACACATGTGAGGTAAGGATGCCTATGTGATGTGAATGCCTGTTTCTCATTCACACTTATGTAGCATTTGCACTTAGGCTAAGTGGATTCTGGAACATGCTGGCCCAGCAACTTGCTCTCAGAAGAACTTTCATTTGTTTTAAGGTTATGCTTCCCCAGTCTTAAGAACTTTATGTTCACCAGGTGGTGGTGGAGCACGCCTTTAATCCCAGCACTAGGGAGGCAGAGGCAGGAGGATCTCTGTGAATTCAAGGCTAGCCTGGCCAACAGAGAAAGTGCTAAGACAGGCTCCAAAACTACACAGAGAAACCCTTGACAGAACAGAAACCTATAAAGAAACTGTCCCGGTCAGTACCTTGGCTGTACTCACAGCCTCTGCAAAAGTAAGAGCCTCCAATTTCAACCACTTAATCTGTGGTGCTTTGTCATGTTGATGCAGCAAACATACACATTTACTACATCAGTTCTCTGTATCAGCCAGCTGCTTACTGCAAATAGCAACATACAGTGTATTAGTTCATTTTTTGAAATTCTGGTGAAATATCCGAGGCCAGATATCGAGATTTATTAAGCCTCTGGTTCTGGTGAGGACCTCAGGGAGTCTGGCAACACTGGCAGGAACATGTGCAGCAGGGAGTCTTCACGTGTCATGACAGAAGTCTAGAGAGACAAGCCCCATGAAGACTACATTAATCTTGTCCGAGGACATGCCACCAATAGCCTAACATCTGCCCACTGGTTGAAACTACCTCTTGACATCACTACATAGGGAAACAAGAGGCCAATGAGAGTTCCTGGGGAACAAAGTGCATCCAAACTGCAGAGAAGAGGAAAAGGGAAGAGGAATCCCCTTGGGATTTCTTCCTGTCTTGTCTGTAGGCTGAATGTTGAGAGCATGGTTGGAATGTGTACGATCAAAAAGCAAAATGGGAAGGAATTGCTGCATGAATCTAATAGGTCCTGTCCACCGCTTTGAGAAGAACTGTACATTTGTTGGTTTTCAGAAAAAAACATAATCTCTAAATGATGCAATGAATGTAAGTGCACAACCTTTTGTAAGCACTTCAAGCTGTGGATAACTGACTATTTTAATTTGAGTTGGGTCTATGTAATACAAAAGAAATCAAAACAGAAAATCTCCCTTAAAAGTAATGAGTACCATGGTAAAGAAAGCAATGTTCATGAATGAATACTTGGAAGTTAATAGAAGAGGAGTGCAAAAGAAAGCTAATGCTATGACACTTTGGAGACTTAGTTGCAATGCAAAGAGAATTTTATTGCATTTCCCTGATGTGCTCCTGGTGGCCTTTCTAAGCAAGGTACTTTGCCTTCCTTTCTTATAAGTTCCTAAACGGTGCCTTCTCTGTTGCAGTGTCTATTTTAGCAGATGATGCCTACACCTAGTGCTTCATGCTAAAAAGCAACAAGCCACTAGGACAGAAGTGAAGCAAGCTCTCTTTCAGTCTCTTGTCTTTCTCTGTTACGATGGCTCCTCTACCTCTACCTTTAACATTTGAGGCAGCTCATCATCTGGTTCCAAATCACCTCCTTCTCATTTTCTCTTCTCCCACCTCTCTATTTCCTTTTGCTTGCTTGTTTTTCTCTCTACATGATTTTAGGCAATTAGTTGTTTATCTGCACTCTGTATAGTTCTACTTGAACTGGAACTGGTATCTAACTGGTTATTGTGGGGATCACAGACCCTAGCTGGAAACCCACTCCTTCATCAGCCTGGGAGCAGGCAGCTGGGAGACAATGTTTACTAAAAACATGTTTACTGAAAACAATCCAATGCTATAAGTTCCTGATAAGGGCTTGAAAAGGGCTCACTCACTGAAACACCCTGACTTTGATCTTCCTGATGGCTAGCTACTTTTTTCTGCTCCCTGCTGTTTTCCGATTCTGGTGTCAGAGATTTTAACCACCAGCCAGGAGGTGTGTGAGAGGTCTGTTGGAGATTTGTGCATGTATGGATGGCAGAAGTTTTTCTGGAGGGAAGCATTTTTCTTGGGAAGTTCTCCTAAGCTGATTTGGGGAGCATAAAGTTTTCTTAACGCAACCGACTGGTCTCTGTGTCATCTATCCGGACGCCCTCGCCACATTTGCGGATACAGGCTGCACAGCAGGTGCAGCAGTTATGGCTAGCTTTGCCTGTGTGTCTTGAAGGAATCTCAAGGACAATGTGTACAATGCCAAATCTTGCTTCCGCTATAGATCTACTCTTCCTCTTTTAGTCATCTTTGTAATAAGGAATCATTGATCTTAGTGCTTTGGCTCTGAGGGTAAATGTATCCCAACCCACATGTTACAGCTCTGTAAGGAAAGGTTTCCAGGCAGTAGAGGGCCTAGGAATATCACAAAGTCATATGGCACAGCAGACCTCACACAAATGTCTTAAAGGGAAAGACACAGCAGGGAGGCAGGCTTTATAGAGGGGTTCTTGGAAGGTGGGGAGCTTTCCAGGATGGCCTGGGATTGGAAGGATTTTGTGGCCTGACCTTGAGACTTTTTTTTCTGTAGGGCTGGGTCTAGACACTCTCCTGCCTAGTGGGGCTGGAAGCAGCCAATAGGACCATTAGAGACATCTGGGATAATCAGGTGGTGGCTAGTCATTTCATTTGCAACTCCAGGGGCATACAGTCACCATCCTTAGTCATGTCAATTCTTAGGGTAGAAATCAAGGTCTGAACCCGTTGTCCTTTTGTTTTCACTTGCCGCATTGCAACTGTTTTCTTTTCTCTCCTTTTCACTGTCATAATCCAAGCTAGTTCCATGACTTCCTGGACCATGTTTCAAATCTGGTCTTCCTTTTTCACTCTCTCTCTTCCATCCTTTCTACCACAGCAAGGAAAGCTTTTAAAAATGCAAACCAGGTCATGTCACCTTTCCACACAAGCCCCCAGGGTCTCCCCACTCAACAGTGACATATCCAAATTACTGACTCTTGCCACCTGAACTATACCAGCTGCCTAATTCATCCTGGGGAAGCCTGCTGTCCCAGACTCATTTCAGTAGCTGCCAATGTTGATTCAAAGCAATTTGTTTGGATAATAAAGCATCAGGATTCCATATTAATCTGGCTCCTGTCTTCTTGAGCTTCTTCCTGTCTTATCTTGGGCTCATCTTTTCCTTCTCTGGCTTAATTTCTCTTGAAAGTAATGAGATGATTACACTGTCTCCTTGTCCTCCTCCAGTCATTATCATCATCATTATCTCCATCACAGTTTCCCCCTCCTCCAATCACTATAATCATCAGCATCATCATCATCACCACTGCCCCTTCTCCTACTGTTATCATCTTCACCATCACCACTGTCCTCTCCTCCTCAAATTATTACCATCATCATCATGATTACCAGTGCCCCCTTCTCCTTATTTTCTTCTTTCCTGCAATAAGAATCTTTCCTCTGACACATCTTACTATTTGGATACTTCTTCAGAGGGGTCTTCCTTAGGTATGCCCTGCCACAGAGCTTCCCTCAGGGCCTCTAGAACTCATTTGCTCTGTTGGGTTTTCATGACCATTAGCACAGACAGCATCTTATTTCCTTTTAACATATTTAGTACATATGTTTCTTCTTAGAAAGTTCCTTTGCATAGAACGTTATTTTGTTCTGTCACACTTTTAGTCTGGCATTGAAAATAAATAGAAGTATAGTTGACATGCAGTTTCTAAAATTGAACTGCTGTGTAGAGAAATGTACAACTCTGTGTGTATATTTAATTCAGTAGGGAAAATTGCTAGGAAGCATGCTCACGATAGTAAACTACAGGAAATAAAAGCAAGGGCAAGTGGGAACAAAAAGTAAAACATTTTTGAGATCTGTAACTGAACATATTATTCCTCACAACAACCAAAAATATGTTAAATCATTCAACTCAGAGTCAGCTGAGAAAGAATTTAGATTTCTACCTATATTTTGATTATGAGATACACATAAACTACATGACATGTATGAATATAATTTTTATCAGATCATAAAGTCTCATTGGCAGATATTTTAAAAATAATTAAAGAGTAATTTTTTTCTAAATTATGCCTTTCAATTAAATATCATCATGAAATTTTATTTGCTATCAAATTGTATCTTGAAAGTATGGGAAGCCATGAGGTTTTAAGCATGTGAGATAGAGGAAATTTATATCCAGACACCTTTTTTTGTTTGTTTGTTTTGCTTTTTGAGACAGGGCCTTGCAATGTAATCCAGGCTGGTCTCAAATGTGCTGTGTACCCTAGGTTAGCCTTGAACTCACACTACTCTTCCTGCATTTACCTTCTGAGTGTTGGCATCACAGGCATGTGCCACCATACCTGTGTCAAAAATGATGCTTACACTTATGCATGAGTCTGACTACTTGTGAGTAGGCAACTGTTCTTTTTCCCTGGACTTTCTCTCAAGCAGCTGAGCGAATCTCCCATACATGTCAAGTTCCTGGCTCTTGTAAGAAGTGTGAAGTAAGGCCTTAGTTTTATATTGCCATAACAAAAGACTTGGGACTTTTGAGGAACACAAACAAACAGGTGTGTGTGTGTGTGTGTGTGTGTGTGTGTGTGTGTGTGTGTGTGTATGTGTGTATGGGTGTGCGTGTGAGACAGAGAGGGAGAGAGAGAAAGAGAGAGAGAGAGAGAGAGAGAGAGAGAGAAGGGGGATGGCAACCTCAGGTGCCATTTCTCAGAAGCTATCTATTTTGTTTTTTGAGGCAGGTTCTTCCCTTGGCCTTGTGCTTGTTGATTGGGCTAACCTGCTAAATCAGCAAATCCCAGAGATCTGCTGCTCTCTGTCTCCAGTGCTGGGTTACAAATATATGCTACTGTGCTCAGTTTTTCTATGTGGGTTCTGGGGACTGAAATCAGGTCCTTCTGTTTGTATGACAAAATTTGTATCAGTAGACCTATGTCCCCAGCCCTGATTTTTTTCCTCTGTGTAGCCCCTTGACCCTCCTGCCTTCACCTGCCAAGTGCTGACTATAGATGTGTACCACCAGGCCTGTCTCAAAAAGACTCATTTAGCAAACAATTTACAGACTCGAAGTCCATGATTGAGCATCCCTGTGTTTTTGTGCTGGGTAAGGGTGATGGGGATGTCTTTCTGTGTATATGTTTCTCTTATTGGTTGATGAATAAAACACCGTTTAGCCAGTAGAGACAGGAAGATAGGCGGGACTAGGAAAATTCTGGGAAAAGTAGTCAGAGAGAGACTGGAAAGGATGCCATGGAGGGACTGGCAGGATAGCATGTGCCAGGCGTTCCCTGATAAGACAAGGCCATGTAGAAATACATAGATTGGTAGTTATGGGTTAATAATTAAGACAGAGATAACCAGTAAGTAGGCCTAGCCACTGGCCAACAGTTTAATCATTAATATAGTGTTCGTGTGTTTATTTGAGGCTGAAGCAGGGCGGCAGGACCTGGTGGGACAAGAATCCACCGCAATACAAGGGTTTAAGGGTCTCTGGCTTCATCACAAAAGGACAGGCAGCATTGAAGTGGGAGGGCACATGGATAGATAGGAATGCGGAGGGATCAGGCACCATGCTGACTCTTTCCAGAAACTCACAGTCTTGGAAGCTGACAAAGTTCTTCAAGCATTCCATTAATCACTTTTTGGATAGTACTTCCAGTGACCTAACTACCTCCCACTAGGCCCCATATCTTAAAGGCCCCACCTCCTCCACACAATGCATTTGGGGCTCAAACTTCCAGTGCATGAACCTTTGGGGGACACATTCAAACCTTATCCTAATCACACCCGATACAAGGCAGCCCTTCCTGGTGGTGTTGCCTTACTTCTGTGAGAATCCACAGGGACCATTCCTATCACCTCCTAAACAAGAGGCAGACCCAGGATGCTTCTTAGATTTAGGCTGCTTCTCTCTCACACCTTTCTATTAAATTAATATGATCCTTAAATCTTTACTTGTAAACCATACCCCAGTTAAGTATTCTATTCCTCCATGAGGCTCATGGGTAGGAGCTGACAGTCATCCCACTTTTGCTTACAAAAAGAAGTTGAGTTTAGTTCCTATTTTAAAAAGAATGCTGCTTCCTCATCTTTCGGAAAGTCTATAACCCAGTCCCAGGAGCTCTGAATCTGTTAGGTTAGATGCAACAGGAATCAGAGTTATGATTCTGTTAACCATAACAACAGGGACTGGCCAATCCTGGTTCACTTTGGGAGTCCCAAAGAGGTATAAAGAATGTTCCTGAAAGTGGAGGCAGGACAGTGTTATCTCTCAAAGAAACCAGGGACAAATAGCTGACTGAGGTGCCTATTAACAAATCAAAATGGATGCTGGCAGCTAGGCTCTCAGCCCCTAGATTATGGGTTACAAAGTTGTCCTGGCAGGCCTACCCTGTCTCCTACCCTAAACCTTTCCCACCTCTGAGCTATACTTCCCTTCCCTGGCTTCTCTGACTCTTATATAACCCAGCCATTTTGGCTATACATCCTGATCTCTTGGTCTTCTGGATTTGCCCCTCTCTCTCCTTTCAAGACTCAGTTCAGTCTGCTGGCCTGCTTCACTCTGGCCCCTTACTAATGCCTCTGGCTATGCTCATACTCATATCTACAATAAACCTTCTCCTGAACCATATCTACAGTATATGTCTCAATAAACATCTACAATAAACCTCCCCCTCAACCACACCTTGGAGCAGTCATATCCTCATCTTTTTTTTCATTTTGGAGAAAAGGAGACAAAGACAGAGAGAATCTGAGTAATGCAATGACAGAAGACCTCAACCCACTGCTTGTTCTGATTTTGAAGATGGAGGAAGGGGATACAAGCCAAGGAGTGGGAATGGGCTCTCAAAGCTGAAAAAAAAAAACCCAAACAACCAAACCAAACCAAACCAAGAAAATGCATTCTCCATAGATTCTTCTTTAAGGAAGGCAGCTCTGCTAGCTGCTCAGTTATAGCTGTTCCATGAGAAGCCTTTATTGTTTCAACTCCCAAGTCCCTAAGTTTATTGTGCTAGCTAGTAAATTTTGTTGTTGTTTTTTGTTTGTTTTTTGAGACATGACTTTTTTGTGTAGCCTTGGCTGTCCTGGAACTCATTCCGTAGAGCACACTGGCCTACAATTCACAGAGATCTGCCTGCCTCTGCATCCTAAGTGCTGGGATTAAAGGCATGAGCCACTATTGCCTAACTACTGGCTAGTTTTATGTCAGTGTGACACAATATAGAGTCATCTGACAGGAGGGAATCTCAGCTGAGACAATGCCTCCATAATATCAAGCTGTAGACAAGCCTATAGGACATTTTCTTAATCAGTGATAGATGGGTGAAGGTCCAGCCCACTGTGTGTGGGGGTCACCTTTGGGCTGGTAGTCCTGCAGGCTAAGCAGGCGGTGGGGAACGAGCCAGTAAGCAACACCCATTCACAGCCTCTGCATCAGCTCCTGCCTCAAGGCTCCTGCCCTGTTAAGAGTTCCTGTCCTGACTACCTTCAGTGATGGGCTACAATGCAGAAGTGTAAGCAAAATAAACCCTTTTCTCCCCCAACTTGCTTTTGGCTATGGTGTTTCATCATAGCAATGATAACTATAACCAAGGCAAATGTGGTAATTTCTTACTGCAGTGTTACACAGATCATGTAAGCTATATTAGAGAAGGTTCATATCTACAAGGCCTCTTCATTTAACATTTCACAGTGCAGCACTACCTTTAAGTTTTCCTACATATTCCATAGACAGCTAACCATCTTATAGAGATGAATTTGTTCTTATTTTCTTTTCAGGAACCTTAATTCCATGGAAGTTTCTGTTTGATGTCTCATGCCCTGATTCTCTGTACAGATGGAAGCAGTAAATTGAGACAATTTTTCTGCAGGCTTCAAAGTTCACCTGATTTCTTTAATATTCACTTGATGTCTCTTGAAATTTGAAGAAAATAAAAAGAGTTCCTTTTTGGGACTTGAATGGTCAACACAAACACTGCTGGTATATATTTTTTATTTTATTATTTCTAATTAGTCTCCTGAAGTATTTTGAAAAAATGAAGGGAACAGATGTTTTGCACACTTTTTCTGGAGAACATAATATGCACATATAATTTCGGGAGTAAGGAAGGAAACTTCAGAGTCATCCCCCAAGGACCACACCTGACCTGTGGAACAGCTGTAATTTGTTTGAAGAATTCTGCAGACAAAGGTCACAGGACCCCTCTTGGTCTACAGATGGATTTCTATCCCTTGGTGCCTTTTCTTCCCCAACCTGTGTGAGTAAACATATCACAGGATGTTCTTCAGCGTCATTACTTGTTATTCAGGGGTGCTTTCACAGTAAAGGTCACCTATAATGAGAGCAGTGTAGGCATGCTAATCATTGTGGCCTGCCAGAACATGAAAGTCACCTGTGACTTTGCAGAAAGCTATGCTTGCAGCCACTGCACACATTCTTATGCCTTCAAAACTGAGAACTACCTATGGGAAGACATTTACACTGAGTCTCAGGTCCTTTGCTTCCCATCCTGAGGGGTCAGGCTCCAAGAGCAGGTACCTTTCCCAAACTCATCAATGGTGGTTTCTTCCCAGGTTAGCCTTGAATCTGCAATTAGCTCTCTTCTTGTGCTGTTCTGCCCAGGCAGCGTCCATAGTAGACTACCAATAGCAGCCCTTTCACTAAGTCTGCATTGCTGCTGCTGGGCCTGTTTCCCACTCTCTGGCCTGATTCTTGGTGACTGCCCGCTTGTGTCTCCTCCTTTTTCCTTTGGGTAAACACATTTGTTCTGGATTCTGCATCTGTGGCTGCTATTGGTCATTATGTTATTGTCTCATGTTTGTATAGCCTACTCTAGAAGTCACCATGCACTGGAATGGTAGTAGCACAAATATAGAATATTATGGTAGAGTTTCATTCTCTTGGTAATGATGCTATCTGGTCATTGTGGATGGTGCTGGGTTCAGTAGTGTGTCCAGTTGCCATAACTAAGTCCCATAGACTGGTGCCTTAAGCAGCAGAAATGGTATTTTTCTCATAATTCAGCCTGTTGGAAAGACCAGGATCAAGGTTATAGTGACTGAGTGTATGCCTTCCCAAGGCCTGTCTCTCAATCATTTTTGGAGAAAAGGAGAGAACGAGCTCTGTGATGAATTCTCTTATAAGGACACTGTGGTAGTTTGAATGCAATTTCCCCTGTAAGCTCATAGGGTAAGCTATTAGGAGGTGTGGCTTCATTGGTGTGGGTATGGCCTTGTTGGAGGAAGTGTGTCACTTCCAAGGCAGGCTTTGGGGTCTCACATATGCTCAAGCTATGCCCAGTGTGTCAAACCACTTCCTCTTGTCTGTGAGTCAAGATGTAGGACTCTCAACTCCTTCTCAGTCTGCATGCCACCATGTCCTGTCATACTGATAATAAGTAAACCTTGGAAAATGTAAGCCATCCCAATTAAAAGTATTTCCTTTATAAGAGTTCCCTTAGTCACAGTATCCCTTCACAGCAATAGAAACCCTAACTAAAGCAGACACTAATCCTATTGGACCAGGGCTCCGCCTTTATGACCTCCTATCACCTTAATCACTTCTTAAGAACCCTATTTACAAACACAGTCACACTGGGGGTTGGTTTTTAAACACGTAAATTGAGATAGAACACAGTTCAGCCTCTAACACTAAGGAACAGGAATTTTAGTCATAACAATGAAAGATTTTGAAATCTTTCTTGAAACTAATGAAGTATACTTGGGTTCAGGCAGCTTCTACTGGCTTCCAGCAAATGGCACTAACACCATTAAAAGGCAGCCATTATTCGTATGTGTGTGTGTGTGTGTGTGTGTGTGTGTATTTGTGTGTGTGTGTATAACTTTTTTAATGCTACAGTGAAAATTTTCCTTTTGAGTTACATGCAGATGAATTTATCTGCTTTAGTTGTGATATTGTACAAATTGAAGTCTGTAAACATTGGATAACACATGTCCCTTATCCCTATTTTGTGTCAGAGAGAGCTATTGTCTACTGAGCAGTGAGTGTACTGTTCCCAGCAAGGTCCAGAAGTAGCTTCATATCTGCATCGAGTGGTGTCAAACAGTTGCTCAACAACTGGAATTGGCATTCTTCTTGGTATGAACCTTATGAAATAATTATCAGGGCCCAGAGAGATGACTCAGCAGTGAGGAACAGCTGCTCTTGCCGAGGACTGAGTTTGGTTCTCAACACCCACAGGATGGCTCACAACGATTTGTAACTGCAGCTCGGGGGCGGGGTGGGGAGGCATCCATAGCCTTCTTCTGGCCTCTGAGGGCACCATTCATTCACACAGAGCAACATATACATACATTCAGAAAAAACACTCATACAAATAAAATAAATAAATCTAAAAAATTTAAATGCGCATTAATATCTTTTCATTTTATAATTTATAATTTTTTAAAAACTGTGTGGTTTCAACCATGGAAAACATATGAAATAGAATAGTCATTATCGTTTCTGCTTCACTGGTGAGAGGCTTTCCATCCTGGTGAGTGTGTGTCACGCTGGGGACTAGAAGGCAGTTAGTCTTTCTAGCAGACTGAAACTGATGTCACTATTTGGTCTGTTGCACTACTGACCTCATAAATCTGCTGCATAAATAAAAATGGGAAACACACACATGCACAGTCATATTTACCTGGCAGAAAGGAATGCTGGCCCTTCTTTTGGCGTTTGTAGGAGATGTATAGTCTTACCTTCTGCAGTGCCCCTGGGATTCAAGTGTAGGCACTATATGTACATCTTCTTAGAGCATCTGTTCAGGGATGTTCCTGGTTTTTATTTATTATTATTTTTATCACCCTGTACAGATAAGATTACACTTCTAAGTTTTGACACAGATAAGATACCCAATTAATCAGGAATGGCAGCAGCTCATCCTTAGGGAGGTCGTTAGGTGTACTGTGCATTTGGTTTTCAGTGTTAAGGATGGAACTCAGGGCCTTGAACATGCAAGGTAAGTGCCTTCCCTCTGAGCTGCCTTCCCCAGCCTGATGTGCATAAATTGTTTTTATTTTAATTCATTTAATCATTACAAATACTCTTAGTGTGGTGGTTTGATTGAGAAACATCCCTCATAGTCTCAGGCATTTGAAAGTTTACGCCCTGGTTGGTGGTGCTATCTAGTGATGCTTAGGAGGTGTGGTATTTTGGGAGGAAAGTATGTCACTGAATCTGTGTGATTCTGAATGACACGGAAGCAGGAGGCTGAACTGGAAGGATTATGAGTTCAAAACGAGAAGACAAATAAGTTTGCTCATAATACTAGGATTTGGGCATACAGGATGGGAAGAACATGTTAGAAAGCAAGGTAGAGTCTCAATAAGGAAGTGGTTAACATTGTCAAATGCTGTGACTCTCACCTTCATACCTTTTGAAAATTCTACTACCACACAAGGACCATTGACAAAGACATCAGCAAGGGCAACTACGTCATGGTAGTACTGCTGAAGTGAACAAATCTATCACACTCTCATAGTCTAATGACTTTTATGTCTGTTATCCCTTTTCAAAGTCTAAAACTGCCTAAATCTCAGAATAGCAGACATAATTTTGTTTTAGTTATTGTTTTGAGATAGAACTCACTGTAGCTCAGGTTAACCTGAAGCTTATTATGTAGCCCATGTTAGCCTCAAACTTTTCAGACTTGCCTCAATCCTTTGGCATGTACCTCTCAGACGTTGGGATTTCTGCCATGACACACTATCCCTGGTGGCCAACATGACATTAAAAATGCAAAAATAAGTGAGGAGCCCATGTTTTCTACATAAAGAGCACCATCTGTGGAGATGTAGAAGACAGGAAAGGTCACAGCTGTGAAGGACTTTGACATAGTCATAGTTCGGAGGATTTGAAAATTTTCTTCCTTCTTTATTTCCTTTTTTGTCCCCCCCCCCCAACTAGGGTCTCACTATACAGTCTTGGTTGGCCTAGAACTTGATATGTAGACTGAGATGGATATAAACTCAATGTACCTACCTCTGCCTCCAGAGTGCTGAGATTAAAGGTGTGCAGCATCATGCCTGGCCAGTTTACCTTACTTTTTGAGAAAGGGTCTTACTATGTAGCTCAGACTGGCTGGGAATTCACAGTCTTGTCTCAGCCTCCAAATGCTGCGATCGCAGGCATGTACTGCATATAGCGCCTGGCGTGAGATAGTACCTTTTAGTTATAGAGGATTTTGTTTTCATGTAGATGAGGTTCACTTTTCTGCTGTACATTTATTTGCATAATTCTTGTGAATCCTGGTGTCTTGAAGCTTTATTGTTTCCTCTATTATTAAATGAAATTGAAGGACTTAACGTACAAGCACTATTTTAAAACTGTCTATTGCCAAACCTCAAGACTACCACAATTAACCTACCAAAGGGTAGAAGACTAAGTCCACGAGCATTCATATTTGGTGGCTAAATTAAGTAATTCTCTGTGGAATTAAAGAAATTTTATCAACCCATTTAACGGTGCATTAATAAATTTTGTGAGTCATTTTTATCTTATCTTGGATGAAAGGGTAAACTTTCAGTGAAATTATTATTTTTATGGGTAAGAAGGTTTGCCTTCAGCTCCCCTGTTTAGTGAAAGGGTCTCTGTAATTGAAAAAATGTTTTCCCCAGACTTTATAGATATTGACTGGTTGTATTATGCTGTAGCAGACAAGAATCCTATCCTTGAATTATCCTGTTTGTGTATGAAAATGTTACCCCTCAACTTCCTGCTCCCATGTCTTTCCTGCTGTTATGGACTCTAGCCCACTGGAACTTAAGCTACAATAAACCCTTTTGTCTTTAAGTTACTTTTGGTCATGGTAGCTTTTGTAGCACCATATAAATAACTAATGTAATATGGGCTACAGTTAACACAAGAAAGTACTATAACTCTAATTTTGCGTACAGCCATTAATATGCTCTTAAATAGGCAGAAGATGGATAAGAAAAAATCCAAGAGGTTAGACCTGAAAATAATCTTTTCAAGTGAAATTGAACATGTGCAGATTCCACAAGTGAGTTTGCATACTTGTCGGTACTCACACACATTTTCTAGTAAACTATCTGGGCCAGACTACAGAGGAATGTTTTCATGTTTGGTTTTTGAAATGATATTTATTACTATATTTTTAATGGATTTCTAAAAACAAATCTGAAAAGATGCTGTCATATATTTGGGATAGAAAGAAAGACAGTTGCACAATTGGTTGGAAAAATATTAAAGGATATTTACCAGTCATGTTTATTTATGTATCTATTTATGTCTAGCCTCATTCTAAAAATAATGTGAGGTGGTAATTAGAAGATTGCCATTTGGTTAGTTCAACTTAATAGCTGATGAAAATAGAAATGGTATATTATACAAGGAAATTAACTCAAAGTACAAATATGAAGAGTTGTGCTTCATTTGGGATGAGTGTCACTGGATTATACCTAAAGAAAATGAAACATAAAGGCTGAAGACATAGCTATATTATCAAAACTTCCCTACTTTTAAATAGTAAAGTTTAAAACAAGCAGAATTTATGAAATGTAAGCAAAGTTTGTCTTGAAGCATGCTAATATCAAAGCATTCTAAACTTAACAACAGCCAAGACCCTCAGATGAGTGAGATTTCAATATCACAACTGTTTGTGAAATATAAGTGTTTTTTTCACTCCCCAAACAAACAGGGAAGAGAAAGCTCGAGTTAGCATTTCATTTTTGTAACAGATACTTGAGTTACATCAGCCTATAGGAGGAATGCTGATTTTGGGCTAGTTTTAGAGGGTTTAGTCTATGGTCAGCAGTGCTACTGTCTCAGGCATTGTGGAAAGGTACCCCTCCTAGGTGATGTGCATCGTGGAGGAAGCTGCAAACCACTTGGCATCTAAGAAGCTAAGAGGAAAAGGCCTGAGGTCTCACTCTCTGCTTTAGGGCATCTCTTAAGTGTTTCTACCATATCCTAGTAGACCAAGCTAAGAATGAAGCCATTAACATACATGCCTTGAGTAACTAATGATAGCAGAGAGCATAGATGTATATATGCTAGAGATTTATGATGACTTCAACAAGCAAACACACAAACAGACAAAAAAAGATTTAATATGCTTACTTGTCTTATTAGTATATGCTTTTGTGGAAGACATAGTTGTAAGTTTTGGCTAATATTAAGATGATTAAAAAAAGATACAATGTATCTCATAGTAAATTGAAGTAACACCAAGTGATGACCATGGGTAAGCAGGTCCTCCCAAGGAAGGCATGTA
Organism: Mesocricetus auratus; assembly: GCF_017639785.1. Lineage (NCBI taxonomy): Eukaryota > Metazoa > Chordata > Mammalia > Rodentia > Cricetidae > Mesocricetus > Mesocricetus auratus. The sequence continues at coordinate 63,716,993 of NW_024429184.1, forward strand.
CCAACAGTAACAGTGAGTTACATTGTTTTTTGATGCTGACTTCATTTGCAAATGTGAAGATAAGGTAGTAGAAATGTATACCTCAATCCTTCCAGCCAGATTACTGATTTAGCAGCAGTTAATGCTAGCAGAATAATTGTGAAGAACATTTGCTTGACAAGAAAGCCTGATAGTTAATTCTTTATGTCGTAACTGCCGATTAATTTTCTTCCTGGTATGATTTCCTAAGACTGATTTTGTGCATGAGGTCAAAACAGTCTACCATTTGACCAAATGCTGTGTCATTACTCATTCATCACTAAGCCAGTGTTTGTTTGGGAAATTAAAATTATTTTAATTTTCCCAATGTGCAAAACACATAAAAAATCATTTTATGTTGTTCAAATGCTAAACCTGAGCCATTGGTTTTCCAATTGTTCTCCATGACTGAATGAATCTGGTAAACATTCAGTATAACCCATCCTTCCACCTCCATAGGCACAAAGCACACATTAAAACACGCAAAGCCTTTATGAGTATTTAGTTTTTAAATCTGCTTACCATGAGGTTTCTCAAGTTTAATGAAGAAACAGTTTTCAAAGTATAGCTATTAATGTGCCCCATGATGCTGAACTCCTGTGGAATAGCATTTAGGATCCTCTCTCCATAGACACATATTGTGAAAATGGCAGGATAAATTCAGAAAATTACATGTAGTTCTAAGTCATAGGTAGGTGACCTCAACCACACATGCTGTTTTAGATCTCAGGAGCTCCTTCCCCTCATCGCAGTGGTTACTGAAGCTTCTATAGACATAGAATACACAATAAAAATAAGCTTTTCTGTATCAAGCAGACTGGTAAAGGTCAGGGGAGACAACTTCTTCAAGGGGGTTGTGTGGGGATAAGGGGCACTCTCCTCATCTCTGGCTATGATAAAATGGAAGGTGATCTGCTTTGGATTGTCCTAAGGGAACAATTCATAGACTTAAGGCTTTTGTTTTTAGAGTGAAAGGGACACTATTCCTAAATGGGATCAGGAATTCCCTGTGTAAGCTGGAGAATGAGGACCATACCCCACTCAAGACTGACTGGTAGAAGATGAGGTGGTTGCTACTCTCCTGGCTCCCTCAGATAATGACAAATACGAATGGAAAAAGATCTGTAGAGATAAAAGAAGAGGTATATTATGGGAATCTACAACAGCATGATGGGTGGTAAGTCCTATAAAATGACACTGATCAGCTGGAAAACTATTTGAATACATTGCCGGCTGGTTAGAGGTCACAGTCTGCAACAGCCTGGCAGTTTTTTCTAAGCTCGACAAGATGGAAACTCCCTCCCTCCCCAGCCAGGCTTCCTGATCTCTACCTGCCCTTATCTGGAGAATGTCCTTCGGCCTGGAGGACTGACTTTTTCGAAAAGTTGTCTCTAAAAAAAAGATGCCTGATTCATCTTTAGCTTGACCCCAGGGAGAATGGTCCATATAGAATTCCTGAAAGCCAGGGGCTCCGGTATTGGATGATAAGAGAGGACAGATGTCTTGGGCATAGAGTTTTCCTTCCTTTTTCTCTTTCTCTTTTGTTCTATTTGGGTACCAGAGAGGTTGAGTAATGTCCACGCTAGAGTGTGTGGAGATTCTTCACACTCTAAGACCTCCCATATCTCCGCAGATCATGTTGACCAGCATCCATTTGCCCCACCAAGGTGACATTTCAAGTTTACCCACTACATTCAGGGACAGGTATTTTTAAATTTTATTTAGTTTCTGATTTTATTAGCCTACTCTGTCCTTGAGTTCATAATCCCCTACCTTAGAGGACAGTTATTTTAGATGAAGGATTTGAATGACACATGCTGCTCTTAAGATAAATGGAAAGATTAATGATTAATTGCTATTAGAAGAATAAAGCTCAAGGCCTAAAGTCTGTTTAGGAAAAGAAAGCCAGGAAACAAAGTTTCCAGGAGATCCTAACTTGAAGGGTGGTCTGGATTTTCAAATGTGGTATAAGGTGGGAAGAGCAGAAATCAGAAACCAGGTTTGAGTGGTATTATACATGTGGTTTTATCCAAATTACCTTTTCTAACTTCTGTTTTCTCAGGTACATGGAATGTTCCTGGGCAATACACTGGGTTGCAGTGGGGACCCAATGCAGCAATGTCTTCTCATGGGCTCCAAGATTTGGAAAGATTCTGTCTGTGATTGTGACCATAACCTAGAATTTAAGGATCAGCATATTGGCCTTCTTCCAGATTATTTGCAGATGTTGGGCCAGCAAAGAAAAAAAGGAAATAACAGAGGAAAATTTCTGTTTCTGGTTACTCTAAGAGAGAGACATTTTTAATGTTTTCTGTGTCTGGAAGCTTGAGGCAATCTTCTAAAGTTAGGCTATGACAGAAGCAAAATGAAGAGAAACTAAAAAACTGATAAATAGGCTATAATTGTTAGGGACGGCCACATCACAGATGACTGTCACTGTTTCCTCACAAGAAGACAGTTCCATTCTGACTTTATTGAGGTCCACTTACAAGAAACTCCACTCCCAGTGACAGCACTGTGCTCTTTCTTGGCCGGAACATTTGCCACCCACTATGTGTAGCATAGCACATAGTGTGTTTTTACTGTCTGTGCCTTAAATGCTTGATCAACAGAATTAGTGACAACTTTAAGTAGATAGATAGGCTTTGCCTCAGTTACTTTTTGATTGCTATAATAAAACACCATGACCAAGGCAACTTAGAAAAGAAGATGTTTTAATTTGGCTTATAGTTTCAGAGGGTTAGAATCCATGATGGCAAGAAGAAGGAACAGCTGAGAGCTCACATACCGAACTGCAATCACAAGGCTTGAGAGATAGGCAACAGGATCAACATGAACCCTTTGAAATCTTGAAGTCTGCTCTGATGACACATCTCCAACAAGGTCACTCCTCTTAATCCTTCTAGAACAGTTCCACCACCTAGGGATTGAATATAATTTAGTAAGATTTAATATACAAGTATCAGCAGATAGATGGATGCATCTGTAACTTACATACCTAAGGAACAATCAGTTTTCCACTCTGCCCTTTCTTGCTTGCCCATACCACCCATCTCTCCTTTCCAAACACAGAGCCTTCTCATTTCCCTCACTTATTAGATCATTTTCTACTCATCTTTTGCCTTTGCTGAGATCCTGACAGACATTCTACATCTTGTATTTTTGACTCCTTGTTCAACCTGCATGTTTGTGCAGAATGTGGTCCAGAGTGATGAGTGAGGACTGAGAGCAGCTGCCTTGAGTCCTTCGTTTGACTCTGGAAGGAAAGACCATACAGTACATAACTGCAGTGTGCCAACAAAAATATAGAGGACAAAAGATTCATCTTGAGCTGAGATTCTGGAAAAATAGCATGACATCCAAAGCATAATATCTGTTTTTCAAAAGTTCATTGTCACAAAATAGGGAATGTCTGGCTGATTGCCTGTTTACAATCACGAACTGCATGCACACAGAACGAGTTCTGAAAAGATGTTGGCAAAAAACATTCTTTGCCTTTTGTTTACTTTACTACCAGCCTCTGGTTCTGTTGTTTCTGTATTCCCAAAGAGAACGATCTTTTTCCAAAGGATCATATCATATTAGAAGACCTAAGTGAGAACATTTCCAGTTAAATTCTACAGAGTGTGAATTTGACATGTAGAAATAAGGGATTGTTTTTAGATCAAGACTTTCTGGACTGCTTCAGATCAGATCCCATCTCATAGTCAACACTTTTGTACCCCAACATAGTTGGCTGTCTCAGCCTTCTGCACTACAAATATAGCAGAACAGATGCTTCTCTAAGGTGTTGACATTGTCCAATGCCTGAAATGTACCAGATGCTAGACTCTGAGGTTAAGGAGTAGGGCACATTTCCTGTCTTCCATGAACCAAAATCTAATTAAATTTTAACATTGGACTCTGAAGATGTGTTTCATGATTGCCCACAGAGACTGAGCAGTGGAGATTGGAGTTCACCAAGCAGTGAGGTCCAGTGCGTGCTGGCTGCTACTGCCTGAGATGACTGGACACCCAAACTCACAATGAGGGTGTGTACAAATCCACTATCCATACTATAAATTTTCATATCAGATATCTTAGATTGAAGAAGACTTAGTCAAGTAATTGATCTAGGAAAGTTGTAATTTGAACATGGGTCTATTAAGAAAATCCAGTGTGAGGTTGAATTTTTTTCCTTCAGAGAAAAGAACTGGAAATCTGGGGCTCTTATGAAAGTACAAACATTGCTAAGTGCCTTCAAAGTCCTTAATTTGGTTTCAGCTATCAACATATTCTTGGTGAAGAAACCTAAAGGACTGTATTTGTAATCATGACTATAGGCAATAATCATGTTTTAGTCACTAGAGAGAGAAAAATAAAGTTTGTCTTTTATGATTCGATTTATATTTATAATCACATATTTTCACAATATTTAACAATTAACAGCAGTTTATTACAGAAGACTGACATCCCTTGGCATAGCAAATATAATATGGAATGTGGCATTGAAAAGCAATTTCATAAATCACCAGTTAATTAAGACTATCCAATTAAATAGCAATTCCAGAGATTTAAAGTTATGAACAAAACTTTAACCTATACAATACAATGTGTTCTAGTTTTCTATTTAAAAAATAGAATTTAATTGGATAAAATAAAATCAATATACCAAATTATGCCACCAATATGACTGAAACTGTGAGCTGCCAAATATAATTGAATCTATTCTGGAGTTTTCCTAAGTGTTCTGCTGACAGGCATTGGGGATGTGGATGGAGGTTCAGATGAAAACATACAATTCCTAAGTATTATGACTTTAAAGCAAAAAACTTTCATTTCCTTTGGAAAAGCCACTAATTTATGTTATTTTTGTTGAAGTTATGAAGGCTCCTTATCTAAGATTTTATTGCATCAACTCCCCCCCCCATTTCTTTTTAAAATATGATTCTTCTATACTTCTCCTTTCTGGTGCAAAGAGACTTTTGTGGCATTAATTGCTATGCTAACTTGTTATAAAATGTGATGGATACTTGACAAGTCACAGTGATGTTGGTAAAAAGGGGATTTTTTTTTAAATTAAGGGTGGCAAAAAGGAAAGATTTGACAAACAAATTAGTTTGTCCTGTTTTATTTTAAACCTAAAATGTTGTACACATTAAATCTTCTCCAAACTCCAAAGAAAGATCTATTTCTGAACTGTCAGACACGTAACCGGCATGAGATGTGGCTACAGTCGTCGTTTGTTTAGTAGACATAGTGGCAAGAAACAGGAAAATGACTAACTGTGTCAGTCCCGGGGAGGCTGTGCTAGAGCCAACCCTTATTGGTGGCATCTTTGTTAACTCGAAGGTTACGACAGCACATTGAGAGCATGGGGTTCACTGCAGTGGGAGAATTGCATTTGGGTAATCTGCACAAGATTCCCCCACCCCCCAGCCATGTGTGCTCTTGCCCCTCAGCACCCTGCTGGTGAAAGCCTGCACTGCATATTATATTCTGAGAGCAGGCAGCACCCTGTTTCATCAGTTCATTCCTGCGTGCATAGGCTGCTGTACAGAGCTCTGCAAGACCCTGGATCCTCTGGCCTGGTCTCAGGGTGGCATCCATTCACTACACTAAAGAAACAGTCATTTTCTGTAATACTTCAAATGAGAAGCAATTTTAAATGATTTCTTTCTTTTCACAGAAGAGTCTACATCTCCCCTCCCCCAATTTGATTCATTCTATAAGTAAATAGAATGAAGTGTTGGCAAGCACATTGAGGAGTAGGTATCCCCCTTTTAGGCTAAATTGATATAATGTTTTGAGTCTGTTTCTTCTTTTTCATGGTTAAGACCATGTTATGCTACACGCATTCATCCAGTTAGAAAAATGGAATGTTTCTGGGTAAAAATATCTAAAGAAGTCATGTGTGTGAGCACATGTGTGTATGTGTGTTGCTAGAACTTAATTCAGTCCTTACGTTTTAGAAAGATAGATTTTGGCTTTGAAAAAAGCTTCATTATGGAAGAGAACAATAACCATAACAAGCTGGGACAGCCTGAAGAATTCAGGATTGTCAGAATAACTTTGTTCACTTATGTTGATCTGATTTATAAAAAATGAAAATGTTCACCATGTAATTTTTGCTCTAGATAGTCTACAAAAGGCAGACTGGCTTGAGTTGCCAGGAACTGGGCTTGACAATTAAGCCACTGATTTATAAAGCGACTATTCAACACAAAGCAGATCTTCCAGTGTGGAATTATTTCCATCTTGCTCTTTACATGACAGCATGCTAGCCCGGAGCCCTGCCAACTCACAGGGCATGTTCAACTGGTCACCTATTTCCCTCCAAACTGAATAGGTTTATAATTTATACTTGAGCTTTATGAAAATACTATCATAAAAGTCCATGGACAAGCTCTAACTATCAAAATCAGAAACTGTATCCATTTCTCTCCGAATTCAGTGAAGTTGATTAAAAATGCTTCACATATTGCATCATCAACATTTGTGAGTTCATTTAGTAATGAATGGTTTTGTGCATGCTTTGTTCATAAAAAGTCTGGCTAAAATTATGCATTGTATTTAAAAATTGGATTTGAAGTGAGTGTTTTCCTGGCTTTGCATTTGAGAGCTTTTTTCTTAGTTGAGTGGAAAGCTGTAACTGTTTCATGAACAGCAGGTAATTTCTGAGGAGTATAGATGCTAAGAAATACAACAGAACACTAGTTTGTCCCTTGGTTTCCAATTGCAGGAAAGAGCAAGGAACTATTTAGCAATGTCCAGGAAATGCTTTCTGATTCCTCTTTGGTCATGCTTCTGTCTAGAACTTCAGTCATTTTGCTGCAAATGACTTGTGTTAGTGACAGGGGAGTTAGGGGAGGAACTGCACCATGGACTAAGTGCCACTGATTCCACTCTGTGCTCTCTAGGCAGCATCTCATAGGACTCTTTCCCATGTCTTCCATGTCTGTCCTAAGGTGGGGCAAGAGGGACATGAGATAACCATTTTAACATGACCCATCCCTGTTAGCTTCTTGAAAGGGAGGGACCAGCAGAGACCTGAATAGAGCGTGCTGTGTGTGAAGAGTGATGATGTAAGTTTCATTCCACTGTCCACTACTTGGCTTTGGTAACAATTCACTGGCAACCTTTTTAGCCTTGATTTTATGCTAGAACTGAGACGGTGAAGGCGGCAAGTATAACCAGCTCAACTGGAATGAAAAAGGAAGGAGATGGTGGAGTGAAGGCAGAAGGCCAGTGGATAGGAAAAAAATCACAAATGGAAAACTTAAGCCATTATTTCAGGATCTGGAAAAGCGCCTTTTCCTGGCTAGCCCCTCCTGGGCATATGCCCAAAGGACTGTATATCCTATTTTAGAGATACGTGCACACCCATATTTATTGCTGCTCTCTTCACAATAGCTAGGAAATGGATTAAATGTAGATGTCCATCAGTAGAGAACTGGATAATGAGAATGTGGTACTTAAACATAATTCAATTTTATTCAGCTGCAAAGAAATATTAAATTGTGAAATGGCTATGACTAGAAAATATATTAAGTGAGATAACTCAGCTTTAAAATACAAATAATACATGTTCTGTGTTATGAAGGTCCCACTTTCTAATATATATGTACATATATATTTTATGTACATATATCCATGAGAATGAGTGTAAGCAGAGATGAGGAAACTAAAAAAGAGTCCCATGAGAGCCGTGGCAGAGGCTTTAAGGGAGTGAGAGGAGGACAATAGAACACATGTAATGTTAAAGTAGAAAGGAAGACCCTGGAAAGAGAATAGGTGAAGAGAAGGTCAGGGAATCAACTAAAAATCTCAGTAGGTATGAAAATTCTACAAGAAAACCTGTTAGTTTATATGCTAATTTAAAAATAAAATGCAAGCAACTCTGGGATTCTCCTCAAACACCTTAGCAGAGCTTCAGAAAGCAAACCAGTGGGAATGCCACAGTGTGCTACTGCTTATGTACCTCCATTGTCACGTGTCTGCCAGAAGAGTCATGGACACACACTCAGGCTGCAGCGGGGTTTAATCTTGTGCCCCTCACACAGTGGCTTTTTAAAAATCATGCCCTAGTGTACAACTCCCAGAGCAACTGTTGTATCGGAAAGGTTACCATTCATTGTATGCTGTATGAATGGAGTCCTCACTTCCAACTTCAGCTTGAGTGCTGAGCTAACTATATAAACCTTTGTGGGATCCTGGCTTCCAACTAAAGTTGCCAAAAAACCTTAGTCAAGACTATGCTGTGTTGGTCTAGTTATACAGAATCACCTACTGTATCCTCCGAAAGACTTTGCATCTTTTAAGATACGCTCACCTAGTCACTCCATATTCCACCATCACCCTTTGCTTCTACCAGGTTGCCCCATCTAGACTTACTAGGAGAGGAGGTGTCTAGTTATGGATGTGGCTATCTATTGCAGTATAGCAATACCAATTCTTTTACTTTATTAGTGATATTTGACTTGTCTTTCTTTTTGACTCATGAAAATGAAAATCTGCATGCTAGTCACCTTTGTCACTCCCAAGTTTAGCACTGGAAAGATGACCAAAGAGTGCCAGAGAAACATTAAACTAAATGTCTAACTCAAGATGGTGAATGAGCCAACTCTCCCCTATAGTTTTGCAATGGCAAAAGTCTGTGAGCATAAGGAGCCCAGAGGTGGGAAGATATCTTTCTGAATTAGGGGATGACTATTGCTGAATATTATTGAAAACTCCACTAAGAAACCTATTTGATGGATTGAAAAATAGTGGTAGTCTTATACTAAATAACTCTCTATCTTGCATGTACTGTTGGTAACCCATCTCCCCAAAGGTAGAAACGTCTAGAGGAATGGAAAACAATAAAAGAGTGGGTAAAACCTAAAAGAAAAAAATTCCCTTTCCATGTTTACATTTGAGAGTTGTTCGATTGGGACGTTTGTACTTTGTAGATTGATGTGACCGTGTAGCTAGAAGAACTGATTTGTAAACACAGTGTCTCTTTTCTTCTCTGTGCAGCCCTTTGCTGACTTTTCTGTTCTATGATGATATTGTTCACAATAGGGAAGTTGGAGGCTGAGAATATGACCACATATGCTTGTCTTATCTTTCCGCAGGATTTTTTCTTTTTTTAAAGACGATGCATCGTATGGCTTAGGCTAGCTTTTAGCTTGCTATGCACAGCAAAGGTTACCTGTGGATTACTGCCCCTCCTGCCTCTGCTTCCTGAGTGGTGGAGTTACAAGTGTACACATGCCCAGGGGATTCAGTTCTGGAGGCTAACTCAAGCTTTGGGTATGCTAGGCAAGCATGTTACTAACTGAACTACATCACCAGCTCTCAATAGGATTCTTAGCCATTAAAAAGTAAACTAGAACTCATACCCATAAGTTTCACATGGATCACAGCAGCAAGGTTCAACCGCAGGTTTATCTTTGTTTTGACAAATCAAAATCACTCTCACCCCTGGGAGGAATTTTTCGTTGCTACCAAGCTTATTCTAACAGTCAGAATTTCATAACTGGAGGCAACATTTTATACTGCCTACTAGCTTTCTTGTTTTTGAGATGAGAGAAACAGACATCTAATAAATGTCATGTCTGACTCCAGGTTAAAGGACAGAACTGAGGATAGCACTGTTTCTACTGGGAGAAGCTGGTTCTGTCCTGCTAGTGCTTGAACATGTGTGTCACCAAGGTTTCATGTGGTGCAAGGTGGGTTTCCAGCGTGGCAGAGTTGAGGTAGTGGAAAATTTGAGAGGTTGGACCGTGGGACCTATATTTTCCTGTATAGAGTAGTCCCTGGTCAGATGTCTGCTCCAGTAAGGAGCTTTCCACCAATAATCATTCAGGCAACTCCAATTAATCTTAATGGGCCAAACACAGGCCAGGGGAGTAGGGAGGGCTTCAGTGGGACAAGAAGGAGTGAGACAGAACAATGAGGGATGAGAGGACCAATGTTTAGTATGTACCTGTGTGAAATGATAAATAACTAAATATAAATATGAAAAGGGTGGGGCCCAATGGAAGGTAATTAGGTCATAGGAATCCACCCTCATGAATGGAATAATGGTGTCTCTGGGACAGGTTGAGTGGGACTGGAATGGGCACCATGTGGATGAATCATTATAGAGTGAATTCATTCTCATAATTTTGCTGCTCTTCTCTTTTTTTTTTTTTTTTTTTTTTTTTGGTTTTACGAGACAGGGTTTCTCTGTTTTGGAGGCTGTTGGTCCAGCCTGGCCTCGAACTCACAGAGATCCGCCTGCCTCTGCCTCCCGAGTGCTGGGATTAAAGGCGTGCATCACCAACGCCCGGCTGCTCTTCTCTTTTTTATATCTCCCGCAACCCCCAACCCATCTGTAGTCCTCTAGAGGCCTTGAGCAGAGCTGAACATATGCCTAAACCATACTCAGGTTCTCTAAACAATGAGTTAAATAAACTCTTTCACTTAAATGTGTCTAGCCTCCGGTATTTTGTTAGAAGAATAGTAAGCAGATTAAGAAAATTATGCAACTTTTCTTTCCCATGGAACATGAAGGAAAGCCATATCCTTTAAAATCAAAACTCACTGAGACAGTTTCATTTCCTTCTGTGTAGGTAAGATACTGTCCATTAAAAATGTTTACACCCTTGATCCAGGAACTGGCAGTTATGCTGTCTTACCTGGCAAAATGCGCTTTACTGATGGGAATTAAGCATGTGGACATCAGTGCGGAGAGACTTTCAAATGGGTTCAGTGTAAATGCATGAGCTTTAAAAAGTGGAGCAGAAGGGAAGTGAACCAGAGCTATGTGATGGAAGGAAAGGAGGAGCTACTCAGAGCCCCAGAAAGCCATGGCATGGCATTGCTGGCTTTGAAGACAGAAGGAAAACTCCATGAGCAAAGAGTGCAGGCAAATTTTGTAAGCTGGAGAACAGAAGACAACAGAATGTTCCCAAACTCTCTGAATAACCTGGGTCCTCCTGATACTATGAAGCAAGGGACACCAGCCCACAGACATGCCTGTGCTCCCACTCCCTTCGTGTCTTTTACTTCCATGTCTGTTTCTAAGCGTCACTACCTCATTGCCATTGTCCTGGTTATTGTCACCTGCCCTGTGATCATCATCATCACCACAATCATGCCCTTTATGGACTGCTCCTAGCTTTTTGCTTCATTTGTATAATCTCCTATTTCAGTATTTTGCAACAATCTGCCAAGTGCGTACTGTTAACATCTCTTGCCAAACCTGGTAACCCGAGTTCTGGAAAGGGAAGCTGTTAACACAGATCACATATATAAGGACAGGATCTTCTTTGGGCAAAAAAGTGATTTCAACTTTTTCAGTTGGCAGACACTAATAGCATAGTGTTTAGTTCCATATAATTTTTTTTATGATGGATCTAAAAAGACCAAGAATAAGAAAACCTCATTTCATAGATGAACTTGGGCATGCATAAGTGGTTATTAGCAGAGTGAGCAAGAGAGAAAGATGAGACATCTATTTAAACAGAAATTTAAAAAGTGCTACAGTCCTGTGTATCCAAGTGTGCACTGTGACTTGAGTGACCCCATCTTATTATTGTACAACATGTCATTCTCCAGCTCAAAGATTATTAACATTCTCTGTCTGATTTTGCACACAGAAGCATTTGCTGCTTTGATAAAGGTATTTTCTAATCTCTTACTTAATTGATTCAGGGCCAGGTTCAAGTTATCTAGATGCACAGTGTGCTTCTATCATCTAAACAAACTGGCTGAAAACATATACTCTGGTCTTAGAGTATTGCAGCAATTAAAATTTTCCAGGGAATATGCTTACTGGATATAATTTCCTAGTGATTCCAAATGTGTAGATTTAGAATGGTCTAGGGGCTGGAAAAGCTATACTAACATCACAACCTGTGATTGAGAGAAATCCAAAAGTCATGGTCGAGGTCTAACAGTTTAGAAGGTGTCCCATGGAACAATCTAGACACTCAGAAAACTATAGGTTTTTAAAAAATCCTATGGTAAGAAAGAAACATAAAGAAATTAAAAACATTGGATACAGACACAGCAAAGGAGAGAGAGAGAGAGAGAGAGAGAGAGAGAGAGAGAGAGAGAGAGAGAGAGAGAGAGAGAGAGAGAGAGACTGGAGAGAATGAAAATAGAGATTTTGAGAAAAAGAGATGATATATTAGACAATAAAAATGATAAGGTCAAATTTGCTGTTTAAGGTGTAGTGTTTAGCATGAGCTAAGCTAAATTTAAAGGAATTTATTTTTAAATAAGCTTTACATTTTATTTAATTTTGCTTTATTTGTATATGCATGTGGGCACAGACATGCCACACTGAGAGTGTGGGATTCACAGGACAGCTTGCAGAGGAGTTGGTTCTCCCTCTCAATGGTGGTTCTGTCCCGCCTGGGTCTGTAGCTATTTAGTCCCAAATAAACACACAGAGGCTTATATTAATTATAAACTGTTTGTCTGATGGCTCACACTTCTTATTAGCTAGCTCTCTCTTAATTATTAACCCATTTTTATTTATCTAAGTATTTCCATGTGGTCTTACCTTACTGGAGAATGTGAACCTCTTGCTACCTTAGCAGCTCCATGGTGTCTCTCTAGCGACCTTTCTCTGCGTCCTCTCCCCAGAATTCTCCTCATCTCATAGCCCCACTATACTTCCTGCCTGACTCCTGGCCAATCAATGTGTTATTCATAACTAATGAGAGAAACATATATACAGAAGGGCATTCCCTATCATCTCCCATTTCACCATGTGTCATCAGGCTTGACCGAAGATGTCTTTACCCACTGAGCCATCTCAATAGACCAGGGTCTTTAGAGCCACTCTCCGCCCAAGTTCAACATCTTCATCAAGAATGGACAGTTATAATGTAAATTATACAGCATTAGGTGAACAGCTCATGCTCACAGACATCGCTCTTTCCTGCCGATTTTAAACTCCACTCCCATTTTAAGGGTTTGACTTTTACTTCATATGTAGCTAATAAGTGAGAATTAAGATTTGCTGAGCTTTTGCTGTGTGGTGGCAATACTTGTCTGGTCATTAGCTCACCATTGGAGTCTGGCCGTGGTTGCCACTGTTGTCAAAGTATGTCTGTCTCTAACCATTGCATCACAGGTCTGAAGCCACATAAAACTGTTGCTGTTTGTTTCCCTGTAACAACTAAAGACCTTTGCAAAGCCTTAAAAAAGTCAGAAAGGTTCACATGCATTCCTGGGAGTATATAGGTGGGTCCTCCTTGCTTTCAAAACAGATACTATCCATTTTCTTCATGCCTATCAGAAATAGAGAAGGAAAGCATTGCTGGGAGGAGCAAAAGTTGTCACCCCAGGTCCATGCTTGTGTTCCGCAGTAAGGAAACACCAACAGTATTCTGGCTACAGTGAAAATGGCATCTTTATACTCTCCTTCAGCCTGGGTGCCCATGGGATTATGTTCTAGCCTTTGAAACAACAGAGGGTGTTGTACATACCTGTCAAGAAGGCTTTTAAAGAACACTTGATTATGGAAAAAACATTATGTCCATAATCGTTCTCTTCCTTCTGCCTTATAAGATGGGGTGGTCAAAGCTCTAGCAATAATTTTACATCAGAAAGTGACCACAAGGCCCAGAGTAACACGATGGTGATGGAATGAAGGGAAACGCTTTTCCTTTATACCAGAAACTGGACATCTTAACTTTGGACTTGAGGGAAAAATGGAATTTAATGATCATTGAGATAGTTTATCTTGAGTTTTCTGCAAACCCAAGGAATACAGAAAACATTCCTGCATATTTTGTGTCATTGTATCCATTGATATGCTATTGAATGGTACGCGAGTTTGAACTGTCACAGAAACATACATCAAGGCCGAATCAGACATATATATATATATATATATATATATATAACCTATTAGAGAAAAGTCAGTGACTCAGTGATGGGGGGGCAGTTGTTTTATCTTCAGTACAATGGCTGTACTTTAACCTACTGCTATTTCTGTCAACAATTGTGACTCTGCAGGTTGGCCTGCTTCTCTGGCAGTGGCTAGGCTGCTTAGACTGAAGCCTGGTGGGAATTCTATTCCTTCAGGTACCAGCTCTGTTGCTGCCAATAAAGGTAGCTTTAACTAAATCTCCATTATTCCATTTAGGAATAAAACTCAGGAGTCAAAGGGTGGGGTGAAAACTTTCTATCTCAGAGAGGTTGATAAGCAACTAGCTAATCCTCTTTCCTTACTTGTGTCTCTCCCTTTCTACTCTGCTCAAACAAAAAAAGCTACCCCACTCAAAATCCCTCCCTGCTACTTCCTGTGCCTGTCTCTCCCGATGACCTCTGATGCTCGATGATCACTTTTTGTCAACTAGTTGCTAACTCAACCTCCTGCCCCTAGATGAATTTTATTTAATTAGCGCAATGCTAACTTGGGGTCACAATGTGATCAATTATCCTGCAACAGCCAGTGCTGGTGAGGACAGTCCTGGGGTGGACAGAAAGAGGAAAGACTGGGTAGTTAGAGTATGAATCTGAAGTGCTGTGTCACCAGGCTCTATCAGGCAAAGCTTCCTTAATGTCCTTGAGCTGGGTCTGCTGCAGGTCCAAATGTGGATCCTAGGCAAGGGGCAGTGACTTTGGTGGTGGGCTCAATGTACAGAAACTTGGGCCATTTGTCAGAACTTGTTATCAAAGCAAAATGCTGGCAGGGAACATTGGTCCAGCATGCCTAACAATCAGCGGGTTTTTGTTTTTGTTTTAATTTAAATTAGAAACAAACTTGCTTCACATGTCAATCCCAGTTCCCTGTGCCTCCCCTCCTCCCCTGCTCTCCCACTCCCCCAGGCCCCCACCCAATGCCTACTCAGTTCCCCAGGGAGGCCCTCCATGGGGAATCTCCAGAGTCTGTCATTTCATCCAGGGCAGGGCTTAGGCCCTTCCCCATGTGTCCAGGCTGAAAGAACATTCCTCAATGTGGGATGGGCACCCAAAGTTCATTTGTATGCCAGGGATAAATACTGATCTACTACCCAAGGTTCCAGAGGTTGCCTAGGCCTCCTCACTGACGCCCACATTCAGGGCATCTGGATCATCCCAACTGGCTTCTCAGCCATCAGTTTGGGGTCCAAGAGCCCCCCTTGTTCAAGTCAGCTGTCTCTGTGGGTTTCGTCAGCCCGGTCTTGGCACCTTTGCTCATCACTCCTCCCTCTCTGTCACTAGGTTCCAGGAGTTCAGTTCAGTGTTTAGCTGTGGGTGTCTGCCTCTGCTGCCATCTTTCACTGGATGGAGGTTCTAGGATGGCATATGAGGTAGTCGTTAAACTCATTATCAAGGAGGGGAATTTAAGGTAGTCTCTCCAATATTGTTTAGTGTGCCAGTTGGTATTATCCTTGTAGATCTCTGGATATCTCACTAGTGCCAGATCTCTCCTCAAACCTATAATGACTCCCTCTGTTATGGTATCTCTCATCCTGCTCTCCTCTATTCTTCCCCCGACTCAACCTTCCTGCTCCCCCATGTCCTCCTCTCCCCTCCTCTTCTCCCCCTCTCTTTTTCCCAGCTTCCTCTCCTCTCCCATCATGCTTCCAATCTGCTCAGGAGATCTTGCCTCATTCCTGTTTTGTGAGGTACCATGCATATCTCTCTTAGGGTCCTTCCTGTTTCCCAGACTCTGGCAGTGGGATTGTAGGTTGGCACTCCCCTGATTCATGTCTAAAATCCATATATGTGTGAGTACATACCATGTTTGTCTTTTTGTGACTGGGTTACTCAGGATGGTTTCTTCTAGTGCCATCCATTTACCTGCAAATTTCAAGATTCCATTGTTTTTTTTCTGCTGAGTACTACTCCATTGTGTAAATGTACCACATTTTCTCTATTCACTTTTCAGTTGAGGGGTATCTAGGTTGCTTCCAGGTTCTGGCTATTACAAATAATTCAGTGGTTATTTCTATGCAGCACATTTATATTCTCCTTCCTCAAAAAAATGCTCTTAGAGGTGTCACTGATGGCAGAGTGTCCCAGAATGCTTTTCATGGAACTGCCCCACACTCTGTTCCTGGTGGTACCTTGTCCTGGGTTTCTCCCCCATATCTGGGTGTGGCTCTAGGCCCTGTCCATTTTGGAGGTGGGGGTGAGATGCCCCACACTCTGTTCCTGGTGGTACCTTGTGCTGGGTTTCTCCCCCATATCTGGGTGTGGCTCTAGGCCCTGTCCATTTTGGAGGTGGGGGTGAGATAGCGTGCTTGTGTGGTTTCTCTCAGTCTGGAAATGGAGAGTTCTGGTCATGGGTTAGCTGATGCCAGCCTGGGGCTGCCTGAGTGTAGATGCTGCACTCTGCTAGTGTCCTTCCTGCTCACAACCACAGACCACCACCAGTCTCAACATATTGTGGGAAAACATCGGGGCTAGAAGAGCATGACTAAGGAACAAAGGCTGTTGACGGAAAATGTGCTGTTCCTATTGACTGGCTTAAACAAATAGCTTTGAGACATTTCCGTAGTGCAAATCCCTCTCACTTTCAAAATTTATTTCACCCAGAAGGAAGAAAATGTACATTAAAGAATCCAGGAACTATAGTTTCTTGGCAGGAATTTTCAGCTCATTATGTGATAATTAATACTAATCCGTATGTTAAAAAAACAAAAAAGCAACTCCTTTTCTCCCCCCCCCCTACTTTTAGACATTGTTCTTCCAGGCAGCCAATAAAACTAAAGCAGAATCTCTGAGTTTTCTTTTTAAGAGGCTATAAGGCAAATAAAAAATTTCGCACTTTCACTAAACAGATCTATACATTTTTTGGTTCTTGATGATAAAAGTTTATTACTATCGGTAAAATTGCTAATATTGCTAAAACACATTGCAACAACTGGAGACCCCACAACCTGGAAAAACAATGCAAATGGTTTTAAGTTTTTGAAAGCTCTTAAAATGCACTCTTTGTAGCTTTATCTGGATTGGTTTATTTAACAATGTGACCTTAATAGCAGATGTGATATTTTGCCTTATTTTTGACCTAGGTTGTGCCAGGTTCATTGTGGATTTAAGGAAATAGTCTCTCATCAGCTATTTTCATACTTTCTGTGAGGAATGCCTGGCACAAACAATTTAAACAAGGGTGGGGTTACTCTCTGTTACATTTTTAAGGCACTGTCCACCATGGCAGGAAGGCAGGAACAGCAGGAGTGTGATCACCCTGCACATGGAATGAGGAAGTTTCGAGAGATGAATGTTGCCGATCTCTGGAAGCTAAAACAGCACCCAGGACAGCTTTACCAAGCTCTGGGTATCCTTCTAGGGAATCTTTGAAACTGAGGTTGCTCCTGAGGGTCCCTGAACACAGGTGACCCCTTGAACAGCTAGCCATTCCATTCATGGTGTTAAGGAACATACGAGGGGAGACAGATCTGGAGGGAGAGAAGAGGTCACTTGTGAATGCATTGAGGTGCAGTGGAGTTGTCTACTAAGGCTCATGTCTGCAACCATGATTCATGGGAGGCAAAGTTGTGAAGATCATGAGTTCTTGGCCAGCCTGATGAAACAGAGACACTGTCCCCCAAAATACTGAGGCTCATGGTGAGTGAGAGGAGGCACTGGAGAGCTGGCTCAGAGGTTAGGAACACTTGCTGCTCTTGCAGAGGACCTGACTTTGATTCCCAGCACTCATGTAACTCCAGTTCTGTGGTTCTGACTCCTGTTATGACCTCCTTGAGCTTCCGTACACAAGTGGTGTACATGCATACATTGAGGCACACACACAGGAAATACATATTGTTTTGTAAAGCAAGGTTGATGATGTATCTTTCTGTAGACTATTTGCCTAGTAGACATATGATTTTGGTTGTTTCCATCAACACCACACACACACACACACACAGAGAGAGAGAGAGAGAGAGAGAGAGAGAGAGAGAGAGAGAGAGAGAGAGAGCACAAGAGAAAGAAAGAGAAAGAGAATGAGAGAGGGAATGTGAGACATAGAAAGAACGAGAGTATGAAAGAGAGAAGACTAAGCCAGAGTTATGAGTTTGGGAATTGTAACTATGTAGAGAGGTTATTTAAACCTGTGTGTAAAGATGATGCTATTCTTGGAATTAAAAACAAGAGAGAGGAATTAAATAGAGTGTTTCAGAGAGCCCTCACCTTTAAAGTAGGAGAATATACTCTCTGAAACCTGAATGATATCAAGAAAGTAACAGTGTCTCAAAAGTCAATCATGGAGGAGTATTCTGAGGAGACACCACCTACCTATAACAAAAGTTACAGACAGACTAAGCAGAGCTTGCTTTAAAAATAAGGGCTTTGGGAGGTGGGGAGCTGGCTCAGCTGGGGAAGGGCTTGCTTTAAAAATATGAGTGCCTGAGTTTGGATCATCAGCACCTACAATGGGAAGCCCCCGGAAATCCCAGTGCTGGGAGAGTGTGCATGTATGCCAGCAGATAGACAGGAAGGTTCCAGAGTCTTGTTGGCCAGTTAGAATAGACATCTGATAAGCTGCAGTTTCAGTGAAAGACCCTGCTTCAAAATAAGGTAGAGAGTGACCAGGATGGCACTTGAAGTAGACCTCTGGATACTTTTGCCTGTATACGTGCTTTTACAAATACGCCTCCACCATATACATACACACACACACACACACACACACACACACACACACACTGATACAGAACATGTTATCTCTAACTTACAGATAAAATAAAGTAAAGGCACAAGGAATTATGGTCATTTGGCACAGAGGCAACATAAGCAGTGTGGACATCACACTCTGCTCCCATTGAAGTCCAGGACTTGGTTGTCTTGATTTTTCTTGACAACTCTCTACATGACCACACCAAGTTCCATGACTCCCTGGCAAGTTGCTTTATCAAATTTACTGTGCATATGTCTGCTTTCTGTGGACCCATGTAATCTCTCTCAGAAAGATGTTAGTGTTTGGCAGAGAGTTACATTACAAAGGACAGTAGTAGGAAGCTATGAGCTACATCACAACCTCTCCTCTCATTGATGTTGTTTTACATACAAAGAGCTAAGTCTCATTGCAGACACCACATTCTGTAAAGGAATAGAGAACCAATCTGTAGTGTTTTGATTATGGTTCCAATCTGTAAGCTCTGATGACAGGATTATTGTTTTCCTTCTATATGCAAGTAGGGTAATGCAGTTAGACAAAAGTGGAAAGCAGATAAGTGTTGAAGCACCACCTCTTTCCTCTGTGGGAAGAATGGTGAAAGAATTACTGGAAGTTAATTTGAGGAGAAGGAAGTTCATGTGATGATCTGGGTGAGGTACTCTGAAAAATAGAAGATTTAAAATAAGAAGGTGGTGAAATGATGGACGTTGCCCATGGGCTTAGGAGAGGAATTGGTTCTTGGGAAATAAAGCAATTTTAGGGGGCGAGGTTGGTTCTATTGGGCATTTGAACATTGCTGGACCTCACTGGTGAAGATTACCATTTTAAGAGTGTAGGTGTTGCTCAGAAGTTTTTTCTAGGATTGAAGGTATATCTATTCTCTTGTTGACTTTTACTTTTCTTGTTTCTCTTAGACTGAGTTTTGAAATTCTGAACACACCAGAGAAAATGGGCAGAGGGGATTTTTTTGTCTCAATGTCACCTGCTGGTTAAACAAACATATTTTTCAGTTCTAATGACTGTTGTTAAATTTCTGTGAGTGCTTACAATATGGTAGAGAATCTATTTAATAACTCATGACAATCCCTTTAAGTCTCTATTTCCAATGATGTGGGCAAGGAAAACAAATGGTTTCCTAAAACTGGCCACTTGGTTTCCTTGAAATCTTTATTTCTGGTATCAGATATGGTAAGTTTATACTTAGGCATATTATCCATTCAAATTATATCTTCAAAATATACTTACAAGCATTTCTGGGTATAAAGGAGGTAATTTGAACCATTAAAACAGTTCCAAAGTTGAGTATGGTAGCGCACACCTTTAACCCAAACACTCAGGAGGCAGAAGCAGGCAAATCTCATTGAATTTGAGGTCATCTTGGTCTACATAATGAGTTCCAGGCCAGCCATGGTTACATAGTAAGACCCTATTTCAAAATATTCCAGTAATCTCTGACTTTTTATGTAAATACTGGAGCAACTTACAGCTGAATTATCAGTGATGTAGTCAGACTTCCCAGAACTGAGAGCATCCACCTCTGGAGGCGGTTTATTGGTTTGAACTTTATCATTGCGAATATTTTGTAACATTAGGAGATGTATTCTCATTGAAGTTTCCCAGCAGATACTAAGGTCACTAAGGGATAGGGACATTCTTCTCTAGTGAACTGTCACTGTAGAACAAGACCAACACAACCCAAATCCATTTCCAGTTGTCTGCAGATTTCTAGAGACTACTCCTTTGTAGTCTATTGCTAAATTGAAGTGGAATAGCAAATGACTCATGGACAGATAAATATTCTGATGGGTGGGTTTTCTTCAAGATCTTATTCCTTAGTAATGTGGTTGGTAAGGGCTGTAGTTTAGTGGGTAAAGCTTCTGTCTAGCCTTCCCAAGGTCCTGGGTTCTATCCCTCACTACAAAAATTCCAGAGTAAACACTTACTGTTCTAAATATTTAATATTATAGACATAAGTTTTAGGTTTTATTTGAGACAGGGTTTTTCTGTATAGCCCTGATTGTCCAGGAACATACTCTGTAGATAGGCTAGCCTCAAATTCAGATATCTACCTGCCTTTGCCTTCTGAGTGCTGGGATTAAAGGAATGCCTGGTGAAACTGTAATTCTTAATGTCACGATATCTATTCAGAGTAACAGAGCAGAGTACATCTAGACAAGTAGGGGTTTCCACTACCAGGTCTGGGGATAATTAACTAGTTCTTGGGGGAATTTGAGACTCCTATGGCTGACTCCGCTTGCCCTTGTGTGGAGAAAGCCCTCTTCCAGGTTGAGAGAGCCATTTGTCTGCTCCCTTTGCCTGGGAAACAGTGTGAGTTTTGTTGAGAAAGTTCTTACCTAGTTTTCCAGGATGTGAGGAAAGCAACCTATCACGAGGCTTTAGTTTTCTGAAGTTATGGGCATGAATTTTGCCCTATAATATCTGGTTTTAGAGATGCTATCTTAGATTTCTATTGGCACGAAGAGGCACCATGAACACAGTAATTATTGTAAAGGAAAACATTTAATTTGGCTGGCTTTCAATTTCATTTAGTCCATTATCATCATGGCAGGGTGCATGGTGGCAGGCAAGCAGGCATGGAGCTGGAGAAGTAGATGAGAGTTCTGTGTCTTGCAGGCAACAGGAAGTGAACTGGGACACGGGACATGGCTAAAACATATATGAGACCTCAAAGTCCACCCCACCATGACACACACACTCCAACAAGGTCACGCCTCCTAATAGTGCCACTCCCTTTGGGGGTTATTTTCTTTCAAACCACCACACCATTTCATGGGCTGTCAAGAAATCATATGTGGGCCATAACTGTGACACTGGCTGAGTCACATGAAGAGTTCAGCAATTTTCCCTGATGCTGAATACTCAGGAGAATTTGCTTCTATTCCCTTCTTTTAGCATTTGGGATATTGGGAGTGGTTTGGAGAACAAGGATCCTAAACATGGCTTGGTCTTGAATTCCAGCTTAGATCCTTGACAACAGTTGTAGTAGCTGTATTGTAGTCCCTTCACTGGTTCCCCAAATTTGTTCATGTTGTAATATTTCATCTTTTTAGCTATCAAATCAAATGTTTCTGATGAGAAAAGCCTGGTCCTCACTTCAGTGAAAGTGCCACGAAGAGAAGAGACAAAGACATGCTCAGACCAAAGACTGCTGAAGATGAAAGCAGAAGTTGGAGTGATGTGATGTTCTGTCAAAAGGTAGATGGAAGGAATAAACAAGAATTCTTTGGGCTCAGCAGTTCTGAATTTATTTCTATTCTAAACCATGGTGATGTGTTTCAGTAGCCACAGAAAACCAAGATAGTCAGGTAGCCAATGATGCCTGGGTCAGTTCCCTGTGTTTGGTGAGAACTGATATCAGTGCTTATTTTTTAGGATTGTTGTGAGATATACAAATAAATAATTAATTAAAGTATCACATAACACAGTGTGAGTCCAGTAAACATTATGTCTTATGAGTGCTAGCCACTGTTTGCAAGCATACCTGCTTCTTTGCTTGTGTTCAGTAAAATGGTAAAGAGTGGTCTGTAGATTCTATGTATTCCACTCTCCTAGGTGGTCTACCTCTATGTAAGTAGGTGGAGTACTATGCCAGTCAGTTTTCTATCATTGTGAACAAATATCCGATACAACCAATTAAACTAATTTGGTTCAGAATTTCAGTCTATGGGTTCATGGCTTATTTGCACTGGGCTAGAGTAGTGCACCTTGTCATGACAGAATAATGTGACACAGGAGTGCTTCACCTCATTGTAGATGCACAGATTCAGATATGTGGAATTTGGTCAAATATAGGTTAAATTTATTTGGGGAGAAATCATTTACATAAGAAACTGATGACCCGAAAGTTCCTGCTCTGAGGATCTGCACCCAGGCTGCCCTCTGTGACTCCATGAAAACCAAGAGAGATCCAGGACCCCAGACCAAATACCACACGCTCAAGTATGCCCCTGTGACCACTCCCAAATGGGCATGGTCAGTACCACAGATGAGGCTGGGTGGATCTTTCACTGCAATTCCCCTTTTAGTCTAACGAAAAAGATTTAGGCTTGATACAAAACTATATGCAAAGATAGCAAATATCAAGTATGCTCAAGGAGAAGAAAACTTATTGCAGTGAAGCAGCAAGAGCAAAATGTGAAGAGCTACATATCCAGTCCTAGGGTAAAGCAAGGCATAGCAGAGATTACTATGGAGTTGTCCTAAGCTGGAATGTGTAAGTCTTGTACCTAATATATCCATCTAGGAAGAGAGAACACTATTTGTGACAGTTTAATCTTCAACCGCATCAAAGACCTGAGAAGGAGGATAACAATACTAGGGTAAGCAGGAAGTGCAGGCTAGCGACTTCCAAAGGTACAGTGAAGACAGAAACAGCAAGCTACCTGGACAGTCACCCAAAGTCTCACAGCAGTGTAAGGGCAACCAGCTTTGGCTAAGGCCTAGAGTAACCTCATGACCACCCACAAGCAAGGAGAAGGAAAGGAGATGACCTTACAACACATGCCCCAAGAGCAAACATTCAGACACCTAATTTCTTCCCATTAGGCCCTTCTTCCTGAGGGTTCTCCCACCTTCTAACAGTGCCAAAGGCTGGCAAACAAGCCAAGTGGGAGATCTGAGGTCAAGATCCAGATTACAACAAGTCTTACCCTGCAAATTAAATGAATAAGTGCTAGGTGGGACTGCAACAGAGTCATCATATTTCCTTATCCACCATAGAAACACAATGCTTATTTTTCTTTTTTAGAGGGGGCAGGTATTAGCATCTGTTACTATTTTCTTTTTCTTATTAATTCAATATACTACATATTGCTATGTTATTTTTAAATAAAAAAGTGCTTTTCTTATTTTCAACAAAGATTTATTTTGAGAAAGGATTTTCAAGAACTGCACTGATTACAAAAGTAATCCACAGTATTAATTTTATATTTTTGCTAACCTATCCTTTTTTTTTTTTGGTTTTACTAGACAGGGTTTCTCTGTATTGTTTTGGAGGCTGTCGGTCCAGCCTGGCCTCGAACTCACAGAGATCCGCCTGCCTCTGCCTCCCGAGTGCCCAGCTGCAAACCCATTCTTTAACACCTGAGCTATCTCTCCAGCCCTACAGAACCAGGTTTAGTTTACTCAGATAATAAAACTTTTCCTAGAGGATGCATTTGACATGCCAGACCTTGTTCTTAACAATGCCTTGTTAACATATGTGTTGGAGCCCCTCACAGTACTCTTAAGTAGGCTACAAACAGAGACTGCCTTTCAACTAGGGAACTAAAAACACATATAAAGGTATTTTCCCTGCACAACAAGACAGTATTTTGCTGACATATATCTTTTTTATTGCTATGTCATAAAGATGTATGAAAATTAAAAGTAAAAATTATAGGATGAGAATTTATAAAAAACAGCTAGGAGTGTGGAAAGGTTTGGAAATGATAGGAGTGTCTGGTAACATGAGTTAATGACTTGGATAGGGCAAACAGTGAATTGTGCTAAGGACAGTAGGAGATAGATCTGGATCCTAGACAACATCTAGGGAAGGACATAAGGTGGTAAGATTTCCAGATCCAGTATATGCTCAAGAGTGATCCTCTTCTTCCTCAGCACTTTCTCACCGCTGCTGCAGTCTTCATCACCCTTCTCTTCCTTGGTCTCTTCCATTGTTCTCCCTCAGCTCCATTGAGAGAAACAGACATGAATAGGGTGGAGCTGGAGGCTGCCCCTGCCTCCCTGGTCCCATATCCTCCATCTTTCATTTGGCACAGTTCTCACACCCATCTTCACTGTTATCACCTTTGGTAGGCCCAGTCCTCTGTTGTCATCTTCAGTGCCTGCAGAGTCTACCTTCATACCAGTCTCCTCTCTTTTCAAGGAGCTGCTGCTGGATCTTTTGGGTTTATTGTTGTTGCCGTTTTCTGCTTGTTATAGTCCTTTTCAACTTTTTTTCCCTAGCAGAGACTCTTGTTTTTGTTTTAATGTCCTTCTTAATTGTCTTAAAGTCATCTTTCTAAGGCTTTGACAATCTTCAATGTCCACTCTTAAACTTGAAGCCACTTGCGTCCTTTCATGAGGAGGCTTCCCAATACACACTGGTGTTTAGAAGGTACCACAGGTTGTGCAGGAGGAGGAGGGAGTGGGAAGAGGAGGGTAAGAGAAAGGAGGTTAATATCTAAAAGCCAGCAGTCAGCTGTGTCATCATCTCTTGTTACCATACTGGATGAAGGCAGTCTTCTGAACAGAGCAATGTAGTTTGGCCATACCATGAGAAGATTGCTTTCACATGGACTTTTAAAACAAAACTTTTTTCACTCTGTGCAAGCATGTATATGTTTACGTACTCGTGCGTGTGTGCATGCGTGCATATGTGTGTGTGTGTGTGTGTGTGTGTGTGTGTGTGTGTAAATCAGAGACTACCTCAGATATAGGTACAGTCTTCTACATTTCCTGGGGCAGGGTCTCTTTGCTTTTCAGTGTGCACACCAGGCTAGATGGCCTTTGAGATTCCAGGGTGACGCCTGTCTCAGCTGCCAATCTTGGCGCAGGGTCACCGGGATTATAGAGGTGTGTTATGATGCCATGCTCTGTGTGAATCCTGGGGTTTTAAATTCATGTCCTCATGCTATATGACAAGAGCTTTAACCACTGCCATCTTGATGATCCTTCATTGGGTTTCTTGATCACAAGAGGGTTGGGATTTCCAGTGAATATGCCAGAGTTCATGGAGCAAGGGCCTGTTTGGTTAGCCACATTGCTAACCGTTTGTTGAGGCCAGTGCATTAAACAAAGCTAGAAAGTAAACTCAAAGATTAAAAAAATTATGCATATAGATTTAAAGTCATTTGCAAGCAAGTGTAGGAAGAAGAGCCTCCACTTTCATTGCCATGAGAAGCCTCTGCTGCAGCCTGACAGTGCAAGTGTAGAGTATCCTTCACTGTCTCCCCAAGCCATAGAGTATAAAAGGACAGATCCCTGGTTACCTCTAAAGCTTTGTCTTCTTTTGACCTTTGGAGGAAAAAGGTGATATCCTTCTAGTTTGGCTTGCTATTCCAATGTCGTCACCTTCTTCTTCTTCTTCTTCTTCTTCTTCTTCTTCTTCTTCTTCTTCTTCTTCTTCTTCTTCTTCTTCTTCTTCTTCTCCTTCTCCTTCTCCTTCTCCTTCTCCTTCTCCTTCTCCTTCTCCTTCTCCTTCTCCTTCTCCTTCTCCTTCTCCTTCTCCTTCTCCTTCTCCTTCTTCTTCTTCTTCCTCTTCCTCCCCTCCTTCTTCTTCTCCCTCTTCTTTCTCCTCTTCCTTCTTCATCTCTTCTTCTTCCCCATCCTTCTTCATTTTGTGAAGATGAGATCTCATTATACAGTCCAAGCTGGTTTTGAATTTTCTATCCTCCTGCCTTAACTTCTTGAGTGTTGGGTTTGGAGGTTTGCATCAAACACATCTTGCATCCTGCTGGAATATGTTTATATGGTCACTTGGTGGTGGAAAGGACTTCATCACATGTCTTTAACACTCTGAGCCTTGCATGTGGTCTATAGGATCTATCTACCATATGAGATTGGCTATGAAGTAATCATATTGGAGAGATTCTGACCTGTGAAACACATCTCAGAGCAATTAGAATGAGAGCTCTCATTTAAAAACTGAAGCCAGCAGGGTAGTGGTGGTGCACATCTGATGGGGGAAGTCCTTCTTTGTATATGTTGTCTTATTGGTTGATTAAATAAAACACTGTTGGCCAATAGGGATGCAAGATTGGTGGGACCAGGTGTCGAGGAGGATTATGGGAAACAGAGGCACAGTCAGTCACAATGTAGGATGCAGGAGAAATAAGACGTCCTGACCTTTTTTTCTGGTAAGAGAAGACCATGTGGAAATACTCAGATTAGCAGTTATGGGTTAATAATTAAGTCAGAGTTAGTCAATAAGAAACAAAGCAAACGGCCAATAGCTTCATAATTAATAAAGTGTTTCATGTGTTGTTTGGGGGCTGAGACAGCTTGGTACCCAGGCAACTGGCGGGAAGACTACATGTTACACATCTTTAATCCCAGTACTTGGGAGGCAGTGACAGGCAGATCTCTGCAAGTTTGAGGCCAGCCTGGTCTACAGATTGAATTCCAGGGAAAAAGAAAATCAAAGCCAGTGGTCCTCAACCCTCCTAATGCTGTAACCCTTTAATATAGTTTCTACTGTTGTGATCATCAACCAAAAAATTATTTTCATTGCTACTTCATAATTGTAGTTTTGCTACTGTCATGAATCATAATGTAAATATCTGTGTTTTCTGATGGTCTTAGGTGATCTCTCTGTAAGGGCTATTTGACCTCAAAGGAATCTTAACCCTTATGTTGAGAATCGCTGACTTACACAGAAAACATCTGTCACAGTGTGTGTGTGTGTGTGTGTGTGTGTTTTGTAGGTACTTAATTCATCAGTGACCCTGAATCTCACAGATTTTACTTTTTCCTACTTTTACTTGTTTCTTCTTTTGTGATGTTCTTTCACCCTCTCCCACCTAGAAAACCTCAATCTAATCCTTAATTGTTTAACAATTTCCTCTGAATTGAAGCATTCTAACCAGGAAGGAGGGTGGAGGCTCATAAGATGCAGGGTGTAAACAAACTTCCTATGTCTGAGGAAGCTGAAATGTATAAGACTCTGACTTACTGAGTTGGGGAGAGAACTGTAGATCTGTGATGTTGTATGCAACTTGTGCAGAGAGTTCCAGAGTTGTTCCTGATTCTGTCAGAGAGTCCTCCCCTGTACTCCTGTACACAGACACAATGAGCAAACCCGCTCATCAAGTTGGCCTTTTGATGGTGTGTTACTTTGTTTTGCTGTGGGTTTCCTATCTGGATGGGGCAGACTGACAGGTGTGTGTGTCTCACATAACACATCTCAAGCTCAGTGTCATCTCTACCATTTACCCTGGTTCTAGGTGGTGTCAGGAGCACTGATCACCTGTGATAGTAACTACTTGCTGTCTTCTACCTTCTAGGTTGTGAACTCCTAGAGACACCTGTTTGGTTGTCATCTCCACATTTCCAGGGTAGACCAAATCACTTGGGTGTGATGCTTGCTTGATACTTATTTATTGGCTATTGAAGTGACCATATTGGAACAGAATAGATGATGGGTCCTTTGACACAGTGTCCCACACGGTGGCATTACTTGCCAGTTTCATGTAGAACAGTCATAGCAGCTGTGACAGGTTGGGTGAGAGGCAGGAGGGGCCGTTAGCTTCTCTCGTGCCAATTTGAGTGAAACTTTCCTGTTTATGTGCCAATGATCATATCACCAGTTCCAACGCCCACCCTTCTCAATTGCCCCATGTTACAGGATCCTTCTGTTCAGCTAGATCACATTACGGATTGGCTAATTTCTATGCTCCTTATTAAGGCACATTCCCCTGGCTCCTTATCACTATTGGGCACTATTCCTATGTGTTTCCTTAGACCTCCTGCTACAGCAGAAGCAGAGAGCTTTGGGAGCTAAGGAGAAACAATGGAGCTTTGAGATAACAGGCAACCGTAAAGAAGTGGCAGCATTTGGGTTAGATTCAGAGGTGGAAGCAGTGGATATTGTTGGAGGATTATATATGGGTGAGGGGGGTGGAATGTAGAATAATTATGGGAAATTCCTAAGATTGGATCTGGATGACTGGGAAAAAAGAGACGATTTTTAATGGGCTGAAGAAAGCCAAGATGGCAAGATCCTCTTCTTCCTTCCTTCCTTCCTTCCTTCCTTCCTTCCTTCCTTCCTTCCTTCCTTCCTTCCTTTTTTTCTTTCTTTCTGGTATTTAGTGAGGTGGAGAATCGAAAGAGCAGACTTGTCAGGCAGACCATGCAGCACACCTGTTTGGAACCCAGGTAAGGACTCCCAGCGGGACAATGAATTTGAAATTCATTGGCACATTCATGACATGAAGAGGTCTGGAACTGTTGGCTTCCATTGTGAGTCCTCTAACACCCCCTCCACTGAGAGAAAGACACAGATGGAGATGGGCTGGCTGCAGCAAAAGCCCCAGGGACAACCCCAAACTGCTGATGTTTGTTATTGGTTGTTTCCAACACATTTCGTATGCTTAGGCGATCGCTTTTAAACATGAACCTTCCATTTCTAGGATCCCAGTTTCAGAGAGTTTGGAATTATATATCTCATACAATTTAGTACTGGTGTGCAGTGATTTCTGAGAAGCTTTAAGTATCTTAAGAGACCCATAATTTTCCTTTTAACTTCTGATGTGAGAAGTCTGTTGATAAGTCTTAATCTGCTAATTACTGTAGCTTTATTCTGGTTTCAACATGCTGGAAAAATGCTTAAATTTGATACCATTAAGGGCATGCTTCATGTGTCTTTTTATGCCCCTCTGTTCTCAAGGCATTTATAAACACAGCAGTTAGGGTTTCTCGTCCAGGGACTAGCACAGACTCTGTTAAATGAGGTAGGATTTGGCTTTCTTACTGTCACCCTCTCTTCAGCAGTCAGTCCCCTCAGTCCATCCTGTTGAAATGTGGAAATGTGACAGAAAGAAGAGACACAACGGCATCAGAGAGAGAGAGAGAGAGAGAGAGAGAGAGAGAGAGAGAGAGAGAGAGAATCCATGGTGACTGTGAAATTTGGTCAGTTCTGTCTTTAAGGGGACAACTAAGTAGTGAAGTTCATAAAATGCAGGGACTGGGCTTCAACCCTCAGGATTTCAGGACTTAAAAACAAACAGGACCTCAAATGGCCGGATTCTGTGGGGGAGTTTTCACCTCACTGATTTTGCTGAGATTCTGCTCTCTCTCTCTCTCTCTCTCTCTCTCTCTCTCTCTCTCTCTCTCTCTCTCTCTCTCTCTCTCTCTCACACACACACACACAGATGCACAGAGACATACACACACATGCACACACAGACACACACTCAGACTCATGTACACCCACACAGGCCTCTTCATACCTTGTTAGTCATTCTGTTTGCTGTGTTTGTCTTCCCTCTCTCTGTATGATAAATATGTTTACAAGCTATCTAGAGGAAAGGACAAAACTAAGTTAATATCCTCAGTCCAACTCCTTCTTTGGAATTCATGACACACTCCATGACACAGGAACTACGTAGAGGAAGACAGACCCAGGTCTACCTCTTCTTGCCCTCTGCTAACACACGAGAGGCAGCACTGAGCTGTGCCTGCCTGCCAGCAACGAAGGCCTGGCAGGGGCTTAGCTGGTGCCGTTGGCTCCGTCTGTGAATCCTCTAATGCCTCAGAATGCTTCATTTTCCACTTTCCTCCTGATCGTCTAACCACTGTGATTTAGCAGAGAAACCCACACGTTGCCAGAGGATCCTCTTCAATTATGGGATTTATGGGGTGCGAATGAAAGCAGCCCCTGGGCCAGGCCATCAAACGAAGGGGGCTAGTCAGCTATTCCTGGGTTTGTGAGTCTGCAAAGGAAACAGGTCTAGATGTCAGTTGCTTCATTTCCGCAGTGATGGGGACAGAATGGGTAACATGAGGCACACAGGGCTTACCCAGCGAGGGTGGTTTAGGATTTACTTCTCACCGTATGTTTTTAAGACGTCCATTGAAGTCACTGCCCCGGCCTGCCGATGAAGAGCTGGTCTCTTTTCCTGCCTCACATTTCCTACTTGGGAGAAGATGAGAATTAAATGCAGATGTTTAGAAATATAAAAATCTCATTTGCTGAGAGGACTTTGCCTGGGACAAAAGCCAGTGGGACCTCTAATTCTGCTTTGTGTTTGCATTGTTTACCAAGAGGGTTTTGAGGTAAGATTATAAAAATTTATTGAAGAACATTTCTGATACATGTTCAGCAAAAATTTCTTCTCCCCCACTGTTGGTGGAATGGAAAAATTGTGCTATTCTTCACTAAGTCAAAGGCAGTCTAATTACAGATCAGAATTCACTCCGTAAGAAATGGTTCTATTTTGAAGTCATGTTCTGTCGAAAAATGAATACTCAGAATCACTCGATGTGAGGTGAGCAGAGGTTGTTTTTTTCCATCTCTCCTGGTCCATCACAATTAAGGAGAATTCCATCATGTAAGCAAGGACCATGGCACGTAGGAGCGTGCTGCAGTCTTGGGAAGACACTTCTCTATAAGTGTTGGGGTCACCGTGTTCATGATTGGAGCCCTGTCATTTATGTAGGCTCAAGTATATGAAATCTTAAAGGTAACTGATAGTGCAGGATTGGTCATGTCACGGGTTAATACAGTGTTCCCCTAAGATGTGTGATCTCGCTCCAGTCCACTCTGCTGTCTCCCTTTATGCTATAAGCATTTTGAAGATGTGGGATGATCAAGTGCACCCTGCCCCTTCAGTCCCCAGGAAGAATCCAGGGAGAGGACATTTGAGAGGAGTCTAAGACAACACAATATATCCGTTAAACATATGGAGTAATACTCACGGGACACTATATTTAGAAGGGATAATGAACAATAAGCCAGTCTTCACCCTGTCTTTTTCTATATTTAAACCAGACATCTCCATCCAACAAGAGATCTGAATAGATTTTTCATCAAAAATCTAGGCAGAAGACAATTTAAAATCTTCACCTGTAAAAGCATTGCAATGACTCCAAGGAGTAGAACACTACACATGATTGTTTTATGTCCCATCCAAAAGAAATGATGTCCAAGAGGCGCTTAATATGTATCTCACTGTGACCCTTTCCGGTCGTTGGGATGGCTGGTTGTGGAAGGTGGTTGGATCAGAATTGCAGGTGCTGGCTTGTGCTTTCCCAGGGCTGTTAGCTTCTGCCAAAGCCTGGGAGTCAGAAGGAAGAGGACATCTTTTCAAGTAATTCCTATTATTTAAAAAAATGTTCTTGCTTCTGCCAGTTCCCAAGCTTTTTAGACAGTCGTTAGAAAAGTAGCTGGAACGTGTTCTTTTGTTTCCCATTCAGTACAAACACACACACACACACACACACACACACACACACACACACACACACACACCAGTTCCAATTTAAAGTGGGTAGTGCTTTCAAGAGCTTGAAACTGTTTGAAGCACAGTGTTACACAGTGGCTTTCATTTACTGATTATGGTGGCTCCTGCCTTACCCCTAGGCAGCACTGCACTGAGCAGATGCTGTCCACTCGCTGATTTTTGCAGAGGAGAAGGTGATACTCTGTGTCACAGAGAGCAGCCAGACTCGCCCAGCTGGAAACAGCAGTCTATGTTCATAGTCTCATCTCTGGGCCACGTGGTCTCCAGCACTATGGAAGAACATTCTGAAAGGTGCATTTAATGCCTGGTTTCTTTGCGATCTGGAGCCTGCCCTTCATGCAAGATGCCCTTGAAAATTAAATGCCAAAATATCAAACTAGCTAGATGATTTAGGTAAACAAAATGAGATTCTCAAATTGCAAGACCCCAGTTATGTTCTGTTGGTTTAATTTCCCATATGGTTCTCTTGACTCCTGGTTCAGTTTATTCTGTAGTAAGACTGTAAAATATCAGCTGCTTCCCTTGAGGGTGTGCTGTGGTTAGCTGTGAATTCATGGTTTCTAACAACAGATTGGTATTAATGAATGCCTGTTGATTCTTTATATGGGACATTTTTAGATGTCAGTGTGTATTCTACAGGCAGCTCCTTTCTCCTTCTCTGCTGTGTAACAATACTCCAGAATACACCATCCTAACACACTGACTGTCCTTGGCTTTCCTGCTGAACATTGCTGGTTGAAGGGCCGGCTGCAGCTCCCTTTGGGTCCCTTGGAGAATGAACAAGTCAGCCATTATCTCTCTCCATTGCTCCCACTCTAAAGATGGTGAAGAGTTTCAGATGGAAGACCTCCAGGGAAGCTCTCTGCCAAGGAAAACAAATCCAATCTCTCTCTTATGGGTTTGTTTTGCCAAACTCCAAAAGGAAGACCGTTTTAATACAGTGTCTTTTACATGAGAATTTCAAACACCACTAGAATTAAAGTAATCATAAAGTTCTCCATGTCTTTGGAATGCATAAATTTTTCAGGTGGTATGTGAGGAGACATGAGGAGATTTTTTTGTAACTTCTTCAGTTTCACAGATTGTGAAGGCTCGTGTCCCTCTTGTTACACACCCGTCCCTCCATCGACTCTAAGGGAGAAGGGATTTCTACTAGGCTTATGAAGTCAGATGGTCTCAGCAAGATTTGGGCAAATGTTTTGGATTTCCATGGACAAATTTTCAATTACTTTGGGTATTTAGTTTTAATTGTTTTTTTAAATTGTACTTCTTTAAACCAGTGAGATCTTAAAGGTCCATATTCTCTGACACTTTTCCAGACTTTTTTTTTTTTTTACTAATAGCTGTCTGTATGATATAGTTCAGTAAAATCTTTCAGCCTAAATGCATCCTGGATGAACAAAAAGGGGAAATGAAGGGTGCATATAATAAAAGTGAATGTACTAGTAGCTGAAAATCTATGTGATGTGAAATTATATCATAAATTTTATTGAAAGATGCTTTTGCTTAAAAGATCATAGAACTTTCCAGGATACTGAAGTGTGGCCATAAGTGGGGGAAATTCATAAAAATAAAAAATTCCAATGACTTCTAAATGTGTACACTTGAAAGATTAGGAATTGACAATGTAAAGCAGGGCCTAGAGAGATCACTTAGTGGTTAAAAGCACTTGTACCAGCATGAAGACCAGAGCTTTTTATTTTTAATTTTTTAAAAATTGAAAATAAAGTCATTTTCATATAATATATTCTGATCACAATTTTCTCCCATCTCTTCCCAGAATCTTACCACCTCCCTACCATTCCAATTCCATGCCTTTTTTTTCCTCTTTTAAGAAAACAGACAGGCAAAAAAAAAAAGACAAATAAGGATAAATAAAATGAGCAAACTAATAAACAAAGCAACAAAAAGAAACACACAGACACACACACACACACACACACACACACACCATACAGGTACTGCTGTGAAAAACATTGACCAAAAGCACCTTGGGGAGAAAAGGCTCATTTTAACTTCCAGACTGTAGTCTAGTATGGGGAAGCCACGGCTGGAACTCAAGGCGGGAACTTGTGCTGTGAAGGCTTTTGATTGGGTATATGTTTCTAAGGTGAACAAATACTAAGGAACTAAGTGGCTGGGACACATGGTAAGGCTGTGTCTTAGCAAGTGGCTGTGTTCTTGGGTATTGAGCAAGAGCCGCTGCCTCTCCATATCCCTCTTAAAATGAATGAGTTCAGGGTTTTGGAAGCTGGCCTTCCTAGTAAGTGTATTTATGGTATCACTTTGCTATTCTAATTTGTTTCCCTGGTGACATATGCTGTGGAGTATCTTTTCATATGTTTTGTCATCTGTATATTTTCTTTAGTGTCTGTTTAAGCCTTTGACTCAGTTTCTAATTGGGTTGCTTGTTTTCTTAGTGTGGAGTGTTAGGAATTCTTTGTGTGTTTTCTATTGTAGTGCTTTATTGAATGTGCCTTTTTTTCTCCCACCCAGATAATGGTTTGTCTTCTCATTTTCTTAAAATTGTCTTTCAGGGAGTGATAGTCTTAAATTTTAATTAAATCAAGCAGGTAGATTTTTAAAAGATTTATTTTTGCCTATGCCATGCATGTGTGTGTGTGTGTGTGTGTCTGTGTGTGCGCGTGCGTGTGTATATGTGTATGTATTCATGCTCACAGAGGCTGTAAGAGGGCACTGGATGCCCCTGGTGCTGTAGCTGTCAGCAGTGTGGTGCTGTAACTGTCAGCAGTGTGGTGCTGTCACTGTAGGCAGTGTGGTGCTGTAGCTTTAGACAGTGTGGTGCTGTAGCTGTAGGCAGTGTGGTGCTGTAGCTGTCAGCAGTGTGGTGCTGTAACTGTCAGCAGTGTGGTGCTGTAGCTGTAGGCAGTGTGGTGCTGTCGCTGTAGGCAGTGTGGTGCTGTAGCTGTAGGCAGTGTGGTGCTGTAACTGTAGGCAGTGTGGTGCTGTAGCTGTAGACAGTGTGGTGCTGTAGCTGTAGGCAGTGTGGTGCTGTAACTGTCAGCAGTGTGGTGCTGTACCTGTAGGCAGTGTGGTGCTGTAGCTGTCAGCAGTGTGGTGCTGTAGCTGTAGGCAGTGTGGTGCTGTAGCTGTAGGCAGTGTGGTGCTGTAGCTGTAGACAGTGTGGTGCTGTAGCTGTCAGCAGTGTGGTGCTGTCGCTGTAGGCAGTGTGGTGCTGTAGCTGTCAGCAGTGTGGTGCTGTCGCTGTAGGCAGTGTGGTGCTGTAGCTGTCAGCAGTGTGGTGCTGTCGCTGTAGGCAGTGTGGTGCTGTAGCTGTAGACAGTGTGGTGCTGTAGCTGTAGGCAGTGTGGTGCTGTAGCTGTAGACAGTGTGGTGCTGTAACTGTCAGCAGTGTGGTGCTGTCGCTGTAGGCAGTGTGGTGCTGTAACTGTCAGCAGTGTGGTGCTGTAACTGTAGGCAGTGTGGTGCTGTAGCTGTAGACAGTGTGGTGCTGTAGCTGTAGGCAGTGTGGTGCTGTAGCTGTAGACAGTGTGGTGCTGTAACTGTCAGCAGTGTGGTGCTGTCGCTGTAGGCAGTGTGGTGCTGTAGCTGTCAGCAGTGTGGTGCTGTAGCTGTCAGCAGTGTGGTGCTGTAACTGTCAGCAGTGTGGTGCTGTAGCTGTAGACAGTGTGGTGCTGTAACTGTCAGCAGTGTGGTGCTGTAGCTGTCAGCAGTGTGGTGCTGTAGCTGTAGGCAGTGTGGTGCTGTAGCTGTAGATAGTGTGGTGCTGTAACTGTCAGCAGTGTGGTGCTGTAGCTGTCAGCAGTGTGGTGCTGTAACTGTCAGCAGTATGGTGCTGTAGCTGTCGGCAGTGTGGTGCTGTAGCTGTAGACAGTGTGGTGCTGTAACTGTCAGCAGTGTGGTGCTGTAGCTGTAGGCAGTGTGGTGCTGTAGCTGTAGACAGTGTGGTGCTGTAGCTGTAGGCAGTGTGGTGCTGTAGCTGTCAGCAGTATGGTGCTGTAGCTGTCAGCAGTATGGTGCTGTAGCTGTCAGCAGTGTGGTGCTGTAGCTGTCAGCAGTGTGGTGCTGTAGCTGTAGGCAGTGTGGTGCTGTAGCTGTAGGCAGTGTGGTGCTGTCGCTGTAGGCAGTGTGGTGCTGTAGCTGTAGGCAGTGTGGTGCTGTAGCTGTCAGCAGTGTGGTGCTGTAGCTGTAGGCAGTGTGGTGCTGTAGCTGTAGGCAGTGTGGTGCTGTAACTGTCAGCAGTGTGGTGCTGTAACTGTCGGCAGTGTGGTGCTGTAGCTGTAGGCAGTGTGGTGCTGTAGCTGTCAGCAGTGTGGTGCTGTAGCTGTAGGCAGTGTGGTGCTGTAGCTGTAGACAGTGTGGTGCTGTAGCTGTAGGCAGTGTGGTGCTGTAGCTGTAGACAGTGTGGTGCTGTAGCTGTCAGCAGTGTGGTGCTGTCGCTGTAGGCAGTGTGGTGCTGTAGCTGTCAGCAGTGTGGTGCTGTCGCTGTAGGCAGTGTGGTGCTGTAGCTGTCAGCAGTGTGGTGCTGTAGCTGTAGGCAGTGTGGTGCTGTAGCTGTAGACAGTGTGGTGCTGTAGCTGTCAGCAGTGTGGTGCTGTAGCTGTCAGCAGTATGGTGCTGTACCTGTCAGCAGTATGGTGCTGTAGCTGTCAGCAGTGTGGTGCTGTAGCTGTCAGCAGTGTGGTGCTGTAGCTGTAGGCAGTGTGGTGCTGTAGCTGTAGACAGTGTGGTGCTGTAACTGTCAGCAGTGTGGTGCTGTAGCTGTCAGCAGTGTGGTGCTGTAGCTGTAGACAGTGTGGTGCTGTAGCTGTCAGCAGTGTGGTGCTGTCGCTGTAGGCAGTGTGGTGCTGTAACTGTCAGCAGTGTGGTGCTGTAGCTGTAGGCAGTGTGGTGCTGTAGCTGTAGACAGTGTGGTGCTGTAGCTGTCAGCCGTGTGGTGCTGTAGCTGTCAGCAGTGTGGTGCTGTCGCTGTAGGCAGTGTGGTGCTGTAGCTGTAGGCAGTGTGGTGCTGTAGCTGTAGGCAGTGTGGTGCTGTAGCTGTTTGCAGTGTGGTGCTGTAGCTGTAGACAGTGTGGTGCTGTAGCTGTAGACAGTGTGGTGCTGTAGCTGTCAGCCGTGTGGTGCTGTAGCTGTCAGCAGTGTGGTGCTGTCGCTGTAGGCAGTGTGGTGCTGTAGCTGTAGGCAGTGTGGTGCTGTAGCTGTAGGAAGTGTGATGCTGTAGCTGTCAGCAGTGGTGAGCAGCCCCGTATGAGTGCTGGAAACTGACTTCAGGTCCTCTGGGAAAGCAGCATCTGCTCTGAACTGCTGTGCCACCTCTTCAGCCCCCATCCAGTTTTGTTTTCATAGACTATGTTATTAATTTTCTATTTGAAAAACTCATTATCATGTCCTCAGCTCAGAGATCTCCCCTCCCCCCCACTCTCCTCCTATAATTCCCTGTCCTCTTCTGTCCCCCTCATATTTTCCCTTTTCACCTATACATTCTTTCTCTGTGCCCTTAGTCCTGACCCATCAATACATACCTCCTGTTTCCATTGCCATGATCCATGACTTACAATTCTGTGTATTAGTTTCTGTCAAATTCTTTTCTTTGGATCTCATCCCCAGCGGGTTACCAGATTAGTATATGAAACCTTCTTGGTTATGCTGGTTTTTTTTTTCAAACATGCACATCAAACGGAATGTTACTAGATTACTAAACAATTTAAACAATCAAATCATGGCTCTTGATTTCTATCTCCTAACACAGTTTACTTCTCCAGTTTGTGCAGTTCAGAGAACAGCCCCCCGTTCTCTCCTACACAGGGCAGGTGTCTGCAAATTCATTTCTCCAGTCCTTTCCTCGGTTTAATGCAGTCACCCAGTCACCCTCTAGCACACCTCCCGGATTGGGTTCTCTGCTCAGCACTTGGGGATCCTCAACAGCTACTTCCTTGTTTACTTAGCTGCTATTGTGTCTTTCTGCTTTCTCCCCACTGGGATGGGATGTCTGACTTTTTTGTTTGTTGTAATGGTTACCCATTATTCATCCACATCTGCCTCCAAATAAGCTCTCAGAGAGGATTTATCAGAATTCTGGGCCAAGTTAAGACCTAGTGGTGCCTCTGGAAAGTGAAGTCGATGATGGTTGGCTCTAGAGTCAAGCCACCCAATGAATGGCGTCCTGTCACATATACAGTAAAATCCAGCCTTCTGACTGTAGTCTACAAAATCCTGCAGACACCGACTCCCCGGCCACTATGATTTTGACCTCACTGTCTGCCATTTCCCCTGTGCACTCTTTTCTAGGCCATTGACTATTACTCAATAGTAATATTGAGTAATATTTCTTTCTTCCTGTTGATACTGACACAAGTGTCCCTGAATCTTCTCACCTGTGGCTTTTCTTTATCATTCAGATTTTCTCTAGGTGAATTCTCATTCAGGTTAATGCAGGTACCCAGTCACCATCTAGCATGTAACTGGGCTTGGATTCTCTGTCCAGAGTTCCCTGTTACTCAATAGTTTCTTAGTTGCTTGCTAAGCTGTTTATTGTCTCCCTTTGGGATGGAATGTTGTCTGACCTCTTTCTTTATTGAAGCACAGTTATCCCCTTCCAGGTAGAAACTTTATTAAAATCTTGGGGAAATTTTATAACTCTTCAATCAGCCTCCTGTGTGTGAAGAGTCCTGTTGAACGTTAGGATTTAGTAGTTATCAAAACCCATTTCCTGCCCTCAAGAGAAATCTAGACATCCCACAAGAGATAGAGAAGTGATCAAGAAATAAAGACAGACACAGTGCAGAAGCAGTAACGGAAGCAGCAGGTGTTTGGGTAACGTAAAGGAAGATAAATGGCTTACCATACCTTAAGAGAAGGATGGTCTGAGCTCTTCCTCAGACTACAGTAAGTCCTGGAGAAAGTGTAAAAACATCACAGTAACCAGAGGAAGAAAACAGCCTCCAAGAGGTCCATGAAAAGCCCCAAAATAAAGCTGTCCTCTGTGATCTCAGTCTCTCAAGACTGCATCAAATGAAATCAGACCAGAAAACAGAACAATCCCTAGCATCTCTGAGTAAGTATCTTTGGCCTACACTCCATCTTGGACACAATGAAGTTGTTACATAATGAGTTAAAGCAACACTTCCTTTTATTTGCTCAGCAATTAACAAAGGACATGGAAGGCTCATAGCTTTTGCATTCTACAAGTTTGGGCCAACAGATTTGAATTGTATTTATTCCATTTTTAGCCACACCCTCTCAAGGGGCTTCACTTCTTTCAGTTTACTTTGCCACGAAAACCTTTCATTCCTTCACTTCTCTGTTTTCTTTTACATGGTTGTCTAAGGTTTGCTGTTTGCATGCTGTCTACCTAGCAAAGTTAAGCGTATTAGTCCTGTTTTCCTAACTCAGAAAGTTGCGTGACTAATTCTCTTCTACAAGACAGCAAGAGTGTCCTGCCGGGTCTACTGCTGGCAATAGTTCCACTTCTTCAATCCATTTCTCGTTCATTGTAGCCCATCACAATGCTATGCTCTATGTAGACACTGTTCGGTTTTATATACATACAGCAAAATCTTCAGTCTCTTATTTCTACTGCTCATGTAAATAATATATATATATATGCATTATAGCTTAAAATTACACATTTCTTAAGCCATCATTGTCATGTCATCTGCATGCTGGAGAATATATTTTCCTAAATGTATTATTTCACACTTTGCCATTTGGAAACGTCCTGAGATCATTTTCCCCCCTCTTTCAAGGTGTTCTGAGCTGCTTTTTTTCTGATATAAGAAAACTTGATTACACATTAGAACCACATGGGAAGATTACAAAAATATTCCTTCCTATTTTCCATCACAATTAATTCTAAATGAAATTCTGTGGAATATGTCTTTCTGCTTTTTAACCCCCTGACCGACTCTATTGCATTAGAACAATTGTTCTAAATGTCTTTCATCTGAATGGAAGGACTAGGAACCATCAGCAACAGAAGACCTGCAGCATACATGGCTCCCCCAGACTCAATGAATGAGAGCGTGTTAACAAGGCCACCTCCTCCCAGAATAGTTCCGTGTTTACTCTAAGTTTCACAGTGAAATTTCTCACCAAAACCAGTTGCTAAAATGATCAAGAAGAAACCCCATCATCTGCTTTTAGGAGCTCGGTGGTTCACATTTCTTACCCACAATCTGCTCTTCATCCAGTTATGATGAGTTCTGATTTAGGAAATTCATAGTAGTATTTTCTCTCACGGTCAACAAGGAGGATGTAAGAAATCATTAGCTCAAAAGTGGTCAAGGTATTTTTCTGTGATTTTGTCCTCAGAAGGAGTAATTATTTGACACAAAAGGTTTGTCTTTCATTTTTCAAGCCCATATTCTCATCTACACCAATTAGAAAATGTTTCACCACCAAGACCTTCCTATGTTCATCCAAATGTCCTCTTCAGGTTGCTTCTCTGATTCCAGAGGAAACTCAGAAAGACCTTCTCAGAATGAATGGCTTTCCTCCCAGACATGGCTTTTCAGATACAAAAAGAAAACACCCTAGCGAATGGTTCAAACACACAGACTCTAGCAAAGATTGTTAAATATTCCAAGGAAAATGATCAATAATGGGGCAGTTAAGCACACCTCAAGAAACCCTGCCTGCCTCCAAAGCCTTAGGGAAGAAATCAAAACTGCATCTGAAACCCACAGTGAAAGTTAGCTGGGAACAGCACCTGGCCCCAGCCACGCTATGGCTGAGCTCATAAAAGCAGTGGGCAATTATGCAGCTCGTACCCTGTAAAATCTGTCAGTGCACATGGAAAACCAGAGGGGTTGCCAGAGGCCTGGTACAAATCAACGACATCCAGACTGCTAAATAAGGGAGAGCTGAGCAAGGAGGCACCGTTGATCAGCCCTGGGAAAGCTCCTTCACTGCCATCAATCTAGCAGTATGCCTCAAATGTGCCAATAAATTATTTTAAGCTCAAGACGTCCCGGAGAGGCAGAAGACACATGGGGTGGGGGTGGCATTTGCAGAAAGGAAGCCATATTAGTTAAGTGCGACAATTTGGCAGCTATGGGGTCATCCCTTGAAGCCCCCCAGGGACAGTACAATGTCATTGCCATCTCACCTCTCTGTCTCCCACAGTTGTTGACTGGCACAGTTGTGTGTTGACATGAATGCGTGGAGCAATCATGGTTTCATACTGCTTGTATCTGTCAGCATTATGATGTGGGAATGGGATTCTGTGTTATTTGACATGGCTAGCTAGCTGTGAGGACAGAGAAGGTGACCAAAGAACAACAAGAAGAGAAGAACTTGAAACTAGAACCTTGTAGGAAACTAACACATCCAGTTGACTGTAGTCCAGGCAAAGCCACGCTTGCTCTGATTTCTCTCTGTCTGGGAGGCCTACTGTCTACCGATCCTGGATCCCTGTGAGTCTTAGCTGCCTGATTCGGATACACTGTTTTTTGTTGTCGTCTTTTTTTTTTTTTAATCTCTGCAGTTAAACCATAGGATCCTTTTTTGGTATCCCCATTTTCCTTTGGCTCAGAAAGCAGACAGATGCTTTTATAAATATAAGTCTGCTTATATCACTTACCTGCAGAACCTCTTGTTTGGTACTTTCCATCACTGTCACTAAATGCCTCAGAGAGTCAACTTAAAAGCTAAAAGGCTTACTTGGTTCATGGTTTCCAAGTTTTAGCCCAGGGTTGCTTGGCCTGTCGCTTTGGGCTTAGGGTAACAGAGTCGACCAAGCATTAGTACGTGGCAGGGTTGCTCACTTCCACTCAACAGGGAGGCAGAGGAGAAAGGAAAGCCAGGGTCCCAGTACATATGCCAAGCTTATCAGAACCTTATTTTTTGCTAAAAGGCCCCACATGTTGAAGGTTCCACAATCTCCTCATAGCACCACTAACTGAAGGCCATTCTTTAACTAAGGAACCTTGTGTAGGCCTCCCAGATCCAAGCTACTCACAACTTACTAGCGAAAGGAGGAACCATTCATGTCCATGACATTCCTGGAGGTTCTGAACCTTTTCTTCTGCATTTGCTGTTTGCCTACAAGGTTCCTTGTTTCCCTTGCTTCTCTTTGTTCAGATAGCTCTTCTCATATTGCTAGTGTCCTAGACTATTAGAACTTACAGTTTCCATCCACCTCATAACCCCATGTCTTAATCAATGTTCTGTTGTTGTGAAGTGACACCATGCCCACAGCTACTCGTATAAAGGAAAGCATTTAATTGGGGATTGCTTATAGTTTCAGAGGTTTAGTCCATTATCAGCATAGCTAGAAGCATGGTGATACACGGGCAGACATGGTGCTGGAGAAGGAGCTGAGAATTATGCATATGAATCTACAGACAGCAGAAAGAGAGAGACCCTGGACCTGACCTGAGCATTTGAAATCCCAAAGCTCACCCCCCCCTCCCGTGACACACCTCCTCTAACAAGGCCATACCTCCTAATCTCTGTCCAGTAGTACTACTTACTAATGACCAATCATTCAAATCTATGAGCCTTTTAGGCCATTCTCATTCAGGCTACCACATTTCACTCCCTGGACCCCATAGACTTGTAGCCAGATCATAATGCAAAAATGCATTCAATCTAATTTCAAAAGTCCCCATAGTCTATAACAGTCTAAACACTGTTTGAAAGTCCAAAGTTCAAAGTGTCTTCTGAGACTCATGGCACTTTCTAACTGTAATCTCCTGTAAGATCAAAATAAAAAAGCAGATCACATACTTCCAATACACAATGGAACAGAATATACGTTACCATTTCAAAATGGAGGAAAGGGAACACAACAAGGAAATACTGGACCAAGACGAGACCAAAAACCTGGCAGACTCCAAACTCTGCTTCTCCATGTCTGATGTCAAAATGCTCAGATCTCCAACTCCTTTCAGCCTTGTTGATTGCAACACATTTCTTTCTCTTGGGCTGGTTCCATACCCTGTTAACATCTCTTATTGGTGGATATCCCGCAACTTTGGCATCTCAACATCTTGGTGTATTGAAGGTAATCCAGTTTCACCTTTACAGCTTCACCCCAAGACCTTTCTGGGCCTCTATGCAAGGACACCCCTGTCACATATTTGACCTCAATAGCTTTCTTTAGTTGCAGAGTTTCCATAACCCTTTTCCTATATCCTTGACTCTTAGACCAGAACCATGTGTCTGAATCTGCCAAATTTTTCTGTTTGCTAGGATTGTAACATGGCCCCCTCATTCAGATACATTTTCATTAACTTTCTGTTTTATTCATTGCCTAGGCTTGGCTCTCCTAGAACTTGTTCTGTGACTGAGGCTGGCTGACCTTGAATTCAGAGATCCACCTGCCTCTTATTCCCAAGTCCTGGGCTTAAAGGTGTGCACCACCATGCCTGGTCACAAGCTTTGTAATTTCTTTTCATAAGTCTCAAGCTTAGCTGGGTGAGATCTTGCCCTGAGGTCACTACTCTCTTTATTCCAGGCTTTTCTTTGTCTCTGAGCACTGGACTTAGGTCTACTAATGCTTCTTGGTGCCCCTTTTCTCGTTAAACTGCACACTTTGTATTACTGTTTGCTAAGCTTGCCCCTTTCCATTACAGAGCTGCATAGGAGAATAAGGCTTGCCACTAATAACCACATGACAAATCAATACTAGACTGTTTTAAAATCACCTCTACCAATCAATGCTTTTAACTGAAAACTCTTCGATTTAGCCTCCGACAGATTTTTTTGGACAAGGGTAGGAAACAGCTGCATTCTATACTAAAATATCACAAGAACCACCTCCAGGCCACATACTATTATTCCTCTCCTCTGAAACTCCTTGACCCTGTCCCCACAATTCACACATCCTCAGCATCACTCTTTACCATGCTCTAACTAGTACATTCCATTAGGCTCCACTTAAAGCAATCAATTGCTTTCCTGGTCCAAAGTGCCAAAGTCCGCATTATGCCAATAACCAACATGGTCAGGCTTATCACAGCAACGCCTCACTCACTACTTTTACCAACTTCTGTTTTACTCAGTGTTCTATTGATGTGAGGAGACATCATGAACACAGCAACAGTTATGAGGGAAAGCTTTTATTTGGAGTTTCAGAGGTTTAGTCCATTGTCATCATGGTGAGAAGCATGACAGTGTACAGGCAGACATGGAGCTGGAGAAGTACCTTGATTGTTCTACATCTGGATCCACAGGCAGTAGGAAGACAGTGACACTGGGCCTAGGGTGAGCATTTGAAACCCCAAAGTCCATCGTCAGTGACATTTCCTCCAACAAGGCCACACCTACTCCAACAAGGCTACACCTCCCAATCCCTGTCAAGTAGCATCACTCCCTAATGACCAAGTCTTCAAATCTATGAGTCTATGGAGGCTATTCTTTTTTGGTTTGTTTGTAATTTTTTTCTACAATACATTTTTTTATTTAAATTAGAAACATGAATGCTTCACATGTTGATCCCAGCTCCCTCTCCCATCCCTCCTCCCTTGCCCTTCTACCAGCCCCCCCCAACCCCTCACCCAATCCCCACACCATTCCCCAGGGAGGGTGAGGCCCTCCATGGGGATCTCCAGAGTTTGTCACTTCATCTGGCCCTCCCCCATGTGCCCAGGCTGAAAGAGGTTCCCTCCATATGGAATGGGCTCCCAAAGTTCACTGGTACGCCATGGTAAACACTGATCTACCACCCAAGGCCCCAGAGATTGCTGAGGCCTCCTCACTGATACAACATTCATGAAGTCTGGATCAGTCCCATGCTGACCTCTCAGCCACCAGTCTGGGGTCCAAGAGCTCCCCCTTGTCGGGTCAGCTGTCTCTGTGGGTTTCACCAGCACCGTCTTGACCCCTTGGCTCATCACTCCCCCCTCTCTGTCACTGGGTTCCAGGAGTTCAGTTCAGTGTTTAGTTGTGGGTATCTGCCTCTGCTTCCATTAATGATGGTATGAAGGTTCTAGGAAGGCATATAAGGTAGTCATCAATCTCACTATCAGGGAAGAGAAATTAATGAAGTCTTTCTACTATTGCTTAGTTTGCCAGTTGGTGTCATCCTTGTAGATCACTGGAAATCCCACTAGTGTTAGCTTTCTCCTCAAACCTATAATGACTCCCTCTATTATAGTATCTCTCATCTTGGTCTCCTCCATTCTTCCCCCGACTCAACCTTTCTGCTCCACCATATCTTCCTCTCCTCTCCTCTTCTCCTCC
This sequence comes from Mesocricetus auratus, assembly GCF_017639785.1. Classification (NCBI taxonomy): domain Eukaryota; kingdom Metazoa; phylum Chordata; class Mammalia; order Rodentia; family Cricetidae; genus Mesocricetus; species Mesocricetus auratus. The sequence continues at coordinate 63,761,717 of NW_024429184.1, forward strand.
TCTCTTTTTCCTAGTTCCCTCTCCCATCCCCCCATGCTCCCAATCTGTTCATGAGATCTTGCTTCATTCCCCTTCTCTGCGGTATCTTGCATATCTCTCTTGAGAACCTCCCTGTTTCCCAGACTCACTGTCAATGGGATTGTAGGGTAGCACTCCCCTGATCCATATCCATATATGAGTGAGTACATATCATGTGTGTCTTTTTGTGACTGGGTTACATCACTCAAGATGGTTTCTTCTAGTGCCATCCATTTGCCTGCAAATTTCAAGATTCCATTGTTTTTATCAGCTGAGTAATACTCCATTGTGTAAATGTACCACATTTTCTCTATCCACTCTTCAGTTGTGGGGCATCTAGGTTGCTTCCAGGATCTGGATATTACAAATAGTGCTGCTATTAACATAGTGGAACAGACATCCTTGTTGTATGATTGGGTATCTTTTGGGTATATGCCTAAGAGTGGAATTGCTGGATCTTATGGTAGACTGATTCCCATTTTCCTGAGGAATCTCCATACTGATTTCCAAAGTGGCTGTACAAGTTTGCACTTCCACCAGAAAGGGAGGAGTGCTCCCCTTTCTCCACATCCTCTCCAGCATAAGCTGTCATTAGTGTTTTTGATTTTAGCCATTCTGACAGGAGTGGGATGGTATCTCAGAGTTGTTTTTATTTGCATTTCCCTAATAGCTAAGGATGTTGAGCACTTTCTTAATTATCTTTAAGCCACTATTGAGAATTCTCTATTTAGTTCTATAGCCCACTTTTTAATTGGATCCTTTGGTGTTTTGGAGACTTGTTTCTTGAGTTCTTTGTAAATTTTGGAGACCAGTCCTCTGTTAGATGAAGGGTTAGTAAATATCTTTTCTGTGGGCTGCCTTTTTGTCTTGTTGACTTGTCTTTTGCCTTACAGAAGCTTCTCAGTTTCAGGAGGTCCCATTTATTAATTGTCAGTCTCAGTATCTGTGCTACTGGTGTTATGTTCAGGAAGCTGTCTTCTGTACCACTTTGTTCAAGGGTACCTCTTTCTCTTCTAAGAGTTTCAGTGTGGCTGGATTTATGTTGAGGTCTTTGATCCATTTGGACTTAAGTTTTGTGCATGGTGATAGACATGGATCTATCTGCAGTCTTCTACATGCCGGTCTCCAGTTATGCCAGCACCATTTGTTGAAGATGCTTTCTTTTTTCCACTGTATAATTTTAGCTTCTTTGTCGAATATCAAGTGTTCGTAGGTGTGTGGGTTAAAATCAGGGTATTCAATTCTATTCTATTAGTCTACCTGTCTATTTTTGTGCCAATACCAAGCTGTTTTCAGGACTATAGCTCTATAGTAGAGCTTGAAATCAGAGATGGTGATGCCTCCAGACATTGTTTTGTTGAGTAGGGCTGTTTTGGATATCCTGGGTCTTCTTATTCAGATTACCACAGTCTACATCCCAATTCCTGTTTGTCACCTGACAAAACTTGCTCCTCCCCTTACCATTTGACACTATGTATTTTAAAAATTATGTTTGGGAAAATGTGAGACCATGAACTCCTATAGGACAACAAACTTTTGTGTATTATTTAAAATTTGTTGTACTCTAGCAAAGCCTGTACTATAATCTCAAACTGTAGATGCTGGACATTTGTTTAAAGAATAATTCAGATGATACTAAAGTAAAAAAAGTCTTCATAAGAATAAATCTAGAATAATTTAATTATATTGATCTTTAAAAACATGTAAATGTGACTCTTCAGTGAATTGGCATTGTATCTATGATGAAATAACCAACCTAAACCCCTACCTCAGACACCAGTGGCAACTTATTATATAAAAAGAAAGAGTTTATGTAGACTTTCTTACAGTTTTGGAAAGATAGTCTATGGCCATCATGGCAGGCAGCATGGCAGAAGGCAGCGGGCATAGTGCTGGGTCACTAACTGAGAGCTTACACATTCAGACAACTGAAAGACAACTAAGAGAGAGAAAGAGAGAGAGAGAGAGAGAGAGAGAGAGACAGACAGACAGACAGACAGACACAGACAGAGACAGAGAGACAGAGAGAGAGAGAGAGCTGACTTGGAATGGTTTGAGCTTTTGAAACTTTAAAACTTGCCCTCTGGGGCACACTTCCTCCAATAAAACCATACCTCTCAATCCTTCCCAAACAGTTCCACCAACTGGGAACCACGTCTTCAAATATATGAGCCCATAGAGGTCATTCTTCTCCAAACCACTACAACGTGTATGAATGTTCCCAAGCATCTTATGGTGTGTAGCACATGAATACATGATGCCCATAAAGGTCAGAAGAGGGCATCAGATCCCCTGGAACTGGAGTTATGGATAGTTGTGAACTTCCATGTGGGTGCTGGGAATTTAACCTCCATCCACTGTAAGAACAAGTGCTCTCAACTGCTGAGCCATCTCTCTAGCCCCCAAGGTGCTTCTTATGTTTTGTCCTTTGATATGTTTTGTATTCCTAGAGTCTTGATCTAAATATCATCAGCTCAAAGACATCTTTGCTGCTTATTTCCTATGCAAATTTTGCTTTCACTTTTTCATATCTGCTTGATATCTTGTACTATCATGTGATGTGATTTTTGAATGTGTGTTTGTGTAATTATTCATAGAGTGTCTTTCCCCCTCAGATTTTCTGCTGTAGGGCCTGCATTGTTGATCACTCTACTTGTCTGTTCTAAAAACAGTTCTTGGCACAATTTATTGGCTAACTGAATAAGATTAATCAACTTCTTGCTGAGCCTTGAAGCTATTTCATACTTTTACACTGTCATAATTAAGACAACCGTAATTTTATCTCAAATCCTTTCTTTTCACATTTAAGTTTTTTCTTCTCCTGTGCTTCCTTGTAAATACTGTACAGGCAAATATTGGAAAAGGCATTTTCTTATGTAAAAGTGAATAATATTTCATTTTATTGTTAAATTGCTATTGTGGTTTGAATAAGGCCTTCTAGGACTAGAGAGATGGTTCAGCCATTAAAGGGTAGGCTCACAGCCAAAACTAAAAGAATAAGCTCATAGATTTGAATGCCAGGTCACCAGGGAGTGGCACTGTTTAAAAATGCTAGGAGGTGTAGCCTTGTCAGAGGTCTGGCCTTGTTAGAGGAGGTGTGGCCTTTCAGAGGAGGTATGGCCTTTTTGGAAGAAGTGTGGCTTTGTTGAAGGAAGTGCATCATAGGTAGAAGAGGGTTTGAGATTTCATGGGCTCACACTAGGCCCAGTGTCTCTTTCACCCTGCTGCTGCCTTCGGATCCAGATGTAGAACTCTCAGTTTCCATGTCTACCTGCATACTGCCATGCTACCTGCCATGAGGATAATGTAGTAAACCTCTGAAACTGTAAGCAAGCCCCAATTAAATGTTTTCTTTTTATAAGAGTTGGCATGGTCATGGTGACTCTTCACCGCAATGCCTGCCTCCCCACACAAGTGTGTGCCTACAAATGGATTATGTCATAAGTAAATGACTATTTGTGGAGATTGGTGTCTAGTTGGCTCTAAATTATCAAAGTTGTTGGTGGTTCCAACTCTAAAATCTTTTCTTGAAGTGAAATATGCCTGTGTTTGAAATAAATATAAAACAAAATACAAGTAGGAACCAAGTCTAGAACACAGTGTCAGGTAGTCATGCATCCTGGTTTGCAAGTGCTTAGATTTGTTTTGCTTTGGTTAGAGACAGTGTTCACTATATAAGCAGCCCCATCTTTCCTTGAACTTGCTTTGACCTCAAACTCACAGAGATCTACCTGTCTCTGCCTACAAAGTGCTGGGATCAGAAGCGTGTGCCTCTACACCTAGCCAGCTTTGAATTTTTGCTGCTGTGTAACAACATGATGAAGAGCAACTTGGGAAGGAAAGGGTTTGCTTGGCTTACACCTTAAGGTAACAGTCTGTCATTGAGGGAAGTGAGGGACAAACTCAGAGTAGGAACCACGAAAAGAAACCATGGAGGAATGCCATTTACTGGCTTTCTTTCTAGTTTCCGTTCATTGGAAACCAGAAATTGGGCCTGCCCAGCCCACGTTAAAAAGCTAGCATGATGGCAGGTACCTGCATAATCCCAGCACTGGGAGGTAGCGACCAGCAGATCCTGGTGGCTCCCTGGGTAGCCACTGTAGCCAAGTGAGAAACTAGATCTCAAAAAGAGAGGCAGAGGAAGACACCCAACGCTGACCAGAACTGCTTAGCCATGGATAGCTCTCACCTTCTACCTAAACCTTCAGGTCAGGAATCTAAAGATGGATATGGGGAGACCACTACACTGCTTTATTCCTCTTCCTGAATACGTCTGATGAAATATGTGCTTAGTCATTTCCAATCTGCTCCTATATAGAGCAAAACCTTGTAAATGTGCTTAGCTGGAGGTGATGTGTACACTGTAATCCCAGCTCCCAGTGGCGGGGTGGGGTGGGAGGAGATATGGGATGAGAGTGAGTTTGAAAACAAAAAGGTAGCTGGCTTAAGAATGTCTTATATTTCAATTGTATTTCTAATGAATTGAATTATGACTAGGGTAGAAACTTGTACACTATCAAAACAAAAATAAATAAACAGTATCTGGAAGCAAATAATAATAACAATTCTAAATCTTGGGAAATTAGGTTTCTAGCGTATTTCCTTTCCAGAGTATTTTATGAACATATGCACACTGTGGGATGTAAAACACTTTACAAATGTTTGGCTCTGGTTTCCACATGCTATTTTTATTGTACCCTGCTTCTTCACTTTATATTCTCATACTTGTAAATCATTATATTTCAAAAGTATAATCTTTATTAACTGAATTATTATATTGTTTGGTTGCATGTTCTTATCCTTTCCCAGACATTGGGACCATGTCTCAGGCTTCTGATTCATGGTTACATAGACTGTGGTTGGCTAACATCATGGTGTATAACTTATTGATCTTACTTTCAGATCAACTCCAGATGTCTAAGTCATTTTCCAGGTAAGCCATTCACTTAGCAGTTCATGTGAGCACTAACCACGCTACTCTGACTGTCACTGACTGTGATGACTTTAGAAAAACTTCATTCCTTAGTGTATCCAAAGTATCTCCTGGCTTTCCAGGGCCACACTTCTAAGATGGTAATAGGCTAGTGCTGTTTGTCATTTCCATGTATCCACTCCCTCCCTGTTTCCTGCATGCTAACAGCCTTGTCTTCATCTACTTTCTAGTGTGGTGGTTTGATGGTGGCAGAACTCTGTAGGTAGGACCGAGTTCTTTTGTGGTGGTTGGTCTACTGGACATTGACCCCAGGTTTCACGTATGTAATCCAAGCACTCTGTCATGTGCTGGAGCCACAGTCTGGCACTGGGTCCCTTAACTGTGTCAGATAATTACATCAAGAAATATTGCCAGGCTGTGATGGCACACGCCTTTATCCCCAGCACTCTGGGGGGTAGAGGCAGGTGGAACTTGGTGAGTTTGAGGGCAGCCTGGTCTACAGAGCCAGTTCTAGTACAGCCAGGGCTACACAGAGAAACACTATCTAGAAACAAACAAAAGAAAAAAAAGGAAAGAAGGACATATTGTATTATGACAACTATTTCCTCCATTTCCCACTTAGAATTCTTTTTAGATTTTATTTTTGATAAAAATGAATAGACCATCAAATGTGTTATTTTTCCCCTAAATCTCATTATTTTTATGCTTCAAAGTTTTATTTCCATCTAGCAGAAAAACATTAATCTGAATTTTCTTTCATAGGTTTAAAATTTGTATTACTCCCCCCATTTATGTAGTACCAAAAATGTCTAAGTTGATTTAAAAGATAGTTTCTCCAGTCAGTTATTAAACATAGTGTTCTGGGCTGGGAGATAGCTCAGTTGGTAAACTGCTTGTCCCACAAGCATGAAAGCCTGAGTTCTTCCCTCAGTTATCCACACAAAAAACCAGATGTGTGCCACATCCTTGTAATCCCAGTGCTGGTGAGGCAGAGATAGGAGGATCTCTGGGGATGCTGGCCAGCCAACCTCGCCCAAGTCATGAGCTTCTGACCAATGAGAGATCCTGTCTTAAAAACAGGGTGATGGATAAAGAGAATACCTGAGGCTGACTTCTGGATACCCTATGCATGCACACTCACATGTGTCCATATGAACAGGAACACACACACACACACACACACACAATTATTATCTTTCCCTTTTGATCTTTAAATTACAAATAATTATAATTAAAGTCAATTTCTGGGCTTTTGCTTAAATTACTAAATTATATATTTTTTATGCAAGTACAATACTGTATTGAATAAAGATTCATGTTTAATTAGTCCAAACAAATAATTTCTCATTAGTATTTTACTTCTCTGTTTTTTTTCATTCAGAAAAAAATTCCATACACCCAAAAATACAAAAGTAGAATCCTGATTAGAATTTTGTGAGTTTAAAAATGACTTTGTGACATATGAATACCTTCTCAGTATTTATATTTCCTTCTAGATTGCTCTTCAGTTGCTTATGTCTTTCAGTAGCATTTTGTCACTTTCTTTGTATAGATCCTACACAGTAAAAACTGCTTTTCTTTTCTAAGTGTCTTGCATTTATCCTTTCAATTGTGGATGGAAGAACTAGTATCCTGAGCAAGTACTCTACCACTGAACCATGCCTCTAGACTCCCAATGTATTTTAATTTTTCAATTTTATTGATGTTAAGTTAATACATAGTGATTGTACATTTTACAGTCACAGTGTATAGTAAAAGAACTTGTTATATGATTTTTAGTTATGTGTATGTATAGGTCTGCGTATATGAGTTCAGGAGCTGGTGGAGGCCAGAACCATCAGATCTCCTGGAGCTGGAGTGACAGGCAGTTGGGAGTTATGGGAGCCACCAGATGTGATTGCTGGGAATTGAACTCAGGTCATTGTCTGCAAAAGCAGTATCTGCTCTTCATCACTGAGACCCCACTCCAGCCTGTGTTTTGTTACATTATATAATGCTACTGTCCCATCCTTTGCTTTCCATGAGAAACAGTTACACTGATAATTTTTTAAAAATCTAGGCATTATATATATTTAAAGTAAATATATCAAATCCATACTACCACTAGAAGTGGTATAGCTTGTTTCTTTTTAAGGAAAATGGAGTTAATTAGATTTATTGTTTTCAGCCGCTAGTGATTTGGATGCCTGAATTTGAATTTCTATCATATGGAAAGTTTTATACTCATTACATAAAAGCACCACAGATTTTTTCCGTTCCCACCATCGTCCCATGGTAGCTATATGCCACTCCTGGATAATAAACTTTTAAGTTAGGAACACATAGCAATATTACAGAATCCCCCTGGCAATGTATATGGAGTGATAAACAGAGCATTTGTGCAGTAAGGATCCAAGGGCATAGGATGGGAGAGCCTTGTACACAGGCATTTCCTGCTGACCTAATGCATTATGAATACAGCTTTCGGCAGTATGGTGTGGCTTCCTGCACAGGTCAGGAAACTGTCCTAGGTGATATGAACTGAAAAATGCACAAGGAGACAAATCAGTCTCATCTCCCCAGAGCCAGTTGTTGGCTGATACATGATAGTCACATGTTTGTATTATGAATGTTGGTCCTAGTCTCCTGGATACCAAGAGGGGCTTTGTGGGCACTCTTTGAGACGAAGTTTCCCATGGACATAAAGTTACCTTTTATTTCCAGCTTATTTACTCATCGACCTGGGAAACATGGTTTAACTGGATGTGTCAACCCAGGCTACAGACTGGAGTCTTCTTAAGACTTTCTGGTTCAACTCAAGATTATATGACACAGTTCTGAGAGAAGCTTGGACACTGATATTTGGTAAGTTCCCCAGGTGACTCCAATCTACAGTCAAAGCAGGGATTCTCCAGACCCTCTAGGCCTTTGCGTCAGCAACAACCAAGAAAGATAATATTGCTGCTGTTTTTAGTGAAAATCTACCGGGAAACAGGAAGTCATCTCCTCCTATATCTGGAAGCTTATTAGTACTTTCTAGATGTTTCTGTCGAAAAAGAATGGGGGCTTAGAATGTAGCCAAAGTATGGATTCTGATAGAAAGAGATGTGGCTGCAGTAATAAGATCTGACATTATACCTACGCAGGAACAAGATGCATTCTCTTGGGGAGAAAAAACTGTGGACTAGGAACCTGCATGTATTCACTTCCTGCTGTGTTCGTAGTGGGTTCACTTTGTGCCTCATCCTCCTAGTTTTCTTACAGTGCTGCTACAGTTAAAACTTTCAAGGAATTTTAATTCTTATTTGCTTTCTTACTAAAGGAAGGGAAAAAGAAAATAAAGTAAGTGATGGGGAAGTCCTGTGTATATGTCAATAAAGCACTGTTGGCCAATAGGGAAGCAAGATAGGTGGGACTAAGAGTCTAGCAGGATTCTGGGAAATGTAGTGAGCAGAGCCATCGCCATGTGATCCCCGGGGAAGAGAACGCAAGTCTGGCGTTCTCAAAAAGAAAAAGATAAGTCCTTATAAATATATATATATATATATATATATAAATCAAAAATATATATATGATTTTATGGGTCAATAATTAAGTCAGAGCTATACAATAAGAAACAATAACAAATGGCCAACAGTTTATAATTAATATAGTGTTCTGTGTGCTATTTGGGGGTTCAGACAGCTCAGCAGGGCCCAGGCGGCTGGCGGGGAAAATTATACAAGTAAGTTTCAAAGTATTTCATACTTTTTAGTGAGACAACCTTTCACAGTACCTGGACCTAAGACATTTTTTTAAAAGTCTGAGTCTGGCTAACCTTGGTTAAATAAAGCCTGCAATCCTTATAGTCTAAGGAGCCCGGCAGAGGTCAACTCTGATCTTTGGCTAAGATAAGTATGACAAACTGTTTTATGAAAGTCACCACCTTCGCTAAGTGGTAGGCAAATGTCACCTACTTACATGTCAGTGCCACCACAAAGCCCAGGGCTTTCCCTTTGATTGCCACAGTCTGCTTGGCTTCCCGATATTTCAGTCTTCCTGACATTTGCTTATTTTAAGACCTACTCTGCAATAATTCAAGAGCAATGCCTTTCAGCTCGTGCGCATGTGCAACACCACACACACACACACACACACACACACACACACACACACACACACACACACACCACACACACAGTAGTAGACTAGTAGACATATCACAGGCATCTTTTTCCATATGGTGCTAGCTAGCAGTTAGGATTTAGTGGCAGTTTTTATAACTTTCAACTTACCACTGAAATGTCAGAACCCATGAGAATAAAACAACTTCTATTTTAGGTTTCAGATTCATTTGCTCTGATCTCTCAACCAGAAAAAATGGGCTCCAAAGGCCCCTTTATTCTAAATGTATTTAACTTTCAGCTCTCTGCTACCTTTTCGGTTTATTAAGGGCGAATGTGTTCCAGTATCTCCTCTCTTTGTTCACTTACTGACATTTATTGAACATTTGTCATGAGGGGAGGCTGTCACCAGCGCTGACAAACTGACCTTTATGGCTGTGGAAACTGGAGCAAGAGAAACCACATTAAAAAATCCCATTGCTACATGACCAGGTCTTTCACTGATGCAAAGGCTCACCTCATTCTTAACCAGCTCAAGAAATTTGAGCACAAAGCAGTGCAGATTAACTTGCTCCAAGAAAATTAATAAATTTGCCTCAGTACTGGCTTTTAAGGTAGGACTACATTTTATAATCCCCGAGTGGCTTCAAAAAGCCTGAAAAACCACACTGGAAACATTTAACTTTCGATCCCTTTCACAAGTTAATGCATTCTGCTTTCAGACATGGTGCATCTTTTTTCCACAGTTGCCCCTGGTCCACCAAGGAGCTGTGTGTCTACCTCTGTTCATGACTTGTTTCGACAGAGAACTTACTATGTGGCAATTGTTAACAAGGATAGTTTATATCAAATGCTGATCCCTTTGATTATCACTTTCTGAAAGATTATTCCTAAGATGCTGTTTCCATAGGAATTTACTTCAGTAAGAGGGGGAATGACACTCGCACATGATCATTAAATATCACAGAGTTTTACAATATTACAGCCTTTTTTTCAAGTCAGTGGCATTCTAAAGTAATTTAGGCACCAACTAGTAAGGTTTTGGGGGCTCTTTCATTATTGTTTTTGCTGTCTTGAAGGACTCTTTTTTGGGTAGAAGAGACTTGTGTGTAGACTTTACTAGGCTGCTTGAAATCTATAGGTCTGTTTGCTGTGATGGGTTTCATGACCAGGTAGTGAGGCTCAATGAGGCTGAAGGGCTCCATTCTACTTATAGAAGGTCTGTAAAGCAGCCTGTCCTTAAGTGTGGGTCATTTGCCTAAACTGGAATTATCTGTGGTTATTTAGACTTCATGGTATGGATTCATAAGCCCAGAATTGGACTAGGAGGTAAAACAATCTATGAGCTGTTAGCATGTGCCAAATTTCAATCAAAGGACAGGTACCTGCAGATTGAAGGTTAATGGTGTTTCAAGGAGGTAAGTCCTCTTGTTTGTCAAGTTTATTCATGCTGTGCATGAGTTAAATTCCCAACCATCTACAATCCTTTTCTAATCTATTTTTCAGAGTTCAGAAAAATAGACGTTATTGTAAATCATTCTCAGTTCAGTGACACAGGCACGAGTGAGGGACTTTGGGGATTTCACTGCTTTCCATCTACGTGTGCTCCTATGTATGCAGATACAAGTTTCTAGTTGTCCCTGTGCCAAAGGCATAAGAGCTTTCTCTCTCTCCTCCTCACCCTGTCCTGCCTAGAAATTACTAACTAATACATGAAAGTGTTTACAATGTTCATGATGCCTCAAATCACAGAGTGAGTTCTCCTTTCATTTGGAATTCATTTTTCAGAAGTATTTGAATCCTGGTTTTGTTGGAGATCTCTTTCTCATACTCCCCAGTGTAAGGTTAAAAAACCAAAAGGGAAAAAGGAAAAAGTCCTTTTCTATATTTTCCTTTCTGTGTGGCTTTAACTTCCACTTCCCTCCAACTGGCCAATGACATCCCATTATCCTTTAGATTCAACCATCTTCTCCATAAGCACCATCTCCTTGTCAGTAGCTATATGAGCATATTAAATAAGTGAAATACGGCTGGTCCACAAGAGCAAAGAACTCATCAAAACATTTTTGTCTTCATTCTGAAATAATAGCATCTTGGATATATTAGTTAAATATATTACCAAAATTGGATTAAAAATTGAATGTGGATACTGGAAAATTTGAAATTATTTAAATACTACATTTGTCTCTTGCCTTTTATTCCATTGGGCAGTACTATTCCAATATAGATTTTGCTTTCTTTTAAAGGCCTAAAACTGTAGAAATTAAAAAAGGCATTTTTGGGCCAGGTGTAGTGACTTTGAGGCGAGTCTCGGACACAGTAGAAGGACCCAGTCTTAAGTCAACTAATCAACAACATAAACAAAAGAATTGCCAGCCAAACAAAAATAACATAGACCTTCAAAATTTTCTCAGTTATGAGAACTCAACTGATAGCTTAGGCTTGTTTTTATAGCTTAATAACCTATTTTTCCCATTTCTATTCATCCATGTGACGCCATGTGACTTGTGGCATTTAACCCATCCTCTTGCATGTCTTAAGCCCTCTCTGTTGAGTTCTGAGACTCCTCCTTGTGACTCTGCCCTTCTTCTTCCCAGCATTCTCTTTGCCTTGAAAATCTTGCCTAGCTGTTGGCTGTTCAGCTTTTTATTAAACCAATCCGAATGACGCATCTTTACAGTGTACAAAATGATTATTCTATAACAGTGTTATTTCTACCATAATGGCCTATAGCTTTTTTTTTGTAGAAAGTTTAGGGTCTGAGTTCAATTTTTTACATTTAAAAATATTTATTTTTGTTTTACGTGTGTAGATGTTTTGCCTGCATGAAATGTCTGTGCCCTGTGATCTTGGAAGAAGGCCACTGGATCTTTTGGAAATGGAGTCACAGACAAGTGTGAGCTCTCACATGGGCACAGGAAGTGTTCTTATCTCTCTAGATCTTAGCCTAAGGGTGGAGAAGCAATCAATCTTCCTCTGTGTGTGTGTGCGCGCGCGCGCGGATGTGTATGTATGGAGGCCAGAGGTCAACACCCAATGTCATCTTCAATGTTGCTCCACCTGATTGATTCATTTATAGATAGTCTTCCTCACTGAGCCTGGAGCTCACATGCTTGGCTAGCCTGACCAGCCTGGGTATCCCCTGCCTCTATTGGGATTGTAAGCACTGTGACGGACACTTTACATGGCTACTGAGCCTCCACTCCTCCAGTTCTGTTCAAAAGGGGGCAGGCCACCCATGGGTATCAACATCAGGGTATCAACAAAACATGGGATATCAAATTGCAGTAGGACTAAGCACCTCCCCTTGTGTAAAGGCTACGGATGGCAACCCAGTATGAGGAATAAATTACCAAAGCCAGCTAAAGCTTTAGGGACAGCCCTGCTCTCACTCTTAGCAGTCCCATAAGTAGATCAAGGTACACAATGTCACACGTATGTGGAGGGGCTAGGTAGGCCCCGTGCAGGCTCCCATGGACATTCGTTCTAAGTCATTACTCTGGTCATTTTTGTCTTTATTAGTGAAGAGTCACATTTTGTTTTGTTGGTATTTTTATGGATTATTTTCCTCTATTACTGCTATTTCCCTTTCTTTCTAGTATTTTTTTTGTGCTTTCTCTGTGTTTCTTTTTCTTTTCATGGACCCCTGAATAGATAATTTTAATTATTAGTTTTAAACTTTTCTCATTATCTAAAGTTATATATTTCCTCTCATTTCTGCTTTGTTTATATTTATTAAATTTTTAGTTTCTTCATTATTTTTCAGTTAAAATAATTTTATTTTTAAAATTTTATTTTAAAATTCATTTTTAAAAATTATTTATATATGTATTTATTCTTCTCTGATATGTTACATCCTGACTGCAGTTTCCCCTTTCCCCTCCCTTCACTCCCCCCAGTCCCTTTTTCTACCTCCCACTACCCCAGATCCACTCCCCACTCTGTCTCCTCTCAGAAAAGAGCAGGCCTCCCAGGGATATCAACAGAACGTGGTATAACAAGTCACAATAAGACTAGGCATGTACCCTCATATCAAGGCTAGATGAGGCAACCCAGTAGGAGGAAAGGGTCCCAAGAGCAGGCAAAAGACTCAGAGATATCCCCACGCCCACTGCTAAGAGTCCCACAAAAACCCAAGCTAGGCAATCATAATGTGTATAGACCTAGCACAGACCATGCAGGCTCCCTAATTGTCACTTCAGTCTCTGTGAGCCCTATGAACCCTGCTAAGTTAATTCTGTGAGCTCATGTTCTTGTAGTGTCCTTACCCTCTGGCTGCTATAATCCTTTCTCCCCATCTTCTGCAGGATTCCCTAAAAGCTCCTTCTAATGTATGGCTGTAGGTTTCTGCATCTGCTCCTATCAGTTGCTGGATGAAGTCTCAGTGATGATCATCAGACTAAGCATCCATGTATGAGTATAGCAAAATATCATTAGGAATCATTTCATTGATTTTTCCCCCCAATGATGTTTGGTTTTATCCTGGGTCTTTGTGCTATTCAGTCTCTGGTTCCTGACCATCTGTGATAGTCTGAATGTAACTGGCTCTCATAGGCTCATAAGGAATGGTACTTAGGAGGTGTGGCCTTATTGGAGTAAGTGTGGCATTGTTGGAGGAAATGTGTTTAGTTCACTTCCTTTTGCCTGGAGATTTGCCAGCTCCTTCTCCAGCACCACAGCTGCCTGCTTGCCACCGTGTTTCCTGCCATCGTGATAATGGTCTCAGCTGCTGAAGCTGTAAGCCACCACCCCAATTAAATGTTTTCCTTATAAGAGTTGCTGTGTAGAAGCAGACACCCAAGGCTAAACACTGAGCTGAACTCAAGGAACCCAGTGACAGAGAGGGAGGAGTGATGAGCAAAGGGGTCAAGACTGGGCTTGTTTAACCCACAGAAACAGCCAACCTGAACAAGGGGGAGCTTTTGGATCCCAGACTAATGATCAAGAGGCCAGCATGGGACTGATCCAGACCCCCTGAATGTGGGTGTCAGTGAGGAGGCCTCAGCATTCTTTGGGGCCTTAGGGCCAAATGGACTTTGGGTACCCATCCCACAACTGGGGGAGGGCCTAGGTCCTGCCCTGGATGAAATGACAGACTATTGATACCCCCATGGAGGGCCTCACCGTCCCTGGGGAAAGGAGTGGGAATTGGGAGAGGGAGGATGGGGGTTGGTGGGAGGGCATGGGAGGAGGGGAGGGAGAGGCACCTAGGATTGACATGTGAAGCAACCTTGTTTCTAATTTAAATTTTAAATTTAAATTTAAAAATAAAAAAGACATAAAAAAGAGAGTTACTGTGGCATGGTGTCTCTTCACAGCAACTGAAACTCACTAAGACCCCATCCAAACAGTGTCAACATAGGCTCCCTCTCCTGCATGGGCTGCAAGTTGCATCAGTTATTGGTTGGCCACTCCCACAATTTCTGTGCCACCATTACCCCAGCACATCTTGCAGGTAGGACATATTGTGAGCTGAAGGCTTCTTTGGCTGGATTGATGTCTGCGTTCCACCACTGGAAGCCCTGCCTGATTACGGATGACCAGTTCAGGCTCTATATCCCTCATATATCCCCCATTACCACAGGCTTCACTAGGGTCAACTTCATAGATTCCAGGGAGTTTCCATTGCACTAGGTTACCACCCCCGCCCCTGATGGTTCCCAATTTCAGTCATCCCTTCCAGTTCTCTCATCCGCCATCTGCTCTACCTCTGTCTGATCCTGCCTGTTCCAATCCTCAGCTGTCCCCAGTCCATCCATGAAATCTATTCTGTTTCCCCTTCCTGGGAAATCCATCCATCCACTGCTTAAGCCCTGCTTGTTATTTAACCACCCTGTAACTATGGAGTGTAGCATGATTATCCTTTACTTAAGAGCTAATATCCACTTCTATGTGAGTATATACCATGTTTGGGTCTGTTGTCTCACTCAGCATGGTTGTTTTCTAGTTCTATCCATTTGCCTGAAAATTTCATGATGTCATTTTTTTGTTTTTATAACAGCCAAGTAATACACTGTGTAAATGTATCACAATTTTTAGTCCATTCTTTGGTTGAGGGGTATGCATGTAGATTATTTCCAGTTTCTGGCTGTTATAGGTAAAGCTACTGTGCATATAGCTGAGCAAGTGTCCTTGTGTTAGGATGGAGCATCCTTTGGGTATGTGCCCAGGAGATGTATAGCTGGGTCTTGAGGTAAAACTATGCCCAATTTTCTAAGCAAATGCCATATTGATTTCTATAGTGGTTGCAAGTTTGTACTTCAACGAGCAATGGAGGAATGTTGTCCTTCTCTGCATCCCCACCAGCATGAACTTTCACTTGTTTTTTGTTTTTTTGTTTTTGTTTTTTGGTCTTAGCTATTCTGACAGGTGTAAGACAGAATCTCAGAATCATTTTAATTTGTATTTCCCTGATAGCTAAGGGTGATGTATATTTTTTAAAGTGCTTCTTGGTCATTTGAGGATTCTTTATTGAAGATTGCTTGTTTAGATCTGTACCCTATTTTTGTAATTGGATTATTTAGTTTGTTGATATCTAGTTTCTTGAGTTCTTTATATATATTGGCAATCAGCCCTCTGTCAGATATGGGGTTGTTAAAGACCTTTTCCCATTTTGTAAGCTACTGTTTTGTCCTATTGACAATGTTTCTTTGCCTTATAGAAGCTTTTCAGAGTTCTTTTGTTGTACAGTATTGTTTTAACTATTGTGGGTTTTCTGATTTTCCATATGAAATTGAGTATTGTGTTTTCAAGGTCTGTAAAGAATTTTGTTGGAGTTTTGGTTGAGGTTGTACGGTATCTGTAGATTGCTTTTGGTAAGATGGTCATTTTTACTATGATAGTCCTACCAATCCATGAACATGGCGATCTTTCCATCTTCTGATGTCTTCTTCAATTTCTTTCTTCAAAGAGTTGCAGTTATTGCTACATAAGTCTTTCACCTACTAGGTTAGAGTTACCCCAAGATATTTTATATTATTTGTGTCTATTTTCCTGGATTTCTGTCTCAGTCTATTTTTTGTTTGCAAATAACAGGGATACTGACTTTTTTGAGTTAATTTTGTATCCAGCTACTTTGCTGAAGGCATCTACTAATTATAGGATTTCCTAGATAGAATTCTTGGGGTCACTCATGGATACTATCATGTCATATCACAATACATTGACTTCTTTATTTCAGATTTGTAACCTCCAATCTCCTTTAGTTGTCTTATTGCTCTAGCTACAACTTCAAGTACTATATTGAATAGATATAGAGACAATGGGCAGCCTTGCATTGTTCCTGAATTTAGTGGAATTGCTTTGAATTTCTCTCCATTTAATTTGGTGTTAGATATAGGCTTACTTTAAATTGCCTTTGTGTTTAGTTATGACTCTTGTATACTTTTTTTTTTGAGACAGGGTTTCTTTGTGGCTTTGGAGGCTATCCTGGAACTCGCTCGGTAGACCAGGCTGGTCTCGACCTCACAGTGATCCGCCTGCCTCTGCCTCCCGAGTGCTGGGATTAAAGGCATGCGCCACCAACACCGGGCGACTCTTGTATACTTGATCTCTCCAAGATTATCATTAAAGGGTACTGAATTTTGTAAAAGGCCTTTCAGTTTGTTCATATGGTGGATTATGTTGGCAGATTTTCATATGCTGAACCATCCCTGCATCTCTGAGATGAAAACTACTTAATCATGGTGGATGATCTTCCTTGATGTTTTCTCAGGTTAAATATTAGTATTTTATTTAGTATTTTTGTATCTATGTTCATGAGGAAAATTGGTCTGTAATTCCCTTTCTTTGTTGAGTCTGTGGGGTTTGGGTTTCAGAGTGACTATGACCTCATGAAATGAATTTGATAATGTCCCTCCTGTTTTTATTTCATGACCTAATTTGAAGAGAACTGGAATTAGCTCTTCTTTGAAATTCTGGTAGAATTCTGTGCTAAAAACATCTGGCCCTGCACTTTTTGGTTGGGAGATTTTTAATGACTGCTTCTATTTCCTTGGTGGCTTCATGTCTATTTAAGTTGTTTATCTGATGCGGATTTAATTTGATAAGTTGTATCTATTAAGAATTTCCAATTTTGTGATATGTAGGTTTTTAAACTATGATCTAATGATTCCTTGGATTTCTTTAGTGTTTAGTGATTTGATTAGTATGTGGCAAGGGGATTTTCTGTTCCAATGCATTTGGTGTTTTGTATGTCTCTTGCACTTTTATAAGCATCTCCTTCTTTTAAGTTAGAAAATTTTTCTTATATGGTCATTTTGAAAATATTTCTTAGGCCTTTGAGTTGGGATTCCTTTCCTTCTACTCCTACTTAGGTTTGATCTTTTCGTAGAGTCCCAGATTTCCTGGATGTTTTGTGTCAGGAACTTTTTAAATTTAGCATTTTCTTTGAACAACGTATCTATTTCTTCTATTGTGTCTCCAATGCCTGAGATTCTCTCTTCCATCTCTTGTATTTTGTTGGTGATACTTGTGTCTGTAGTTCCTGTTCACTTACCTAGATTTTCCATTTCCAAAATTTCCTCAGTGTATTTTTCTTTATTGCTTCTATTTCTATTGTCAGGTCTTAAACATTTTTATTTGTTTCCTTCAACTGTTTGTTTTTTTCTTGGTTTTCTTTAAGGGAGTTATTAATTTCCTCTTTAAGGACTTCTATCATCTTCATAAAATTGATTTCAAGGTCTTTTTCTCTTGAGTTAGCCACATTGGAATTTTTGAAGCTTGCTGTAGTAGGGGACATATTGTCCTGGCTGTTGTTGATTGTGTTCTGATGCTGGTGTCTTGGGATCTGGGTTTGGGGTGATTATATGTCTAGCTAATGATTTCTGAGTTAGTCTTTGGTGGATGAGTATTTTGTTCCTTGGTTCCTTTGGTCTTCTGGTCTTTTTGTCATGGAGTTAAGGCAGCTAGCTTAGCCTATGATTCATCAGGGCATGTCCACCAAAGTAGGCGGGTAGGATATGTAATGAGGAGGGGAGAGGAGATTGGGGTTAGTGGAGGGGCACTAAAAGAGTGGAGAAGGTCCAAGGGTGGGCATCCTATCTGGAGCTCTGCTGGTCAGTGTGAGTTCTGGTCCAGCGGGTAGTCTCTATCGGAGTTGGGAGTCTGGTGGCTGGCATGATCTCTTGTCTAGCAGTGAGTCTCTGTCAGAATTTGTCTACCTGTTCTTCTGGCTGGTGTGGCATGAAACTGAGCAGTGAATATCCCATAATTTTGCTTTTTCAACGTCAGTTCCTTATTAATACGTGGATTATTTAGAAGCATATTGCTTTAGGTTTTTTTTTTTTGGTTTGGTCTTTCTGATTAATTGACTTTTAATTGTGAACTATCTCTGCATTTCTTTGATAATTCTTTTATTAAATTGGCTTTATCTAATTCAAATATCTCCAATTTTTAAAAAAATGTGTGTTTTATATGTATTTATTTATTTTTGTGTATGGATTGTATATATGAGTGGGCTTCACACTTGGGCTCATGTATGGAGGTCAGAGGATAACTTCAGGAGATCATTTTTTTTCCTTCCACTTATGTGGGTTCTAGGGACCAAACTAGGTTGTCAGGTTTGGGCATTTAGTGTCCTGACATTTTACCAGTCCCCTGACATTCTGATTAGTTTGGGTAGAATATATTTAAATTTTGTTTTAATTTCAATCCTGTCAATCCTCATATTCAAACTATGTTTTGCAAAATATCATACATTTGTGTCTTTTTTAAAAATCAACTTCTTAAAAAAAGGTGAGCCCATTTACACTTAATACTTTTATGACTCAGACTGAATTTAAGTCAACCATCTTGATGTTTCTTTGTTTCTACTGATTACATATCCAATATTTTCACTTCAGAATTGCCTTTGTTCTGTTCTTTTGTGAAAGATACATTTCTTGGACATAGAATTCTAGACAAATGGATCTTCTTTTTCTTTTAGCTTGTCAAATTTGTTTTCAATGTCTTTGGTTTTCATTACTTCCTCCTGCCCCCAAGATTCTCACAATCATCATTAAAGTTGTTTTCCTAAGCATAATGTGTGGGAAATATACTGGAATATACTGGAACACAGCATTATATTAGAAAAGTAGAAAACCCCTTTCTCCCACAGTCTTCACACTGTCCTTCACCTTGATGTTCAGCAATCTGACTTTGAGATGGCTATACTTGTGCCTTTGTATTTAAGCTTTAGGAGACTTACCAAGCATGCTGCACCAGCGAGCTGATAACGCTGCTCAGTTTGGGGACTTTTTCCCTGTTATATTTTCAAATGGTACTACATTCTCATCTTTCTTTTTGTGCACACACACACGTTATGTCCGACATAAGGTATCCATTGGATTGTTATTTTATATATTTTACTTTCAAACCTTAACATTCTTTTTAAGGAGTTTCTTTTTTCTCATATTAAAATTCTCCCTTAGTTCTTTCTTCCAGGCTATGTTCATATTCATGGTAAAAAATGTCCTAGGCTGCTGATTTGAACATGTAGGTGACACTGACTATTCTTTTGTTGGCTAATTTTCTTTGACTGTGGATTATATTTTTTCTTCACATTTTTGTTATGTACTAGACATCATATACAAAACCTGATAGAAGCTGAAATAGATATTAATTTATCTCAGAAAAATCTTTGCTTTGTTCCTGCTTTCCTTGACTCTAGACTCTAGATCATTGATTCTCAGTCTTCTTAAATCTGTAACTTCATAAATATAATTTTGCTACTCTTATATGTAGTAATGCAAATATCTGATATGCAGGATATCTGATATGCGACCCCAAAAGATTGTGACACAGGTTGAGAACTAGTGGTCTTGAGTGAGGAAGGCTACCTTCAACCTAATGAGCTCCATGGTTTCAGGCCACTTCTATCTTTTAAGTATTTGATTGCTGCAAGTAGAAGATCTTTTTTTTTTTTCTTCCAGCGTTTAGTTCTCAGAATCAAAAGATCTTGTCTTCTTTTCTCTGATTTACTCTATTTTCAATGATGCTGCATGTTCAGGAAAACTTCCAAGGTGAGCATTTATAGATGGGTGTCTTAAGTGTTTGGACTCTGTCAGAGTTCAATCTTACTTGTCAACACACATGTGGAGGTTTGTAATATGTATTCTTTCCCGCCAACTGCCTGAATCCCACCACTATCTCTGCCCCCAAATAACACATGAGATACTATATTAATTATGAAGCTGTTGGCCTTTTGCTATGGTTTCTTAATGGCTAGCTAGGACTTAATTATTAACCCATAATTACTAATATATATTTTTATAAAGTCTTATCTTACCGAGGACGACAGAGTCTCATGCATCCTGTCTTCCTGGGATCAGATGGTGACTCTCTACTCTTCACTACATTTCCCAGAATCCTCCTCGACTCCTACTCCCACCCATCTTGGTTCCCTATTGGCCAGAAGTGCTTTATTCCTTACCAATAAGAGAGACATATACACAGAAGGACTTCCCCCAATCAGAGGTTGAGTCAGCCAACTCATCTTTTCACAGCTAAAGTTTCAACTTTTACTGGTCTCATAACTCTCTGCCCCTAGACTATGCCAAAGCCCTTAGAAGTAAAAGTGAGCAACACTTTCTCCTTGATTAGGGAGGATTTCTTATTCTCTGGAAAATTCTTCATTTTCACTTACTTGCATCCAAGCATTTTTAAATAGATATAGAGAAAAATGTATTTCTCTATCATTTTATGATTTCTATCATTAAAGTGGGAGTAATAAATATAGAGGGGGAACGCCTACATCTTAACAAAGCAAAGTATAAGAAAAATCTTTAATTTTGCTAATGCAATGATCAGATTTTTAAAATCTGAGCTTAGATTTCCTTTTTAACTTAAAATTGCATTTATTATTTGTGCCCTTGTGTGTTTATATGTGTTTGTGTGCCTGTGTGTATGGTTTTGTGTGCCCATATTTATGTGTGTGTGTGTGTGTGCACCATCCCACCGTTGGTTTTTATTTGCTTATTTGAGAAAAGGTTTCACTATGGAGTCCTGGATGGTCTAGAACTCATTCTGTAGAATAGGCTGGCTTCAAATTCACAGAGATCAGCTTGCCTCTACATTCCCAGTGTTGGGATTAAAGGTGTGCCCTCACACCTAGCCAAAATCTTGCATTTCTTATTTACAGTAACCATATACAATTTTTATTAAGGTTACCCCATTTACCCTGGAAACTGCCAAATTTTCCAATGAGAAATGTATTTATAAAACAGTAAAACTGTATTTATTGGACAGAAAATTTAAATCCATATAACTAATATGTTATAGGAATGACCAATTTTTTAAAACTTGAATATGATCTGTCCAACAGATCATACACTGGATGAGCCTATGGATGGTCACACACCATCTAACTTATGAGTGATAGTCCTTCAACTGAGTACTGTAACCCACAAAATAGCTTTGAGAACACAGACTTACCACACATAAAGTGCCTAGAATAAGTAAGGAGTATATGAATGCCTTTCTAAAGTCAATGCAAACATTTGACCATGATTGCAATAAAATGCCATTTAAAATTTTATCTAGGGTCTGAGAGCATGCCTTAGCCAGTAAAGTGCTTTGAGTGCAAGTATGAGGACCAAAGTCTGATTCCCAGAATCCATGTAAAAAAGCCAAGCAAGGTGGTGCTTTAGCCCTGTCACTATGAGGGGGAGGAAACAGAATTCCTGGCTGCCAGCCTATTGCACTAGGCCAGGGAGAGACACTGTCTCAAAAAACAAAGTGGTTGGCTCTTGAGGAGTGACACCTGACATTTACCTCTAGTCTCACACACATTTTAACACATGTACTTGTACGCACACATATGTAATTTTACACATGCATGTATGTACACATACAGTTTCCTTTAAGTCACAGAATTATTTTCACACCCACAACTATTATAAATGCATATATTCAATATATACCCATTATTTAATGCATATGATATGTTGGCTTGACCAGTTCAAGGCTTTTTTTGTAATGTGGTTGAAGCTGCTTTGGCTTTCTGCATTCTGAAAAATGGGGATTTTCTGATGTGGATACTTCAGGAATATAGACAAATGATAAAGTTTGTCCTATAAGTGCTTTCTAGATATTCATCATATAATGTATTTGAAAGTAAGTCCAGGACATAAATTAATTTGAAATTTTAGTCTATAATATCATTAGAGATACTTTTCAACAAAATGTCAAGATTTTTAAACATGCTTCTTTTTCATTTCTTACCAAGGAAGTGAACACTGTAAAAATGACAAAAGACATGCCTTATTGTTGTATTGATATTAGGAGACACCATGACCAAGCTGGGAGCTTATATCTTATCTATTGAGAGAAAGAGACTGGACCTGGTGTGTGCTTTTGAAACTTCAAAGCCTACTCCTAATGACAGTCCTCCTCCAACATGACCCTACATCCTAATTCTTATCAAAACAGTTCAACTAACTAGGGACCCAGTGTTCAAATATATGTCTGTATGGGTCATTCTCATCCAAACCACCATAGGATGTAACACTCAGCAAGTGTCTAGATCATCCAATATTTATCTGCCTTAGCTCAGTGGAGTCTAACTTAAACCAATGGAATGGAATCTCACTAGCATGGTGGATTTGGCATTTTCTCTGGGCTACTGCCCAGCTTTCAAATAAAAACACAGAGACTTATTATTAAATATGAATGTTAAGCCTTACCTTAGGCTTCTCACTAGCTCTTTTAGCTTAATTTAATCTGCTTCTATTCTTCTATATTATACTTCTGGACTTTTAACCTTTCTTTCATTCTGAATGTCCTACTTTTCTGCTTCCTCAGTGTTTGGCTGGCAGTGTTTGGCCACCAGCTGGCCAGCTGACTTCCCTTTTCTCTGCCTGTCAGTCCTGCATATCCCTCCTCTCTCTAGCTATTGGTCATTTAGCTTTTTATTAGACCAATCAGGTGCCTTAGGCACACAAGGTAAAACAGGAACACATCTTTATATAGTTAAATGATTATTATGCAACACAAACAGAAGCAACACATCTTTACATAGTCAAACAAATATTCTATTCCACACAACATGGAATTCATTTTCTTCATCTTTTTGATACAAAAAAGCAATAAGAATTTTGAAAGATTGCTAACATCTCCTGAGACACACAAATAACCAGAAAAAATATAATTGAAACCAATTTTCAAAGCTCAGTACATAATCTTAATTCATGCAATTAGAAAAAAGTCTAGAACACTGCTTTTGAAGTATAGTCATCATTTTAATGATCATAAACTTAATAGCGTCAAGTGGTTAAATTTGAGAATGATGTAATTTGATCAGTTTATATCTGGCCTGTGTAGGCACCAAGAACGTTTTAGTCTGACAGAATTCACAGACTTTGTTATTTGTACTTTTAGTCATTTATGCAAGAATTATTTTCATCGTTTTAGATAAAAGATGCCAATTACTAAGAATTTTCAAAGTGTGATTCAGAATTAAAGCAGTTTCCAGAAGTTTCTTTGTCTTGGGAAAAATTATAAATTAAAGACCAACAATAGAAGGACCATTTTGTTGGAGTAACAGACACAGTAGAGTGTCTTGTCACAGCCATTGCGTGACTCACTCTGACTAACACTCTTCAAACTGTACCATGGTTTGGGTTAGCATCCCCACAGAGCCATGTATTACTGACTCACTCGTTAGTCTATGCCACAGTGGGAAGATGATTGGATCTTTAAAGGGCGTAATGATGGGAAGATGTTGAAGAATTGGTGCATGCCTCCAAAGGGGCTGGCACCTAAGTGCCTTTCTCTTTTTCTTTGCTTCCTGTCTGCCATGTAATGATCAGCTTTTTGCTCCATGTATTCCCACAGTGATGTTTGACAATACCACAGACTGAAAGTGTCAGTCCAATTGACTGCGGACTGAAACTTCTAAGGGTCAAATGAGCTTTCCCTCTTCCCGGGTTATTTTTAGGTATTTTGTCACAGTAATGGAAAACTTACTCTTTCTGCCACCCTATCTTTAGAACTCAACAAACAGGCTGAAAGTTTTTAGTAGGGTTTATTTAAAAATATATGTGGCAATAAATGTTCATTGGCTCCTGTCTAGAGACAGTAGAATTTGTGATGTGAGAAGACAGGGAGTTTCAAAATGGAATTATATGGACAGTTGATATTTGGTGGACACATATTATAAGGTGAGCAATATGATATACTCTCTGGACATATATTTAGTAAAACCCACTCATCTGATAGATGTCTACCCATCTGGTAGACAAAGAAAATAGGTCTTTATAGTATCTGGTACAATATAGCCATTGAAAAATGGATCTATTGTAAAAAGATGACAATAAGGGGAAAAAGCTAAGTAGTGATAGAGGGACAGTTTATTCTACATCTACTTAAAAATTCAAAGTAGATTTGAATAAAAATAAATTAGCCTCTTTTCATAGATTATCAATGGGTCAATTTGTTTTCTATGTTGCTGGAGACTGAAATCAGGGCTTTGCATTTGCTAACTGTAGTTTACCAATGTGTCCACACTTCAGTCTTTGGCTCTGACTGTTAAAATAGTAATAACACCAGCATTGTTCTAATGAGATGAGTGTTGTTCTTGTATATGTCTAATGAAGGCACAATTTAGACTTCTCTGGGGAGCGTTCTGCAACATGTGTTGAGTAACAGTGCTTTTGTGTCCAGTTTTGCTTATGCATGCACATGTGTTTATATTTATGTTTGTACACATAGAATATATTTTCCAAGAAACATGATTTCAGTTAAAAATTCTTAATAAATGTCACTGTAGTATTAGCAATATGATAATGAAATTGGACTAACAGTGATTATGAGAATTTTAAAGGAAGTAATTTTACTTTGCTGTAAAGACTACTGTTTTCATTCATTAAAAAACAAACAGAAAGAAAGAGAGCTTTATACTAGCCCACCTGGGTGGTAAGTGGTATATCTGAGACTTGAAGAAGCCAGGTCACACGAATATTATACCCATATATTTAATTCACAACAGTTAGCTACTAGATTCTCCACCTTGTCTGGGACTCCACTGTCTAATTTGGAGCAAATCATTGTACTTTGGGGATAATTGCTGTTTCATCTGTAAAGGAAGTAATTGGGAGGTCTAGCTACATACCACAATGATGAGACTCAAATGTAAAGTTAATCTGAAATGCCTAGGCTCCCTCTTCCTGTGACTGTTGAATATATTGACCTGCTCTGGATAAATAGCTTTCTAATTCCAAGACAAAGACTAGGTCTTTCTCAACATTACTTGGACTTCCTTGGAAAATGACTTTCAAGCCATCCTAATAGTGTCTTAGAAGCCATATATATATATATGAAAGCTACTCGGAGAGGATAGGTTCCAGATGAAAGAACAGGACATTGGGATATATATATATATATATATATATACATATATATATACATATATATATATATATATATATAGAGAGAGAGAGAGAGAGAGAGACGTACATAAATATCTGTGTTCATTTGCTACAGGGATATATCATGGTTTTTAATAATTTCCTGTTATGCCCACAAACCAAACTATGAATAGTGAAACCATTATCCTTTTTAACCATTCATTATTTTTTTATTTTTGAGAAATGTGAGCAAACTGGAAATGCTTTTTCTTACTTTAAGAATTTGTAATTTCTTTGAACCAAATTCATCTGCACTAGAGAGAGATTATCTTTAAGCTCATGTCTTAGATTAGGAAGCATGTATCTGCATGGAAGTTACATTTGAACTGTGTGTGCAGGGTTAACTGAGGGTGTGTTCAATGTAGGGCACAGACTTGTGTGAATATTTCCTATGCAACCGAGTGCCATGTACAAGGAACATGCGCAGAGAACATTTTTAGAAATCCACTTTTTGTTAACCCATAGAAAAAGCTGTGGCCATGACAATTTCAATATGTAAATGTCTGGGAAACACTAATGTGCTATTAAAAAAGTAAGTAAACTCAAATCATATTACATTTCATTCTTCTTTGCAGGCACTATGCTAGGTGTCAGGGCATATTGCATCAAGTGAGTACTATGCACACAAGTGTAGGTAAGTCTCAGACAGCTGCTGAAATAGCAATGCAGACCAGTTGCCCAAGGTGATAGAGATCGAGAGGAATGAGGGAGGTTTCTGTAATATGAGAGAAAGCTACTCGGAGATGATAGGTTCCAGATGAAAGAACAGGACATTGGGCTAAATTGAAAAGAGCATGTGAACGTGAAAAAAATATGCATTATGGTAACGAAGACTGAACGAGCAGGGAACAATCAGGGATGGGGAAGATTCTGGGTGTGGCTCAGCACCCTACAGGGAACCCAAGAGCTAGGAACACAGCTGCAAGTAAAGGTAGATAGATAAGCAACAGCAAGATACTGGAGGTTCTGAGTACTCCATAAACATCCTTGTCATAAGCTTGATGAAACGCCCTAGATGATGCCGAGCAGGGGCATTCCGCGATAAACCTGCATTTCTGAGATTGCTTACTGGGGAGTGTGGTGAGCTCCTGTACCCAGCAACACCCAGGAGTTCAATGTGGAGTGTCCTCCACACCCAGAGGAGCAATACCAGTCACAGAGGAGTGCCAAGTAAGGGCTCAGAGATAGTGGGGTCCTCTAGAGAGTAGATTATTCCTCCAGCAATGTGACAAATATATAGAACTGTGTCTGTCTGTGTGTGTGTAAGGGGGGGGGTTGCTGTTACTGTTTGTGGCATTTTTGTTTGTTTCCTTTTATGAGCTGAGGATAGCCTTGAACTTCTAATCTTCGTCTTTCTCCCTCTGTCACAGCACCTTAGGGTGTACTCACTCAGGACTGAATGGAGTTTCCAAGGCATGACAGTGGGAAAAATAATGGAAATGACCTGTCACATTCAGTTGGAAGCGTACATTACCGATGAGGCAAAGCCTTCCCTGGGATGTGTACCCCAGGTGTGCACATGTTGGAGCACATAGAGAATTAGGAGACAAATGTAGGCTTCTTAAGTTAGGGTTCTCTTTCCATAAGAAACAAGCCTATAAGACAAGGAGAAAGCCCTTTCAAGGCTGGACCAGGCAACCCAGGAGGAGGAAAGGGTCCCAGGAGCAGAAAAAAAGGTCAGAGACACTCCCACTGTTGGAGTCCTACAGAAAACACCAAGTCAACAGCAATGACGTAGGTGGAGGACCTGTTCCCTATCAGAGACCTGCTCTTTTGTGAAGAGGAAATGGAGGGAGAATCGATCTGGGGGAGAAGAGAGGTGTTGGTGGGGAGCTAGGAGGGGGAAACTGTGGTCCTGACACATTGTGGGAGAGAAGAATCTATTTTCAATAAAAAAATACATTTTAACATTTTATTGAAAATAAAGACCAGTAGCTGGAAAGTGGTGGTACATGCCTTAATACCAGTGCTCAGGAGGCAGAGGCAGACACATCTCTGAGTTCAAGGCCAGGCTGGTCTACAAAGTAAGTTCAAGGATAACCAGACCTGTTACACAGAAAAACCCTGTCTGGAAAATAATATAATACTAATAATACAAAAAGAAAAAAGAAACATTCATAAGGAAAAGATTGGTATAATTATGTGTCATAATTAGACACCCTTACATTCCACATAACTATCAAGGCTCCTAAACAAGGTTCAGAGTCTGCTATTAGACAGAGAGGACAATGGGGGAAATTAATATTTGAAATACTCCATGATATAGCTACCACTGGCCAATAGGAAAAGAGAATACCCCAAAAGAAAAATGGGCAAAAGATATAAATGACTTTTCATAGTTGACAAGTGCCTGCCTGCTTATTAGTTGAAGTCATCATGCTGGGAGTCAGGTGTAGGCAACTCCATGCATGCCAGCTTCCAGTGACTGGGCTAGGAGAATGGGCCACTAATTACTGGGAGCTTCAGAGAACAACTACACTTACACATCAATACAGATTGCACACTGTACTAAACTTTACAGAAAAACAGCTTGGCAATGGCAGAGAAATGTAAGACATGAGAGAGAGACAGAGAGATAAAGGGAGGGAGAGAGAGGGAGAGGGAAAGAAGAGAGCTACAGAACACAGTTTGTGTACAAACAACCACACAAAGGTACATTTCATATATGTATATATATATATATTTGCTTCATGATACAGACAAAAAATTAGAAGCAGTTTCTGTGAGGCAGAAAACATGAATGTATGTGCATGGATCTTTAAGCAAATGTTTGCCTTTTTGGTAGAATTGAATAGATCTAAAATACTGATCTATGATAGTGAAATGCAGGTCATTTCTACCTAATTAAAAAAACATTTTTCTACACAGCTACAAAAATAATATATTGATTGGAAATAAACATCATTAATACTGTGATAAACGTTTTGTATGGTTTCTGTGGTACTCTAGGCCTAATCTGAGTTTAAAAGCCTTAAGTTTGAAGGATGGACACCAAGTCACAAGGTTTTTATAATTGTACCCAGCAGCCATCCATAGGAAGTGGTGAATGGGAGAAAATGATAGATGGATTACTACAAGACGTGGTGACTCAGAGCAGACGGAGGGGAGAGTTAAGAGTTCAAGTGAGGGAATGGAAAGGACTTAAATTATGGGGTGCAGATGATGGATTTAAAGAAAAAGAAACAATCAAGTAACTGAAGGTCTTTTGAGGTCTTTTTCTCCAAACTGCCTTTTTAAGTAAGTTTCTCATTTTCTCTTAGTGGTTTGACCTTTTCTTACTGAATTATGAGGTATTAATCCTTTCCTGTATGTCTTGGGAATACTCTTGTACTGTGCGAGTGAAGGAATAAGAAGGTGGAAGGGATGAAACCTATAGTCAGAGAACTTGAACTTTGGACTAAATCCTCAGCTGAGGGGATGGCTTGCAAAAGAGGCTAAAAGAGGAAGCTCATTTACTAGATGAAGAGAAAAAAATTTGTGACCAGGGAGTCAGACCAGCAGTAGCTATGACTTTTGAAGTCCTTCGTGCTCTAAAGCAGCATCCGGTGATAGGACAGATGTCACATCTTAGGTTCACTAGGAGTGGGAGGTGAAGGGAGACAGAGGAAGGGTATGCAGGACTTTATCCCTACATGAAAACTGTCTTAGGGAGAAGCTGTTCTCAAAGTGGAAGAATGGCAGCCTGGGAAGGGAAATGGAGGCCGAGGAGAAGACACACAAACTTCCTGTCCTGCTGCCCCAGGAAAAGAAGCCATTCCGTCGGAAGGCTCTGCTGAGAAGTGGCTGGTATGTTTCAGTTTGTGCTTTGTAAACGTCAGTGCAGTCACATTTGTGCCGGTGAGAGGTCCTAAAATGGAGCAGCCACCCTTCAGATGTCTTTGATGAACTATCAGCCAGAGGACAAACCCAGATTCCATCTCAGGTTCATTATCTTTCAGATGTATCACTAGATTATTGAGCTTTATTGAGTCACAATCATCTTTTCTATACTTATGCAGATGATGTGTTCTCTTTCTGATTGCAGGTTGGCTGATGTTTTAATCAGGTAAAAGGAGAAAAAAATAGAACCTGCTATATTGCCAACATACTGCATAATGATCAATTTTAGAACAAAGAACAGATTGAAAGATCGTTACTTGAACTGTCACCTCATAGGATTTTAGACCTACCCAACTAAGTGTTTCATTAAACGTGTTCCCTGTGGTGGCTCCATTTTGAGTCTTGGCCCTTCTTCCAGTATCCATTCACTTAGGGAAACCTGCAGGTCTCACAGGTACTGGGAACAGACATCTGGGCAGTCAGAGGCAAGGGAGTATAATCCTACTTCAGAATATAATTAAGTAGGAGTTAACTGAGGAGGTTTCAAAGTTTTAGATATAGATCAATATGAAAGTGAACCAGGTTTATTTATAGTCATATTTTCTCTTAATTCATAATATGCATGATACTTTCTAAAGGTTAGATTCTCCTTATACTGGTAAAATGTTGAACTATGGGTTAATAAGTATGAACAAAGATCTTGAGGGAATAATATCATTACTAACATAAGTAAAAAAAACAACAGGAAAATGAAATCTAAACATTGCACATACTTAACAGGCAATATTTCAATTCACCTTCAGTTCAGTTTAAAGCATCTGCCTTAGAATTCTTTTCATCCCAAACACCTGGGTTTTCTTTTTCTTTTTTATATTTAATGGCATCTGTCTGCTATTTACACTGTAAATTTAGTAGCTACATTAGACAAATGTTGTGGTTCCAATGAATGTATCCTTCGAAGTTCGCATGTTGAAATTGAAACCCATTGGTAATAGGACTAAGATGGGATCCTTTCTGGAGGTGGCAGAGCAGGAGTGCTTTTTGCCCACAAGACTGGCTTGCTGTTCTCACTAAGTGACTTAAATGGAGGAGGTTCTCTCTGTTGTCCTTCTGAAAAATAGGGTGCCCATTCTATCTTCCATATGAAGATAACTCAAAAGTTTCTATAGAAGAAAAACAAAAAACGAAACAAAACAACAAACAAACAAAAAACAAAAAAAGAGTGGCCTTCACCTGCAGGCACCTTGATATTTGACTTTACAGCTTTGCAAATTTTAAGAAGTAAATATCTGGGTTTTCAAAATTTTTGCATTATCCTTCTTGTCTAAGATATTTTGTTTAGCATCTGACTAAGGCAATACCTTCCTTCCTTTTGAGGCTCACATTCAAGCCACCAGATCCTGTATAGTTATAGTCATAGTTCTCTTTCTCATCATTTCCAGTTGTGCAGCTTGAGGAGGCATTATTTATCTACCCATCTATCTATCTATCTATCTATCTATCTATCTATCTATCTATCTATCTATCATCTATCTATCTATCATCTATTTATTTACTGGTTCAAAGCAATAGCTCCATATAACACACATGCTTTTCTCTTTATTTTATTTTTAATCTTTTTTTGAAGATTCAAACATTATATATTAAAAATCAATTCATTGATATATTCTGTGCCCCCGCCCTATTTATTTCCGAGTCAGGGTCTATCTGTGTAGCTAAAGATGACCTTGAACTTATCATCTTCATGAGTTCACCTCCCAAGTTCTAGGATTAGAGATGGGCATCACCACACTCAATTTTATATGGTGCTAGGGATTGAACCCAGAACCTTATGCATGCTAGTAACACCTATGTAACAGTGCGACATCCACAGCCCAGGACTGTGCTATGTGAAGAACCACAGCAAAACCAAGCCACATAACATGTTTGTTTATTTTGCTTAGCTATTTCTGAGATTTATCCTGTTGCTACTAATACCAGTAAATTCTCGGTTTATTCACTAGCAACCTGTCACTCATCCATGTATTTGTTGGTGTTTTGGTACTTTCAGGCTTTGAGTTTGTATTACTTTTATATTAATGTGTGTCAGATTGTTCCAAATTTAGCCAAAAACAATACACATTTGCTGTCTCAGTGGGCACAGTTTAGTTGTAATATTGCTCCCAAGGTGTCATCCAAGACTGGGTTCTCTTCTGGAGGAAAGATCTTCTTCTAGACTTACTCAGCTTGTTGCCAGAATTCCATTCCTGGAGGCTATAGGGAGGAGTACTGGCTGGCTGCTTAGATGCTAGAAACAGAGAGCAACACTTTCGGCAGAGAGCCTGCTGACAACATGGATTCATACAACATAGTATAATCACAGGAGGGGATATAGCCATTGCTTAGAAACAACTTCTGATCCATTCACACCCCAAGGGAGAGAATTATATTGGGGCTTAGCTTAAAAATTAGAGGACTGTGACAGTGGGAGCTACCTTACAGTCTATCACCATGGGGCTATTGCATGTAAATGTACTATGAATGCTTGTGTACAAGATTTTGTGGACATGTGTTTCTGTTTCTCCAAAATAAACATTCAAGAAGAGAAATGTTGGAAAATGTGGTTGAAAATAACTTTTTAATAGACTGCCAAGCTATTTTTGAGAAGTTTACCATTTGAAATTCCTGCCCAAATCTATAAGATTGCCATTTGTTCCACATTATCACCAGCATTCACTTAGCAATAGTCCCTTTCAGATTAGCCATTCAAGTGGATGGATATGTAGCCACATCTCATTATGGATATACTTCGAATTTTCCTCATGTGTTTATTGGCTACTCATATATTTCCCTTTCTGGGTATTTACTCAAATCTTTGGACCTTCTCTTTTATTTGGTTGTTTGGTTTTACATATTCCTTATACAAGCCATATTTTAGCTAGATGTACTTTAAATATTTCAATTCATTGCTTTATTTTATCATTTTCCTTTTATTGTCTCTCTTTTATTATTTTTCCAGCTTGATCACAGTTCCCCTCCCCGCTCCTCACACCACCCCATCCCCCAACAATCCATTCCTCCTCTCTTCAGAAAAGTGCAGACCTTGATGTATCACAGCTAGCCGTGGCGTATCTAGTGGCAGTGAGACTAGGCACCTCCTCTGCTATTAGGACTGGATGAGGCAACCCACTGAGAGGAAAGGGTCCCAAAAGCCAACAACACAGTCAAGACAGCCCTTGACCCCACAGTTAGGAGTCCCACAAGAAGACCAAGCTACACAACTGCGCCATATATACAGAGGGCCTAGGTCAACCCAATGCAAGCTCTCTGGTTGGTGGTTCAGTCTCTGTGAGTCCAGCATAGTTGCTTCTGTGTGTCCTTGACCCATCTGACTTTTATAATCCTTCTTCCTCCCTCTTCCATAGGATTCCCTGAGCTCCAGGGAATGTTTGGCTCTGGGTGTCTGTACCTGTTTCCATCAGAGCTGAATGAAGCCTCTCTGGTGACAGTTGGGCTAGCCACCAATCTATGAGTATATGAGAATATCATCAGGAATCATTTCATTGTGCTGTCCAGCCTCTGAATCCTGGCACTATAGGCAGTCCCAGGGGATGGCTCATTCTCACAGTATGGCTCTCAAGCTGGACCAGTCATTGGTTGACTACTCCCATAATTTCTGCACCAACTTTACCCTAGCACATTTTGTAGGCAGAGCAATTGTAGGTCAAAGGTTATGTGCCTTGGTTGGTGTCCCAATCTCTCCACTGGAAGTCTTTCCTGGTCACCAGACATGGCCAGTTCAGGCTTTATATCCTCCATTGCTAGGAGTCTTAGCTAGCGTCACCCTCATACATCCCTGGGAATTTCCATTGCTCTAGGTTTCTAGCTGTTTCTGGAGATGCCCCCTGATTCCAGTTGTCTCTCCAAGTACTCTCTCCCTCTATTCTTCCCCCACCTGTTCCCTCCTGTTCCCATTCATACAGACCCCTCCCCCCACCATCCCCAGTGAGATTCATGTGTTCCCTTCTTGGGCCCTACTTGTTACCTTGCTTCTCTGGGCCTATGGATTGTAGCAAGTTTATCCTTTACTTTACATCTAATGTCTACTTAAGTGAGTATATACCATGCTTGCCTTTTGGGGTCTGGGTTACCTCACTTGGGATTTTTTTCTAGTTCCACCTATTTGCCAGCAAATTTCATGATGTCATTATTTTTAACAGCTGAGTAACATTTCACTGTGTACATTTGCCACATTTTCTTTATCCATTCTTCTGCTGAGGGACATCTAGGTTGTTTCCAGTTTCTGGCTATTATAAATAAAGTTGCCATGAACACAGTTGAGCAAGTGTCTTTGTGATATGCTAGAGCCTCCTTTGGGTATATGCCCAGCAATGATGTAGGTGGGTCCTGAGGTAGGTTGACTCCTAATTTTCTGAGTTTTTACTTCCACCAGCAATGGAGGGGTGTTGTCCTTGTTCTGCATCCTCTCCAGCATAGCTATCATTTGTGATTTCATCATGGTGGATAATCTTTTTGATGTGTTCTTGGATTCCTTTGGAGAGTGTTTGATTAAGCATTTTTTTGCATCAGTGTTCATGAGGAAAATTGGGTTGTAATTCTCTTTTTTTCATTGAGTCTTTGTGTGGTTTCGATATCAGTTTGACTGTGGCTGCCTAAAATGAATTTGGTAATGTTCCTTTTTTTTTTTTTAAACCTAATCAGTATTTCCTTATCCTAAGCTCACAAAATGTTATTTGGAATTTTCCTTTACAGGATAGATAGTTTCATCTTTTATATTTGGTTATATAACTTTGGGTTAATCTAAATGTAAGGTATAAAATAAGACTTTTCCCATATGAATATCTTATTGTTGAAATACATTTAAAAATAATTATTTTCTTTGCTACCTAAGCATGAATCAATGAAGCATATATCCACAGATCTTTTTATTCTGCTCCCTTGATCATGATGACAATATGACATAGTTCTGGCTACTGTAATGAAATAGTGTGGTGGGTTGAATAAAATTGACCCCACAGGCTCATATGTTTAAATGCTTGCAAATTAGAGAGTTGAACTATTTGAAAGGATCACAAAGAGTAAGAGGTATGCCTTTGTTAGAGAAAAATGTGTCATTGGGAGTGGGCTTTAAGTTTCCAAAAATCCTTGCCATGTCCATCATCTATTAATGAGTCGGGATGTAGTTCTTAGCTACTGCTCCAGGACCTGCCTGCATGCTGCCATGGTCCCCACCATAATGATAACAGACCAAACCTCTGAAGCTGTAAGCAAGTCCCAGGTTAAATGCTTGTGTCAAGATGACAAAAAACTAACCAGGACAATGACTCATAGTTTTATCCAGAATCTTAATTAGAAATTAAGAGAATGATTAATATGGCACCTTTAGTTATGCTAATAATTTTCATAACCCTTACTTTAAAGAATACTCTTTTGTCTTTAGAATTTTCTTTTAGTTTCATTTATTTCATTTTATGTGTTTAGGCTGCATGTGCAAGTGTGCCATGTACATGCTTGGTGCCCATGGAGGTCAAAAAGGGTTGCCACACCCACTGAACGGGAGTTATGCATGGTTGTGAGCTGCCGTGTGGGAGCTGGAAACTGAAGGAGTTCCCCTGAAGAGCAACAGTGCTCTTAACTACGGAGACATCACTCTGTCTGTTTTGTCATTGAATGCTGTCTGCTCACTATTAATTTATTTCTGCTCATCACTATTCCACTTAACTTTCTACGTTCCTGAAGCTGAAGCATAATAGGACGAGCTGCTGACTGGTCCAAGGGACTCTGCTTGTGGTCCATGTTCAGTCACAGAGAACTCTCTGTATGGATCCTGATACCATGGCTGTGAGTCTAGACTTGAGTGACTGAGATGTCTCTCCAGGCCTCTGTATCAATTCTGGGTCATCTTTTAGATAGAATGTTATATTAACTGCTGTTTGGATGGGGTTGGTGAGCTTCCTGGAGGCACACTGATTATCTGCGTGCAACTGTATTTGTGCCAGCCTGTCAGCTTTTACTATAAACCCAAAGCTCTGTTATTAGGTGCATAAACATTCTGAATCCTTTTGTTTTCTTTAAAAAAGGTTTTTTGAATTTATGCATCTGTGTATGTCTGCTTGTCTGTACAGAATATGCACAGATGCCTATTTTAGCAGAATGAGTTAGCTGTCTAGCATGGTGCTGGGAGTCTAACCTTAACCTCTGCACCATCTCTCCAGGCCCTGCTTTGTCTCCTTGATGAATTATGAAGTGTCCCTCCTCTTTGCCTTTGCAAAATTTCCTCGTTGTAGAGCTCACTGTGTTACACATCACACCATTCTCCTTGTCACCATAACAATATCCCCGAGATAAACCACTTGAGGAGAGGAAAGGGTCGCCTGGATTACTGTTCAGCAGTTCTAGTTCAAGGTCACCTGGCTTACTGTTCAGCAGTTCTAGTTCATGGTGTGTTCAGGTTGTGGTGACACAGTACATAGTAACAGATCTGATACCCTCATGATGTCAGGAAGTGAAGGACACAGAAAGGGGTAGGACCCCAGTGTCCCCTTCAAGTGCATATCCTTACTGACTTTATTTCCTTCACTATGCCCTATCTCTTAAAGGACCTACTACCTCCAAATAGCACCATTATCTGGTAATCAAGCTTTTAACATATGGGCCCTTGAGGGACACTTACCCAACTAACAGCAGATATTGAAATTGAACTGAAACAGTTGGTATTAGTTTTGCAATATGTGCTTTGCAATTTTCAATTTAGTTGACTCTTGTTTTTGTAGTTCCAATGCTTTTGTTTTGTTCTTCTTTGCTTCCTATTATTTTGACTGAGGATACAGTTCAGTGGTGGAATGTTTGCTGAGCACTGGGTGAGCACGAGGGCTTCTGCTCATTCCCAGCATTGCATATGCGTTCACACACACAAAATGCTTAGATTCTTACAGATTGTACCTTAGTTCATCTTTTATTCCAATAACAGAATAATTGTGTCTGGGTAATCTTGGATGACAAATGGTTTGTTTAGTTGACAGTTTTGGAGGCGAGATGTCCAAGATCAGGTAGCTTTATCTGTCTAGTCTCTGGAATGGGTCAAACAGTGAGTGACGTCATAGCAGGAGTGTGAGAAAGATCCCATGGCAAGACAGAGAGGCAGAAAGTGAGCAGGGGAGCATCTTTTTCTTTTGTAACTTCTCTTTCTCCATAAGCCAGACCACAGCTTCATCCAGGAGCACTGCTTTAAAGGTTCCGTTACCTGACACTAAGTTCTACCTCTTGCAGTGTCCAGCGCTTCCCTTATTGGGCCTCAGTGGTGGACAAGCTTCTGGTGCTTTGGAACCGCGTTCAAGCCACTTCCAGACTAGCACACATAGAACATTCTGGATTTACTCTTCTCCAACTCAAAAGCTCTTTCCGTTGTGGTTAAAGCCATGCAAAGTCACCATTAATGTGATTTGAGCTTTAATAATGTGCTTTCTCTATTTGTTTTTATGCAATGTATTTTTAAAAAATATTAATTCCTGCATTTTATGAGTGGTCTCAAGCAATTTGATCATGATATAGTTTGATATGTTCTTATTTGTTTGTCATTTGGCTTTTGTAACTTGTCAGCATCTTGAGATAATTTAGACCGTGTGTTTAGTAATTTATTCAAATTATAAACATTCAAAAATTCTGTCTTTATTTTTCTTTTCTGATGGAATTTTGATTGCACAAATACGTATACATATATAATATCAAAAGTTATTAACTTTGGATTTGTTTCTTGCTTTTTTCTTTTTCTAAATCAAAGTGCTTATTTATCCACAAATTCAATTTCCTTTTTGTTGTTGTTGTTGTTGTTCATCTTTATCATGAGGACCTATGTGTGTGTGTGTGTGTGTGTGTTCAGGTGCCCACAGAAGTCAGAAGAAGGTGTCCAGTTCCCTGGATGCCTGGAGCTGGAGTTGGAGGTACTTCTGAGCTGCCTCATGGGGACTTCAGTCTGGTCCTCTGCAAGAGCAGGGAGCATCCTTAACTCTGGAGTTGGAGGTGCTTCTGAGCTGCCTCATGGGGACTTCAGTCTGGTCCTCTGCAAGAGCAGGGAGCATCCTTAACTCTGGAGTTGGAGGTGCTTCTGAGCGGCCTCATGGGGACTTCAGTCTGGTCCTCTGCAAGAGCAGGGAGCATCCTGAACTGTGGAGCCATCTCTCCAGCGCCATCATTTTGTTTGAAGTACCTGAATTCCTATTCCTATAAATTCTATTCAGTAACTTTCTTTTTTTTTGTTTTTCAAGAGAGGCATTCTCTATGTAGCCCTGGATGTCCTTGAACTTGCACAATAGACCAGGCTAGCCTTAGATATCCTTCTGCCTCTGCTTTACAATGCAGGAATTAAAGGCGTGTGCTACCACCCCCAGGCCCATTCAATATGCAGTTTCATTGGATTCTGGTGTCATTGGCCTGACCTTCCTTAAATCTTTTGGCATAACTGTGTTATGAATGTTTAGTAATATCTACACAGCATAAATAATATCAGATTAAATGGTAGGAATCCAAATGTAACCATACCAAAAACTGAAAGGTATAATGTTATGTTAAAGTTGGACAAACTGCTTTCAGTCAAAAAGGACAAACTTCACAGGAATTTGATGTTTCTCTTCTGACATCAGGGATTATAATTTTCTTCCCTAGGGTTGGATGTCAAATCCTCATATATGTGAAAGTTAGTTTTTGTTTTGTGCGTGTAGTATGGGAGGTTGAACCCAGGGCTATCATGTTAGTTTTGTTCCTTCTAACACTGAGTCCCCGATCATTTTTATAGACCTCTCCTTAGAGGTCAAAATCAAATGTTCCCATTTGTATTCTTTAATAATAAGGATGGGATGTAGACATGTAAGGTGAAAGTCAGACCTCAGCTCCAGCATTCCCTTATGTAACTGAACCTTCTATTGTTAATTTTCTAAAATGCAGATCGCTGTGACAATAGTCCCTATACCTACAGCAAACTTACTAAGCCTCCAACCAACATTCTAGAAAGCACTGGAGAAAGAATCTTAAAAAGTACTTAAAAAGTACTGTAAATATGTCATCCTGAGGTCTTCACACAGGTAAGCTCTGGTCTAAAGGGCCAGGGAGAGCTTTCAAAGCCGGGTTCACACACTAGAGCTATAAACTGAACTTAAGTGTTTTCACAGCTGGGAACTTTCTACGTACAGCTGCTGTCACTTGGCCCAAATCAAGGTCTAACTAAATGGCTCTGCCACTCTCAAGGCTTATCTGTGGTCACAATATCCCCATAAGTAAAATATAAATGGCATTAAGGTGCTTTGCCATTTACCCCACCTGGGAGGACAAGAAAAACAAACAAACAGAACAACAGCAACAAAAACAAAAGCAAAACAAAACCAAAGCATGAGTAGAAATTGCACATTTTTGTTAAGCTCAATGAATTTCCTCTAATGCACTTGCCTTCATGGTGTGAATGGACTCTAATGTACCCTTATCTTTACAAAGCCTTTTCACTTCTTAAAAAAGGAGAACCATTAAGGAAATCACACAAGAGTAGGGTGAGGTGGGGCTGGCTGAGGACCCGACAGCTTCACATGTCTCATTTTCCAGTGTCTACATAGAGTTTCTTAAATACCGTTTTTGAGAAAATGACTCTGGAGTGAGCATCAAAATCTCCCTCAGTTAGACAGAAACCCTTGACTTCTAATCCCTGCCTGCAATACTTAGGAGAGTGAGTTTGCACATTTAATCCCTGACTTTTGTTTTCTTATAGTTCGTTTGCATTACATGTACTCACTATTCCTATTAGTTAGTTGGAGAACATACTATACTATCCTAAGTCCATGATTAATTTCACATGCTTTATGTATCATTCACACTTTTGGCCGGTTAGGAGACATTGCTTGTCTTTTGCATATTTCTGTAGTCTGAAGATTATATTTATATTTTTATACAAAAACTATAGAAATCTCTCTCTCTGTCTCTCTGTCTCTGTCTCTCTTTCTCTCTGTCTCTGTCTCTGTCTCTCTCTTTCTCTCTCCTTCCCTCCCTCTACCTCTATTTTCCAGAGCTTGCATTCCTCAGCCAGCATGAAGAGCTTGAGGGAAAGGGGCAGTTAATGAGTTAATTGAGTAAACCACAGATGTATTAAATCGCAGCCCACACATATAACACCCTCCTTTAACAGCCCTGCTCTTTAATAATCCACTAACTGTTGGTCCTGTAAAGTGCCTGGAGGAAAGCAGGGAACACCGCTGCATGCTCCCAACTACAGAACACAAGGGATGAAAAGGGTAAAGTGCAAATAAATCCGGATTTTAATGCTCCGTAACTCTTTAGTGCCCTAGGGAGGGTGTACTGAGTTCAACAAAAGGATCCTGTGTGAAGCCCTCCAGCACGGGCCTGTGACAGCTGGCAGGGGGGCAGAGGGCTTATAAAGCCTGGAGAGCTAAGGCTGCAGGCTGCATGGCCATCAGTGGGGAGGGGTTAACCACCATTATCTGATCTTCAGTTATTTTACTGAACAATTAATGACCTGCAGTCTGGGGAAGTTCAAAGCTGAGAGTAAAGTCAGGGCTCCTCAAGACTCCGTCTGGCATTAAATGACAAGGACTGATTGAGAGGCCAGACAAAGCTGTTACTATGAGCCATTGGCAAGGGAGAAAATAAAATTTCTAAAAAGGGAAAAAAACAAAACAAAACAAAAAGACAGAATGGAAACCAGAATTTAGAAAAGTTTTATGCTTGGTTTTCTGATGAATTTGGCATAGCTTTAATTCTGTTAGCTGCTGTCATTCAATTCGTTTGATAAAGTTTCAGTTACAGGTACTTTTAGCTGTTTATGGGAATGCTGATGCGTGACACTACCCACGGAGAGTTTCTTGTCACTGCAAAATAAAAAGGGATAGCAATTATTTTTTTATTAACTTCTCATTTCAACTCTAGGGCATGCAACATTTAGAGATTAAATCCTTTGCAAATTGTATGAGCTGTTATTTCAGCAATAAAAAATGAAATAACAGAACATTGATGTGTTTTGTTGCTATCTTACTAGCAAAAGAATCTAATCACACAGGTTTTGTTAATGTCACTTGAAATGACCAAGATTGCAAAAGATAAAATTGGTGAGTTTGCACATTAGTGTTGGATTGGTTTTATTGAGAGAAATAAAAGGTCTCTAAAAAAACGGAGGGATCATAAAATGCTTACCTTATTTTTATATACCAAGATTATTAAGGGGGAGATATCTGTGAGGTTGAATCCGAAGGTCTAACATAAAAGAGTAGCAACTGTGGCTTGCTGTGCTGGAGCACAGATAAGAAACAAACAAGTTGGTGTAGACAGAGAGCCTGTGCTGGCAGTCTTGGGCAGTGGGGCATGGAGACAGCTCATCTGGTAAACTGTTTACACGTGAGCATGGTGACCTGGCTTTGAATGCTAGAATCCATGTAACAAGCTTCATGTGAAGATGTGCTTTGTAATCTACAGAAGAGGCAGAATTCTTGCCTTCATCAGCCAGCTAGCCTAATCAAATCAGCAAGTCAAAGACTAGCTGAACCAAATCAGGAATTCACAGGCTAGCTAACCAGATCAGCAAGTCATGGGCTAGTAACCAGACCAGTAAGCTACAGGCCCCAGTTAGAGATTCTGTATCCAAAAACAGAGTGTGGATAGAGACTGAAGAATATATCCAAGGTTGACATTTGGCACACATGTGCACACACGCATGAATGTACGCATACCCACAAATATGACTGATAAATACATAGATAAAGTAGTCCTTGGGTATACAGGGATCTCTGCTGTTTACAACTAGATGGTTTGGGACATTGTATCTCAAATGCTGATTATGTCCATGAGATATTATCAACTTAATGGGAGAAAGGATTTCTTTTAGTTCCTAATTTCAGAGGTTTCAATCCATGGTTGGCCTGACTCTATTTCAGGGGTGCTATGATGAGACAGAGTTTATTGGCAGCAGCAACATGAGGTACAGGAGGATGCTGCTTGTCTCATATCAGCCAGGAGGCAGGTTTTGGGGAAACGGGTACTACTTGTCAACACTACAGCTCAGTGGCCTTCCTCTCCTGAGAAGCACTCTCTACCTCTTCATTGCTTTCCAACAATCTGTTCAAAATCCCAACCCTTCGGTTGGTTCATCCATGGATGAAGACGGAGTCCTCAAGATCTAGTCATCTCCCAGAAGTCTCATCCTCATACCTTGCTTGAACTGGGCAGTAAAGGGGTTCATGCTTCATATTCAAACCATAGAGTGTTCCTCTATCACCACAGTTCATTTTCCCTTTTTACTTTAGGTCAATATCCCAGGCCCAGGCGTGATTTTGCATCTATTTAGGGTGGGTCATCCATATTCAATTAATTAAACCTTCCTGGAAACACACTCAATTCTGTACGTTGTAAATTTAGATTAATCATCAGAGTGACTCACACAGGATCACAAGTCCAGTAAACTAGATTTAGGATATAGAGGCGTCTTGGAGGCGAAAATACCTAAGGAGATAGTTAGAATTAAACAATGATAAGCTAAGAGTTGTGTGGATAAGAAAGCCAGAAGATTAGTTAAACAAGAAAACTATGTTCATTTTAAAATGAGGAGAAAATGATATGGTCCCACTTTGAAGGACCTGACATACCGATAACTTCTGGGTTAAAATCAAATGCCTATGCAATGGAATGTAATTAGAGGTTTTGACTTATCTGCTTCTAGAGTGAAGTTTATGTAGTAATCCTTTTGAAAACATAAAAAAGAGCCCAAGCTTACAAGGCATTTTAGCACTTACTAAAAGGGAATCACCAGTTATGGTTTTCCTATAACTTAATCCTCAAGCCCAAGAGTTTCCTGGACAAAATGCCTCCAGTAAATCTGAAGTCCCATAGCCATCGCTAAAATTGATGATTTAATTTTTTTCTTGTGGTGTGGGGATGGCATAAGAAATTTGAGATTGTTGACTATTGATTTCAGGTCATAGTAAGTACAGTGCCAAAAATTGCTTATTACTTACATTGCTAAGTGGTAGAGCATGACTATTTGTAAATCTTCCAGAAGATTTCTGGATGATCTCTCTCTTTCCAACTGCCATTAACAGTTCTTCACTTTCTATAGGTGAAAGTTTAAATGACTGAGTTGGTACATGTCACTTGTAGGCCAGGTAAGCCCACGGCAGACTGGATGGCCATTCCATATCCTTCCTTGATGAACTAGTTGACTCACTCTTCGATGTTCTACAGAGAAAAGAAAAAGGATATTTGAAAACTGGGTGAAAATCTCCC
Source organism: Mesocricetus auratus (assembly GCF_017639785.1). NCBI lineage: Eukaryota > Metazoa > Chordata > Mammalia > Rodentia > Cricetidae > Mesocricetus > Mesocricetus auratus. The sequence continues at coordinate 63,804,220 of NW_024429184.1, forward strand.
TAAGGGAAGAAAGGCTGGCACCAGTATATAGATTAAGTCATGGGATGAGGGATGTGTTTGGGTGGAGGGTTATGGCTATTACTAGATCCTGCATGATGTTGTTGACCCACTGAAAAGATGTTAGTTATTCTTGTTGCCGTGACAAGATATAAGACAAAGACCACTTGAAGAAACAATGTCTTTATTTTGTGCCATAGTTTGACACTCCAGTCTATCAAGGTGGGAAAAGTGTGGAAGCAAGAGGGCTCTAGTTTTGGCAACAGCAATGTGAGGGAACTGGCCATACTGTGTCCGCATTTAGGGCGGAGAATGGAGAGGGGGAGAGGGACAGAAGGGTTGGAGGGAGGGAGGTATGGCGAGAGGGAGACTGGTTATGGTAGCTTGAATGTAATTGGTCCCTATAAACTCATAGGGAGTGGTGTTATTAGGTGTGGCTTTGTTGGAGTAGGTGAGTTTTTGTTGGAGGAAGTGTGTCATTGTGTAGCCAGGCTTTGAGGTCTCATAGGTGATAAAGCCACACCCAGTATTTCAGATTGCTTCCTGTTACCTGCACAATATGTAGCAGTCTTAATTACCTCTCCAGCATCATGTCCCACCATGATAATAATAGATTGAACCTCTGAACTGTGAGCCACAACAATTAAATGCTTTTTCTTTATAACAGTTGCTTTGGTCACAGTGTCTCTCCATAATAGAAACCCTAATTAATACACTAGTGCTCTGGTTGTTCAGTCTATGGTGGGTCTTGCCTCCTTGGTTAAATCTGTGTAGATATGTCCTTAAAGATGTGTCTCACAAGTGTCTATTAGGTGATACCAAATGCAGTCACATTTACCATGAAAATCAAACATCACGCACACGTTCTTTAAAATATTAAAGAAGTTTCACAAACTTAGTTTTTAAGGGGTTGTTATGAGAGACTTCTAGAAAAGAGACAAGAAAGATGATTTTTGTATTTGTCTTAATCTTGAATTGAAGTTTACCTGAGCATGGTGATAGCGTGACAATCATAGAGTAACTGATTACAGTAACCTATAGAGAATAATGATGGCAGCCATGGGTGGTGGCATCCTGGAAGCCAATATTGTCAATGTTGGTGGAATGGAAGTAACATATATGCCTGATATTCATGATGATTCCCAGAAATCTTTGAGATGGGTGAAAGAAGACATTTATCTATTCTATTCAATCCTGTTTTACCAATAGCCAGAATTGGGTCATGCAAATGGTAGACACCAAAAATAATATTTTTTGAATGAATAAAGTGATAACACAAAATCAGCTGGTTATGTAGCCAGCAAAGGTGATAATGGCATGAAAACTACTTCAAAATATGAGAGTTCAGACTTCTTTCAACACATGTGTTGGTGATCTTTATTTTGTTCACCCAGTTCCATCTACCTTTCTCCATCCTGTTCCATGTTCACCAAAGGTCATGTCTATAGACCGGGAAGACAGGCGTTCTGGCCCTTAGCTTTTCACTGTTTTTTTCCCTATGGATGCATAGCAAAAGATCAGCAAGAAGTGTAACAAAGTCATTGTTTCTTACCCACTTTCCCTGAGATCTTGTTCTGCACTGATCAAAAATTTTCACTGAAGTGTATGCATAAAGGATCCAGTCTAGATTCTTCTGACACCTCTCCCTTCTTCTTTGATGTCATCTTTTTTGGACTGAGCAGAGATATTGGGAACCTGTCTTATCCCTCTGTGTTGTTTAAACTTATCTATACCTTGGGAAATGATATCAATATCAATTTATCAATTTCTTTTAAATTACCCAATTTCTTTAGCCTACTTTTGGGTGAGGGGCAATTAAATTAGGTTTTCTGATATTCTCTTTCTCTCTCTCTCTCTCTCTCTCTCTCTCAATATATATATACATATATATGTGTGTATATATACATATATATATGTGTGTGTGTACTTTAAAAGGAAAATTTAATTAAAATAATGAATATTTCAGATTATGAACTACAGGTCTAATCATTCCAGGAGGACTCAAGTCTCTAGATTTTCTCATGGATACCATGCTTATGGATGTTTCCCATGCTCATTGCATAACTTCATAGTCTCTCTGTCTGTCTGTCTCTGTATCTCTCTGTCTTTGTCTCTCTTTGTCTCTGTCTCTCTCTGTGCCTCTGTCTCTCTCCCTCTCTCTGTCTCTGTCTCTCTCTCTCTCCCTCTCTCTCTCTCATCCATCCATCCAGAAGGGATATTTCCTTCTGCAGAGATGTCTTAGTACATTTGGACTGCTGTGACAAAATTGCTTTAAATGAGTGATTTGTAAACCATAGTCATTTAGTTCTGTCAGTCATGAAATCTGAGAATTCTATGGTCAAGACACCAGCAGGTTTGTTTTTGGGACAGGCTGCTCCTGGTTCACAGATGCCCATCTTTTTACTTTGACCTTGCATGCTGAGAGGGGAAAGGCACAAAAGAGATTGGTTAGGCCTTTTGGTTTCTCAATGAGGACTAGAATCCTATGCCTTAGCACAGAGCCCTCCAGAGGCTCCAACCTACAGGGGGACTGGGTTTCAGTATAGGATTTGAAAGAAGGTGCAAATACCCAGAACACAACAGTAGCTTAGGAAATGCAGGCTTGACAGATTGTTTGCTTTGGCTGATCCACATGTTAGGATGGAAATAATTATAACATGTATCTTAGAGGATGATATGTATTCAACGCTATAATGCAAAGAAAACACTCTTCAAGTCCTCAGTAAACACTAAGCATGTGGTAATAGTCAATTGTTGTTATTTGTCTGTGTATTACTCCTGAAATGCATTACTTTGTGTTTATCTATACAGGCTCTTTGGTTTCCTCCACAGTAGATTTTTAGCTGGTATTTAGTTTTGGCAGTAAATCACATGTATAACTTTCAATACCCCACCTTTCCCCAGGTATTCATCCCTTCATGTTATCCATGCTCTTTTTCAGAGCTGAGGCACGATCCTCAACTGGGATTCAATAAAGAAAGCAGTTCCTGACTCCCATCTTTCTGTTGTTTTTCAACAATTAGTTTCTGTTTAGCTGTTCTGTGTGAACCTGTGTATGAACATTTTTCAGTAGACTCTGGAGGTCATATAACAGCTTACAGTCATCTCCTCCTCCCCGTGGATTCTGGAGATGGCAGGCAGCTTGTTGGGCTTGGTGGCAGGTGCCTTTCCCCACGGAATCACCTTGCATGAACATCCTTCTCGTTGTTCTGAGGCAAACAAATTCTAGTGAAGATCTATGAGAGCAGGCAAAGGACTGGCATGTCTCCATTTTGTGTTTCAGACACACCAAAAAGGCAGTCACAGAAGAAAGTCAAAGTTACGAAGACCTACACTTACCACTGACCCCGATGTGATACTTGAAAATTAAGACCTGAGCTCCCAGTGTTATATTAGAAGTTAGAAAAATCCATTATTTTCAGAGAGCTTTGGACAGCAATCCAAGTCAAGATATAGTATAATGTTGAGATATTTCCTACGAGATCATCAGAATAATCCTGTCTGGAAAATTAAAAAAAAGTTAATTAGAAATGCAACTAAAGATGAACTATTGTGGTCTTGGGTAACGGATGAAAAGAGCTTCTGATTAGTAAACAGTTGTCAGGATTGGTTGAAGTCTGCCACTAAAGCATTTAGTGGATGGAGTAAGGATATAAGAAATCTAGATTCTAAACGTACATACTCCATAACAGAGGTAGACAATTCTTTTAGCTTTGCTATAGCGTAGATACACAGTTTCCTAAGACAGGATCCAGTCTTTCTTTCTTGCTTTTTCCATGTTACCAAGCACATCTATTATTTGCAATTGTCTTAGAGTTACAACTGCTGTGTTGGATCTCATGGAAACAATCATGGAGACAGTGCTTTATAGGACCTTTCCAGTTCTGCAAGCAATGCATCTAACATCGACAAAAGAGCAGCAATTCTTTCTTTTCTCTAATCTTTCTGTAGTTTCAGTAGCCCTTGGTCAGTTATCATCTGAAAAGAGCACAAAAAACCCAACCGAGAAGCGAACGACTCTTAAGTTGTTGTTGTGACTGTTGTGAGACTCCCTGCTCCGTCCCTGTCAGCCTAGAATCATTTCTCCATGAGTGTATACCCACACTGCATATGCTATCCACACATTGTCTGCTCACTGAATACATGTGGGTTATTGGATTAGTCCTCCTCACCATCTAGTGCCGAAGTTCTTGTGTTCAAGTTGCCCTTATTTTAATTAGTAATGGCCACAAATCCTTAGAGTGTAAGTACTGACAGCTTGGGTATGCAGAAGGAATACAGTAAGTGGACCCTTTAAGGGAAAAGATAGAAATTCTCAATTTAATAAGAAAACAAAAGGGCCTGTGGTCAGAATGGATTGTTTCTCATGAAACTGTAAAGAGGTCTGGCAACGCTGAAACACAGTTGCTGCCAGGCTTGCACCTCTTTCTGGAGGCTCTAGGGGTGAATCCACATCCAAGCCTACATGGACTGGGGCCTGAATTTAGTACTTTGCACATTGAACTGCTCAGTTTTAGAAAGGCATCTCTGCTTTATTGCTGCCCATTCACTGGGCTGGATCTTTTCTCCTAGAGGTATTCTGCAGTCTTCCTTCCTTCCTTCCTTCCTTCCTTCCTTCCTTCCTTCCTTCCTTCCTTCCTTCCTTCCTTTCTTTTTTTTCTTCCCTTTTTTATTTAAGTTAGAAACAAGCTTGTTTCACATGTAAATCCCAGCTCCTTCCCCTCCTTCCCCGCTCCCCCACCAGGCCCCCCCAGTCCCCTACCCAATCTCCACTCCAATCCCCAGGGAGGGTGAGGCCCTCCATGGAGGATCTCCAGAGTCTGTCATTTCATCCAGGGCAGGGCCTAGGCCCTCCCCCAAGAGTTCAGCCTGAGAGAGCATCCCCCATTGTGGGATGGGCAGCCAAAGTCCATTTGTACCCAAGGGATAAATAGTACCCAAGGCCCTATAGATTACCTAGGCCTCCTCACTGACACCCACATTCAGGGGGTCTGGATCAGCCCCATGCTGTCCACCCAGCCATCAGTCTGGGGTCCAAGCGCTTCCCTACTCCAGAAGCAGAGGGACAAACCCTATTCAAATTAGAAAAATAGATTCTGTTTTTAAGGGTTTATGTGATTAAATTGGCTCCCTCCCAATTAATCCAGAGAAATCTATCTTCAGACCTATAATAGTTGTCTTTGAAGTCTCTTTAATTCACCTTATCAAGTCTCTTTTGTATGTCACATCATATTTACAGGTTTGGGGATGTGAACAGAGACCACTCTGATTTGAACTCATTGACTACTGCCTCTCACAGTGAGATTCTGGGAGAATGAATACCTCCTGCCCTAGAAACTGTGAGTTTTGGGGTCCCAGGTTCAAGAGATCAAACACTTCTACCAGGGAACATAGCCAAAGTCCCAACTCTATCACCCTGGAATTAGCAATTAATTATAGAAAGCTCTGCTGAGTAAATGACCTTGATCTAATGGGCTACAAGGCTCAGAGAATTGCAACAACACAATCTTGTAAAGTGTTGACCCTGTGACCACTGTCGGTATGGTGGGAAAACTTTTCTAACTTCTAAAAACAGGGGCTGGGGCAGGAACTCCTGCATTTTCAGTTATTTGGAGGGAGGCTGAGGAGAAGGTGTGATCTGATAAGCTCCATAGATGATGCAGGGAGGGACTCCATCAAGAAGATGGGGGAAGGCATTCCAGGCATAGTTTCTGTCCTGGGAATGTGCTGATGAAAGGGCTGACCTGCTTTCCTATCTAGGTGAAGAGCTTTTGCAGGGTGAGAGGCAGGAAGAGATAGGAAGGGAGTATCCTGAGAACTGAACCCAACTGTGAACTCCAAGTGAAGCACTTGACATGATGTAGTAGGAGAATTAACAGATACTTCAGGAGTCCTATCATTAGTGGAAAATGATCAAGTGGTGGGAAGTGAAGATAATTTGGATCCAATACTTAATTACTGTTCTCACAAGAAATATATAGCTATGTTTTACTGGGATTTTTTCCCATCTGGTCAAACAACTAAGAAATGGGTCTGGGAGCATGAATTAGGTAGGAAAAAAACTAAGGTAACTGAGGAAAATTGTGTCAAACTTTGAATTAACTACATATCAGAACCTGAGTGTTGAGGAAGTTAAAATTTTCTTTGTCCCAAAGTCCTAACTAAAAAGTCCTATTTTATTTGCCTGGAGATGATTTCTCTGCCTCTGCTGCAATAAAATTTTCTTTATTGTTCAGAGGAGCACATTAATAAAGTAAAATTATTTAGTAGCATTTGCAATAACTTTGCCTAGCATTTCAGAAAGTATCAACGACAGTACTAAGGACTTCAATTGCAAAGAAAATTAAAAACGTATTTAAATATCATATGCATAACACATAACCATAGGGGCATTTTATGACATATAGCATCACCTCAGTACATGTCAAACAAATCATGCATTTTTTGGATTTATTATTTTGTGCGTATGATGTTTTCTGTTCATGTATGTATGTATGTATGTATGTATGCATGTATGTATGTATGTATGTGCACATCTGCCCATTGACGTCAGAAGAAGCCATCTGAGACCTCAGATCTGGAGTTACTTATGGTCATGAGCTGTCATGTGGGTGCTGGGAAAACAATCCAGGTTTTTAGCAGGAGTACCTGGTGCTCTTATGCAGTGAGCTATTTCTCGAGCCTCCAGTTTTAGATTCTGCATTTGCCAAATTAAAAAACAAAACAAAACATATTGGTCTTTGGTAGTGGAATACTCCCTTTTTCAAGTCCTTAGAAGCTCACAAGTATGTGACTATTTCTTCAAAATCCAGCTCTCTGTGCCTGTGTACATAACTGCTTATTCTTTCTGATACGAAAAATAAGGAAAATGTCTCTCAAAGTAATCATAAAATATTCATCCTGTTTTCAAAAATGAAACTAATTTTTGAAAATGCATTTCATTCCCTGGAAACAGCCTACTGAGAGGAGGTTAATCACCTAATTAGCTCTAAGTCTAGTGATTCTAAAATCAGATGTAGGAGGCACACTACAATCTACTTGGAGAATTCTGAACTGATCTCTGAATGTTTAAGAACAACTACTGTGTGATAAAAATGAGACAGCTATTCATTTCTGGTTTCTCGTTCATGGAGCCAACAACCAATATGCTACAAACACAATAAATCAGGAGAAATATGTTTAGCTGAAAAGAAAAAAAAAGACAACAAAGGCTTATGGAAGGGACGAAACATCTTTTAAAAGACAGCGATTTTAAACCCAAGGATGTCATTTATGATAGTGGATGATTCTCCCCAAACCTCGGATAAGCAGCTTCATGTTTGATGTGTCTTCTTTCTGAGTGGCTGTCCCATCCCTTTCAATTCTGAGTAGAGGGTAAGAGCTTCTTAAAAATGGTAGCTTTCAAAGATGGGGATATTTTGTAGGAAATGATTTATGGTTTCAGAAGGTAACTGGGAGAATGAAGAGCTTGCCCTCCTATCCATTGTGCTATATTGACACCCACAAACAAGCAGTAAGTGCAGCAACAGTGATAGTGCTCACTGTCATATTCAAAATTAATCTCATTATCAGTAGGGGTTATAACTTTCATTTCACTTTGTAAGGGGTGGCTTTTCTTTGTTTTTTCAGTTTAAGGCCTTCATATAAAGTTGAGCATTTTCAGTCATCATTGACTAAAACTCATTGAACACAACTAGGTGTATGAAGCTTTGTCTTGAACCACACAGCATCATAGGACAGCCAGCAGGTAGCAGCCCTCGTGCACACTTTCTGACTTCAATGCATGAACTACGCTGGTCCTGCTTCCTAAGAGTTCATGCAATTCCTCAGGATTTGGTCTCACTAGAATGATATTGAATAGTCTCAGAAGGACTGTTAAGATGATGATTAATGTTTTGATATTATTGTGAGTGACTTTTCAAAGGGCAATCAAAAGACAATGCTTCTTCCTCCATTCATTGAGCAACTCCATATGAACCAAGAGGCAAATGTGTTCGGTAAGGACGTTTCTTCACTTCTGATTCATATGTGAATAAGTGCTTGTACCGATGGCCTCTCTCAATTTTAAATTTCAACAGTTCATCAAACAGATTGCACTTTCAAAATGTCTCACAAATCAAAATTTGTGTTCAGCCAAAAACACAGAGTACTCCTGAGGTTTGTAAAACAGCTCCAGTTCCAAGCATTCTAAGCAAATTCATTCATCTTTGTGGTAGATGTGACCCATATTTGTCCTATTGCTCTGGCTGGGGGAGGTGAATCCTCATCCCAGGCTTCTCAGCATGTCTGTGGAATGCCACACCTTTGGAAGATGATCCTGATGGTTTTCATTGAAGTGGAACAGACCAGAACTGGTTTGTCTGATATCCCAAATGAAGAACTTGGCACCCGACCAAGACCCACACAACAGATTCACTTTCCTTGATATTGGATTGGAAGCTGCTGACAGGTTGGCATGAAGAGGTGGAGACTGAAGAATCATATCAGGAAAATATGGCCAGGGCCATGTCTGGTTTTCAAAGACCCAGTGACTGCTGCTTCATAGTGATGAGGAAAACAAGCCTCTCTGCTCTTGTTGTTAGTAGATTTGGAACAAGAAGAGGAAAACCAGAGGAGGTTTCAAAAAACAAAAGTCCTTCATGTCCAGGACAGTGAACAAAGATCCCTTTACTGGTGTAGCATTCCAACCCATGTTTAGAAGGTGTTAGTCTGATTCACAGGTTGCTTTAAATATCTGCCTATCTCATCTCTACATTTAACTTCTATTCTTTGTGCACACAAGGCTACAGTCCTTTTTCAAGTCTCCACCAAGGTGAACGAACCTACATGACTTGATCTTAGCTGGGTCATTGGTGGGAATGACATCATTTGTAGCATTATAAGCCCTAGCAGATTGACCATTCCATACATACTCTTTCTTTTTGCCTATTTAACCAATGAAATGCAGGGAACACAAGTTCCTTGAAAAGGGGAGGGACACAAGATCCAAGCTCCAGTTGAGCCTCATAAGAACAGAATCTAATCTTGCATTGTGTGAATCCATATAGGCACTGGGATTTTTCTGTTAATGTGAATAGGATTACTTTAAACAACATCAAAACTGATAGCATGAGTGGTATGCTGTCACATGAAATAACAACATGTCTTGGGCTTAGCTCTAAGGGGCGAGTACAGGAGAGATGGAAAGTTGGAGATGTCTTATCCAGTGGCAGAACATTGACAAAGATCTCATGGAAAATCTTGGAGGACCTTATGAGTGTCTATTCATGTGGTGATTCAAGAAATGCTTCTAACATTTCTGAACCAAAGTACATGTTGTGTAATTTTATTATTATTACTATTATTGTGTGTGCCTCCATGCATGCGTGCATTATGGTATATGTGTAAGTTCAGAGGACAACTCTTGGGAGTTGACTCCCTCCTTCCACCATGTTCGTCCCAGAGAGAACTTAGGTCATCAGGTCTCATGGCCAGCACCTTCAACCTCTAAGCTATCTTACTGGTCCAAACATTGGTTTTTACTCTGTGTTTTGAAGGTGTCCTAACAAGACCAGATATTCAGATCATGAAAATTTTCTCCAGTTTGCATGGAAAAATAATAGTAACTAGAAAGTGCATAAAAGGGTTGGAGAGATGACTCAGCCATTAAAGGCTAGGCTCATGATCAAAAATATAAAAAAGTACATAGAATTTGGAACTTGAAAGCTTAAAGAATCTCTGTTGTTGATGGATCTACACAAGAAAGGAAAATCCAGGAAATCAAAAACAAAAAGAAGAGTGACAATGCCCAGGAGTGTAGCATAGGTCATTTTATTGGTGCGACCTTACCCTTGTCTAGAAACTGGGAAATTTCACAGAGTGAGGCTTTAAGGTAAAATGTGAAAGGGGAAAGCTGAGGCACACAGAAGCAAAAACATGAAACGTTCAGCAAAGGTGTTATCTGTTTTTATTAGTACATAGACCTGACAAAGAACAAAAAGGTCAGAAGTGTTTAAAACAATGCTTTTGTCAGACTCCAGCAGCCAAAACAAATATATGACACTCAAATACATTTGCTGATGTCTTTACCTTTATCTTCATTATTTCATGTGATTGAAGGAACTTTTTTCTTTTTTTATTATTTATTTTTAAATTTAAATTTAAATTAGAAACAAGGTTGTTTCACAAGTCAGTTCCAGGTCCCTCTCCGTTTCCCTCCCCTCCTCCCGTGCCCTCCTCCCAACCCCCCCAGTATCCCCTCATTTCCCCAGGGAGGGTGAGGCCCTCAATGTGGGTGTCCATAGTCTGTCATCTCATCCAGGGCAGGCCTAGACCCTCCCCCAAGAGTCCAGGGTGAGAGTGCATCTCACATTGTTGGATGGGAGTCCAAAGTCCATTTGTATACCCGGGTTAAATACTGATCTACTGCCCAAGGCTCAATAGATTACCTAGGCCTCCTCTCTGATACCCACATTCAGGAGGTCTTGATCATTTCCATGCTGGATTCCCAGGCATCAGTCTGGGATGATTGAAGGAACTTTTAAAATTGTTAGAACAAAACTATTAAGGATGAAAAATAAAATGAATAAATGAATGACCACACTGGCCTATAGAAAATCCCCACTGGAATGCTTTCTATTATGTTTCAAAATTGCTGGGCTTTTTTTTTCTCTTCCTTCCTTCCTTCCTTCCTTCCTTCCTTCCTTCCTTCCTTCCTTCCTTCCTCCTTCCTTCCTTCCTTCCTTCCTTCCTTTTTCTTTTTTTCTTTTATTTATTTATTTAGAAACAATCATTTTACATATCAATTGCCCCATTCCCTCTCCCTCCCATCCTCCCATGCCCCATACCAACCCCAGCCAACCCACCATCCACCTGCTCCCCAAGGATAGTAAAGCCTTCCATGGGGATCATTAAAGTCTGTCACATCATTTGGGGGAGGACCTAGGTCCTCTTCCATGTATATGGGCTGAAATAGTATCCCTCCATAGGGAAGGGGCTCCCAAAGTCCATTTGTGCACTAGGGATAAAATACTGGTTCCACTGTTAGAGGTCCCATAGACTGCCCAGGCCTCCTAATTGGCTGCCACATTCAGAGGGCTTGGTTCAATCTAATGCTGGTTCCCCAGCTTTACTAATGGGGTCCCTGTGCTCTCACTAGGTCAGGTCATTTGTTTCTGTAGGTTTCTCCAGCATGGTCTTAACTCCTTTCCTAATCCCTTCTCCCTCTCTACAACTGGATTCTAGGAGTATGACTCAGTGCTTATCTGTGGGTGCCTGCTTCTGCTTCCATCAGCTACTGGATGAAGGCTCTAGGATGGCAATTAAGGTAGTCATCAATCTCATTATAGGGAAAGGGCATCAAAGGCAGCCTCTCCACTACTACCTAGGATCTTAGTTGGGATCATCTTTGTGGATCTCTGAGCATGTAGCCTAGAGCCAGATTTTTCTTTAAACCTATACTGGCTCCCTCTACTAAGGTATCTCTTTTATTTTCTTTTATACTCCTCCCCAACTCAGTCTTCTTGATCACTCATGTCTTTCTCTCCCCTCCTCTTCTCCCCTTCTCTTTTTCCTACCTCCCTCCATCCCTTTCCCTTTCCCTCCCTGTGCTGCCAATTTGCTTAGGAGATCTTGTCCCTTTCCCCTTCTCCGTGTGACAATGTATGTCTCTTTTAGGGTCCTGCTTATTTTCTAGTTTCTCTGGTGGTGTGGATTGTAGGCTGGCAGTCTTTTGCTGTATGTCTAAAATCCATATATGAGTGAGTACATACCATGTTTGTCTTTCTGTGATTGGATTACCTCACTCAGAATGGTTTCTTCCAGTTTCATTTCATTGTTTCTTTTTTTTCTGCTGAGTTGTACTCCATTGTGTAAATGTACCACATTTTCTCCATCCATTCTTTGGTTGAGGGGCATCTAGGTTGCTTTCAGGTTCTGGCTATTACAAATAATGCTGCTATAAACATAGTTACACATATGTCTGTGCTGTATGAATGTGCATTCTTTGGGTATATGCCCAAGAGTGGAATTGCTGGATCTTGAGGTAGACTGATTCCCATTTTCCTGAGAAACCTCCATATTGATTTCCAAAGTAGTCACACAAGTTTGCACTCCCACCAGCAATGGAGGAGTGTTCCCCTTTCTCCACATCCTCTCCAGCATAAACTGTCATTGGTATTTTTGATTTTAGCCATTCTGGCTGGTAAGATGGTGTCTCAGAGTTGTTTTGATTTTCATTTCCTCGATAGTTAAGGATGTTGAGCATTTTCTTAAGTGTCTTTCAGCTACTTTAGATGCCTCTATTGAGAATTCTCTACTTAGTTCTGAACCTCACTTTTTAATTGGATTGTTTGGTGTTTTGGTGACTAACTTCTTGAGTTCTTTATATATTTTGGAAATCAGCCCTCTGTCAGATGTGGGGTTGGTGGATATCTTCTCTGTGTACTGCCATTTTATATCTTGTTGACAATGTTCTTTGCTTTACAGAAGCTTCTCAGTTTCAGGAGGTCCCATTTATTAATTGTTGAACTCAGTGTCTGTGCTAGTGGAGTTATGTTCATGAAGTGATCACCTGTACCAATTTGTTCAAGGGTACCTCCCACTTTCTCTTCTAAGAGATTCAGTGTGGCTGTTTTTATGTTGAGGTCTTTGATTCTTTTGGACTTAAGTTTTGTGCATGGTGATAGATAAGGATCTGTCTGCAGGCTTCTACCTATCAGCATCTAGTTATGCCAGCACCATTTGTTGAAGGTGCTTTCTTTTTTTGTTGTGTAATTTTAGCTTCTTTGTCAAAAATCAGGTGTTCGTAGGTGTATGGCTTACTATCAGGATGTTCAATTCAATTCCATTGTTTACCTGTCTCTTTATGTGCCAATACCAAGCAGTTTTCAGGACTATAGCTCTATAATAGACCTTGAAGTCAGGGATGTTGATGCCTCTGGAAGTTTCTTTATTGTACAGGGTTGTTTTGGCTCTCCTGGGTTTTTTATTTTTTCATATAAAGTTGGGAATTTTTCTTTCAAGGTCTGTGAAGAACTGTTTGGTATTTTGATTTAATTTGAACTTATAAATTATTTCCCCAAATTTCTTAGTAGTTACTAACAAAAATATTGCTGGTGATATGGGAAATGTTTGGGCTGATGGTAGGACTCACTAGAAGGATCATCTAAATTGAGAAGCTATGTTATTTTGGCTAGTTCCCAAAGTATGTAATTTATTTAATTTATTCTACATACAGGTCATTATGCTAGGTATAGAGGATTTCAGGAGTGGCAGATTCTGTTCTTGCTTTGAAGTAAGGACAGAGAGAAAACAATTGCAAGTTACTCTAAGAAAATAACCATAAAAAAGTTAGAGAAAACAAGAAAAGACCAGATGCAGAATCTCAGGAAACTCTCAGAGCAGGCAGTGTTGGCTTGTGAAGACAACAGGGTTTAGCATGCCCAGAGCAAAGTCATGGGAGTCTTCATACACAGAACTTAATTGTGAATTAGTGAGCAAGTCAGGTTTGTTGGATTGAAAGGGGAACCAGCTTAGGGGATACACACTGTTAGAAGAACACAATAGACCTTAAAGACCAACCAGGGTATTCCTAGTTTTATCTACAAAGAAGTGGAGAATCACTAAATATTCTGGATATGAGTTGACATGGCTAAAATCTTGCTTATGAAGATCTTTCTGGAAGTAACAATCAGGAAGCAATATCTAAGAATCAGAGTCTACTTCAAGAGGAGAGAAGGAGATGATAGGTAGCATCTATCTGTCTATCATATCTATCTATCTATCTGTCATCTACTTTATCATCTGTCATTATCATCAATCATCTATCTATATCAATATTATCTATCTACCTACCTATTTATCATCTATCTACGTAGTTTTTTTTTAAACTCTTTAGGTGCCCGCTACCCAGCTCCCAAATAAATACACGGAGACTTATTCTTATGAATGTCCTACCTTATTTTGACTTATTTATAGCCAGCTTTTCTTAACAATTATTCCACCTACCTTTTGCCCCTGGGTTTTTAGCTTTGTCTATTCTATATACCTTTCTTTCCTTCATATTCCATGGCTGGTTATGTGACCGGGTGACTGGCCCCTGTCATGGCCTCTCTTTTTCTCACTCCTCCTCCTCTCTTTTGTTTTTCTTCTATTTCTTCTCTCTGCCTGGCAGCCTGGTCTGTCTCTGTCCTGCCTAGCTGTTAGCTGTTCAGCTCTTTATTAGACCAATCAGTTGTTTTAGGCAGGCACAGTAACACAGTTTTATAGAGTTAAAAAAACATAAAAAACATAAAAACACAACATAAAAGAATGCAGCACAACTTTGTACCATTAAACATTACACAGACTAAATGAATGTAACACATCTTAAACTGATATTCCACACGTATCTTCATTCATATCTAACATCTATAATTCATATTTCTAACTAGCTAATGCAGTATGGTTTTTAAATTTACTTTTTTGCAAGCTCACATGACTACCATATCTAAATGGGGTAGCACAGGTAAGATGCTTTCTCTGCTTTCCGTGTTCTGTCCTTGACTTTGTGCTCTGTTGGATGGCTGTGTCTTTTTCAGGGTTGTTTAGACTTCTCCACAGGCTAGATCATCAGTAGGTAGCTGCCTAACTACCTTCTGTCACTCATTTATGGGCATAATGATTCTCTGTCTGTCTGTCTGTCTGTCTGCCTGCCTGCCTGTCTCTCATCTTAATACATAATTGTTTCATTCTAGAAAAAGAAAGCTGTTGTACACAAAGTATCTTAGTTTTCTAGCTTTAGAGTGCCATCCCTCTTCAAGTTCCAGCCTCTTCACCCAGGATGTAAAGACATGGATACTGCAGGATACCTGTGACCTATCTGCATCTCCACCTAATGCTGCTGGAAATGAGGAGGTGCTCATGCATCCATCTTTTATCTCTCAGTGCTGTTCTCTTGCTCCCTGAAGGCTCTATGCATGCATTTTCTCTGACTCATTTTCCTGAAGAACTTTTAACATTCCATGCAAGTTGAAAGAAAACATTAGGGTGTCAGTGGTGGCACACGCCTTTAATCCCAGCACTCGGGAGGCAGAGGCAGGCGGATTTCTGTGAGTTCGAGGCCAGGCTGGACCGACATCCTCCAAAACAATACAGAGAAACTCTGTCTCGAAAAACCAAAAAAAAAAAAAAAAAAAAAAAGAAATTTGGGGTAGTCAGGAGAATTGGGAATTGAGATTTTTCAACATGTTTTTCTGGTCCCCATTTCTGTTCTTTGCCAACAGCATTTTTTCTCTTCCCTCAGCCCCATCCCTCTGAAGATTTTTTTGGGGGGTTTATAGGCATTATGGTTTTTGAAAAATATTTAAATTACAAACAATCTTATTTTATATATCAATCCCAGTTCCCTCTCCCTTCCACTCTCTCATGTCCCCCAGTGACCCCCATCCCATCCCCCTTCTGCTCCCCAGGGAAGGTGAGGCCTTCCATGGGGGATCATCAAAGTGTGTCTAGGCTGAGAGAGTATCCCTCTATGGGGAATGGGCTCCCAGTGTCCATTCATACACTAGGTATAAATACTGATCCGCTACCAGAAGTCCCATAGACTGCCCAGGCCTCCAAGCTGATATCCATGTTCAGGGGGCTGGTTCCATCCTATGCTGGTTTCCAAGCTGTCAGTCTGGGGTCCATGAGCTCCCCCTTGTTCAGATCAGCTGTTTCTGTGGATTTCCCCAACATGGTCTTGACCCCTTTGTACATCATTCCTCCCCCTGTGTAACTGGATTCCAGGAATTCAGCTCAGTGCTTAGCTGTGGGTCTCTGCTTCTGTTTCCACCTGCTACTGGACGAAAGCTTTATGATGGTTTATAAGGTCACATCAATCTTATTATAGGGGAAGGACATTTAAGATAGTCTCTCCCCTGTTGCTTAGATTCGTATTTGTGGTCATCTTAAATGTGGACATCTTAAATGTGGACATTTCTCTATTAAGTGCCAGATTTCTTTTTAAACCTATAATAGTTCCTTCTGTTAGGAATCTCTTTTCTTCCTCTCCTCTGTTCTTCCCCTGACTCAATTTTCCTGGTACCTCATTTCTTCCTCCCCCCTGCTCTTTTCCCCTTCTCTTTTTCCTACCTCTCCCCTCCCCCATGCTCCCAATGTTCTCAGGTGATCTTGCCCCTTTCCCTGTCTCTGGAGGACCATGTATGTCTTTCTTAGGGTCCTCTTTGTTTCCTGACTTCTCTGGAGGTATGGATTATAGGCTAGTAATCCTTTGCTCTATGTCTAATATCTATATATGAGTGAGTACATACTATATTTTTCTTTTTGTGACTGGGTCACCTTACTCATAATAGCCACAAACAACATAAAATATGTTGGAGTAATGCTAACCAAACAAGTGAAAGACCTGTATAATAAGAACGTTGAGTCTTTAAAGAAATTAAATATGATACCAGAAAATGGAAAGATCTCCCATGCTTTTGGATAGGTAGGATCAGCATAGTAAAAATTGTAATCTTGCCAAAAGTAATCTAAAGATTCAATGAAATTCCCATCAAAATACCAGCATAATTCTTCAGAGACCTTGAAAGAACAATATTCAACTTCATATAGAAAAACAAAAGACCCAGGATAGCCAAGACAACCCTGAACCTTTTAGAAGAGAAAGTGAGAGGGAGGTACCCTTGAATAAATTGGTACAGAAGATCACTTCATGAATATAACTCCACTAGCATAGACATTGGGACCTCCTGAAACTGAGAAGCTACTGTAAGGTAAAAGACACAATCACCAAGACAAAACAGCAGCCCACAGAACAGGAAAAGATCTTCACCAACCCCACATCTGATAGAGGGCTGATTTCCAAAATATACAAAGAACTCAAGAAGCTAGTACCCAAAACACCAAATAATCCAATTAGAAAGTGGGATACAGAACTGAATAGAGATTTCTCAATGGAGGAAATGTCTGAAATACACTTAAGAAAGTTCTCAACATCCTTATTCATCAGGGAAATGAAAATCAAAACAATTATGTCAGAATGGCTAAAATCAAAAACACCAATGATAGTTTGTGCTGGAGAGGATGTGGAGAAAGGAGAACACTCTGAAGATTTTGGAGTCCTGTTTCCTGGTGTATGGTTAAGTATGTATGAGGAGGCAGGACGGTAGGAAGAAGACCCGGATGTCTTGGATCTGCAGAGAAACCCATGGATTTCTATCCTTGCACAATTCAGTGGTGATATATTTTAACATAAAGAACCAGCATTCCCTGCCAGGAGACACTAATCTTTCATAATTCTTATTTTGATGCCCAATTTTTATTATGTATAATTTTAGAAGCACTCTTATTTACATATCAATCTCCCCATTCCCTCTCCCTCCCATCCTCCCATCCTCCCACCGACCCCTCAACCCACCCTCACCCACTCCCCAGGGATAGTGAGGCCCTCCACGGAGGTCATCAGAGTGCATCACATCATTTGGGGAGGGTCCAGGCCATCTTTCCAGTATCTGGACTGCAATAGTATACCTCCATAGAGTGTGGGCTTCCAAAGTCCATTTGTGCTCTAGGGATAAACACTGGCTCCACTGTTAAAGGTTCCATAGACTACCCTGGCCTCATAGCTGGCACCCACATTCAGAGGGCTTGCTTAGGTCCAATGCTGGTTCCCCAACTTTATGACTAGGGTCTCCATGCTCTCACTATGTCAGTTCAACTGTTTCTGCAGGTTTCTTCATCACCATCTTGGCTCCCTTTGCATGTGCAAATTTTGGACAGCTGTTCCCCACAACTCTTCTACTTGGCTGTATAATAATCTGTCCCTCTTTGGCACCTCTGCTTCTTCCTCTCTCTCTTCCTCCACCATCCCCATCTTCTTCTCTTTTTCCCCCATTTTACATTTTATTTATTTTCTTTATGTGTGGGCATGTGTGTCGAAGGCCGTGTAAGGAGGTCAGAGTGCAAAGTTCAGAGACTGGTTCTCTCCTTCCTTAATGCAGGTCATGGGATTTGAACTCAGATCTTCAGTCTTCGTGGCAAGTGCTTTTGCCCACTAAGCCATCTCAAGTTCTCTTCAATACCATTGTATCAGAGAGTAGATAATTGTTGCTTTAGATAGCAATTGTGTCTTACAGTTTTGTATGACCCTCTCACTGCCATGGATGACATTGCTCAACTACTTGTATGACAAGTCCCACTTTTGAGGATGATAAAGCTAGGTAACAGACAATATTAACTGAAGATTTTATTTGGAAAATATTCCAGGACCATCCTGCCAAATGTCTGGACTCATCAGAACAGTGAAGAACAAAAAGGTTTCCATGTACCCATTGCATGTAGTCTTGCAATTTTGTAACAAATAGTCTCAGTAGGAAAAAATAATATTTAAATATTAATAATAGAAATACAAAGACTTTAAAACCTACTGATTGCTATGCGGGGATGTGGGGTTATGATTTCCTTTTCTCTTTAAATAATGAGACGAACCAAGGCTCACTGGACTTAAATAGAAAACCATCTGTGGACAATTTGTGATGATGATAACATGACAGCCCCAAAGCATTTCACACTTGTTCAGGCTACACAGAGCTTTCAGCTCTCTGAGTGACCAGTGTGTCCCCTGGTGAGCAGTCACTTTGAAAGTGGTCTCCATTGTCCCGATGGCTTTGTGTTCTCTTCTACTTCAGTGTAATTAATACGCTCAATATAAATAGCCGAGTCTTCAGAATGAGTGGCCTGCCTTTGCAACCGCTACACTTCTAATTACACACCAAATTAGGCACATAATTGAACAGGGACACTAACATTTTATAACAGGTGGTGAATGAGCAGTTTTCATCTGACAGTCAGTTCAGAAACAGCTTTCTGGCCAAAGTGCCACTCTGTTTTAGAATTCCTTCTTATATGCTGGGTGTTTTAAATCAATTTAAAATAAAGTCTTTTTAGGTAAAGAACAGAAAAGAAAGAGAGAATGAAAGGAAGAAAGAAAGAAAGGAAGAAAGAAAGAAAGAAAGAAAGAAAGAAAGAAAGAAAGAAGTCCTTCCAGAGAAGGATGCATGCGAGGTTTGTAATCTACATTTGGAGCTGGGATACAAATGAGACACTCTGTGTGAAATAAAATTACATCAAACGATGTCTAACTGAATTTAGTGTTCAACTTCTGAGAGTTTGAGATAAGGAATCTGGGCAGAGTTTGAGGAGACTCTCTGATGCTTTATTTTCTTTAGGTCATCAGACCTTTGCATATCATGTTTGGATGTAGACATCATCGTAAACATGCTAATCACTGGTTTAGCTGAAATTTGTATTGCTACCACGCTCTTCCTAAAATGACCCAAAATTATGATGCTGAAAAGAAGACAGGAGAACCAAGGTCATCCATGCAGATTTTAATAAGTGGAATACATTTCACCAGGACCAGGAGGTTAGGTTTTCTATGTTTATGAGTGACCATTAGATCACACCCAGCCCAGCTGAAAATATTTCAATTACATACATTTCCTCATGATCAGCAGTTAATCTTGGTGGAGTGGTCTACATCCCAAAGCCCTCTCATACCAAAACCAAAGCATTATGTAATTTCCTTGGCATACTATGTTTGTCTTTGGGGGCAGGCCATTCAATCACAAAGAGACCCTGGTGTGGTTAGTTCCATTTCACCTAAGGCATGCATGCCAGGGCCAGGCTGTGCTGAGACCCTCACAGTGAAGGACTGGGTTATATGCATTTTAAAAGTTGATGATGCTCCAAAGCACCATGTCTTGTCCTACCTGCACTAAAGTGATAAGGAAGAGGAATAAAGTGGAAGGTGAATGATGGACAGCTTTGTGGACACAAAAGGAGAAACCCAATCTACTCAGTGGTTCTCAGCAAGACCCTGCCATTGAGCACCCACAACTAGTGGCTTGCTTTCTTTTGGGTGGTTGAACAAGGTAGACACACTTGTCTTCCCTATCACTTTTAGACATACTCTGCTATAAACTCCTCATCACTGCCTCTACCACTGGAGAAATGCAAGCACACAGTGTGCCTTCTGACTCTTCTAATTCCTCCCCCACTTTCCCTTTCAATATAGATGACTGTCAAGTCACCAGGTGACGAGGGGAAGTCCTGTGTATGTGTCAATAACGCACTGTTGGCCAATAGGGAACCAAGACAGGTGGGACTAGGAGTCCAGGAGGACTCTGGGAAGGAGAAACACAGAGAGTCAAGATGTAACACCATGGGGTAGGAAGCCCAGAATCCTCTCCGGTAAAGAGAAATACTTAGAGTAACAATTATGGGATAAATACTTAAGTCAGAGCTATCCAGTAAGAAACAAGCAAGGCCAACACTTCATAATTAATATAGCCTCCTGTGTGTTTATTTGGGACTGATGCGGCTCTAGAACCAGGCTGGCGGGAAGGCTTCTCTCAAGGAAAAGGCTTCCCTTTACAACCAGGCAATTTAATTAGTAGAACTTCATTTAAACCTAATAGAATAAAAACAAAATGACTCATGCAAGGAATCCCAATCATGACTTTCGTTATGACAAAATCTAAGTAAGTACTCAGAAGCAGACTTGACCTCAAACTCTGATTGATTGATAGCTAATCTGTCTCTATGAGACTCAGTTCAGGAAAATGGATATACTAATCTGGGAAGTTCACTTAGAGCAACCAAAAACTGCAACAAGAAACAGGAAACACATTCCTAAATCTGAAGACTGTGCTTTATGCTTTACAATTAAAAAGAGACATCCAGAATACATACTTGCCATGTTGCTACTTAGGTGACAGTCAACAAGACAAAAAGGCAGTCCACAGAATGGGAAAAGGTATTCACTAACCCCACATCTGACAGAGGTCTAATCTCCAAAATTTACAAAGAACTCAAGAAGCAAGTCTCCAAAACACCAAAGGATCCAATTAAAAGGTTTGGTACAGAACTAAATAGAGAATTCTCAATAGAGGAGTCTAAACATCCTTAGTGCTCAACATCCTTAGACATCAGGGAAATGCAAATCAAAACAACTTTGAGATAACATTTTACTCCTGTCAGAATGGCTAAAATAAAAAACACCGAAGACAGTTTATGCTGGAGAGGATGTGGAGAGAGGGGAACACTCCTCCACTACTGGTGGGAGTGCCAACTCGTACAGACACTTTGGAAATCAGTATGGAGGTTCCTCAGGAAAACAGCAATTCCACTCTTAGGCATATAGCCAAAAGAGGCAAATTCATACAACAAGGGCATCTGCTCCACTATGTTCATAGCAGCATTATTTGTAATAGCCAGAACCTGGAAGCAACCTAGATGCCCCTCAACTGAACAGTGGATAGAGAAAATGTGGTACATTTACAAAATGGAGTATTACTCAGCAGAAAAAAAAACAATGGAATCTTGAAACTCCCAGGTAAATGGATGGCACTAGAAGAAACCATCCTGAGTGAGGTAACCCAGTCACAAACAGACAAACATGGTATGTACTCACTCATATATGGATTTTAGACATGGATCAGGATAGTGCCAGTCTGCACTTCCACTGACAGAGAGTCTG
Organism: Mesocricetus auratus; assembly: GCF_017639785.1. Lineage (NCBI taxonomy): Eukaryota > Metazoa > Chordata > Mammalia > Rodentia > Cricetidae > Mesocricetus > Mesocricetus auratus. The sequence goes on from NW_024429184.1 coordinate 63,825,716, forward strand.
GGAAACAGGAAAGAACCTAAGAGATATGCATGGTACCCCAGACAAGAGGAATGTAGCAAGATCTTCTGAACAGATGGGGAACATGGCGAGGGGTGGGGACGAGTGGGAACTGGGAAGAAGAGAGGGGGAGAAGAGGAAGAGAGAGTAGGTCATGGGGGAACAGGAAGGTTGAGTGGGGGGTAGAATAGGGGGAAGAGGGAATCATAGGTTAGAAGACAGATCAGGCACAGTGTGACCTCTATTGATCTAAAGGGATGACAACAATTGGCAAGCTAAGCAATAGTTGAGAGACCACCTTGAATAACCATTCCTGATAAAGATCTTGATGTCCATAACCATCCTGGAGTCTTCATCCAGTGACTGATGGAAGCAGAGACAAACACCCACAGTTAAACACTGAACTGAACCCATGGAACCCAGTGACAGAGAGAGAGAGGAGCAATGAGCAAATTAGTGAAGAATGGCTGGCCAAACCAGCAGAGACAGCTGATCTGAACAAGGGGAGAGCTCTTGGACCCCAGACTGACAGCTGGGAAGCCAGCATGGGACTTATCCAGACCCCCCTGAATGTGAGAGTCAGTATGGAGGCCTGGGCAACCTATGGGGTCCTGAGCAGTGGATCAGTGTTTATCCCTGGCATACAAACAGACATCATGTGTCCATAACACAACGGGATGCTCTCTCAGCCTGGACTCTTAGGGGAGTGCCTGGACCCTGCCCTGAGTGAAATGACAGACTCTAGCTATCCCCTCTGTGGAAGGAATTGGCAATAGGGTGGGAGGCTGGGGGGAAGATGATGGGGGGTGCGGGAGCAGGGGTGGGAGAGGGAACTGGGATTAACATGTAAAACAAGGTATTTAAAATTAAAATAATAAAAAATATGTGTATGGCTCCTGCTTATGCCCCAACTCTGATACTTGTCACATATGGATCACCTGGAAAATAACAGCCTGTGAGTTTCCAGTTACATCATTAACACTGTCCATGCAGGACATGAAGTTTTTTTTCTGATGATGGTATCAACTCTAACCTCTGACATGATAGCTGTCATCCTCTCAGAATAGGGTCTACTGAAGTAGCCAGGGACATTTGGAATATTACACTTGCTATCTAAGCTGCTGCTGTAGTTTGGGTTTGGAATATCCCTGCAAGTCCCATGTGTCAAAGGTTTGGTTCCCAGACTAGCACTGTTGAGGGAGTGTTGAAAGCTTTGAATGGTAGAACCTAGTGAGAGGTCTTAGGTAATCAGAGTACAGTCCTTAAGGAGGCTGTAGGACCCTAAACTCTTCTTCTGTCTCTTGCTTCCTGCTTCACTGGTACAGTCCTGCTCTGTCACATGCTCTCATCATGATACATTGCCTGGACATGGGTCCAAAGTGATGAAGCTATTGATAAAGGTCTAGAATTTTCAAAACTGTGGGTCTAAGCAGTCTTTTTCTGTTAATAAATTAATTTCCTCAGGAATGTTCTATAGTGATGATGTCTAACTAATGCAGGGCTGTGACTGACCACCAAAGCACTGACAAGAGAAATACAGAATTCAGAATGTTAGTGTTCACATGAAGCAGGGAAAATTCAGATAAAGGAACGAACTATCAGTATTGGAATGTGTCTTTAGCCTTTAGAACTCTTTGTTGTATTAAAGGGAAGGAGAAAATGTCTAGTTTAATAAGGAAATTGTAAGAATGGAAATTCAGTGTCCCACACACATTAGGCACTTTAAAGTTATATAAATAATTTCCCTTTGGTTCATTTTCTGAGATGTTATTATCAGCAACTTGTTTTTCATGAGCTTTTGTCTCTTTTCCTCTCTCTGTCTCAGACATTTGAAAAATTGTGTGTGTGTGTGTGTACGTGTGTGTGTACGTGTGTGTGTGTGTGTGTACCTGCCACATGCATGTGGGGACTGAGGAGGCCAGGAGAGGGCATCAGATCACATGTAACTCACATGTAACTGGAGTTACAGGTGGTTGTGAGCTGCCTAATGGGGGTGTTGGGAACCCCATGAGGCCTTCTGGAAGAACAGTTATACATTCTTAACTGCTAGGCCATCTCTCCATCTCCTGCATTCTCTTATTTTATCCATAAGATTGCATTGCTCAGGGGTTCTCTTCTTCTTTATTTATGAATGTATCCTTGAATTGGTCTGAATATTTCTTGATACGGAATCATACTTTCAGTGGAGCCAAGTGGTAGTGGCACACACATTTGATCCAGCACTTTGGAGACTGAGGCAGGTGGATCTCCGTGAGCCTGAGGCCAGCCTGGTCTACAGAGTGAGTTTGTAACTAATGAGCTAATTAAGATGTTACCAATAAGAAAAAAGCAAAGGAGATACACAACACAATTAAAAGGTATAACACAGGTATAATAAAAAATAGAAATGAGACAATGAGGCAGAAGGAATATTTGAGAAAATATTTACTAGCAATTCTCCATTATTCTGGAAGGATATAATTACAAATTTATAAAATCCATTATCCCAAGCCAAAGAATATGGAAAGGCTGGAGAAGCAATACTCAGAATTCGGATTTGGTGCCTAGGACTCATATCCTGAGGCTCACAAACTGTAACTCCAAATCCAGGGTATCTGGCATGGGCACACACAAGGAACACACACACACACACACACACACACACACACACACACAGAGAGAGAGAGAGAAAACCCATAAATCTTTTAAAATTAGAAAAAGAAAACCACTAGTAAATGCATTAAAATGCATTAAAAAAGATGTCAGCAATAGAGAAACCCTGTTTTGGAAAAAAGAAAAAGAAGAAAGATAGAAAGAAGGAAGGAAGGAAGGAATAAAGGGAAAGGAAAAGAAAATAAAGAAAAAGAATTTCAGTGGCTTCAAATTCCTAAGAAATAAAATCATAATGAAAAACTGAAAAGATCATAAAACTCACATATCTCAAGTAAGTGCAAACAAGATGGATCAGTCCAAATATAAATTTTCTTTTTTCTATTATACAGAATTAAGAACATCATATATTTCTTTGGTAAAGTAATCTAGGCTTCAAGATGAAATAAAGAAAATACTGAAGTAACTAGATTTTAAAAATGTGAGATACATGTAGTCTAACCCTCATCTATAGACCCTCATCTTTATAAGGTCAATAAGCCAGTGAAGCTAATTTTAATAATTCCATACAGCTGTTTTTGCATTTATTCTTCTTATGATTAGCACAAATGTCAAGAACTAAGTGATTAAAAATCCTCTAAAATATAATTTAATTTTTCAAGCAAACAAACAAATCTTTTGTCAGAATGTGGTTAGAAACAACCTCCAGGTAATTGTAATAGACAGCTACTTTCATAGATATTTTTGGAAAGATTTCCTGGATCCTCTCAATCACACACACTGGGGAAATGGGCAGGATATACCTGGCCCTGTGGGTATTTGAGAGTGTAGGCCTCAATTATTTTCTGGTTGGCTGAAATTCTATATAAAGTAGAATTCTAAATATTACATTCTAAAAGCTTTTTGTTTTGTTTTGTTTTGTTTATTGAGTTGTAAAATACCTGAAATCAAAATCTCTGATGGAACAGTTTTAGTGTAGAATTGTAAGTAGAGAGTGATTGGAAAAAAAAGAATCAAACCTAAATTTAGCTGGAGACTGTCCTCTCAATTCCTCACTGGAGCAATTATTGTGAGTGTGTAAGCAACAGTCACCACCATCATGTTCATGGGGAGAGTTGGCTGGAATGCACTGGCTCATTGCACCAGCTAATTTTCACGGGAATGCTCTAGACCATGATTCAGAGTGATTACAGAACGCATAATTAACATCAATGACTGCAAATTCAGTTGTCGACAACTGTAGATAATGGACAATGGATAATTAAAATGTAATTAATGAGCTAATTAAGATGTCAGCAACAGAAATGTTGGTAGTTAACACAGTCTTAATCCTAATGCACTTGAATTCATAATGGAGGAACAGAAATCTCTAATGGATAACAGCTACGCCTTGTGACATGTACAAAATCATTCTTGGGGAAGGCAGTTGCCCTGATGTTCAAAAAACTCAATTGGTATATGCAAGCACAAGAGCCCAAGAGCCCTCATTAACAGATGGGTTGGGCCAGTGATATTGTGTGGTTCAAGCGTGAGCTGCTCATTGGTGGTGCAGCTTTTTAAAACAAACAAACAAACGAATAAAGAAACAATACTTGATATTTCCCTTTTGCATATGTATGGCAGCTCCTTCCTTCTTCACTTATTAACTTCGTAACACACACAGTGTCACTATTATTTCTGGAGTGTTCCTGACCAATGGGTCTTTGGAAAACTTTTGGGCAATGGTACTCCATTTAGTAGCAAATGCTACTAAGTTACAAGTCCACTGGCCTCAATTCTCTGAGTACTGTTTGGAAAGCAAAGCCAGGAAAAAAATTCAGAAATGTGCTGGCAGTAGAAGGTACAGGGAGAAAGACCCTGGTGCCCATCTCTTTCCACTCCCTGGAACAGGACTGGCCTCCTGCTTCCTTTGTGTACCTGTCCACTATTTTACCTGCAACTTTACACTAAGTGGTGTGTACCGTGTCAGCTATTCAACCACTATTGGTCCCGTCTACCAAATGTGTGATGTTTTGGAAATATACAAAGATGGTACAACCTTTGTAGATGAAAAAAGAGAGTTCAGCAAGTCACAGAAACTAGACTGAAGTTATTAGGAAAGTAATTCATGCTTGCTTGCATGTTTGTGGTTATGGAATTAACAAAAATTTTAAAGATAAAGGTTATTAGAACATTTAGTCATAGCTTCAGTTTTAGAATATTTTGAATGAAATAGCAGTAAAACAATGATAAATTCAACAATATTTGCAATGGACTTGTAAGTCATTAATATATGACACTATATCAATATGCACATAATTATTAACATACATGATTTGAAGTCATATGCAATTTAGTCTTCAGGAAATTCTTATAGTAATTTTTTATTTTTGAAATTAGAATGTAATTACATCAGTTTTCCCTTCCCTTTCTGATCTCCAACCCCTTCCTTCCATGCATTTTCCCTTGTTCTTTTTCTTAGCCATGACATTTTTCCTTAATTTTTGATTATATATTATGTAAATATATATTTCTTTAATTTTTTAATATATAGTCCTATATATTCCTTTGCGTGTGTGAGAGAGAGAGGGAGACAGAGAGAGAGAGAGACAGTGAGAGAGAGAGAGAGAGAGAGACAGAGGCAAAGACAGAGACAGAGGAGGAGAGAGTACTCATTGATGAGACTTCATGGGTGTAGCCTCTCTGATATTTCTTGAAGACACAATCTCTAAGCAAACTTCCAATTCCCCTGATTCTAACTCTCCTCCTCCTAAGTCATTGTTGGGTTTTAGACATTGGAATTATGTTGTAGCTGTATCAGTTGGAACTGGACAATGCACAAGTTCTTGTTCACTACATTTTGATTAGCTGTACTTTTTTGTAATGGCCTCCATCTGTTGCAAAAAGAAGTTTCTTTGATGAGAGCTATACTTATCTGTGATTCTGAGGACAAGTATTTGGAATCTAGTTAGGGATTGTGCTGGTACAGTAAAGTGCAGTTGAAGGCTCTCCTCCAAGACCCATGACTTCACTAGCCTTAGGTAGCTGGCTAGATTTCCAGTACTATATGTGTTTCCCCTCTTGTTAAGTCAGTCTTGAGACCAATTAGGGAGCTAGTGGTTATGTGTGCCACTACTGTACGCTTAAAGTTATAAGGCCATGCTGTTCGTTATTGTGGTTCATAGGCATCATAGCAGAAATTCTATATTGTGCACCTACACACAATGTGTGCAGACGTATGTGTGTATGTATATGTGCATATGTGCATGAAATAGAAGTTGGGGTTGAATGTTCTTACCATTGTAGGCCCTGAGAATCCTCAAACCAAAGGACTGAGTCTGATGAGAGTTTTCTGGCTACATTATAACATGCTGGAGATTGTATAAGAAGAAAATAAACAGAGAAGAGAGAGATGATGGGAACAGGAGGACATACCTGTGCACTTCTATAACAAAACCATTCTGGAGGTAACTAGCCTACTCCAAAGGTGATAGTATTAATTCATTTATGATGGTGGAGGTTTCATGACAAAATTGTCTCCAAGTTTCCAACTGTTCACATCACTGTAGAGGTTAAATTTCACTATGAGTGTTAGAGACATTCAAAGTGTAGCAACTAGCATGGGCTACAATAAGCAGGTTTTAAAGGGGGCTGGGAAGAGTTTCTGAGATTTGAAATAAGAATTTCTGTTTGGAAAGCAAAACCACAAAGGAGGTAATGATATTATACTAGTGGGGAAGTAAGGCATTTAGACAGAGCAATAGGAAGTAGGACACGCAGACCCAGGAATGGGAAGTAGGACATGCAGACACAGGAATGGGAAGTAAGGCATGCAGACACAAGAATGGGAAGTAGGACATGCAGACACAGGAATAGGAAGTAAGACATGCAGACAGAGAAATGGGAAGTAGGACATGCAGACACAGGAATGGGAAGTAAGATATGCAGACACAGGAATAGGAAGTAAGACATACAGACACAGGAATGGGAATAGGACATGCAGACAGGGGAATGCGAAGTAGGACATGCAGACAGAGGAATGGGAAGTAGGACTGCAGACACAGGAATGGGAAGTAGGACATACAGACACAGGAATGGGAAGTAGTACATGCAGACACAGGAATGGGAAGTAGGACATTTAGACACAGGAATGGGAAGTAGGACATGCAGACACAGGAATGGGAAGTAGGGCATGCAGACACAGGAATGGGAAATAGGACATACAGACACAGGAATGGGAAGTAGGACATGCAGACACAGGAATGGGAAATAGGACATACAGACACAGGGATGGGAAGTAGGACATGCAGACACAGGAATTGGAAGTAGGACATGCAGACACAGGAATGGGAAGTAGGACGTGCAGACACAGGAATGGGAAGTAGTACATGTAGACAAAGGAATGGGAAGTAGGACATACAGACACAGGAATAGGAAGTAAGGCATGCAGACAGAGGAATGGGAATTAGGACAGGCAGACACAGGAATGGGAAGTAGGACATGCAGCAGAGAGTAATGAAAGTCTGTTGCTAGGGATGGTATGTGGATTATTGGCAGATATGACTGGAAAGATAGTGTATAGTCAGAATATTTTCAGTCCTTAAATGGAAGTAGCTTTCTTAGGCTAAAGGGCTAGGAGGAAAGAGGTGACCAGTGTAACAGAGACTCTTCTGGAATTTACTTGGGGGACACCCTAAAGAAGCGTGCTCTATAAGTCTCCTGGCTCATGATCGCATCTATATCATAGTAAATAAGCTTCAGTAACTATATCCTGGGCACCAGGGGATCGACAGAACAAGAAGCAATATCAAGAACTCTTTAAAATGCTTGAAGATGTTTGTAGGTTTAATTCTAATATTGTTGCTTATTTATTTTACATGAAGGTACTAAGTTCACTTTGAAAGAAAAGAATGATCCCTGTTTAGCTTTGGGAAGGGGGAGGCTTAAAGAGCTCTGAAGAGATGACCACATAGGTCTCTGTGGTTCCTTGTAGACTTTTTGATGAGACTTGGGAATGCAATACCAGTTAGAGAAGCTGAGGCCCAGGGAGGAAAATAGGAGGTGAGTGACAGGGGCCCAGGATGCTGACTGAGCTCAAAGAACTGTGACTCTTCCTTAAAAGGCAAGAAAGTCTGCTTCTGTTGTAATTGCCCATGTAGATAAATGCCTCCCTAAGGTTCCTGAGAGTATTCACAATCTGGGGCAGGTGACCTTCAAGATGAAAGCAGGAGTTTAAGATGGACTTTCAGCAGAGAAGTGCAGGCATTAGCAAAAGATCAGAGCAAGCCAAATAACTGAGTAATTGCCAAGCTCTGGATGTCTGGAAAAGAGCAGGACCTGGGTTCTGGTATAAAGGAAAATAAGACGTAGATGGTTAGACACATTCAACCAAAGATTGGCATGACTTACTAGCGATTTGAAGAGAAAAATAAAGCTGAAATCCCTGGAGGATAGTAAGACATTAAATGTTGGGTTATAAGGCAGGAGTAGATGTATTCTGAAGACTGTCCTTATCACTCTAAAAATATTTTTTTCCCAAATCAGGATTGATCAAAGCAAAAAATCAAATGAAGACTGAGAGCGTATAAGAGCTTCATTCAGAATTATAGAACATATTTTTATGATTCTTCTTTCATTTATTCATTCAACAGATGAGTTCAGTGGCAGCCCTTTGAAGCTTATCTAGTTAAACTCAAGCCAGGTCAAAACCTCCTTGAAGAATGACTGATGAGGGAGAAATCAAAGCTATCTCCAGAAAGAACAAAGACAGAGAAAAGACAAAAGACAAAGGGAAAGGAGCAGAGAAGACATGAGGGTATAAAAATTGAAGGAAAAAAATGTACAGGAAAACTAAGAGAACTAAGCATAAGTTTCTTTAACATCTCTAACAAAGAGAAGAATCAGCAGTTGTCCTTTGCTTATTTTAAATCAGTAGAATCTTTTGCCAGCAATGCCGGGATGACTCCCAAGACACATTCCATGCATCTTGTAATTTCTTATATATCACCAAGAACCCAATTGAGCCAAGCTGTATGTACATGTTATTATAGGATGTCTATACTACTTCTGGTAGAGTACATTAATGAAAACCAGTCTTTTCATAATAGCATAATGTAACTAAAAGCTTTTAAAGTCACTTGTTACACCAGACCAATGAGAATTTTCCTAAATAGAGCTAAGAAGCAGCAAAATGTTATCTTGATGTCGGCGATGTCTCTGCCAGAATGTTGAAACAGCTTTTCCTGTCACTAAAAGGACAAACTGTAATCCATCTGCCATGTATAATTTGACAGTCTGCGTTTCTTAAACAGTAGGAGGGAAAGATTGCCTTTCGAACAATTCCCCTGCAGGAGGGGACTTTCAGAAGTTACCAATTACTAGCCAGGCTGAATGTCTCAGTTTAGACATTTAGTCAGGAGCTATCACCAAAAGCCTGGCATGCAGGAGGTAGAGGGTGCCTTACGATTGTTGTTGGCCTGGAAGCACTAGCGGTTACAGGGCCAATCACTTGGAGTCAGATGTGCGTTTTGGCAGCCCTTGGTGGCATGCCGGTATGCACCCCAGACCTGACTTTGCACAACGACTCCTGAGATGGTAATCTTCCTAAAGTTCAAGGTGGAAATCCACTGCGAAGTGGGTCTGTGCCCAGTACAGAGCCAAAGGCCGTAGCACTTTTTTCCTGATAGTATAAGAATGAAAATTATAGGATGACGTACATCTGTGTTTCCTCTAGATAAGGGTTGTTTTCCCAGGACCCACATCTATTCATTACACTCACCAAACATCCTAAAAATGTTTCCTGGCACAGGCTCGGAATATAAAGATCTGTTCTTTCCAGAAAACTCCCTTGCTTATCACTAGCAGGGCTCTCAGGTAAGGGCAATTTTTAGGGGACAAAAGGAAAATAAGAGATCCCACTTTGTATGTTCAGGTCTACCTTCCAAACTCTTGAGAATGTTGGATGAGATTAAACACTGACAGGAAGCTGAACATTGAAATAATAGCTTTGTTCATGGGAAAAGAACAAGCTCAGGTTTTCCATGGCAACAGTGAAATCAAATCGGAACCAGAACCATTCGTAAGAATCCTTTCCCACCAGCCAAAAGAATTAATCAGTTTTGGGACTAAGAGAAAGTGACCCAAGTGTCAAGTGAGATCGTAGATTGGATCTTGAGACAGATAAAGGACATGAGTGGGGAAAATAGATGAAATATGAATAAATATTCTGTAGTTCATTTACTAGGAATGCATCCATGTTCATTTCTTGGTTGGGGAATTTCTTGATTAAACGAGGTGATAACGTTAGGGGATATGGCTGAAGGGCAGCTGAGATCTTTCTGGATCATCTTTGCTATTCTCTTGCAAATTTAAGATTATTTCAAAATGAAGAGTTGCTTTTTAAAAGACCAAATCAATTCAGTATGTGCTGACTTTTTTTTACTAAAGTCCGTCTAGTGTGGTCATAGCACTTATTGAGTTGTGGAATTACAGGACCTTTATGGAGCTACACCATCCCCATACAGAACTACTTTGAGAGAGAAGTTCAAGTTGAGAACTCATATCATAAGAGAATCAAGGTGAGAACTGCGGTGGGACTTTGCTCCAAAATGCTTAGACCAATGACTGGGAGAGATCTAGGGATGTGGAAAGGGCTGCCATCCTTCCTTGAGACAAGAAACATTTGTGTATTTCTTTCCAAAAAGAAAAAATGTTGTATCAAAGGACTCTCAAGGGGTCCTTCGTTTGAAGACAATGCTCAAAAGCACAGTGTAAGAAAAAGATACAGCCTGGGAAGATGGCAAAGAAGGATGCAAGAAGGAAAAGATGCGCAGGCTACACAAACAAGAAAACAAGAGGCGCTCATGTTTTCATGGTTTTAATTGCAGAAAATTATGGGAAGAGAGACTCGGACCTGCCTCATCAGTCGTTTTGATTTTTAGCAAAACATAAAATTCTAAACACTAGCCTTCCTGTATGAGCAGGACCTGACAGCAGAATTGCACAGTCCAGGCTGCCAAATGCATAAACAGTTTATTTTCCAACTTTTGTCATCATCGAATGCTCGTGATTCTGCCGTCCCCCCTTTTCATCAAATCACACATTTTGCCAAGCCCTAGCAGAGAAACCCAGCTCACCACCAAGTCTTTAGTTGATTTCGTCTCATCTTACATCCACCCCAGGGCAGTAACTTAATATGTGTTATGAATTTCATGACAATCCTGGATTTTTCATTTGGACAGAGTGTTTCCTTGAGAATTCTATAATGGTATCAGCTTCATAAGAGAGTATGTACAGATATATCAGTCCTCTCCTACAAACAAATGTCAGTCTTGTACGTGCTGTGATTATGTGTTGTTTGAGGTCAGTGACTGGGTCCCCGACTGCTCTGGAGTCACACAGCTCTTAATGATGTGTTTTCTCAACAGTAGGTATTTAACCATTACTGACTGGTTCACTGACTAAATGTTAATATGAATAAATAGATGCGTGATTTATGAAAAGAGTTACATAAATTATCCCATGCAGATCATTGTCAGCCATACTTGAATTCCCACCCCACCCCCAAGAGACAGACACTATGTTTTTTTATGTCCTTCTACTAAAGGACATAAAAGCAGAGAGGGGAAATGAAAGTTTTTGACCAACTCAAGACCAAAGTTAAATGTAGTAAAAATATAATTTCAGTTTAAATCAAGGAAACCCTTCAATGATGCAAACACATAGTCTGCATACATGAACAAGGAAAGTCTTCAATGACACAGACATGTAGTCTGCATACAGAAACTCCTCCAAGTAATCACCTGGTTTGAAGTCTCATCCTAGCATTCTTGTTTGACTTCCTCTTCTGTAATTTCTCCTTCCTATGGGCCTTTGTTTTCACAGTCACTACTTCTGGATTGTCCTTTCTCAGTGTGCTGTCCCACAGACTCCAGCCCATGTTCCAGTGTTTGCAGCCATCATTATTTTTGACAGAGTTGTTGTTACTCAGTTTTACTAAAGATTCTGGTAGGACAAGGGGTAAGGGCTCAGAGGCTAAATACATTTGGTAAATTGATATACTTTTTGATTGGCCAGTGGCTCTTCTTCCATTCTGGAAACATGGGCCCTGTTCTTGTCTCTGCCTCTTTCCTGGAAGCTCTTCCTGCCGGAAGCACAGCAGTTCTGTCCTTGGCTCAGCCTCTTCTCAGGAGTGACAACATTGGTGAAGGTTTGTCTTAATATTCTATATGTGAAAGACAATCCTGCTTTGTTTACTGTCAAATACCCAGTGTCTGCACATACTGGGGACTAAATAAACATTAAAAAATAAACTGATTCATCCAATTTTCTTAGCTTCATAAGGCATATTATCATGTTAAATCATCAAACATAGTGACTTATTTGATCAGGTCAGAAGTGAAAGGAGACTTACAGCTACAAGGCTCAGGGGACGTTCTTTGTTGTTGACTGTTACTGAAAATTACATACAGTTGATTGTCAGGTTCTTTGCTTAATGTAACGGGTATTTGTTTGTGTTTTCAAGATGGGGTTTCTCTGTGTAACAGCCCCAGCTGTCCTGGAACTAGATCTGT